>NC_089843.1:174561040-175185540 GCF_035609145.1 Eleutherodactylus coqui | reverse complement strand
ATATACCATGATAACTCGACTATGTGTACTATATAAAATTACGGAATGTCCATATAAAGTATGCATCTGAACATCTTAGTGCTTTTATTCAGAAACTCTACACTGGTCAACAAGCTATAACCATAACATCACATTCACTACACTTATACACCCTCTACCTAAAACATATAATGAAGAAAGCACAACTGGATAAAGATGGTTGAGAATTCAACATGTCATTGCAGTTCTAACAGACTAAAGAGCCCATATGGGACAATTATCACAACAAAAATTTGTTCAAAAGAATGAAATTCCACAATAATTATTATGTGTAAATGCAAAAAAATCTTTTACTATTTGTTTACTTTTCATTACCGCTCACTTTCAACCAGCATAAAAATCCTCATTGAATCACTAACTTCTTGTTGCATGTAAACACTCCCAGCTCAGGGCTTTACATAGAAGGTGAAGCGCTGAACAAAAAGTCAGCAATCCAGCTGTGAACTGCCTGTCTAAATGCTCTGCACGAGCGCTAGCGACCTTAGTAGTGACATCAGCACTTGTGCAGGCGTTTAGCCGAAAGTCATCCCATATAAACCCATCATACTGATTTGTTGTTTCAATGAGCGAACAATGTCAGAGTTCGCTGATTCGCTCGGGCAGCTTGTTTATACAGGCAGATACATTGTTAGCTCATTCAAACGACAAGTCATTTGGTTGTTCACATACACTCTATATGTGAAGGAGCACAACTGAAGGATCAGTATTTAAACCAAATGGTTAGTGAATGAGGTAACAATGATTTTTATGCCTGTATAAAATGAACGATGAAAGAAAAGTGAATTATCATTCATCGTTCGATCGTTAGCTGCATATACACTAAACTATTATCGTTCATTTTTGCTCATTTAATCAATTTTTTGAACAATAATCATTTAGTCTAAAAGGGCCTTAAAGACTTAATAAGGATGTGTTCCAGAAATCAGTTAGTTGTAGCAGAGCTGGACACAATTGATGAAAAAGTTGGGCTCCTTGCGCACTTGCATGGGTCAAGACTATCTGGGTGAGAACAATGCCGCCACACACAGAAAAGATCCAACAGGAAACTATGAGTTCAATTTTGTGATCAGTTTTTTTCCAGTGTACTTCAAGCAGCCAGAGGGAAAAAGACCAAAAGGGCCAGCCCTATGTGAATGGGTCCTTAGAAAAGAACCTAACATGGAAGTTGAAGAATAGACTGTAAAGATGAAACTTCAAGGTGTTTCCACCTTTGAACTATGATCTATCCTCGGAATGCTAATATAATAGTATTCCCAGTTGATCGATGGTGGTCTGCTACATGTGACCCTATTCAAAGATGGATAACCCCTTTAATTAAAATGTGAAGAAAACAAAACTATTCGAAAAAAATGCAACTTTGATAGAAACGACTACTGTAGAAGCAGTAGACAACTTTTCCATGCTAGAATCAATTTATTAAAACATAGGATCCAGCAGCGAAACAATGCAATAACCTGACAAGTAAAAAAGACCTTAAAGTGACCATCAAATGTAATAGTGTTTCTACTGAACAGTTGAAAAGTTTTACAAGTTGGATAACAAAGAAGACATACAGGAAAATTATTTCAATCATTGGAACTGTGGTGGTGGCAAAGATATGTGAAATAATATCTATGGTGGGAAAAACAATCACATGGATCCTTCCCTACAGTCACTAAAGCCTTACCTTCCTCAAGCACAAATGATTGGATTGAAGCTACCTTACTTACAACGAGAAACCTGAAGGCAACAAGTTGAAGAAATATGACATATAGCAGTATACTTTGGAGAAACTCTATTACTGTAGTAACTATATTACTATGAAAGGCTTTGGGGTAATTACATGCATCCTAGTGGATGTTGGATGGTCAGCGTAAAAGACAAAAGTGGGTAATTCAATATGGATTATTGAGAGATCACTAAAAGAAAAAGACATAGGAGAGATCCAAATAATCATAAACTCCCTATGTCCAGAACACACTTGCTTGAATGTACTTGTTGTTGAATGGGGACTTATTCTAATTTACTGTTACTTATTATGACCCAGAGCTTCCCATAGGGATAATACAACAAAATAGACAGACCCTTCAAGCAACAAACTCAGATACTGGATTACAGTCAATACATCCACTAAAGCTCACAAGTCCTGAGACAGTTAAAAATTAATGTATACATTATTAAATACGTAAAACGTATAAATGGGTTGTCACTAATATAAAATAAATATATTAGCATAATATATGTATGATGTAAGAGCAAATAATAAACATGGACCAATCTACCACAACTCAATATGCTTCTTGCATCTATTTAATCCTATATGCCCCATTCCATTAATTTTGAATACCATCTATTAACGTTACTTGATTCTTTACATCTTATTTCCACTGCCCATGGGTTTTACATCCTATATACATGTTAAATTATTCCGAGTCACCTTACATAATGAATACGCTAATGATGTAGACCCCTTGGGGACTACATTACTTTACATTTACTGTTTATTGGCACCACACATTTCGGAGCACACCAACAGTAGAATTATGTACTACAAGAGGAAACTGAATTAAGTTCTGTGTTACCAAGTTAA
The DNA here is from genome assembly GCF_035609145.1 of Eleutherodactylus coqui. Classification (NCBI taxonomy): domain Eukaryota; kingdom Metazoa; phylum Chordata; class Amphibia; order Anura; family Eleutherodactylidae; genus Eleutherodactylus; species Eleutherodactylus coqui. The sequence continues at coordinate 175,182,932 of NC_089843.1, read as the reverse complement.
GTGATTCTTGCTTCTGCACTCGTGTATTTGTCATGGAAATGTGAAGCCGCAGTTCATGTACTTCTGGGTGCCCTGAGCCCCATTAATGGAAATAAATAAATAAATGCTTTTGGTAAATCAAAAAGAATTAGAATAATGTAAAACGAGGAAAAGACTAATAAAAGGAAGCCATTTTAACCCCCCCCCAAAAAAAAAGTCCAATAAAGAAAGGACACACATTACTTAACTCAGTATTACTAGGTTACACATATCTAACCCAGTACCAGTATTAGACATCCTGTGAGAATTATTAGCATTTGACATCTGGAATCATGCCAATTGCGTGTTGCCCATAAAATACAAAAAATGTCATCAGTCGCCCATTTTTTCTATACTGGATTGATCACCTAAGTGCAGAGGTTGTGTATAAATATAACAGATGGAAATGCATAAAATGCATAAAAAAACAAATTGAGTCTTTGATAACCGCTCTACAGAGATATCATACATTAGACAATGTACATATAATGTGTAATCATTGCATCATATTACATCAGCATCACTATGCCCATAGAATTTAGAATTACGTTAGAGCAAAATGTCAGAAAAATTTAAAAAATCTTTATTTTTGCTGTTTCTGTTTATTTAACATTATATAAGATCTACAAAATAAACGTACCAACTCCAATTTGGAACAACAAAAAGTCTTGTAAAAAGTAAAGAAAATATGTGCATAGACTGAGAAATAAATATTAAAAAAAGACATAAAAGTAAAAATTGTTCTCAATCTGAAAGCTCAAAACAGCTCAAGTCCTGAAGGGGTTAAGAAGTCAGTGCTTTGCTGATAAGTGTCATTTGATTGCTAATTCCTCACAAAGTGGGACTGAACAAAAAAATTAAGTGATTTCCCACAGTGCCTCATCTGAGCACACCTATACTGGATGAAAAAGCAGGAATCAGTCAATGCGCATCTATTTATCTATTGATCAAGCTTCTTATCTATATGCATAATCTATGTGAATCATATAATGTACATGCTTCTAATTGTTTAGATGTTAGCAATACTATGCTAGGAATATTTAACATTCATATAAAGTGCGTTCATTTGTCCAAAATTAGTTACTGGTTAATGTGTGCAAGTCTACACAAGAAAAAAGTGTTTATAAAGTGATATGCATAGATCTTTATTGAATATCACATAGGAAACTGTACCAAAAAATGAATACAGAAACTGAATACAAGTATTGCGGCTAATGTTATTGTCCTTAATTCATTATATGGAAATCTGAGAAGTCTGAGTATTCAAATGTCTAGCAATCAAAATATACAATGTAATAAATGAATTAGTTCCGCATATATAAAACATACTGTAACAAACTGGACATTTATAATACACATAATTCAATTAGCAATCTCATTCTCAGTGCAAAGCTAACGTCTTCTAACACAAATAAACATTTACCAATAAATCTAATTGTATGTTTCCTTTCCAAATACAAACCTAGTTGGAAATTAAGCATTCTGGGTGTATATTCCGGCTGCATGCGTAAATAAGTAGGTAAAGTAGTAACTTTGAGAATCAATTTTATAAAGTTTAGCTATTGGAGTCTGATGAGACGAATAAGATTCATATATGTTAGATTTAAAGACATATGAACAAGTTAAAAATAGTAAAGAGATCATATTCTATCGAGTTGGGGGTGGAGGGGGGACCAGACAAAAGACCTCTAACCTGAGCACATTCAAAGCACACTCACCTGGGAAAAAAAGTTTAAGCCAAACCTATTTGGTAAGAAAAAAAGGAGAAAGAAACTTGTGCAGAAATAGATCAATTAGGAGGTAAAGTCAGAAAGCATATAAGTAGCTGAAGGGGCTACTCAAGTCATGAAGAAACTGACTCAAGATTCTTCAGTCTTGTTGGTCATTTACAGTTTGAGAGTTGAACTCAATAGTCTTACTAATCCTCTAGGTAGCACTCACTGACCTCAGAGGATTGGCCTTTCACACTATCTGACTGGCATCCAGGAACACAGAAGTGTAATAATGTACTCAAGCTAATTAAGGCTGCTTTTCTTAACATTTCTATGGAAACCTGACCTAGCCAGAGCAACAAGAATGGAAAAGGGCACATTTCAATGACAAAAAACAGTTCATTGCTTTACTTCTCTCATTGCAGCTTGTTTCTTCACCAAACTCATGAAAGAAGAAGAGAAAATGAACCCAGGAAACAAAATCAGTTAACTCAATTCCAATTCAGTTTTTTTTTTCACTTTGCAGTAATCCTCATTCTAGCGCTGCCCAAATCTCAAGTTGTAATTGAAAACGGGTATTTCATCTTCAAACTATATTTTATGGTACTTTTAATAAATATTTGACACATCAAATTTGACATGTTATAATTATTAAAATGATGATAATACACAAAAAATCAACTATCACCACTGAGACTAATAAGAATTATTACTACTTTCAGATTTGCTTTTCCACTAGCTATAATTGTCATCAGACTTTTTGGAAGTCTGGAAATTCCTTCAGTGGACTATTAGCTTTCCTCAAGGAAAATTCTTTCCTCTTTGATTATTAAGTCTTTATGATAGCACTTCCATTTCCACTATGTCTTGGGAAGTAAAGTAAACGCTATGCTTTTTCAGGTGGAACAATTTAATCGTGGGGAAATTGCTTTTTCAAATTTTCAGAAGACTTGGCCATAATTCTCATTGATAACTATCAATAAACATAAGCCCCATTCATTTAATTCAAAATACATTTTTATCACAATTTTTTATAAAATCAACATCTTAGACATACAGATAAAGAGAACCCTGAGCATACTTTAACAAACAAAAAGATATGCTGTCCTTAAAGAGGACTGAGATTTTACAAATTTGTAAGCAAGGGGGTCAAAACTGACCCATACAACAGCTAGATTATGTGTTCTCCATTAAAGTCTGAAAACAATAGACCTAAAACCAACAATTTACATAGACAGGCATGACAAGAGAAAAACAGGAACATGGAGACTCATAAGGAATAAGGAAGGGACTGGAGAAAACAGCCAACTACTATCGAGCAAGATCTCCATGCACATCTGGGCATTAAGGCACCAGAAAAGAGAGAACAGTAGAAGATTAGCAATCCAAATCAACTTCCTGTACTTCTGTGTTCCTAATCAGGCACTTAGGGTTCCATGATCTTAGAGTTAGAGAGTTCTAATACCAAGAGTACCATGTTCTATTGAAAGTAGGATGAAAGCAGTAATTTCTCATCATTCAGAAAGGCTTTCATTTAACTAATTCTAAGACTGCTTTCAGATACGGGCAATAGCAATCCTAGCTGTAAGTATCTACCTAGAGATCTATCAGTCAGTAGTCTTTGGAGTATCTAGCATTCGGTGATCCACAAGAGTTTGCCAAGATGATTTCCATAGATCAATGTTTGCAATCATAAAGATTAGACTACATACCCAAACCTAAAAGCATCTGAGTCTTAGACACTTCCACCAAATATAGAGGAAGAATCCCTCACCACCACATCCTCTGAAGTATAGGCTAGAGAAACTGGGAAATATATTGGAGAGTTCCTATGGAGTCAGATGCCTGCATAATTAAAACCTTAAATCTTGCTTCTGTCAGCTAGACATTAATTGATAGTTTAGATGCTGTTTCTGCAATGTTTTGTCAATCCAGAGCATCTGTACCAGGTCCTCCACCTATTTAGTTATGTATGATAGCTTCCCAGGTGGCGTAACCATGTATACATATAATTTAAAGATGCTCTTAGCTCCTTCCAGAAATTTAACACACATTTTTTCATATATAGACATATTTGCTAGGCTCTGCCAATTGCTAGTGCATTATAAGATATAGTATTTGAGTTGTTGACGGCTAAATAATTTTAAATTCGGAATGGAGTACAATGAGCAGAAATATTCAATGGGCCTGGAGCATAGTCTGTCAACAAGGTAAGTGACCTTTGTGACTTCTCCAGTTATCCACGATTGAAAGTTACTGGAGTTTAGGCCGAATGGGAAACTGTATCACTAAACAGTCTTGACAATGAATGGTGTGGGAATATCAAGGCATGTCTCCCTCTCTGTCTAAAGACCCTTTTACATGCAATGATTATTGCTCAAAATTCATCCAAATGTCCGAAAATGAGCGATAATCGTTACATGTAGAGATGAGCGAACGTACTCGGTAAGGGCGATTTCGCAATCGAGCACCGCGATTTTCGAGTACTTCACTACTCGGGTGAAAAGTACTCGGGTGCGCTGTGGGGCGGAGGGTTGCAGAGGGGAGTGGGGGGTAGCAGCGGGGAACAGGGGGGAGCCCTCTCTCTCTCCCTCTCCCCCCCACTCCCCGCTGCAACCCCCCGCTCACCCACAGCGCACCCGAGTACTTTTCACCCGAGTAGTGAAGTACTCGAAAATCGCGGTGCTCGATTGCGAAATCGCCCTTACCGAGTACGTTCGCTCATCTCTAGTTACATGTAAAAGCAGGCATTGTGCACTTTTCATTTGAATGATGGATTTTAGTTCACTTGAAATCCATCATTCAGCCAGTGAAAGACTGAGCAAATACATTCCATTTGAATGTATTTCACTCATCTTTCAATAGACTGCAGGATATTCCACCCTCAGCATGTTTACACTATTTGCGAGGAGAACAATGGAATGTGTTGGCAGCCGTTTGCACAGCTGGGCATGTGTTTCAACACACACTGGGCTTTACAAACAACTCCTAGAGGTCTTTTACATGCAAATAAAAATGATAAAGTGTTAATGGCCATTAACACTTTATGCCAATAGATTGCCAGATCTTTCACTCTTTCAGTCATCAGAAAGGGCCTTTATAAGGCTTAAACAGCAGGGGACAGGACTAGAAAGAGGATTAGTGGTCTAGTTCTTGCTTTGTATAGAGGATATGAAATTATCTGATTAGGAAGGGCACACTGCCAATGCCTCCATTAATTTCCAGGGTAGTAGGCAATAACAAGAAAAAAGTTGTTACTATGTTGGCTATTTGGGCCACGTAGTTAAATTTGAGTGAGTGGGGAACACCCGAACCACAGAGTGCTCTCTGAGATATGATAATTGTGACCCTGCCATATAAAATGGTAAAGTCGCCTGGTGCAAGCACTGAGTCGTGACTGACTCCCAGGGTGACATCACATTGTGACGTTTTCTTGGCAGACTGTTTTTGCAGGGTGGTTTGCCATTGCCTTCCCCAGTCATTGCAATAATGGAGGGTAATTGGCATGGTACATGTTCTCAATTGTTGTAGTAAATTGAACACCCAAGTATGAAATACTTGTATTTCATCACTGAGAGTTAAAATTAAGGTTATTAATATTGAGAGGAAGAGACTTGGAGTTATTGACTTTGCGATCCAATACCCTATTAAACACATACATGATACATACATACAGTACAATAGGTAGTGACATGAGGGAGAATATATTAATACAAAGGTCCCCATACTTATGGCGGTTTCAGGTTGCGATATTTTGAAATTACTATTGCCACTCCTAGGCCAACGTAACTTGAGTGTTTATTCAACTTATGATGGTTGCTGCATCACAGATAAGCACCAGGTGTGCCTGCTCCATGCACCTTGCATGCTATGCTTTATTATACAAGAAGCCTGCAATCATGTGCTGATGTTCCTTGCTCAACCGCCTCCTCCTGCTGTTAAATGCCTGGTTGGAGCAGAGCAGCAGTTTCCTGCACTCAAGCTTCCCAACTTGTCATTTCCCAGGAGCCCAACTCTAATAGTATGACAAAATACATGGTGGGAAAGAGGAAGAACAGAGAAGAGAACCAGCAGTGCAGCACACCCTGAAAGCTGCCTGATGTTACTCTGCCGGAGAGATGTCAGAGGAGCAGACACACCCTTGACCTGCAGAGCACACTTATTTCTACTACAGGAGATCAAGCAGTCTCCGAGTGTGAAAAGGTGTTATTGTATTCTGTATCTTCCCCTGGTACTGACCCACACCTGTTCCATTCAGTGTTTGTCTCCTCCATTCCTGACCTTGGCTAGTGAATTGATCATGTTTACCCTATCTGCTGCCTGCCCTGATCCTCGGCCTGTATAACCGCTATGAAAGTATTCTGCCTTTCCTAACTTCGGGAGTCCACAGCAGAATCTGACCATGTGCCCAGCCGACATCCACACATACCTGACATTTCTTTTTCCTTACTGTACTGCGGATTCTCTGCATGGTGAGCTGTTGGACATATGCAGTACACTTTTTTTTTCAAATTCCTGCTTTTCTCGCGTCGAAGCTAGGCAATGATGTGGAATCCACGACCTTTCCAAAAGGTCATTGCGAAAGGGCCGCGGGTCGGAGATTTTCCATTGACGTCAAAGGAAGCTGTCCATGCAGAATCCACACAGAAATAGAGCATGCATTGATTTCTCCTCTGCAAGTGGAAAATCACAATTGATTTCTGCTCGTGTAAAGGAAAAAGCACTTTTCCATAGCATGCTATTGGCGGTATTTGCTGTGGAATCCAGATGCAGATTCCGCAATGCAAATCCACCCATATGCAGCCGGCCTAAAGCGTGAAAGCAAGAGAACCATAGGTGCAGTCCAGAGATCCAGCCCTAAGCCAAATTAATACAGTGGCACAGCAGATCCACATCCACTGATGTGACAAGTTTATAATGAGTTAAATTCTTAACAAGTCAAACTACTTCTTTTTTCACTGTACTATGTCAGTTTGATTGTTTTATTTGTGCTTTATACTAAGTCATTGGAAGTTTTGAAAAAGGACTTTTAGGACTATACTATTGACTCATACATGGGTAGGTCATCGGTTTTTGATCAATGTGGGTTCAACAGCTGGTATCCCCACCGATTGGCTATTTTTCCAAGCTGCCGGAAATAGCACAGCTTTGTATACTGCGTCACAGTCCAGTACGGTACTGCAAACTCAGCCTCACCCAAGGTAACACATCTGAATAGATGTTGGGTATTGTCAAAACACAATTAAAGGGGTTGTCTCGCGAAATCAAGTGGGGTTATACACTTCTGTATGGCCATATTAATGCACTTTGTAATATACATCGTGCATTAAATATGAGCCATACAGAAGTTATTCACTTACCTGCTCCGTTGCTAGCGTCCTCGTCTCCATGGTTCCGTCTAAATTCGCTGGCAGCTTGCTTTTTTTAGACGCGCTTGCGCAGTCCGGTCTTCTCCTTTCAGCACGAGCCGCTTCAGTGTGCTCCCCGCTACAGCTCTTCTGCGCATGCGCAGACGAGCTGTCACTGCTCGGGAGCGTGCTGGAGCGGCCATTCTGTACCATCCTCTGTTAGAGGAAGGTGCAGAGCCGCTCAGCTGTCCCGAGAAGCCGCCCAGCTGTCCCGCCGTCCTGCCGCCCAGGTAAGTGATGGGTCGGGGGGGCTGCCGCTGCGCCGGGGGGGGCTGCCGCTGCGCCGGGGGGGGCTGCGCCGGGGGGGCTGCCGCTGCGTCGGGGGGGGCTGCGGGCTGCCGCTGTGATGGGGGGGCTGCCGCTGTGATGGGGGGGCTGTCGCTGTGCCAGGGGGGCTGCCGCTGTGCCGGGGGGGGGGGGGCTGCGCCGGTTACCTGCTGCCTGGTGGTGGGTGTCTGTGTGCCGTGGTCGGCGGCGTTCAATCCAGGGGTCCGGTCGGCGGCTGCGGGGCGTCTGGTTGTCAGGGAGACACAGCTGGTAGCGTCTCGGGAGCGCGCACGTCGGGCTACAGCAAGCGATGGGAAAGAGCCGGCGGCCATCTTGGGAAAATTTTTATAAGTTGCTGAAACGCTGGAACTGTAAGTACAAACCAGCTAGAAAAGTCATTTACAGGGGGGCTTAGTAATGTATGCTTAATTAGGGGGACTGGGCAAAAAAAAAAATTCACTGCTTCCTCGAGACAACCCCTTTAAGAAAAGAGTGGAGCACTCTAACCCCCCCCCCCCCCCTGCTTCCCTGGGTGCCCCTGTTTGTCTTCCAAATTACAAAAGCATGCTGATAGGTCAATTAACTTCCTATAAAACTTTCTGTAAAGTGTGTCTACCATTGGGAAATTTGTTTGTAAGCCGATTTGAGGCCAAGAAGTGATGTGTGTGAGTACAAGCATCAAAAATAAATAACTAGAGATGCAGCTAAGTGTACAAATAATCACAGAAGAATATTTCTACACTTTAAAAAGACTGAATGCTGTTCTGCATGCATTACATTTAATAGCCTCTTATTGGGGATATGTTATATAGCTAAAGGCTAAATTGTTATTACAATCCTCATGATTACTAACAAAAAGTTACCAAAGGTTGATTTGTGGACTACAAATTGAATGGAAACATTCTCACACTGTTGAAAGAAGAGACACAGCAATATAAAAGAGTAAAAATGAAAATTCTCAATGTTTTCTTTGTAGAGTTGGAGAGTTATAAAGAACCCGCTCGGCAATATTAGGTTTGGGGAAGCACAATCACATCACAAAAGATTTACTTTCACACAGTAAACTCAATAGAGGGCAATAACAGTCTATTACAAGAAGAACAGCACAACGTCAAAGGAATATTTAAAAGAACAAGACAGAACCTTTAAATCAAACAAATACAGTTATACCTACCCTAAGGAAAAGCACCGCAGAGAATACAGAACTGTGTTTACAAGACATGTGACTAATTTATTTTGAGTTATTTCAGAAATTGTTAAAATATAATTTGTCATCCAGAAACTGAGATCAAAACAATAAAAGACAATAAATGATTAAAAAACTGAAGATGAAAAACTCATAAAAGTATTTATTGTTATCTTGGGCTTGTTGTTGAACATATACCACCAAAATACCTTCATTATCTTTTCATCTCAGGTCTGACACCTTTTTTGTGTGAATGACACATAAACCGATTGGCAATGTGGTTTATAGAGAAATACCTGACATAAGAGCATAGTTTAGATACCACAGATCATTAAATTGATGGGTAAGGCGACATCTGGAATATTCGTAGTATACAAAGTGCCTATTTTTTCATGCTGTGATATCACCTGACAACCTGCAGTGGAGATGATCCCGCATTGACTTAGGACAGCTTCACAGAAGCGTGAATGTATTTGCGTGTGCTTGACCGCTGCAAATGAACTATGCTTTTTTTGTGCATCCATCGGTGTATTTTACTGTACTTTTTGCGCCTGTAAGGCATGCTCATTTGCGTGCGGTAAACAAAAACGCATTGATTTAAATGGCTAATTAGTCTTAGTGAGTTCCAGATGTGTTCTTTTTCCAGTGGAATTCCACAGGGTTTCACGCATCTCCTGCATTTAAGTACCCCCCCCCCCCCCATTGACTTTTATGGGGACCTTGGGTACACGAACAAGCAGACAAATAGAGCATGCTCTTTTTTTCTTTTGTGCAATATAATCCAACATAATCCGTATTAATGTCTGTGCATTTCTTGTACTGCTATACATAATGTGTAAAACAAACATAAAACACGTATAAAAAAGCTAATATAAAAGTATATACAGTCATATACATAACAATGATACAATGTAATAAACCAGAGATTACTGGCATGTAGGAATTGAATTCAAAGGGGTTTTCCAAGTTTTAGTAAAATAATCTCCATATGGGTCAAAATGAAAAGTAATGAGTTACTCACCTTTCAAATTCACCAGCGTTCCAATAATCCTTTGATGAACATTTGCTGTATTGCCAGCAAATGTAAAAGTAGAATCTTTGTAATATCCCAATAATACTGATTCTACTTTTTAAGACTGTATGCATTCTGTGTAGGGAAAAAAATTAATTAGTACTTATGGTGGCCATACCAGTTAAAGACAGTTTGTTCAAAATTGCCCTTTTCAACCATCTTCTGTGTATAAGGATGTCCCAAATCTTCTTCAACAGCAGAAGTCAGGGAAAAGGAATGTAGGACATGTTGGATATCATGTGAGATAAGCTACTATTGGTGTCCGGCAGCAGATTATTCCCCTCTCCCTATTAAAAACAGATGAACGCTTCTCCAAACCAAGCTTGCATGTGTATGGGGGAGCTGGAAGCTATCTAATGTGTAGGTCCACCTTTAGGGCTTGGTCAGACGAGCATTGTTTTTGGGTGCGCAAAAAGAGCGCTTCTAAGAAAACCAATGGGTTCCTTTAGAAGCGCTCACATGAGAGAATGTAGTAGCGCAAAACGGCGCGCACCTAACAAAGATAGGACATTGGCTATCTGTGGTGCGCTGTGTAGGAGTTTCTATTGACTCCTATGGGAGCAGGAGTTAATGGAAACTCCTGTGCTCAGAATAGCTTCCCCGCTGTAAACTCCCCATGGGTACTAACAGGAATGTACAACAGGACATTTTAAATGTGCTTCTGGGCAGCACCTTTTAAATGCCCTGCTGTAAGCACTGGGGTATTCCTCCTGCCCCCTGCTGGGCAATTCCCCAGCAGGGGCAGTAAGTGACTCCCTCCCCCTCCCTCCCCAAGGGATTTTCCTACAGCAAGGGAAAAAGGGGGCGGGGTTACAGGGCTTTTCCCTAGAGAGTGCGAGGAGAGGGTGGGACTAGAGGGATCTGCCCCTAGCCCCACCCCTCTATGGTTTGCTCTGGGGAATCTCCGTGAGAATCCCTATAGCCCTGACCCCTATCTAGCTTTGCCTACTCTCTCTTTGCTATGGGGATATCTCTTGGGGGTCTGCATAGCAGGGAGAGAGAGAACGAGACTATGGATATCTCCATAGCAGGTAGAAAGAGCGGAGCTATGGGGTATTAGCCCATAGCAGGGAGAAAGAGTGAAGCAATGAAGGATTAACCCGTAGTCCTGCTCCATCTCTCCCTCCTATGCGAAAATCCCACATAGCTCCGTTCTCTCTCTCTGCTATGGGGAAATCCCAAAGCCCTGCGGGGCTTCTTCACTCTCTCTTCTCCTGGTGCAACTGTGCATCTCCAAGTGCAGCTGCTCCAGTGAATGAGTGAATTTCACAGGATTTCGGCAGATGTGAGCAGCGCTTTTTTTTGTGCGCCTATTGGTGCGCAAAAAAAATACTTGCCTGACTGAGGCCTTAGAAATTGCCAACAATTAGACTAGGTGCTGTAAATACAAGCAGTTCATTGTATTGAGTCCGACCCTTTTGTAAAAAAGGGGTTCAATGGACAGACTAGTCGGTTTACTTATTAGAGTCTTTGGGGCTCCTAGACTTCTCCCTTGCCCTCCTTGCAGAAGGATGTATTGAGCTGCAAGGAGCCCCCTGGTTACATCCACAGAGTAATCATGAACCACTAAGCAGGCAGCAATACAAGTCAGGGGCCAGTGCCATCTGATGTTAGAGCCAACGGATAACCAAGAATCAAAGTCAGATACAGAGCAGGGTCGAAACTAGGATGACTGTAGGAACCAATAGCTACAGACAAACAGGTAGCCAGATAGGCTAAGGTCAGAACCAGAGAATATAGACTAGAAGCAATGTAGCTGGCAATAGAGGTTTGCAGAAAGTGAACTATACAGCCAGATTACATTAGTTAAGGGCCAATAGTTGAGACTTGAGAATGAACAGCAGAAATAACCCTTACTAATAAGAAACAACAAGAGTGTGTTAACACAGCAGAACTAAGGCGGTATTAACCGATCACTTGTGTGAAGCATTTTGTGAGAAAAAGGCATTAAAATGCATCTCTGTACATTCAAGGTTTACACGCCTTTTTCACGAGCATGAAAACAATCGTATGTTGTTCCAGTACTTATAATAGTAAAAATCGCATCAGACTGCATGGCGTGTGAGTGCAATGTGGATAGAATGCAGTTTTTTTGCCTCCCATAAGAAATAATGAGCGATATCGTTCAAAATTAAGACATGCTGCAATTTCAGTGCAAGAGAAAAATCACACATTGCAAATAATGTTTTTTTTTCCATGCAAGTTTTAAGTGTCTCGCAACACAAAAAAGTTTCAGGATAAAATAGCCCATTTAATACAGCCCTTGGGGTGCCTTAACATGACACGGAATAGGCCACAGGATGCAGCGCAGATGTGGATTTTGTCGCTTAGTGCAGATTTTGTTACATTTTTAACCATAAGTGAGGAATTACATCTTGTGTATGTTAGAAATCCACAAGAACAATTCCGTAAGATATCCTTAAAGGGGTTGTCTCGCGAAATCAAGTGGGGTTAAGCACTTCTGTATGGCCATATTAATGCACTTTGTAATATACATCGTGCATTAATTATGAGCCATACAGAAGTTATTCACTTACCCACTCCGTTGCTAGCGTCCTCGTCTCCATTGTTCCGTCTAAATTCGCTGGCGGCTTGCTTTTTTAGACGCGCTTGCGCAGTCCGGTCTTCTGCTCTGAGCACGAGCCGCTTCAGTGTGCTTGCCGCTACAGCTCTTCTGCGCATGCGCAAACGAGCTGTATCTTCTCGGGAGCGCGCTGGAGCGGCCATTCTGCTACCATCCTCTGTTAGAGGAAGGTGCAGAAACTGGAGCCGCCCAGCCGAGAAGCCCAGCCCAGCAGCCCAGCCGAGAAGCCGCCCAGCAGAGCCGCCCAGCCCAGCCCAGCCGCCCAGGTAAGTGATGGGTGACGGACTGACGGGGGTGACGCGTGACTGACTGCCGCTGTGGCCCCGGAGCCTACCGCTGTGGCCCCGGAGCCTACCGCTGGGGAGCCAATGCCTACCGCTGGGGAGCCGGGGCTAGCGCGGGGAAGCCGAGGCTAGCGCGGGGGAGCCGGGGGCTAGCGCCGGTTACCTGCTGCCTGGCGGTGGGTGACTGGTCGGCCGCGTTCAATCCCGGGGTCCGGTCGGCGGCTGCGGGGCGTCTGGTTGTCAGGGAGACACAGCTGGTAGCGTCTCGGGAGCGCGCACGTCGGGCTACAGCAAGCGACGGGAAAAGAGCCGGCGGCCATCTTGGGGAAACTTTTTATAAGTTGCTGAAACGCTGGAACTGTAAGTACAAACCAGCTAGAAAAGTCATTTACAGGGGGGCTTAGTAATGTATGCTTAATTAGGGGGACTGGGCAAAAAAAAAATTTCACTGCTTCCTCGAGATAACCCCTTTAAGTCCACAGCAGGAATCTTTCCACTGCGAAATTTAATCTTGCGTTTTTTAATTAAAGACGTGCAGATTTTAACAGATGCGGAATTCAAACCTCATAGAGATAACATTGTGACGCAGAAATGTCCACGTGGACTAATTCTGTCCCATGTGAGAGGGAAAGACAGAAGAAGGAATAGCAGAGCTAAATAGATGTCGAAAATAGGATATAAACAATCATGCATGTCAACCAAAACAGTGATTGCTCCTTAGGGCTCAGTCACACTGGCGTTTTTTTTGCCCGATTTGCAGATGTGCTTGCGATCTGCAAATATATATACCCAATGCTTAGCAATGGGATCGGTCACATGGCAGTTTTTTATGCGGATGTGCCGAAAACTATATGACACAACGATTCGCAGAACGCATGTAACTGCGTTCTGCGCAAATCGTTGTTCTTGTATATGGGCTCAATGGGGCCGGCGGCAGCAGCGCCGACCCCATTGAGAACATATACTAAAGATCATTCTCCTCTGTCACAGCTGTAATAGCTGTGGCAGAGAAGAACGATGTTCTCCCATTGAATTCAATGGAGCCGGCAATACAGCCGGCTCCATTGAAAGCAATGGGCTCCTGGCAAGCGCTGTATTAATTTTCGGGGAAGGGCTTCAAATACAAGCCCTTCCCTGAAAACCATCCAAAAAAGTGTAAAAAATAAAAAATATATATACTCACCCTTTTGCAGCTGCCGGAGATCAGTCACTTCCAACTGGCTCTTCTCCTGAACTGCTTTCTGTAGTATTCAGCAGGCGGGGATTTAAAATTCCCGCCTGCTGAATGGGTTGCCTCTGATTGGTCACAGCCCTCAGCCAATCAGAGGCAGCTCTCACTCACCCATTCATGAATTCATGAATGGGTGAGTGAGTGTTGCCTCTGATTGGCTGAGCACTGTGACCAATCAGAGGCAGCTCTCAGCTGTTATTCAATAGCTGAGAGCTGCCCATATGACTAAGCCCATATGCTGCGGTTCATGACACTCATTAATAGAGAACATACAAAAAGTTTTTTCTATAAACAACTTCTTTTTCTTAAATTGGTATATCTGATATTGCAGCTTATCCTATTCTAAAGCCCATGGATAAAAGTGGCGCTGTTTTTGGAAAAAAGAAGACCCTTTTTTCTAGTCTCATTCAATCAATTTAAAAAGCAGAACAGTAATTGCACTATGAGAAAACTAGAAACTGCTGTATTTTGGAACCATTGCAATAATGTATTTAATATACATGCTGTTCTAGGAACACTGGAAACTTTGAAACTAGTTCGGAAGTTAGAAACTCAAATCTGTTATTATCATTATACTGTAGATTGTAGCCGGAATTAATTTAGGTATAAAAAAAAAAGGGAATTGAGAATTCATTTATGTTAGCATTGAAGGTGAACTTGATTCCCCTTAATGGAGTAGGCAGGGATGGTAGTTAACTAAACTTCCATCATAGAAAAGACAATGTGGTACAGGTCAGGGGATTGGGTTAACTGCAAAAAGCCTTTCACCCAGTCCCCAGACGATACCTGAAACAACCAGGCACTCACTTTGCAGGCATAAGCACAGAAGATAGGCTGAACGTGACACAGTGACTCCATTGCATTTGACCCATCAGCCAAGCTGAAATGTTAAAAAAGTAAGCCTGTGCTGCTAAGCAAGTGAATGACTTGAATGTCACTGAAGCATTGTTAGACATCTATCTTTATGCATAAGAACGATCAAGTGTATAGCAGTGAATAGGAAGTCTTGAATAAAGACAGTATCCTATTTTTTTAGTTTAACAGCTACATTCAGAGAAGTTATTCAGCCCTTAACACTAGATATTATGTTCTAGAAGCTCCAATCAAAATATGCATATGCGCATGCAACTGACCAAGAGAGAAAGTCTATTTGTAAAAAGTTTGTAAAATTATTTGTACTTGTAAAAACTATAAAAGTATTTTTAAAAAAGGTTCAGTAATAGGAAAAGTGATAATTCCCACAGTGCAGCATACTCCGGTACACATCTGAACTTTATTAGCAACTTTTAAAACATGCGATATTGCATGTTAAAACAAACATATGCGTATTGATAGTTTGCCAGTAACAAAAAACTTATGGTTCTAAGCATCTGTTCTATATATACTGTATCATTGAGGGTGGTTTCACATTTGCTTTGGAACCTCCGGTCAGAGGTTCCATTGCAGATCCGGCTCAAAATACCAAAAGATAAAGCTCTGCAAAAGTCTAAAAGCTGGGCAGCTGAGTGGAAACCAAACAGACCCCATTATAGTCAATGGGGTCTGATCGGCACTGTTCGGTTCTATCCTCAGACAGAGCTGCTTGGCCACAGGGATTCCCCTTTCCTGCTCCCCGAATGGAGCAAGAAAGTGGAACTCTGGGTGCAAGTGTGAAAGCACCCTAACAGAATGTGGCAGTGGCAAATGCCTTCTTAATAGCCTATATATTGCCTAACACTCCTGGCAAGAAATAGCATGGGAATGTCTTTCTTCTAGGCACCTCTACCTAACTACGTAAAATTGCCTGTGATTTATTCGTAGCAGATTGTCCGACATGCATAGATAAAAGATGAAATGGCTCTGGGCGGACAACAGAGAAGAAGGTAATCTCATCCGCCAACAGCAATAAACATTAAAAAAAATACATTTACATGGAGAACCTTGTTAAAAACTGCAGTGTCTAAATGAAAAAGCAAACAAATCTGTGAATATTCTAAAACATCTAACTGTTGCATGTTATTTGACTTGTTGTAATAAGTAGCCAAAAGTAGGCACATATCTCCATATCTGCCACAACATGCACCATAAAGATGTTCTTGGTTAGGCCTACAACATTGTTTCAATACACATTGAAAAATTATGCCTGCTTGCATTTCTATAGTTTGATTCCTATTACTGATTTTTCTTACGATTGCTGTTTGCTATTAACCCGAATGGCTTTTGATGATCTAGGATATGAATAAACACAGGCTATGACAGCAAAATGGTGTCAACACAAAAAGCCCTTGAAGTGATCTCTAGAGGTTCCAATAGAGCGAAGTTTTGAGGTCTGGTTGATCATTGGTAATAGCAAAGAGACAAATACCCATGTTTTCCAAATACATTGATGACCTTATACCGTAGCTTACTTTATATTGTTGAGAAACCCGCCAGGACAAATGTAGCTGCTTGGATTAGATTAGCACCAGGATTCTCTATGATTGCGAATGACTACCATGCACCACTGATTGTGATGAGTCTAATTTCCAAGGACTTTGTGAGTGCTATAACTTTCTAGTCATTTGGGTACTCTACATTTTGCTGGCTTATTACGTTAGATGGAATTTGCCACTTTGTGGCTCTGCTTAGATATTATTGGCATGCTATTTATCTAAATATCAGTTAAATATCACTGAATGATGTGCACTACTATACCTACCGTAATAAAAATGGAAAACTGATGATAATTTGACAGGCCCATTATAAGTAAATGAATACACTATATTAACACCTAAAATAAAAGGTTGCTTCAGAAAATGTTGGTCTCATAAGTGATACAAAGGGTAATTTGGTCAAAAAACACTGAGAAACATTTTTTTGTTCTTTGTTATTGCAATAGAGTATTTGGGGATATCTACACTGCTAATAGCACCATAAGTATTGACTAGTCTGGCTTAAGTAATGGGTCCTCTCCAAATTTAAAATCTTCCCTACAGAGGATAGGAAGTATATTACCTAGTTCACGTAGAATCATACGTCTTTCTCGGTAAATCGATGCAACTCACAGCAGAATACCAAGGTAAGTATAAAAATGTATTTTATTGAATACACTAGGAACACAATCGGCACATCTTGTATTGGGACCCAATTCTTCTTTAGCCAAGTGTTACTAACTTTACCTTGATCAGCCAATCGTTCAGATATAGAATACTATCTTGTTGAGACATAAATAGACCACCATTGTAAGGACTAACTTGAAAAAAACCTAGTGTACGTAGAGATCCTAAGGCCACTTTCATACGGCCAAGAAAATCGCACAAGTTTTGTACATTGCGAGACACACAACTCACATAGGAATATGAACCTATAGAGGAGCAATTTTTTCCCCGCATTGTATTGCCATGCAGGAAACAATTGGGGTATGTCCCATCTTTGGGCGTTCTCTCGGAATGCCTCCCCCATTGTTTTCAATGGGGCCGGAAAAAAACATATTTTATGCAAGGTTTCCCATTGAAAACAATCCTCCGACGCGTCTGAAAGGATAGCTACTATCATGAAGTGGTAGGAGGTGTCTTTGTGTCATCCGCAGGGACATCGCCTGTTTCTGAATGCGATATCAGGCTGAGTTTCATGGCCCGATATTGCGCTTGCCCGTGTGAAATTAGCATAAAGCTCCTGTTTTCTCCTGTGGGTCCTTGGCTGTCTCTGACAGCCAAGCTCTCAACCTGCTCCTGCAAGAGCTTCAATCCTGTGCTGTATTTTTAACTTTTGACTGGGATTAAAGCTTAGGATCAAGTGCTGTATATTTACGGCGCTTGATCTTGAATGGGTAAATGACTCCCCATACATATGGCATAGTACCAAAAGTTTGGTGAAAAGATAATGTTGTACCTAAAGTACTGTGCAAAAGTTTTAGGCAGGTGTGGAAACAATGTTGCAACGCAAGAATGCTTTCAAAAATAGAAGTGTTCATAGTTATTAGGCCAATTAACAAAATGCAAGGTGAATGAACAAAAGAGAAATGTAAATGAAATCAATATTTGGTGTGACCACCCTTTGCCTTCACAACAGTATCATTTCTTTAGGTACACTGGCACATAGTGTGAAGGAACTCGGAAGGGCATTTTTTTCAGACATTTTGGAGAACTAGCCATAGATGATCTGTGGATGTCGGCTTGCTCAAATCCTTTTGTCTCTCCATGTAATCTCAGACAGACTCGATGTTCAGATCAGAACTCTGTGTGGGCCAAATCATCACTTCCAAGACCCCCTGTTCTTCTATAAGCTGAAAATAGTTAATGAAAATTGGCTTTATATTTGGAGTCATTGTCCTGCTGCAGAATAAATTTGGAGTCAATCAACTGCCTTCTGTTTTTGAAAAAAATCTTACTTTGCAGCATTTTTCCACACCTGCCTAAGGATTTTGCACAGTGCTGTACATCTAAAGGTTCAAGAAAAAAACTATTGACAGCTAAGCAACTGAAATTCTGATTGTGTGTTCTTTTTCAGTGTCACAAACTATATTTTAAAAAATGCTAAAATCTTGCATTTTTCACATAGACCACTAAGCCTAATAATATTCTGATACTTCCTATCCTGCAGAGAAAACTTTTCAGAAGTCATCTCATTATAATCACAGGCAGGATTATAGTGAAAGGTGACACCTATATATAGATTTATAATAGATGATGGTCATAGCTTATCTACCGTGTCCTCCCTGCATTTTTTCACAGTTTTTATGTCCCTATAGGGGACTTGAACCTTAAAAGCTATGATCGCTATAATAATGCATTGTAGTATTTCTGCACTGCAATGCATTATCGCTCACAACACCGCTCACAACATTGCAATGGGCGAAACGTCGCGTGTTTTACTGATGAAATAAAGAAAATCTATTTTAGTGCACTTGGATTTGTGCTGCTGTCGCTTCATCTTAAACTTGTGTCTTATTGAGGAAGATAGGAGTCCATCTTCTGCTTGTGACTGTGCTGCCTTAAAGTCTCCCCTTGAGAAGGGTTTACTCCATTTGTGCTGTTGGTTCCACATATCCACATGCTGTTGCAGTGGGAGGCCGACTATCAGTGACATCTGGCTGCCGCTGCGGGTTGGCATGGGTTCACGTCGGAGTCCACACCGTCCACAGGATGTAAATTTGTGTTTTGTTCTTTTAACTACCACCCTGCCAGAACGTAAACTTACATTCTGTGGTGTTAAGGGATTAAATAACAGCTGTATGTATATACTTTTGGAGAGGTTTAACTATGCAGCTATGACAGGACATACCATATTGACATGTGCCATTGAGGGAGATTTGGGACAACCAGAGGTGACACTTGAAGCCCTTTGGCCCCAATGTGAGATCTGTAAAAGATCCTCCACCTATATTGCTTTATTCATAGTACTGGGGTCTCTATATGCATAAGAGAGGCCTTATGGGCCCCCTAAGGCTGCTGGGCCCGGGTGCAACCGCATCCTCTGCATCCCCTATAGTTACACCCCTAGGACAACCACACAGACGTTAGATAGCTGTCCAGTTCCTCCGAAACTGGTGGGTTCAGCTGGCATGCATCTAATGTAGAGGCACCTTGCCATTCTGCTAGCCTACAACCACCTCCAACTTGATAATGAATTATTCTACAAGTAGCATCTTGGTGATCGTGGATTCTTCGGGAAGAAACAGAAAGTATAATGCGTTCTGTGGCCTGTTAGAATGGGATGCTAATAAGCTCACTCTCATTTCCTCACTAATTATCTTATCTCCCCTTCGCCGATTGGAGGAATAAAAACATACCATTGCCTGTGGCCTCTGACATTCAGGTAGACATCTTGAGAACACAGATAAAACTGATAATGAGTTACTTTATAGGGTCCTAAAAGCAACTACAGAAATTAACAAGGCCCATTAGACTTTCTGTCATGCATATGATGGGAAAAATATCCCAGTATAAGATCCACTTGATTGTCCTTCTGTGACAGCAGCAGCCATTGTTTGTAAGAAATGCTGGCTAGTAGAAATTTCAGGTACAGCACAGGAACAGAGGGGGCTTTGTGATAGGCTATCAGTGACCTGCAGCACAGGAGTACAAAGTACATCCCAGCGCTATGACAAGAAGGAAAAGCTCAACAAAAGATGACTGGCCTGTTCCAGTGTCTCATTTCAAGTTTTACATTTGCTTTCTTGCACAAAGATTAACTAAGGGTGTTGATAGCCAAATTATTTTTGTTTTGTTCCTCTCCCACAGCCCAACCAAAATCTTTTTAGAGATATTCCTCCACTGAAAAATTTTAGACAACAGTACTATTGATCTTAATACTTGCTTTGAACATTGGAAGACTACACAGGAAAAAATCAATATAAGTGAAATATATAGGCAAGTGACATAATCATAAAATTGAATTAACATTCTTGCAGGGTACCCCCTTGTGCAGGTAGAGTAAGGTACAAAGCACAGAATCTGGAAGGCAATAATAGACTTTACATGGCGGCTTTTCAGTGATACAGTCACTTAATGAAGTCAGCAGTACCTTCAATTGAACTGGACATACAGTTTACAATGCTCTGATACATTCTAGAACTTTCTAGCAACTTTGTTATGGCTCACCAGCCGTTGCAGGAGCAAGTTATCGTCTTTAACACATACACAGGTTTATTGCAATTTGCTTCACTTCTCGAAAATACAAAGTTACAAAGTTAAACCACTTTTAGCTACACAGTCTTTCAATTACATTGCAGGCCACTTTAGTTACACAGTCTCTTAGTTATGTTGTAGATTACTTTAGTTACACAGTCTCTTAATTATGTTGCAGGTCACTTTAGTTACTCACAGCTTCTCAAAAGTTCTCCTTAAAATATATACAGCATCCTAACCTGATTACCTGCTTCTGTATTTTCTTTTCCAGCCTATATAGCACTCAATGAGCACTATATAGTGAATATAAGAAGCAACACTACCGGTGACCCCCAGTATGGTAGAGCTTCTGGTTTTAGTAGAACAGCTCTGTCAGCGACTATTTTCCTTTTGGGGGATGTCTTCCTCTGTAACTGGGATTCCTACAGAGGATCCAGTTACAGTGGAACATTGTAAAATAGGACCAAAAAATGACCTTCTGAATATCCCCCAGGGATTTTATGACATCATGTGGGACATATATGTTAAAAAAATGGATACAAAAATTAATAAAAGAAAAATGGAATAAAAATAAATATATTAAATAGGGATGAGCGAACGTGTCCGTTACGGACACATCCGCACCCGGACACCGGCTTTGCCGAACACTGCAGTGTTCGCGCGTAAGTGTCCGGGTGCCGCCGGGGGGCGGGGAGATGCGCGGCGGCGCGGGCGGCAGTAGCGGGGAACAGGGGGGAGCCCTCTCTCTCTCCCTCTCCCCCCCACTCCCCGCCACACCCCCCCGCGCTGCCACGGCGGCCCCCGAACTTTTTCGCCCGAACACTGAAGTGTTCGCAAAGTTCGGTGTTCGGGCGAAAAAGGGGCGGAGCCGAACGTGTTCGCTCATCTCTAACATTAAACTTTTCCAATAAAATAAATTGAAATTAAATAAAATCAAAATCACATAACATTTCAGTGTGTAGCAAAACATGGCAACTACCAGAGGACATGGCCGGAGCAGCTCTGTCTGTTGGTACACATTTTGCAGAAAATTTGAAGCAAATCTCACAGTCCTTTCTAAATTCTAAACATGCTTAACCCGTTTAGGACCAGCCACAGTAAATTTACGGCGGCTGGTCCTGGGCTTGGAGCACTGCCGATAGTAAAATTACGGTGGTGCTTTAAGTCTCCTGGCTCTGCAATCAATCAGAGGCAGGAATGGGTTATCAGCTGTTAGTGACAGCTGATAACCCGGAGCAGAAGGCAAAAGGGGTTTTTAACCCTTCCTGCCTTCTGCTTCCCTGATATACAGTGCTCAATGAGCACTGTGTGGGGAAATTGAAAGTAACATGTACTTTCACTACGGGAGCCTCGGGGGGGGGGGGGGTCATGTGACCTCCCAGGATTCCCTGCTACTGCAGAGCTGGAGGGTCAGACTAGACCCTGGCAGCTCTGCAAGTGACTAATGTCACTGCAGGGGCTGTTTTTCCCTGTAACTGGGGCTCCTATGAACGCCCCAGCTACAGTGGGAAAGTGTCAAATAAAGAAAAAAAAATGTGAATATCCCCCAGAGGTCTTACATGACGTCATGGTGGACACACATGGTAAAAAACATAATTACATACATAAGTAAAATAAAATAACAGAATAAAACAACAATACATACATATGAAAGAAAATAACACGAAGCACACGCCAACAAAAACCGTCGCCGTATGCGCCCTGTAAACCAAAACCATACATACTATATATCAAAGCGTCCAAAACAAATAGAGGAACCCCTTCTCATACTTTTTTTTGTGTAAATATAAAAATTATTTTTAAAAAATTATAAATGTTAAAAAAATCATTTTTTTTTAGCTTTTTACCCCAATAAAACTAAAAAACAGGGAAAAAAAGTCAGTGAAAAAGATATAAAAAAATAGTCCTATATGTCACGGAAAAAAAAACGCAGCAAAAATAATTTTGGTAGCTAAAGGAAAAAAAATAGAGCAGTAAAACCGCCACATGGGTAAAATCACTAAAAAGTGTCTGGTCCTTAAGGTACAAAACAGCCCGGTCCTTAAGGGGTTAATAGGGTTACATTGAGATTACTCATCCGAGTTTGGGGACCTAGGTAGTGTGGAGAATTCATTACTATGTTTCTCCAACCCCTCCCTAGTGATCTGAGCTTGATGACAGGGAGTGTTGTTCTGTTGAAAGACAGTACTGTGGTTGGGGTAGACTTCATGAAAATATATGTGAAGATGGTCAGCTAATAGAGCCCTGTAGCATTCACTATTCAAGGATTGTATTCTGGTGACCAACATCCTAGGCCATGCCAGTAAAACACTCTACAGACCATAACACCACCAACACCAGTCTGTTGAACCCCAACGGTGCATCTTTGGGATATGACTTCATGTTCTTTACACATCATCTGTGTGGAACAGCAGGAAATGGGACTCGTCACTCAAGATGAACTTCTGCCATGTGTCCAAGGCCCACTGATGTCTTTTGCGGGCCCATGCGAGGCATTGTTGATGATGTGGGGTTGTCAGGGAAACTCTTCTTGGTCTTTGGCTATTGAAGCTCAGTCAACAGAAGGTATGCCGCATGGTCATTGTGGAAACTTCCCCACTGTTGTACTGCTGAATCAGTTGGTCCGCTGTGGCACGTTGTTGGTAAAATACTAGACATGCTACCTGACGCTCACTTCTAGAATCAAAAACACATGACCTGCTGCTCTGTGATTTTCTGTCTCTCCATGATTCAACCAGTCTTGGTACACTCCTGACATCGTGGGTTGGAACCAGTGAACAAGTGCAACTATTTCATAAATACTAGACGACACCTCTGGTCACCAACATTTATACACAACTGCCAAATGTAACCTTCTGCAGAGGAAAGGTGAGTGTATTATCTGAGAACAGGTCGCAACACGTCCATCATGTGGTAATGAGTTACCCATCACAAGATGTCACATGCCAGCTATCCCTAATGTAGCGATCTGTGATTGTGTGTATATACATGAAATGCTGTAAATTAAGATTATTTTTTTCAAAAATTGAAGGCCTTTGGGTGACTCCAAATTTACTCTGCAGCAGGACAGCGATCCCAAACATAAAGCCAATGTCATTAACAACTATCTTGAGAGTAAAGAAAACAGGGGGTCCTGTAAGTGATGATATGGTCCCCCACAGAGCCCTGATCTTAACATCATTGAGTGTGTTTTGGATTACATGAAGACAGAAGAATTGGAGCAAGCCTACATCCACAGAAGATCTATGGTTAGTTTTGTAAGATGTTTGGAACAACCTCTCTGATGAGTTTCTTCAAAAACTGTGTGCATGGGGCTATTGTTACGGATTATGGAATGTGGATTCACTGGACCAACCAACCAAGCCTAGACCACGCCTGGAATGGTTGGCAGCTGACTCCTCACATAGAGGGACTGTTGCCAGGAAAAGGTAGACTGACCCTTGGCTGCAGAGGGACTGGCAGACCCCTACCTATAAGCAAGGTGATCACCCTGATAAGGGTGGCCCTGCGCTGGAACCTTGGGTCTATCTCTGATGGGGTATCAAACATAGGAACTGGCAACAGACAGAGGAGCACACAGATGAAGGACAGTGCAAGGGCAAACCATAAATAGGAATTGAAACAGGTCAGTGCCTCCCCCTTACATAGAGTGCAACTGGACATTGTAAGTACCCGAGAGGGAGAGACTCGGATGACTGACAATGCAGCTTTTGACTGAGCAAGAGGGACCTGTGAGTTGACAGCACAAACTACAGGTGTGATGTATGTGGACATGAGTTAATTCAGCAGGCAAAGTGCACAGCAGAGAGAGAGACCTAGAAAGAGAACCCTAGGTCAGTAAAGACCAAAGTGACCACCAAGGGGAGCATCCGGATAACTCGTAATTTCAGCAGTGGTTGGTGGTGAGAAAAAAACTCTTTGTTGTATCTCAATTCTTCGGATAAAGAGTTACCTATTAAAGGGGTTGTCTCGCGGCAGCAAGTGGGGTTATACACTTCTGTATGGCCATATTAATGCACTTTGTAATGTACATCGTGCATTAAATATGAGCCATACAGAAGTTTTTCACTTACCTGCTCCGTTGCTAGCGTCCCCGTCGCCATGGATCCGTCTAATTCTGATGTCTTCTGGCGTTTTTAGACGCGCTTGCGCAGTCCGTGCTTCTGGCTGGTGAATGGGGCCGTTCGTGCCGGAGAGCTGGTCACCGCGTCGTCATCGTAGCTCCGCCCCGTCACGTGTGCCGGTTCCAGCCAATCAGGAGGCTGGAATCGGCAATGGAACGCACAGAGCCCATGGTGCACCATGGGAGAAGACCCACGGTGCACCATGGGAGAAAACCGCAGTGCATCCCTGGGAAAGGACCGGCGGCCATCTTAGGGAGAAGATTTTTATAACTCCATATTTCGTCGGATGGGTGAGTAGCAAGCGTTTTAAAAACCGCTTTAAATTGCTATTTTATGCCAGGGGGGTGACAGGGGGAATGGGATAATGTAAAATTTTGATGTTTGCCGCGAGACAACCCCTTTAAGGGTAATGTACAGTTTGATCTATTGTGCCTGCATGCTAATGTGTGGATAAGGGCTATACCTAAAGACATCACATACACCGCTTAAGAGATAGGAAGTTACTGTATGAAACCATTAATCAGGAACTGCTTAAAGTGTCCGTATACCAAAGGAGCTACCTTTCAGTGTGAGTTCAGACTCAGTGTTTGTTATTACACCTCACTAGGGTGGATATTATATTGACTATGATCACTTGAGAGTGTACCTGTTATTGAAGTTGATTTTATGCTTTTATGACCTTAAAAGCCACAAGGAGCTGATATAGGAAAGTGAACTGGAAAATACTACAACTTTTCATTATACAAAGAATGACCTTTATTTGCGGCAACTGTAACACTCCTTTAAACTTAGTCATTATTGTGACATAGATCTGTAAAAATAATGATCAAATTTGAGCAAGTTTCTGTCTTTCACTCTTTCCCATTATCAGCATTGTTAGTGAACATGCAATAGTTGAGGTCAGCAGGCAGGCCCTCAACATGGTTCGAAGACAATTCTAAGTGTGGTAACCTCAGCCAAATGCAAATACACTCCAGGGGATTTGAAGTTCAAGATTGCATTTCAGGTCATGCAGATAAAAATCAGTTTAAAGTTTGCTGAAGTTCTTTTCAATAGCCTCTTTTATAATCACAATTAGACACTAAGCATGTGAATAGACTTGACATGCACACACAGAGAGAACGTCTTGGTGGTACGCACTGTCATAAGTCAACGGATCAGAAAACTTTTGTATGTTATGTCATAAATCAGTGTGTTCGAAATGTTTGAAATCCTAACCTTTAGTTTTGTAAGTCTGAGCTTTGACTTTTGAAAAGTATGGAAAACATGGCTATGGTTACTAACCACTGCATACAAATGGATGCTTATGGCAGTAAAAGCAAGTTCATTCATAGACTGTGAATATTACTTGTAAGAACTTTTTTATAGCGCTATAAAGCAATTCTGAATCCCCATCTATAAAAATAATAAAAGTTAAGAAAAAACCATTTGCATCAGGTAGGTAACTAGGTACAAAACTTACTCAAAAGCACGTAAGATCAAATGTGCGCGTGTGTGTGCACGAACCAATCAGAAAATAGATGGCACCATTACTTAGCATTTTGCACTAAGTAATCATTACACATCGTATTTATTATTATATCATTTTTAAACCTACAAACAAGTCAATTTGCAAGGAGGGCACAGACTGGGTACCTGATTTTTGACCTTAGAGACCATATATTTAATCATCATTGCTGTCATTGTTACATATAATTTCAAATAAATATTAATTTCTCCTATTCTCCTACACTTATTGTCAAAAAAATCCCTCCCCTAGAAGAAGTCCTCAGAATGGAATGATACTTTCAATGTGTGATTGTAACATTGATATAAGTAAGTGATTACAATATCAGAGCAAAAAGATAATTTATTAAAGAACACTAAACACTTAAAGAGAGGCTTTTTACCCTGTTGTACTGCCTCTAGCTTGGATACAAGATGTGATACGGTCGGGCATGGAGGCTCTAGTACCCTGTTGTACCACCTCTAGCTTGGATACAAGATGTGATATGGGCGGGCATGGAGGCTCTAGTACCCTGTTGTACCACCTCTAGCTTGGGTACAAGGTGTGATACAAGCGGGCATGGAGGCTCTAGTGCCCTGTTGTAATGCCTGTAGCTTTGATAGAAGATGTGATACGGGTGGGCAAGCAGGCTCTAGTACCCTATTGTACCGCCTCTAACTTGGATACAAGATGTGATATGGGTGGGCATGGAGGCTCTAGTACCCTGTTGTACCATCTCTAGCTTGGGTACAAGATGTGATACAAGCAGGCATGGAGGCTCTAGTGCCTGTGGTAATGCCTGTAGCTTTGATAGAAGATGTGATACGGGTGGGCAAGCAGGCTCTAGTACCCTATTGTACCGCCTCTAACTTGGATACAAGATGTGATATGGGCGGGCATGGAGGCTCTATTACCCTGTTGTACCGCCTCTAGCTTGGATACAAGATGTAATACGAATGGGCATGGCGGCTCTAGTACCCTGTTGTACTGCCTCTAGCTTGGATACAAGATGTGATACGGGTGGGCATGGAGGTTCTAGTACCGTATTGTACCAGCTGTAGCTTGGATACAAGATGTGATGCAAGTGGGCATGGAGGTTCTAGTACCCTGTTGTACTGCTTGTAGCTTGGATACAAGATGTGATACGGGTGGGCATGCAGGCTTTAGTATCCTGTTGTACCACCTCTAGCTTGGGTACAAGATGTGATACAAGTGAGCATGGAGGCTCTAGTACCTTGTTGTAATGTCTGGAGCTTGGATAGAAGATGTGATACGGGTGGGCATGGAGGCTCTAGTTCCCTATTGTACCGCCTCTAGCTTGGATAGAAGATGTGATATGGGTGGGCATGGAGGCTCTAGTACCCTGTTGTACCTCCTCTAGTTTGGATACAAGATGTGATACGGGTGGGCATGCAGGCTCTAGTACCCTATTGTATCGCCTCTAGCTTGGATACAAGATGTGATATGGGTGGGCATGGAGGCCTTAGTACCCTGTTGTACTGCCTCTAGCTTAGATACAAGATGTGATATGGGCGGGCATGGAGGCTCTGGTACCCTATTGTACCACCTCTAGCTTGGATACAAGATGTGATATGGGCGGGCATGGAGGCTCTAGTACCCTGTGGTACCTTCTCTAGCTTGGATACAAGATGTAATACGAATGGGCATGGAGGTTCTAGTACCCTGCTGTACTGCCTCTAGCTTGGATACAAGATGTGATATGGGCGGGAATGCAGGCTCTAGTACCCTGTGGTACCTTCTCTAGCTTGGATACAAGATATAATACGAATGGGCATGCAGGCACGAGTACCCTATTGTGCCGCCTCTAGCTTGGATACAAGATGTGATATGGGTGGGCATGGAGGCCCTAGTACCCTGTTGTACCTCTTCTAGCTTGGATACAAGATGTGATATGGGCAGGCATGGAGGCTCTAGTACCCTGTTGTACTGCCTGTAGCTTGGATACAAGATGTGATACGGGTGGGCATGGAGGCTCTAGTACCCTATTGTACCGCCTCTAGCTTGGATACAAGATGTGATATGGGCGGGAATGCAGGCTCTAGTACCCTGTGGTACCTTCTCTAGCTTGGATACAAGATGTAATACGAATGGGCATGCAGGCTCTAGTACCCTATTGTACCGCCTCTAGCTTGGATACAAGATGTGATATGGGCGGGCATGGAGGCCCTAGTACCCTGTTGTACCTCTTCTAGCTTGGATACAAGATGTGATATGGGCAGGCATGGAGGCTCTAGTACCCTGTTGTACTGCCTGTAGCTTGGATACTAGATGTGATACGGGTGGGCATGCAGGCTCTAATACCCTGTTGTACCACCTCTAGCTTGGGTACAAGATGTGATACAAGCGAGCATGGAGGCTTCAGTACCCTGTTGTACTGCCTCTAGCTTGGATACAAGATGTGATACGGTCGGGCATGGAGGCTCTAGTACCCTGTTGTACCACCTCTAGCTTGGATACAAGATGTGATATGGGCGGGCATGGAGGCTCTAGTACCCTGTTGTACCACCTCTAGCTTGGGTACAAGGTGTGATACAAGCGGGCATGGAGGCTCTAGTGCCCTGTTGTAATGCCTGTAGCTTTGATAGAAGATGTGATACGGGTGGGCAAGCAGGCTCTAGTATCCTATTGTACCGCCTCTAACTTGGATACAAGATGTGATATGGGTGGGCATGGAGGCTCTAGTACCCTGTTGTACCATCTCTAGCTTGGGTACAAGATGTGATACAAGCAGGCATGGAGGCTCTAGTGCCTGTGGTAATGCCTGTAGCTTTGATAGAAGATGTGATACGGGTGGGCAAGCAGGCTCTAGTACCCTATTGTACCGCCTCTAACTTGGATACAAGATGTGATATGGGCGGGCATGGAGGCTCTATTACCCTGTTGTACCGCCTCTAGCTTGGATACAAGATGTAATACGAATGGGCATGGCGGCTCTAGTACCCTGTTGTACTGCCTCTAGCTTGGATACAAGATGTGATACGGGTGGGCATGGAGGTTCTAGTACCGTATTGTACCAGCTGTAGCTTGGATACAAGATGTGATGCAAGTGGGCATGGAGGTTCTAGTACCCTGTTGTACTGCTTGTAGCTTGGATACAAGATGTGATACGGGTGGGCATGCAGGCTTTAGTATCCTGTTGTACCACCTCTAGCTTGGGTACAAGATGTGATACAAGTGAGCATGGAGGCTCTAGTACCTTGTTGTAATGTCTGGAGCTTGGATAGAAGATGTGATACGGGTGGGCATGGAGGCTCTAGTTCCCTATTGTACCACCTCTAGCTTGGATAGAAGATGTGATATGGGTGGGCATGGAGGCTCTAGTACCCTGTTGTACCTCCTCTAGTTTGGATACAAGATGTGATACGGGTGGGCATGCAGGCTCTAGTACCCTATTGTATCGCCTCTAGCTTGGATACAAGATGTGATATGGGTGGGCATGGAGGCCTTAGTACCCTGTTGTACTGCCTCTAGCTTAGATACAAGATGTGATATGGGCGGGCATGGAGGCTCTGGTACCCTATTGTACCACCTCTAGCTTGGATACAAGATGTGATATGGGCGGGCATGGAGGCTCTAGTACCCTGTGGTACCTTCTCTAGCTTGGATACAAGATGTAATACGAATGGGCATGGAGGTTCTAGTACCCTGCTGTACTGCCTCTAGCTTGGATACAAGATGTGATATGGGCGGGAATGCAGGCTCTAGTACCCTGTGGTACCTTCTCTAGCTTGGATACAAGATATAATACGAATGGGCATGCAGGCACGAGTACCCTATTGTGCCGCCTCTAGCTTGGATACAAGATGTGATATGGGTGGGCATGGAGGCCCTAGTACCCTGTTGTACCTCTTCTAGCTTGGATACAAGATGTGATATGGGCAGGCATGGAGGCTCTAGTACCCTGTTGTACTGCCTGTAGCTTGGATACAAGATGTGATACGGGTGGGCATGGAGGCTCTAGTACCCTATTGTACCGCCTCTAGCTTGGATACAAGATGTGATATGGGCGGGAATGCAGGCTCTAGTACCCTGTGGTACCTTCTCTAGCTTGGATACAAGATGTAATACGAATGGGCATGCAGGCTCTAGTACCCTATTGTACCGCCTCTAGCTTGGATACAAGATGTGATATGGGCGGGCATGGAGGCCCTAGTACCCTGTTGTACCTCTTCTAGCTTGGATACAAGATGTGATATGGGCAGGCATGGAGGCTCTAGTACCCTGTTGTACTGCCTGTAGCTTGGATACTAGATGTGATACGGGTGGGCATGCAGGCTCTAATACCCTGTTGTACCACCTCTAGCTTGGGTACAAGATGTGATACAAGCGAGCATGGAGGCTTCAGTACCCTGTTGTAATGCCTGTAGCTTGGATAGAAGATGTGATACAGGTGGGCATGGAGGTTCTAGTACCCTATTGTACCACCTCTAGCTTGGATACAAGATGTGATATGGGTGGGCATGGAGGCTCTAGTACCCTGTTGTACCTCCTCTAGTTTGGATACAAGATGTGATATGGGCAGGCATGGAGGCTCTAGTACCCTGTTGTACTGCCTCTAGCTTGGATACAAGATGTGATACAGGTGGGCATGCAGGTTCTAGTACCCTATTGTACCGCCTCTAGCTTGGGTACAAGATGTGATACAAGCGGGCATGCAGGCTCTAGTACTCTGCTGTACTGCCTCTAGCTTGGATACAAGCTGTGATACGGGTGGGGATGGAGGCTCTTAGTACCCTGTTGTACCTCCTCTAGCTTGGATACAAGATGTGATACAGGAGGGCATGCAGGCTCTAGTACTCTGTTGTACCTCCTCTAGCTTGGATACAAGATGTGATATGGGCCGGCATGGAGGCTCTAGTACCCTCTTGTACTGCCTCTAGATCCTCACTTGTTTGGTGCTCAGTTTTTTGTAATAAATTATCCTTTTTCTTCGATATTGTAATCACTTACTTATATCAACGTTACAATCACACACAGAAATTTTCTTTCAATTCTGTCATCTCCTTTTGGCTTCTTAATTTTTTCTCACAATAAGTGGGTACGTACGCTACAGCTCATTCATTTCAATACACCACCCAATTTTTTTTTCAGAAATGAACAAAACAAGCTGGTTTGTGATGAATATGA
This sequence comes from Eleutherodactylus coqui, assembly GCF_035609145.1. Classification (NCBI taxonomy): domain Eukaryota; kingdom Metazoa; phylum Chordata; class Amphibia; order Anura; family Eleutherodactylidae; genus Eleutherodactylus; species Eleutherodactylus coqui. Next base: position 175,151,825 of record NC_089843.1, on the reverse strand, counting down.
TTTTTTTTTGGAGCCTAACAAATGAATACTGTGATCACTGCTAAGAGTGGATACTTTGATGAGAGGAGAATGTTAAGCATTAATCAATGCTCCATTCATTTGTAAACAAGGTGTACGAGTACACAGCCTTTATATCTGCCTAATCTGTGGTATATAAAAATAAATGAGCTGCAGCAGGAACGAAAAACAATCATCAATTAATAATTTTTAAAAACTAATCTACTCAACAATGTCCTGATGCATAAAATTATATATCCATTAAAGCAAGCGAGTAAATGAATAACTCCCAGATCGGTTGTTCTGCAACGTAAAGAAAAATTCCTGTTACTATTTACAATATGATTATTATTTGCATATCCCAATAAAAAGTAACATTCCTTAAGTAGGTATTGCTGCTAAGCTTTTCAGATGTCAAATCTATGAAACCATGAAATTGTCACCATGATGCAACCTTAGTGGTCCAACTTAATTTAGAGGAACTGAAATATAATCATTATTTACAAATATGGCTAAATCTCTAACCAGCACTATTGTCCCATGTAGATATGAGCTATATGATGCCCATGTGTGGAGAAAGAGCTGAGTGTGTGAGGAGTGGGGTATGAGTTGGGAATTAATGTCCGCGTTCCCTGTCAGGCGCCGCTGACTGTTGTAACATACTCCATGCTGACAAGGTTCATGTCAGACAGAGCCCCCTGTCACTTGCTCTATTCATTATTTGCTTTGCTCTGAGAGCTGTCACCACCCCCTGGTAGGAGCTCTTCAGTGCAGACAACGCTCATACCAGCCCTGGCAGCAGGGTGGAGACACATTAAGAATACTGGTAAATTTACAGTTCTTTTTCTTTCTAGGCTTCACATGAAGTAAATAGATGCATAGTTCAAACAGGTACTTGCTTTATTATACAGGGCATCTATAATAAGAAATGCAATGGTAAAAGCCATTTCAAAGAAATCATGATATTGATTTATTCCCTTCAGCAACAATGGCAACAGTTACTTCTCATGGGCACTTTGTAAAGTGGGTTATATAATTAGAGATTTTCAAGGTTTCAAAATTATTTTACTTGCAACAAAAGTTGACTACTATGTATAACTTGGTATAGAAAGATATGGATCTGTTTACCATAAAGTGAATGTGCTCTGCAGACGCAGCGTGAAAACCTCCTAACTTTGTGTTTTGTCGGTTTTTAATAAAGATCCGTTTTTGGTAAATTTTTTAACAACAAACAGGGAAACACACAAGAGCTATACAATTATATTCGCAATGTTTTGAAGAAAAAGGTGACATTGGAAGTCACCAATAGTATTTTATAGATAGTCAAACTGATTATAGCACCATCTGTATAAGGCCAGCTTCACACGAGAGTATGAGCATTTGCATGCGGATGAGCACCGTGTTTTTGCAGAATGAGCATTACTTTTTTGTGCATGCATCAGCGAATTTTAGTGTACTTTTTTGCAAGACATGTGCATTTGTGTGCGCCTAAAAAAAAGCAACGATGCTCCTAGCCATTGAAATGACTAATTAGTCTAATGAGTTTAAGATGTGTGCAATTACGTAATATCTCATGCATTACTTAGCATATTGTGTGCATTTACACATCCCCATTGACTTCTATGGGGACTTTTGGTGCACAAATGCGTAGGAAAATAGAGCATGCTGTGGGGGGGGGGGGCAACTGAAATTCAGGGAACCAACCCATTGTAATCAATGTGTTCTATTCACTCCGTATTGTGCAAATATGCCCGTGTAAAGCCAGCCTGGCAGGTTATACTTACCACACTTGGAGGCAATTAGAGATGAGCGAACCTACTCGGCCACGCCCCATTTTCACGTAAGCGCAGCGATTTTCGAGTACTTTCGTACTCGGGCGAAAAGATTCAGGGGGCGCCGTGGGTGAGTGGGGGGTTGCAGCGGGGAGTGGGGGGGAGAGGGAGAGAGAGAGGGCTCCCCCCTGTTCCCCGCTGCTACCCCCCGCTCTGCCACGCCTCCCCCCGAATCTTTTCACCCGAGTACGGAAATACTCGAAAATCGCCGTGCTCGATCGAGTAATTACTCGAAACGAGTATATTCGCTCATCTCTAGAGGCAATGCATTTTCCACAGTGTGGATGACTGACTCCTTGGGTGATGTCACAACAGGATGTTTTCTCAGCAGACTGTTTTTGTGGGGTGGTTTGCCATTGTTTGTCTTCCCCAGTCATGTTTACCCCCAAGCAAGCTGGGTACTCATTTTACTGATCTTGGAAGGAGGGAAGGCTGAGTCAACCCTGAACCATGCGGGACTGAACTCGCTACCTTCAGGTCAGAGCTTAGGGCTGCACTTCTGCTGTCTTAACACACTGCACCACACAAGGCTCTTACAATAAATCAAAAGATTATACTTTTTAAAGACTTGTATCAAGTAATACATAAGTAGTCTTTTAGAGGGCTTTGATTTTTCTTCTTCTGGATCATTAGAACACATTTAAAACAGGAACAAGTTAATGCTGAGGTTCATTGTTTTTTTTCAAGATTTTTTCCAGGACATCTCTCTGGGGAAATTAGAGGCCAAGTCCAGACCTTAAACAGTTTGTCATGTTCTTCAAACCATCTCTGAGCAGTTTTTTCAGTGTGGCAGGGAGCTTTAATGTGAAAAGGGAACACCCTGCTATGCAGGGTGTGCTTGGTTTGCAACAATATTTTGGATTTAGAAAACTATCATTTAAACTCCCGCAGAGCAGGTAAAACAAGAAACATAAGTCCAAAGTTTCCAGACAAGTCAATATATAATATATACTTCACCGCTCTATGTTAGAATTACGTTAACCTCTAGGGATGAGCGAGTATACTTGCTAAGGCACTACTCGCTCGAGTAATGTGCCTTAGCCGAGTATCTCCCCGCTCGTCCCGAAAGATTCGGGGCCGGCGCAGGGCGGGGAGCTGCGGGGGAGAGCAGGGAGGAACGGAGGGGAGATCTCTCTCTCCCTCTCTCCCGCCCGCTCTCCCCTGCTCCCCGCCGCAACTCACCTGTCAGCTGCGGCGGCCTCCGAATCTTTAGGGACGAGCAGGGAGATACTCGGCTTAGGCGCATTACTCGAGCGAGTAGTGCCTTAGCGAGTATACTCGCTCATTCCTATTCACCTCCTCCTGACCACTCTTAAACAATGCCTCAGAACAGCCGCGTACAAACCAGAATGGTGTGAACCCATGGAATTTCCTCCGTATTGAATCTGCTGGTCCTTTTATATACTACTGTAACACTGTTCAAATAAAGATCTCAATAGTGCAGTAGTTTTAAAACAAATGGACACATTTTTAATAACCATCATTGGTTTTAAAACTACTGCTGGTAGAGATCTTTACTAACCTCTCTTCAAAAAACGCTTTTAGCCTCTGCGATTTGGACTACATATCCAGTAGAAGTTACTCCCCCCTTCTTTTTTTCCCTCTTTTGAGATAAGCAATGCCATTCACCTATTAGTGGTTTTAATATTATAATGTATATACTCTCTCTGAATGGACACTTTATTAGAGACAAACATCTAGTGGCATGTTGGACCTACTTTGGCCATCAGAACCATAAACAATCCTCCATGGCATCCATCCACAGGTATCAGAGAACATTCCCTACACCATTACTCCACCAACCTAAACTATTGACCCCTTACAGGAACAGTTCAGAAATTCATGCTGTTTGCCCCGTATTCTAACCTTCCCATCACCATGGCGTACAGGATGTCCTTTCACTGGATGTTTTCCCTTCCTCACTCCATTCTCGGCATACAGTCAATACCATTTACACAGGCAAACCCCACAAGTTTGGCAGTATTTGAAATGCTGGACCCTCCTAGTCTAGCACCAATGGCCATGCCTTGTTCAGCTTGTTCTTAGTTTTCCCATTCTAATGTAGATTGCCGGTGAAGATGATCCACAGAAAACTTGTTCGCTTGATTTTAATGCTTCCCTCTAGGGCCACATGTCTAATTTCCATACAGGGAAGCTCCAATAAAGTAGACATTCGATGTATGTATTCATTCTGTGGTGGTTTAAGAGACAGTACAGTGTGGGTTCAAAATAAGATATTTGATTTTACACTGAAAATCATCTTATTTTTATGTTATCTCATTAGAGCATCATGCTAAGGCCAAGTTCACACACAGCGGAATGAATCAGCTTGAGCAGAAGTTTCAAAATACACACTAAAATCTGCTGCAAAATTTGCGTGTAGTTTTTGCAGCTGATTTGGCCGTTGATTTGAACAGGTGCTTTGCAATACATAAAATCCACAAGCACATCCATAGCAAAATTCTACAACAGATGAGGCAAGCAGCATTGTACTTAATTTTGTTGCAGAATTTTAATATGGATGCAGTACCTAAAATCAGCAATACATAATGTGTGAACACAGCCCAATGGTGATCCAGCTTGGACAAATAATTTGCAAACATCCACTTACTCGTAATTGTCTTCATAAACCCATTACCAAGGCTACAATTTTTGCTCATCAAGTGGTCTGTAAATACAATTAGGGTTAAAGTCCTTTTACACATGCAGATACAGTAAATTGCCCACATTGCATGTCAGTCGACAACATAACCATTCAATTGGTACTCATTTCATAGCTTATTGCTAAACTGTATGTTTATATGGTTAAAAGTACATGTTTATATGTGTATTTTTTTGATCATCATACCTCTTTTCGTTTTTATGATTGTTTGCTCCACCTTCATTTTCCATTATTTTTGGCTGCATATCCTTCATTTATATGAGGAGATGTACTGCTGACAAATGATTTTTGAGGTGAGCATAATATATTCTATCAACGATAAACCACGAATTATGGTTTGTGGTTTAATGTTTGATATACTTACATTGGACAATTATCAGAAATAAATGTTCTTACAACTGTTGGGTGAAAGTCGCCTCGTGTAAAAAGTCATTTGAAAATAAAGATATACAAAGGCCAATAGAGCAGTGGCATACATAGAGAAGAGGGGCCACTTAGCAAAAAGAAAACTGGACCCCTTATTAAGGTGGTGGAATTTTGCATCCAGGATAGAAGGTTCTGTTGCTTGTTTTCCACTGTACTCCATTTTCCATGACTCTTAAGACATTTTCCAACCCCCTTGTTTTCATGCAATTAAGTACTGTAGAGAGGGAAATTCTGCACTAGTTTTAGCCATCCAGTAGAAAAGAAGGTAAAATCAATCATAGCTACCGTAGGTCTCCTCTGGGCCCATAGCAGTCGTATGGTCTGCCTCTATGGTACAATACACCGTTGCACTGGTAGTATTTTGCATCAGTATCTGTAAGCCAAAACCAGGAGTGGTCCAAAATGCAGAATGGAGGCAAATCCTTCCATTATTCTTTTGTGTATCCATTTTTCACTTCTGGTTTGACTTACAAATACTGATTCAAAATACTTACTAAAATACTGCCATGTAAAGTGGCCTTAAGGCCTCATGCACAATGAGTTTTTTAATGTACATTCATAGCCGAAATCTGCTTCGGAATTCATGTCTTTTTTCTATACCATTGAGTTCAATGGGAATCCACATGGCAGTCACAGTCATGAAAAAATATTGACAAGTCAATTCTTCAAGCAGAATCCATTCGGTATCTGTGTCGGAAAATTCTGCTGTAGATCAACTGTATCTTTAAATGAAAATCCACAACTGGAATCTCTGATAACCATGCAGATTTCTGACACAGATTTCCATTGATAGCTGCATTGGAATTTTCCGATGTTGATTAATTGTCGTGTGAATGAGGCCTGGTTTCAGACATAGTTTTTAGAAAAAAAGAGCTAAAATTTTTGGGGCAGTTTTTGATGCAATTTGTGAGTTGAAGCTGGAAGATAGACCTTCCTTATTATCTATTACTCTTGGGCCATATGCAAGAGTTAGCAAACTTTGGAAATCCCTACTGAATAAGGCAGCATTGACAAAAATAATAATGGAAATTATAAAAGATAATGCTTTGGTTATATCTAATAGTACTGAAGATTCTAATTAATGAGAAGGAGGCATTTAGTTAATTTGATTCATGGATTTTATCCAACTGTATTTAAGAAGTCCGTTTTTTTTCTTTTCTGATGGAAAAATTGTCTCAGTTTTGTCTTCTTCTGGATGAAATAACTGGGTTTGAAGAAAGATGAGCATGATGGCTTGTGTCTTTTATAACCTATTCATAAAAGAGGTTATCCACTTTGGAAAAACCTTGTTAGAAGAATTCATTGACAATAAGCTAATCACAAAGATACCCCACGCTGGTACCCCTAACAATCAGCTGTATAGAAATCTGGCAGGCAAGGCCTCATGTTTATGGGTGGGTCGGATTCCGCATGCGGGAGCCTGCAGCATAATCCGACCCTGCCCGCGACCGAGTACCGTGTGTACTTGTCTGGGTCTTCACTGCGGATGTGTGCGGAAATGCCGGCCACTGCGCCACCACACATGCGCAGTAGAGTTTGGGGGTTTTTAAAACTCCTGCTTTCCCGCGGAATCCGCGGCTTGTCCGCAAAGTCAATTGCAGATGGGCCGCAGATCGGCTGTGACACAACCAAAACCAATGTGTAACACAGGAACATCACACTGCCATTGAATTCAATAAGTCACAGTGTGAATTACGGGCTGCTGCAGGCTTCTGTGACTGTGACATTACGGTCTCAGCAAGTTGCGGCTCACACAGTGACTTTATTGAGTTCAATGGCAGTGCGATGTCACACTGCTACATAGTGGTTTTGGTTGCCTGTCATGGCCAAAACCACTGATTAGCATGATGGTTAAAAAAAATCAATGGGTTCTACCTTAAATGCTAGATGGTTGGGTTCTCCACTGCAATAAGCATTCTTTGCAATCACTTTCCACTTGGGCCAAGAGATAAGGATTCTGAACAGAAGATCCCCTTCTATTAAGGGTGTTATCTGGCACTTAAAAATTCATTCCTATCCTTAGAACAGGGCATAAATATCAGATGGGTGGGGGTCTGACTCTTGGCAGATTGAAGGAGCCGCAGCACTTGCTGGCGTTCATTGTTTACCAGGCACAGATCAGTACTTTTAGTGGTGGATTTACATGCTTGGTATTACAGTTCAAAGCAGCTCAGCGTCTTTCCAGAAATATATTTTGTTCGTTATTCTGTATTGAATTATAATAAGGTGCATCCAAGGAAAACTATTTTAAAAATCTGCATTAAAAGCCTCAGAAGCAGCAACACATCTTTTTATGTATCATAGAGGTGATATTATTTATTTCGGATTTTGTGGTCTGGAAGTGTGGCAAAGCCTAGTGGTGATTGGCACAAGAGGTTCTTGCACCTTGAAGCCTTTTGGATTTTTCAATGATGAATACAGTTTATATGAGGTCTCAATCTCAAAACTGATCTGGTGTTAATTATTAGTGCTACTTATTGTCGTTCTTTATATTGATTCATTGTGAAGTTTACTTCATTTTTTGTTTTTGCTATTTTCCCTGTTTCTGGTAAAATAATTTTTTATTAAAGTATAAGAAATCATAGATTTTAGGCTTTGGAGGACCAGTGTGGAGTGATGTCTGCTGTTTTATTGACCTTTAAACCATATGATTTCCATTAAAGATTGTGCAGAAGTAAGAATCCTTAAGATGACTGGTACATCATGATAACTCAGGTTACAGCATTGCAGTCCATTATAAGCTTTCAACTGCATTGAAAAGCATTCAACTACATTTAACACAACTGACTGTGGAAATGTTTTAAGTAAATGGGCATCCCAGAGCATCTGGAAGAATTGATATGATCACTTTATGAGAATCAAGAAACCACAGTAGAGACAGCATTTGGTAACACTGACTGGTTCACGTCCGACAAGGCTGCATTCTATCATTGGCTCTGTTCTACGCTAAAACAATCATAAGATGATGCAACCTGGCGGATCAACAATTGGAGTGAAAATTGGTGGGAGAAGCATCAACAACCCTCGATATGTTGATGATACAACGTTACTCTCTGAAAGTGAACAGGGCCTAGAATATCTGATCTGAAGAGTTAAACAAGAAAGTGAGCACATTCGGATGTACCTCAACATAAAGAAAACAAAGGTAATGATGACAGCAAGTAATGGTATAGTCCATGTAAAAATCGGCAAGGAGAAAATTAAAGCAGTGAAACATTTCCTGCTCCTCGGATCCAAGACTGTTGGCATTGGAGAATCAAACAAAGAATTGGACTTGGCCACAGTACAATGCAAGAAATGGCAAGAATTTGAAAGAACAATGATATTAGCATTCGAACTATGATACTGGAGAAGAATGCTGCGTATACCAGGTTAGCAATGGTCATTAACAAGCAGAAGGCAAAATTGCCAAACCATGGCTCTCATACTTTGGACATATTAGGTGAGCCAATTCTCTGGAAAACACATTGATACCACAGTTAGTGGGTCGTGAAGAAGAGGACATCAAAGAACACACCGGCCTGATGCAGTCAAAGCAGATACAAATATGCACATGGAAGAACTGAAAGAAGCAGTCAAGGATAGGAAAGGATTGAGGATGATGATCTATAAAGTGACAGAAAGTCAGCCTTAGCTGAATGGATAATCATCATCAGTACATTGTAGTTAAATTATGAAATCCCAACCCAAGCACAAAGCAGCTTTCTTCAGCAGATGAGCAGAGTGCCATCCTCATCCAATATGGACGGGACCAACCTGTGCCTTTAATCACCAACAATGCAACTGTCTTTTTCATCGGCTTTCTAGATCATTGACATCAGAGCCCAAAATGAATTTAAACCCCAGATTTCAGAACCCCAAATGAATTAATATCTCAGACTACAGATTTTAAAATTAATGCAAATCCCATAAATAATTCAGATCCTAAACTCCAAGGTTATTTTTGTCCCTCAACTTCAAAATTAATTTAGACCCCAAACCTCATCTCAGTCCCCCTCAACTAATCAGCATCTCATGATGCCCATCATTGTCGCAGTATACCTCAGCAACCTGTCCTAGCAATCAGTAATTTACTCATGATACTTCTTCCTGTGGCGGAGTGATGTGGTGCTGTTTGTAGGCAGTGCTGTACTCAAAGCAAGAGTTGATTGCAGAAAGAGGGAGCAAGCATCAGATGAAAAGATACCTCTCCTTCTCCTTTCTTGAAGGTGAAGTAGCCAACATGGACACTGTGGCAAGCTCCACCAGGAGCAGACAGTTGGGAATACAGTGCTACTCAACATGACAAGCCCACACTGACAGCACAGTGATAGAGCTATCGGGGTGGGGGGATGGGTGGCAATAGCTCCTGGTCTCCACTGTAACTTTCAATTTTACCCGCACCCTGAGAATGCAGATAAGGTTGATAGTCGCGCTTGGCCTACAATTTACTTGGGACCTGTCAGTGATTGATCTTTTGATTTCTCTAATAAATTAACTGAATTTTACTAACTACTAACTGGAGGTTTTTGTTGCATTCCTTCATGTGTTTGAACATTTTCGCTACTGTGAGATACCTTTAAAAAAAAACAAATCATACCATTAAATAACATCTATTTTGAAGGCCATGGAATTTTTTTTAAGCCATTCAAATGAATTGACTAATCTGTAATACTCACCACAGGCACTATAAAAAAAATATACAGACATGTCTAATAAATTATGAAGTGGACATGATGTTTGCTGAAACACCAGGGGCCTTTCAATCAGCTGATCGGCAAGGGTGTTAAGAGTGGGACCCCACTAATTTGATATCTTATGGGGATCAGGCAAGAATTTTTTGGTCTCGGATAACTCTGTTAACATTGAATTTTATATTAAGATATAGAAAAAAATATTTTATAAGCCAAACAACTCCTTTCAGCTAGGTTTATAAATGTTAAACAGACCAATTTCAATATCTGGAAGACTGTTCTGAGTTAGCTTTTCTGAGCATAAACTTTCTGTTATGATAGAACCGATCCAACTTTTCATATCTCTCTTCAACTTTCTAAAATAAAACGTGACCAACATTGCTACAAAATAACACTTTCTTCCTATACACAGGTTGCAATATAATGGCAAATTGTAAAATCCAATACACTAGTTTAAGCAATTAGAGTTTTAAGTGCCTCAAGTCCAGTAAGTAAGTACACCGGGTAAGAACTCTATTCGAAAATGTATAAGCAAATAAAAATTCAATACCTCTGCACAGAGAAGAATTTCTAGACAGCCAACAAGGTAAAATAATATTGTTTAATTCTTACGGCCAAAAAAGATGTCAGTTGTTGTTTACATTTCACAGCCAGTAATTTTATTTTCTGCTTGCGGCCGAGAGATTTTCACAAACAGACAGAACACGTAATAAGAGCGTCTATGTAAGAGCAAAAACTAGCGGGTTTATAGGGATATAAGTGGAATAATAAATGTAAGAGATCTCACACAAGACCAATAATATAATAAATTAGGAGGATTAATGGAATTGCAAACTACAGTAACCTGCACGAGTAGACTGCATGTTTTATGGAGCTTGATAATACAGTTTATCAGTGGCTCCATGGGAATTCCCACAATATATTAACTGTGGTGCAACAATAAAGCACACACAGTAAGAGGCATGTCTCTTTTGACACACATTCTCTTCCCACACTGACTTTACCAAGGAAACTACTCTGCAGCAGTTTAATTAAAGTGCAGTGCAATGAATTAGTCCAGGCCCCTAACGGAGAGGAGCCTGGCAGTACCACGGGAGCTTGTTCCTCACTGACACCAATGACAACGGAAAACCTGGGAAAGAAAAAATTAGTAGCTATGAAAGTGATAGTGTTGCTGTATAAGTCTTCATTTGCCAATCAAATGTTACGCCAAGAGCTACGTGTATAATTCTATTAAGTTCTTTTTGAAAGTTGCTAATACAGTACACTTAGATATCCCCTATTGGTGATATCCAAAATCAACTAACCATCTCATCTACAGTTCTTCCTTCAAATTATAGGCATGTTTAGGAGAAGAAAGCATCAAAAAATTAGCCATGAAGCTTAACACCGGCAATACTTTATTTCCCCTGAGTCACAGTTAGGCCGTGATTTAATGGACAGTCAATGCAATACTGACTCCTCCATTTTTTATTGACATTTCATTTTAACTTGCTGTCTTTTATTGATTTTATAAATTGGTTTAACATTATGAAACCTAAAAAAAAAATTATAGTCTTTTATTGTTAACACTTTGCACAGAATTCTTTTAAATATTCCATTATATGATTAACATTGACTAAGACTACAGGGATAACTATCATGACCTGTCAACATTTCAATGATAAAGTTTTTATAAAAATGCCAGACATGATACCTTAGTGACTGGTGGGCAGTGTCGCCACACCAGCCATGGTAGCGACTGCTGATCTCTTCAGGTGTCATGTAATGCATGTGCCCTGCCCTATCATCACTTGATCTCTGCAATGCAAATGATCATTTGTCACTGTCTTACATAGACAAGTCTCAGGTGGCACAGAATGGTGAGTCACTGTCTCTAATAATGAACGGTGTAATTACTAAAATTCCAACTGCTCATCCCAGTTCCCAGGGAAACCATTTGGAAAATTGTAGTCAGACGACTGACAGGTGAAAAGTAAAAAAAAAATGCAGTGTTAAATATTACAGGATGAAGCAGCACAAATGAGTAGAACAAATAATTTTACACTGTTATTATGTACAATGGAGGTGAAATGATGTTGCATTTATCATGTGTACAATATCGGGGCCAGCTGAACTAAAAGTTATCTAATATTTCAGTAAACATGGAGAATAAGGACATTTTATAATGATCTGTAAAGAAATTTGCAATTAGAGAAAAAAAAGAAAAGGTAACATCAAATTATTATTTTCACATAAGAATTGATAAATTATAATATTTAAAGGGAACAAGGTTCATGCTGTCCGAACCACATAAGTGTAATCATGTAAATGTTATTCTATAACGGTGTGACGCTTCAAAATAAGCACACTTTAAAGTTTGACACAGAATGGAGATCACTAAGCTCTCCAGTCAAAGAGGTGGGCCAAACCAGCTTCTCCCCACCCATAGTATGAAGACTGACAGCTTTCTACCTACATACAAGTAGGGAGAGAGCTGTCAGTCAACATGATTGGAACGGGGAGAAGCTGGTGTGGCCTCCCTGTTTGACTAGAATGCTCAGAGAGCTCCTTTCTGAGTCAAACTTTAAGGTGAGCTTTTTCTGAAATGCCACAACACTTACATGGGGACACTCTACATACCTGTTCTGGGTTCATGCTGGTGACAGGTTCCCTTTAAGAGCAAGTGTAAAATGGTATTAGCAAATTCACCCTAATATCCTACCACCAATGCTATGGCTAAATATGTGCTTATAAAATCTATGTTTTTTTAATATTTTATATTCTAATAAATGTTGGATTACTAAAAGGACTGTATGAATTTAGAAAATGTGTGTTTTTCCTGTAGATTGTGCTTTGCTTGAAAATGTAGCTCAGTCCCATTCATTGAATAGCAGGCACAGCCCATGGAGAAGAGTGATATTGTCTCTTGGGAAAAAAATCTGATTACTTTATTTCTAATCTCAGATAATCTCTTTGATATTGTATACAAAGTGAATTACAACTATGCTATATGGCCAAAAGAAAGAGAATGTGGCAAAATAGTGCAAAAGAATCAAGCACACAACCATGCAATCTCTATGGACATTAGCAGTGGAATGGACTGAAGTATCAAGCCAAGACTGCTACTGTCATAAGATGCCATCTTGAGAAGTCAGTTTGCCAAATTTCTATACCTGCTCTGGTTGTATGTAGGAGATACAATGAAAACATTAAAGGGGTTGTCCCGCGAAACAAAGTTGGGGTATACACTTCTGTATGGCCATATTAATGCACTTTGTAATATACATCGTGCATTAAATATGAGCCATACAGAAGTTATTCACTTACCTGTTCCGTTGCTAGCGTCCCCGTCTCCATGGTGCCGTCTAATTTTCAGCGTCTAATCGCCCGATTAGACGCGCTTGCGCAGTCCGGTCTTCTCCGTGTTGAATGGGGCTGCTCGTGCTGGAGAGCGCTCCTCGTAGCTCCGCCCCGTCACGTGTGCCGATTCCAGCCAATCAGGAGGCTGGAATCGGCAATGGACCGCACAGAAGACCTGCGGTCCACCGAGGGTGAAGATCCCGGCGGCCATCTTCGCAAGGTAAGTAAGAAGTCACCGGAGCGTGGGGATTCGGGTAAGTACTATCCTTTTTTTTTCAACACATGCATCGGGTTTGTCTCGCGCCGAACGGGGGGGCTATTGAAAAAAAAACAAAAAACCGTTTCGGCGCGGGACAACCCCTTTAATATGCTAAAAAAGCTCAAGTACAAATAGATAGGCCACACAAGCTCAAAGGAAAAGGGAGTTGAATGCAGAAGTGTGCACAACACTTATTATCAAGTTTCAAACAGTCTGTAACAGAGATATCATGATATGGTTTGTGCTAGGACTACATCTGGTTTGTACTAGTCTGGGGAGGAGTTTTTCCCTCCCAAATTCCAGTTTTAGTATAAGTCTGATGAACAAAATGAGTTTCAAATATTTTTGCTGTGAAAGAATGTGATTGAATTGCCACTAGAACTGACTTTAATGCAACTAAGGACCTTTGGGTGCTTAGAAATACTGATAGAAGGTCCAGCCTTACCATCCAACATCAGAACCTAACCTCAAAAAAGTTTCCTCAGAATAATGGTGGCTGTGAGTATGTTTAATGTCCATAGGAATGAAAAGTACATATGGGTGTGATGTTTGGGTGTCCACAGCAGCAACAATGAAAGGCAATCCAAAAGTTCTGCACTTTCTAAGATCTGTGTGATCAGTAGTCGGTGCATTGACTTGTAGAAGAATACTTCAACGATGTTACATTTATTTCTAGCTTACAAATTCAGGATACATCTGATTTGTATTTGGCTGTCGGAAATCTATCTTACTTGTCTTTCTTATACTCAAAAGGTGATATCACTATTGATGTCATTCTCAAGACTTTCATTTGGAACGCAAACTGTCCCAATCAATTTTCCTTGTTCTATCATAGACACAGTAGGGTTTTTATATTTTTGTAATGCAGATTTGTTAAAATTCAGTACAAAACACCCATGACCTCAATTTGTTACATTGCTTAAAAGTGTATAACAGTAACTTACAGTATATAGACAAATAGTAATACTTAGGGTGCGTTCAGACGAGCGTGTTTTGTTGCGTACTTAGGTGCGTACATACGTCCGCACCTAGGTACGAGCAAAAGCACGCGTGAACACAGTTGCGTGCTTGTCAATGGAGCCGCGGCTGCTGCCGGCGGCTCCATTGAAAACAATGCTCTGCCGGTCCCTTGCATTCTTTTCCAGGGAAGGGCTTTACATATAAGCCCTTCCCTGAAAAAGAAACATTTTAGTGCAAAACAAAAAAAGAATTAAAAAAAACTTACCTCTCCGCCGCTGCTGTGACCCCCGCGGGCATGAAGAACACATCTGCCACATGCGGCAGATGTATCCTTCACCCCCGCTAGTTAAAAGAATTCCCTGCTGCTACATCTGCCACATCTGTGGCAGATGCAGCAAAAGGAATTCTTCAATTCTCAACCGCAGCTGTCACACATGACAGCTGCGGTAGAGAATCCTGCTGCCGGCATCCTGTCAATGGCTTTTCAGGGAAGGGCTTCATAAGCCCTTCCCTGAAAAGCCATTTAAAATAGTGCAAAAAATTTAAAAAAAACAATTCTCACCTCCCTTCAGCTGCCGGGGCTCAGCCGCAACTTCTAGCGCTGTCCCAGGCTCTGTAGTTCTGAGCTATCAGCAGCCGGGGATTTAAAATCCCCGCCTGCTGGTAGCTCTGATTGTGGTTGGCTGAATTGCTTCAGCCAATCACAATCAGAGCTACCAGCAGGAGGGGATCTTAAATCCACAGCTGCTGATAGCTCAGCAGCGCTACAGAGCCGGGGACAGTGGTAGAAGTCCCCGCTGAGCCCCGGCAGCTGTTAGTGGCTTTGCAGGGAAGGGCTTCATAAGCCCTTCCCTGAAAAGCCTTTTAAAATAGTAAAAAAAAAAAGGTACTCACCTCCCTTCAGCTGCCGTGGCACAGCCGCGTCTTCTCCTGCTGTCCCCTGCACTGTGTTGCTGAACTGCTGTTTTATCAGCAGCCGGGGATTTAAAATCGCCGCCTGCTGAAAGAGCTGAATGTATTTGGCTGAGGTGCTCAGCCAATCATAGGCAGCTCTCACCTGTCATTCATTCGGGGAGAGCTGCCTGTGATTGGCTGAGCACCTCAGCCAATCACATTCAGCTCTTTCAGCAGGCGGGGATTTTAAATCCCCGGCTGCTGATAGATCAGCATTTCAGCACCACAGTGCAGGGGACAGCAGGAGAAGACGCGGCTGTGCCCCGGCAGCTGAAGGGAGGTGAGTATCTATTTTTTTTTGTTTTTTAAATCACTTTTAATTGATTTCCAGGGAAGGGCTTATATGTAAAGCCCTTCCTTGAAAACAATTCAGGTGTGCCACAGACCATTGTCTTCAATGAAGCCGCCGCCAGCAGCAGTGGCTCCATTGAAGTGAATGGCTGCATTTTTTTTTTCCACCAAAATTTTTCCTTTTCAGTTAAGAGCCTATATGTTAAGCTCTTCCCTGAAAAAGAATTCAGGTGTGTCAGCAGACCATTGTCTTCAATGGAGCCGCCGCCAGCAGCAGCGGCTTGATTGAAGTGAATGGCTGCATTTTTTTTTCACCAAAATTTTTCCTTTTCAGTTAAGAGCCTATATGTAAAGCTCTTCCCTGAAAAACAATTTGGTGGTGCCAGCAGACCGTTGTCTTCAATGGAGCCGCCGGAAGCAGAAGCGGCTCGATTGAAGAGAATGCCTGCATTTTTATTTTTTTTTACACTAAAATCTTTCTTTTTCAGGGAAGGGCTTATATGTAAAGTCCTTCCCTGAAAAGGGATGCAGGGGGCCAGCAGGTCATTGTTTTCAATGGAGCTGCCGGCAGCAGCTGCGGCTCCATTGAAAACAATGCGTGCATTCCCTATGGTGCACGCATTTCCTATCTTTGCAGGCACGCACCTGCAAAGTATGGACATGTGCACACACCATAGGGAATGCAGTGTTGTAAATACAAGCGTGTCTTTGTGCGTGCGTATGCACGCACCAAAACACACTCGTCTGAATGCACCCTTACTGGTTGGGAAATGGAGCAAGCAGTTTATCACTAAAACTAAACACATGCAATTCACGTTCATGTATAAATATAGCAAAATATATCTATATACGGCTTTATTTTTCTGAAATAACCTACTTCAACGAAATGATGGATTAGTATCAACTGCTCTTGATATAGTTCTGTCCTTTAAAGCAAGTTTGACTAGTCCAATGAAATCCTTGATGCCACTGGTACACATTTGCAGAAGAGAAGACAAACGGTGCATGTTAGGTGTGCTCGGACACAATTAAGAGACTGGGAGAGGCAGCAGCGACGCGTTTCAGTTCCAGACCGGCGCCTTCATCTGGCCTTTGCCTTTGAAATCTTGGAGTACAGAATATTATCAGCTTCATATTCTTCTTATAAGACCCACCATATCACCTGTGGAGCACATAGAATTAGTGGAAAAGTGGAGCAAGAGGAGCCCAGTGGAGGAGAGAAGAAGGCATCACAGGCACTTAAAGTGGAGCAGAAGGGGAGCCTTTTGTAATAAGGGGGCGGCGCGTCTCGCAGGATGGTGAGAAAGTAGTAATATATTAGTAAGTGCACAGTGTATTGCTCCCCAGCAAGCCAGGAAAAAATATTTTAAAGAGGCCAACCCCTTTAAAGCTCTTTATTACTTCACTATTAATTCTTAAGGCCTTCAGATTATTTTAGTTAATCAACTCAGCATTTAATTATTTTTTAAGAGAACTGCATTTGCTCAATTATTTGTAAGTCTTGTATGTGGGACTCACAACCATTTGTGCTCAAGTAGAGGAGACCCCTTTTAATGACTTATTGTGACATCCCGTTTACATAATAATACAAAATCTGACTTTATCTTTAAATAATTAGCCAATAAAAGGCCATTTTATTTTGGCATCTGCTATTCATTTTCTCCTACCCCTAACTCTTGGCAATCTCTACCTTTTAAAACTCCCTTTGAGAATAATTCCCATCATAAATAATATATCATCCTTACAACAGTTATTAATTAGAGTGTAACTACTGGAGTCAAATCCTTTCTTCGTACCTGAGATTGTGAGTATTGGCTCCACTCCCACTGTCGAGGAACCCTGCTGAGGATCTTGACACCAGAGAGACAATATTTCTCATGATCACCATTTCTCCTACCCTCAGTAAATTGTGAACAATGCATTACGTTGACTAATTATAATGAGTCAGAACAGCAGACACCCTGCCTTGGGATTGTCCTGTCTTATTTTTTTAACCGATTCTTTTTTGGCAGAGCTTACAAAGAGATGATCCAACCTCTGCTGTGAGCTTTTGAGATATAAAGTGTAAAGATTATGACCTTTCAATATCGATGATTGAACACTTGTCTACAAATGAGCGACATTAATACTTTTCAAATCCATGAAAATGTAAACAAATGTTCTCACCTTGAACTGGGCTTCACAAGAACAGAAAGATTGGCCTGCTATGACACCTTTCTATTACACAGCATCAGTATGAACTATAACTAATGGTCCTCCACTAACATCCTTATCACAACAATAAAGAGCTAAGAAGAAAGACAGTGTACAACAAGACGAGAAAGCTTACAAACTGCAAATAGATAAATAACAAGACAATACATTTTTATAGAAAATTCATGGAAAATAGCAGGCAAAAAGGAATTTAAAAACATTTAAAAAGTGCTCATGTGGTAGACATGTAAAAGACAACCGGCCGTCCAAACTAAAGAATATAGGCTAGAACTGCCACATAGAGCCAATAGAGAATAGCATTCACAGATCACTATTTATTCATTCAAAAGAGATATAAGTTTGAGGATGTCCTGAATCAACTACCCAGCAGACATACGCAACTGTGACTAACACTGACCATAAAGAATGAAAGAGGGTACCTTGAGAACAAAAAAAATATTTTAGGTTGAAAAAGGAAGGAGAGGAATGGAAACTAAAGGGGAAATCTAAGATTCGAAAAACATGCCTGCTTTCTTTCTAAATCTGCAGCACACCTGTTGTTATGTTGTGCCTGGTATTGTGGCTCAGCTCCATTCAAATGAATGAAGCTCACCTGCATTACCACACATGACCTGCAGATAGGTGTAGTGCAGTTTTTGAAAGAAAGCAGACATGCTTTCCTGATTTAGGGCAAGCCCTTTAACTAGAGTTGAGTGAGCATACTCGCTAAGGACAATTACTCGATCAAGCATTGTCCTTAGCGAGTACCTGCCTGCTCAGAAGAAAAGATTCGGCTGCCGGCGCGGGTGAGCGGTGAGTTGTGGCAGTGAGCAGGTGGAAGCGGGGGGGAGAGAGGGAGAGAGAGATCTCCCCTCCGTTCCTCTCCGTTCTCCCCCGCTGCTCCCCACCAACTGCCGGCAGCCGAATCTTTTCTTCCGAGCGGGCAGGTACTCGCTAAGGACAATGCTCGATCGAGTAATTGTCCTTAGTGAGTATACTCGCTCATCTCTACCTTTAACCTCTTAAGGACGCTGCCCTTTTTTTATTGTTTCCTTCCTACGTTCAAAAAATCATAACCCTTTATGTTTCCGTCAACATAGCTGACTGAGGGCTTGTTTTTTACAAGGCGAGTTGTATTTTTCAATAGTGCTATTTAATATGCCATATACTATACTGAAAAACTATTAAAATTTTTTGTAAGTGTAGTAAGATGAAAAAACAAAAACAAAATTCTGCTATCTTGGGAGGTGGGGGGGAGGGGTCTTGTTTTTATGGCATACAAACTGCAGAAAAATTATATGATAACTTTATTCTATGGTTCAGTACGATTACAATTATATCAAATATACATAGTTTTTTTGCTGTACTACTTGCAAAAGACACTATTTCTTTGGAAAAGCAATAAATTATTTTCTACCGTCATCTTCTGACAGCCATAACTTTTTTATTTTTTCACCAACATAGTTGTGCAAGGGCTCTTTTTTTGCGGGACATCCTGTAATTTCTACTGGTACAATTTTGGAGTACACACAACTTTTTGATCACTTTTTATTTAGTCTCCTCTTGGAGAACGGGTGATCTTTTATTTTTTCTAATTTTAATTCTTCTTTTCCCTGTGGACATGAGGCCTTAACGCTAATCGCAGCTGTGGCCTGGATGGCCAGCTGTGGATCAGCTCCCGATGCTCTTCCATGCAAACTCTGAATGCACAGGACCCAGCTGTAAGTCCTGTATCGTTACGTGGTTAAGCAAGAATGAAGAATAAAGCCGTTTAAAACTTATTTTTACATTTTTTTAATTCCCTATAGGACTTGAACTTGCGATTGTTTGATCGTTCCTGCAGTACAATGTAATACCACAGTATTACATTGCACTGCAAACTGATGGCAGTCTATAAAGCAAGTCACGCCATAGGCATGGCTTGATAACCAATAAATCCTGGCAGTACTGGCCCCCAGCTACCATGGAAACCAAACAGCAACTTGCAATCTTATTGCGGGCAGCTGTTTGGAACCCCACAAAACCAATCGCAGCATTTACAAGGTTAACAGCCGCAATCAGCCTTAGGCCTCATGTCCACGGGGAAAATCAGGCCCGCTACGGATTCTCCATGGAGAATCCGTAGCGGGTCCCTCCTGTCCCACGGACATGAGCGCTGAAAATAAGAATAAACTTACCCGCAGGGGTCCGTGCAGATCTTCTCTTCTCCGCTGCCGGATCTTCTTTCTTCAACCGGCGGATGTGCTCAGCACGTCGGCGGCGTGCCGCGCGCATGCACCGGGCACATCCGCCGGGCCAAAGAAAGATCAGGCCGCGAAGAAGGGAAGATCTGCATGGTCCACTGCGGGTAAGTTTATTCTGATTTTAGGTCTCCCGCAGATCCAGACGGCTTCCATAGGCCTTAATAGAAGCCTGCAGGAGCCGTCCCCGCGGAAGACCCGCACGAAAATGGAGCATGTCTGGATTTTTTCACGCTCCATATTTTTTTAAATTCACTTTTATTGAACATCCGCGGGTATTTATCTACCCGCGGGAGGTCAATGCATCCCTATGGGGTGCGGATCCGCGTGCGGGTGAAGAGTTAGAATCCGCTGCGGATTTTAATTCTTCTTTTCCCCGTGGACACGAGGCCTTAACGCTAATCGCAGCTGTGGCCTGGATGGCCAGCTGTGGATCAGCTCCCGATGCTCTTCCATACAAACTTTGAATGCACAGGACCCAGCTGTAAGTCCTGTATCGTTACGTGGTTAAGCAAGAATGAAGAGAGAGTAAGTGTGGCCCTACATGGGCCGACTGTCAGGTGCACTGTGCCCGACAGTCATCCCAATGACATATCGTTCCTACGTTATCACACAGAAGCAATAGTCATTCAGTGAATGGAAGCAAAGTGGGACGAAGATCTCTTCTACCCTCCTGCCTTCATTCTTTGGGAACAGGCAGTGAATTAAAGCAACTTGATCACTCGTTGCTTCATTTCAGTGAATTCATGAATGCAGATTCTGCCACCATCTTTTTGCACTCCTATCTGAGAACAGTAAAATACCCCATTTAGACCAGATGAGCTGTCGGGCAAGTGATGCCCAGCAGTGCATCCCAGAGATGCTCACTCCTGTGCTGTTACACAGGAGGGAGTATTGCTGGCATCACTAACAGGGCTGCTTGAATGGAGGTGAAGTGGAAGAAGAGTGTCCCCCCTCCACCTCCATTCACTATAACCAGGCAGTTGTTCACCTTTGAGTGATGGATATTTACACTGAACGGAGCCACGTTCAGTTTTCTGCATGCATTTACATGAGATGATTATAGTTCAAATTCCTGTGGGAGCTCGGGAATTTTAACAATTATCAACGATAATTGTCCCATGTAGATGGGCCTTAAGCTAGTACCTGTCACACTGATTGCAGTGATATGTGGTTGTTGTGAGGACCTGTAAAGCAGTTTGGGAGAAAATTACATTTTATCAGTAGCAGCACATGCATAGAGGACCACAGGAAGTAGTCCTGGATATTCATGAGTTACAGCTAGTACTACCCACCCCACTCTCCAGCCACTGATTGGCGGCTGTCTGCTTATTACTGTGTATAGAGAGAGATTTGCCAATCAGTGGGATTGGGGTGGGGTGACTGGGCTGCTGCTAACAAAATGCAAATTTCTCTCGGTACTACTGGACAAATACATTGAGAAAACATATCACCGTAATCAGTGTGCCTGGCATTGCCTACCTCTAGGTGAGGACTGCAAAGATTCCATCTAAATGTTTTTGAGTTTCTTCACCACATATATGGCCAAACATTTCAGTTGACACAACGCCCTTCTTCAGGCTTAAACATAAATGTCCTTTTTCCGTATTAATATAGATAGAACTCTGAAACTGAATGTGTTTTTTTTCTCTAGATTTAGTGTTTCTTTAATCATTGCATAATTAAAAAAAATATACAATAATGTGTTCCTTGGTATTTTAAAATCTCTAAAGGCCTCCTGCACACGGGCGGGACGGACCCCGCATGCGGGATTCCCGCAGCTGAGTTTGTCCTGGTGCCCGGCCGGTACCCCATACTTACCTGCCCAGCAGCTTCTGCACACCCTGCGAATGCGCCGCCCGGCACTGAGTCACGCGTGCACAATAGCTGCACTTTAGCAGTGCTCACGGCGGAAG
The DNA here is from genome assembly GCF_035609145.1 of Eleutherodactylus coqui. NCBI lineage: Eukaryota > Metazoa > Chordata > Amphibia > Anura > Eleutherodactylidae > Eleutherodactylus > Eleutherodactylus coqui. The sequence goes on along the minus strand of NC_089843.1, from coordinate 175,130,080 downwards.
TGCTGCGGGCCGGCTGACTTCAATTGACTTCAACGGAAGCCAGCCGTGTGTGACCCACACAAAATTGCAGCATGCTGCAATCTATTCTCCGCGAGCGGAGAATCACAATCGATTTCCGTTGTGGAGATGAAGTGTTTTGCCATTGAATACTATGTGTTGTATTTGCGGCGGAGTACGGAGGCTGACGCCCGCCGCAGACTCCGCAATGCAAATATGCCTGTGTGCAGAAGGCCTAATGCTGGTGAATAAAAACATTATTGGTGACATCCAGAGGCTGAAAACTAATACAAAACTAAGATAGGTGTGAGCTAAACAGTTCAGACGCCATACAGTACTAGTCAAAAGTTTGGACACACCTTTTCATTTAATGATTTTTATTGTTTTTTATTTTCTACATTGAAGATTCATATTAAAAACATGAAAACTTTAAAGACACACATAAGGAATTAAGTAGTAAACAAAAAGGCACTATTAAACAAACGAGAATATGTTTCATATTTTAGATTTTTCATAGTAGCCTCATTTTGCTTTGATGACAGCTTCCACACTCTTGGCATTTTCTCAGTCAGCTTCACGATGTAGTCACCTGGAATGGTTTTAAATTAACAGGTAAGCCTTGTCAAGTATCAATTTGTTAAATGTCTTGCCTTTTAATGGCTCAGTCACACGAGCGGAGGCACGCACGTATCAGCGGCAATACGCGCATATTTCCACATGGAAAAACGTCCGCACCTGTCAAAAAAAAAAGAACATATGGGTGGCAATGGAGCTGGTCATGTGGATTTTCGTACATACGTGGTGCGAGCGTTTTTCCGCATGGAAATACACACGGATCACCACCCGTGTGACTGAGCCCTAATGTGTTTGAGAGCATCAGTTGTGTTGTGCAGAGGCAGGTTACGTGCTTAGTAATATACAGTGTTTAGCCTTATTCAACTGCTGTTTTAATCCACATTATAGGAAGAACCACTCTACTAAGTAGAGAGCTTACTTACCCCTTTAGTGGCACGCCTGGAAAATCTCCAGGGCTTGCTGCACTGAGCATGTAGTTAAACCCCAGAAGTTTTTCATGGACAGCTCTAGTGCTGAAATGTGCAGAGCACTGGGCTCTCTTCTGAAAGTTTCCAGAGTTTTTACTGCATACTCAGCGCAGCAAGCCTCAGAGATTTCCCTTCCATAATACCAATTGTCAAAGTAGTATAGTACTTTTAAATACTCTGTCGTCAGGCATGAGTTCAGGAGAAAAATTTTTTATTTGTCCCCAATGCATGGCATGGGTGATGATCGTTATCTGCTGCTACTGCTGTAACAGCAGTGGCAGAGGATTCCTTCACCCCTCCTGGGAGTCCCATTATTGCTGAACGCTGTGACAGTGCTGTTACAGTGTTCAGTGTTGAGGTGATTCCCCGCGGCGATGATTTTTGGAGTGGGGGACTTGAAATATAAGCCCTTCCCTGAAAAGCATCTCAAACGTATGTAAAAAATTAAATATATATATATATATATATATACTCACCTCTCCGCTGCTGTTGGGGTCCAGCGGGTCTTGCCGTTTGGCATCCCAGCTCTGTACTAAAGATCTTTCAGTCGGCTGGGATTTTAAATCCCCGCCTGCTGAAAGTGCTGTGTCTGATTGGCTGAGCGCTCAGCCAATCACAGGCAGCGCTCAGCCATTCATTGAGTGACAGCTAAGCGCTGCCTGTGATTGGCTGAGCGCTGCATTGCTGCATTGTGAGGCATGACATGGTAATAATAAATCTGCCACTGAAGGAACTGAGACATGAAGATGAGTCAAGCTGGAAAATTTCAAGAACTTCGAAGGTATCCTCAAGTGCAGTTGTGAAAACTATTAAATGCCATGATGAAATTGGCTTCCATAATGACCTCTCCAGGAAAGGAAGACCAAGGGTTTCCTCGGCTGTAAAGGATAAGTTCATTAGACTTAACAGCCTCAGAAACTGCAAATTAATAGCACCACAGATTAGAACCCATAGTAATGCTTCACAGAGATCAAGTACCAGACACATCTTCACATAAACTGTTCAGAGGAGACTACAAGAATCAGACCACTATGGTAAAATTGCTGCAAAGAAGCCACTACTGAGGAACCTCAACAAGAAGAAGAGAATTGCTTGGGACAAGAAACACACTGAATGGACATTAGACCAGTGAAAATCTGTATTTTGGTCTGATGAGTTAAAATTAGAAATTTTTGGTTCCAACTGCCATGTCTTTGTGAAACACAAAAAAGATGAGCAGATGTTTTCTACTGTGTTCCCACCATGAAGGATGGAGGAGAACATGTAATGGTATGGGGGTGTTTTGTTGGTGATTTATTCAAAATTCAAGGCACACTTAACCAATATGGCTACCAGAGCATTCTGCAATGACATGCCATCCCATTTGATTTGCGCTTAGTGGAACCATCATTTGTTTCTCTACATCTGTGGTTCCCAAACTTTTTTGCCCTGTTGACCACTTGCCAATTTTTTTGTTTTCCGTAGATCTCCTGCCTGCTTAAGGTTGGCTGCACATGACCGGGTCAGATTCCGCATGTGGGAGCCCTCAGCGGAATCTGACTCTGTGCCAAGCCAGCATCCGCGTGTACCTGTCATTTCTTCTACTTTTCTGTACTGTGTATGGTCTGCATGGCTCCCAATCGGACATGCGCAGTACAGATTTTTTTTCTTAGACTCCTGGTTTTCTCGCTTCATTGCTAGGCGATGATGCGGGATCTGCAATCTTTCCGCAATATCAATTACGGAAGGGCTGCGGGTCGGATGGCTTCCATTGGACATGCTGCGATTTTGCCTTAGCAAGCGGAAAATCGCAATTGATTTCAACTCATGTGCAGGAAAAAGCATTTTTTAAACTTGTATTAAATTGTATTTGCTCCGGATTACGCAATGCGAATTCAGTCGTGTGCAGCTGGCCTAATATTGAATTTTCCTTAACTTAATAAAGTCAAATAGGTTTTTCCCAGCTGACATAGAGCTGCTCACTTTGATAGGGTTTTTTGTAGAGTGGACAATTGTAAAAAAAGAAAAACATGTACAATTTTTATTCAGATCTTTATTGAAGAGACACAAAATGCAAGAAAATATTTGGATTTCGGACTAAACAAATCAGAACTCAGTAAAATTGTTACATAAAATGAATACACAAATAATGCTGTTAATGGAAGGGGAAGCGCCTGATGCTCTGATAGCAGTTGTTCAATATTTGGTTTCAAATTAGTGAGTTATAGTCTCATTAGTGGGGTATAGTCGCAAATCTCCACATCCAGTGATTTGCAATCAATTTCTTTTTTTCATAAGAAGATTGGTGCTAAAACCCCTTTTTACGAGGTATAAAGATGGAAAAGCTATCAAAAACTTTCTTGCGATTGTCAGCACAGGTACGTGAGCGATGTGTTGTGGCCAGTATGAAAACTTGTTAAACCTGCATATGAACATACACACCACAAAGCAGATAGGTATAGTTTGCACAAAACGTCTTGGGCTCTGGCGGATCACATGAAAACGATGCGCAGTAGAAACTGTACAGGTAAATTAGCTACTGCGCAGCTCTGTTTTGCCTATCGCCAGAGCCCAAGACGTTTTGCGCAAACTCTACATAAACAATTTTATGAAATATCAAAGAGGTACGTAATTTCTATACCTATTAAAAGTATTATGTACATAATCTGTGTACGGTGGATTATGTCATTTATAGAACGCCTAAATATTGATGATGACCTGCTTAAATGGAGTCTGCTCATGTTGACCCCCATTTACAACTTGTGCACCCCCGATTTTTTTTCATATATAAGGGCTATTTGACTAAGAAGGAGAGTGATGGAGTGCTGCATCAGATAGTATAACCTCCACAATCACCCAACCTAAATCCCGATTGGATAAATTGTGTGTATTTTAGTGGTAAGCTTTTTAGTGATTTGTATTTATATTTCTAAATCACTTATTAAGCATTATCAACATAATGATATATTGCAAAAATGACTCACATCAAGTAATATAATAAAATATTTTGATACATTCCCTACAGTCATCTATGAAAAAAACTTTGCATATAGAATAAAAGTAACTCACATCACATTAATGCAACAGGGCTGTTAAATGTTCAACATTAGCAGCAGGAAACATCATATAGATGTCATTTGCATATCATATTGTGCATTAAACACTGGCATAATAGCATCTACAACAATAGCCGGAGACTTCAAAAAGAAGAGGTCTGTACTGAAAATGAAACAGTGCACCTCAACTGACTTGCTTGAGTTATCTTTAACCTTCGAAGTTACAAGTTCAACAGTTCAGTACGTATGATGTAGTAGTCATTCCACAAGTTCTGGAGTAGTATGAAGCCAGCCATACACACTTGTGTAGATAAAGAAATCTTTTATAATGACCTGTCTTATGATATATACAATACTACATAGTTTTAATTATGAAAATGACATAAATATGTACTCGATAAATAAGTCCTTCTCCTACATTCCAATTAGATGAGATGTCTAAGAGTAGATGTTGAATGCACACGCAGTTTTTGAAGCAAGCTTGGATGCACTTTATTTACTGTATTAACAAAAGCCATCAAAAACAACTGTGAAGCTAAAGATCATGAACGGACTGTATAGCAGAGGATCCTCTAATGGGAACTTCTCTAGACTTAGAAGGGACTAGCTCATACTCCTCCTTTCTGAACAACCAAGTATCATTTATAGAAGGCCCTTTCATAGGCCTGTTCTGGCATTCTGCAGTGGGTTGGCACATACTATCGAACAGACCACATTGTCTCTTGCTTAGTCAATAACAGGTAACTTCCAGAGGAACAAACACCAGTAGTATGCTTCTTCACTTAAATAACCCGGTGCCGAGTTAGGGTGGCTTCACACAAGCATGTGCGTACATATGTGTGTACATAAGTGCGCACCCACGCACATGCACAAAACACATGTGAATGCAGGTTCGTGCATTGCCTTCAATGGAGCCGTGGCTGCTGCCAGCGGCTCCATTGAAGACAATGGTCTGCCGGCACCCCTGAATTGTTTTCCAGGGAAGGGCTTTACTTATAAGCCATTCCATAAAAAACAAGAATTTTAGTGCAAAAAATAAAACAAAACAAAACAAAACTTACCTGTCCACCGCTGCCATATCCAGGTGGGGATGAAAAACACATCTGCCGCATGCAGCAGATGTTTCCTTCATCTCGCAAGGAAAAAGAATTCCCTGCTGCACCTGCCACATCTGTGACAGATGCAGCAAAGAAATTCTCCCTCCCTGCGGGGAATAATGAATTCCCTACCACAGTTGTCACAGATGACAGCTGCGGTAGATGATCCAGCTGCAAGCATCCTGTAATTGTTTTTCAGGAAAGGGCTTTAAATATAAGCCCTTCCCTGAAAAACAAGGAAAAGTGGTGTTGAAAATAAAAAAAAAATCATACTCACGTTCCTTTAGCTCCGGGGCTCAGCCACGTCCTGTCTGCGCTGTCCCCAGCTCTTCAAAGCATATCTTTCAGCAAGAGGGGATTTAAAATCCCCAGCTGCTGAAAGAGCCGCTTCTGATTAGCTGAGGCGCTCAGCCAATCACAGGCAGCTCTCGTCTGTTAGCCATTCAGCGAGAGCTGCCTTTGATTGGCTGAGGTGTTCAGCGAATCAGAAGCAGCTGTCTGTGATTGGTTCCAGCACGTCTTCTCGCTGGCTCACTGGCACTCTTCTGAAGCTTCTTTTCCTGCCAGGGATTTAAAAATCCCCGCCTCCTGAAAGGGCTGTGTCTTATTGGATGAGCACTCAGCCAATCACAGGCAGTGCTAAGCCATTCATTGAATGACAGCTGATCACTGCCTGTGATTGGTCACAGCACTCAGCCATTCATTGAATGCCTCCGATTGGCTGGGCGATGTGACCAATCACAGGCAGCACTTAGCTGTCATTCAATGAATGGCTGAGCTCTGCCTGTGATTGGCTGAGCACTCAGCCAATCAGACACAGCACTTTCAGAAGGTGGCCAGCCGAAAGTGCTTCGGAGCAGTTCCGGCAGCCAGTGAGAAGATGCGCTGGCGCCCTGACAGCAGCGGAAAGGGGATGTATATATTTTTTTTATTTTCTTTATCCCCACAGTGAGTCCCCTTGTCACTGAACACTATGACAGTGCTGTCACAGTGTTCAGTAATGAGGGGACTCCCCGCGGGGAATCTTTACGCGCAGCACGGACCTTCCCGGCACACAAATGTCCTATCCTTTGCAGGTGTGAGTATTTTGTGCCTGTAAAAGACAGACGTGCGAACACACCATAGGAAACCAATGGTTCTATCAGACATGCTTCTTTTTGTGCACATATGCGCGCACAAAAAACTCTTATCTGACTTCGCTCTTACAATTGCTAAATTTTACCTTTGTCATTTTCTGCTGTACATGCATGATTCTGTACTGGATTTATCTTGAGTGTCCAATGCACATTGTAGCTTTCTTAAGGCTAAGGCTACATGGTGACTTTGGCCAACATAGAGGTCACTTGACCAAAGATAACTATGTAGCACAGTACCAGCTGCAGGTTACCGCAAGGTTTGACTTTTTGCAACCGCGATGTCACAGTTTTGTCAACCTGCAACTGTGTTGAGTTCATGGCACTGCGAGATCACGGTGTTACACAGGGATCTTTGGTTGTGCGACCCCTGTCACAGCCAAAGTCACTGTGTAGACCTAGCCTAATGTTTTATTCACATGTTGCAGTAATGGCACATTTTTTAACATGATTTCTCAAAAACTACAGCAAAATGTCTCAATTTTGCTACAATTTAGGAAACACTGACGCAAAAAAACATGACCCTTCATGTGAATAAATCAGGAGTTGGAGCCATATGGAAATTTTTTTAGTGTGACTTTTCAATTTTTACTCTGAAGCTACAGCTGCAGTCCAAGGGTATACCATAAGTTGCATACAACTGAGTGCTCTTTTGTGAACTGCAGCTGTCACTCAATAGCTAAAATTGAAATGTTGTGATGCAAAAAGTTTCCATGTAGTCCAATGTTTCCCAAACTCCTGTCATCATGACCCCCCCCCCTCCCTGCCAACAAGTTGGGTTTTCAGGATTGCCATAGTATTGCACACACAGAATAATTATTTTTAGCCCCTCAGACATCGCCACGGGTGTTCTCTCTGAAGGATATCCTCAAATCATAACCTGTTGCTGGATTGTGAGAAGTTCAGTTTGGGAAACACTGATGTAGCCCTATCCTAAGACCTCACTCAGATGAGCATGGTTTATATGCTGCTACAGCAATGTGTAACCTACGTCAGCCCTTGCTGTCCTATCTTTATTACCAGTGCAGATTCTGCGCTGCTAAAAGCTCAGTGTGAGCGCTTCCATAGCAACCTATTGGTTGCTATAGAAGCGTGGTTTACACGTTGCTGTAGCAGCGTGTAAACCAGGCTCGTCTGAACTAGGCCTTAAGGAGATCTCCAGCAGTTGCTACTTATTAACTCAAACCTTTTAGTAAAGTCTTTTTCCCTACTTGCCATTCATTTATTTAGATAATATGATTATATTGAGCTCTTGTTTATTTTCCTCACCTTAATTTAGACATGATCTTCCTTTCCATTATCTAAATTAGCTAACTTCAAAAATTAACCCTCATACTCAAGAGACAGCTTTGCAGAATAGACACAAACTTAGACAAAAAAGGCAATTTCTAATTGTGTTTATTCATTAAAGTGGTATTTCTAACTCTGCAGGTTACAATATTGCAGGGACACCCATTGATCCGGAGAAATCACCCCAGCATGTTTTGAAATTTTGCCATTGGTGATTACGTATGCGCACCCTACACTTCAATTGGATGATGAGAGATAGCTGAGATCAAGTTGTCAGCAATCTGTGTCGGTCCCTCTGAAGCGGATGGGACCATCAGAAATTGCTAAGTATTTGAACTTAAGTATTTGAACTATCTCTAGCAGTTCCCATTGAAGTGAATGGCACTGTGACTCATATGCGTGCTTATGGCTGTCAAACTTCAGGGACATGCTGAGGCATTTTCTTTGGTTTGACATGGGGGTCCCAGCATTTGGACCTGAGCTTTTTTGCTTCAAAAATTGCAATCGTTGCTGTTTACTCCAACAAATGAAATATAGTCACTCCCTGGTGATCCAGTGAACAAGCATTCATAGTAGGTCCGAAAACTCTTCAGACCCTTTTACTTTTTTACATTATTGTGGACTTGTGCAAATTAAAAAAAAAAGTCAAGTTTTCCCCATCATTCAGCACTCAATACCCCAAAAAGAGACAAAGTGAAAACAGAATCTTTGAGCTCTTTGGAGTTTATTTTTTTATAAAAAACTAACATCTTGCATTGACATGAGTTCCGGTCCTTTGGTATAAGAGCAAAAAACTAGATTTTTTTTTACATTTTCACAAGGCCACAATGTAACAAAATGTAAAAAAATAAATGAAAGGGTCTGAAGACTTTCTGGACCAACTGCAGTTTTATAAAAAAAAGATTATGGCTTGAGAGGTAGAAATCACCAAAAATCATTATGTCCTTAAGTCCCAAACTGCAAAAAGAAAAGAGGACCCCTAGAGATACAGGGCTCCAATAGGCTATGCCAAACTTGCCTACAAGACAACAAATGCCCAGAATTATGTCTACCCTAGCGATGCAACATCGCTACAAAACGCATGTATGTGAAGCTCATGGTTTCCAATGGGTTCTTTCACATGAGAAATGTTTTGTAGCCTGAAAGAATGCAATTGAAACCATGGGCTTCACATATATGCGTTTTGCAGTGATGCTCCATTGCTACAAAGTCATTTGATTTTATGGCTCGTGTGAAACAGGCCTAAGCCCTAAGAATGTGGCTCTAATCTGCAGCACAAGAAACGACCCAATAGTATGTACTACAACTCTCAGAAATCCCTGCAGTCAAAAAAATTAACATAGCCTCTCCGACATATTTCAACACAAAACACGGCATCCGCATTAGAAAAGGGCTACATGCTACGTCCTTAAGAGGTTAAAGCCTTCTATAGCCCAAACCCCAAGTATTTTGGTACTGCATTTCTGCACTGGATATATTTTGGCTTCCGATATAAATTTTATATCACCTTTAATTCTTTTAACACATTTCATATTCTATTTATTTCTAGACAAAGACAACCAGAGAAGAAAGCAAATTTAGTTGGAAATAGGCATTCAGAAAAAGCCATATATCCTGCCTTAAAACTATAATGATAAGTGTCATTCCAATCATGTATGTTTTCCCATTGCTTTTCTTAGTGTTGTAAACCTATGAATGGCATTGAGTGAATTTTTGAAAAGTCCATTTCACTAAACTTTGGCAAAAAGTTTACTTTGGTCCAAATAGTTTGAATTGAACCAAAAATCACCAATACCCCTAAAACTAGTCTATAGCACTGGTTTAAGATCTATAAAAGCTCTTCTAGTTCTGCTTCTTTTTCCTCCTTCTTCCCCATAAATGTAAAATAAAGGTGAATTATTATTATATGATGAAGAAACCCACACAACAACAGCGAGAACATACAAATTTCATATGGATCAAATTTCAACCTAGGACCACAGGGCTGCAAGGCAACAATGCTAACCACTGGGACAGAGGAGATGAGGAAGAGCAGTAGGAAGAAGAGCAAGTGGAAGAGAAGAAGGGTGGTTCCGTGGCTACAACTGTTGCCTTGCAGAACTGGGTTCCTAGGTTCAAATCTGACCAAAAACAACATCTTCATGGAGTTTGTAAGTTTGTGTGGGTTCCTTTTTCTCCATAATAATCACCTTCATTTATATAACGCATACATTTAAAAAGAAAGAGCTGGAAATGAAGAAGAAATTATTTTAGTGTGTTCAGCCGAGACAAACAGCCCAAGGTCCAGGTTCATGCCGAATTGAACTTTTATTAGTTCAACTCGAAACAATGTTTAACTGTTTGAGTTCACTCAACACTATGTATCAAAGGAGTTTTTTTATCAGAGCAAATACCCTCTTTAAGACAAGAATCAAGCGCCGTATTTAGGGACATCCACTGCTGGAGTCTATAGTAGTGTCCTGAAGCCTCTATAGTAAAATAAGGAAAAACATTAATAGCTGGAGGTGAATTAGTGAAACCTGTAGCATTACTAACACATCATACTTTGGCTCTGGTGATTTTATGTGTTTCATCATGTATGAGTAGCTCCTTTAAAATGCTCTCTTAAAGGCACTTGATCTATACATATGAAATTATATAAATAGCTTTTGGAGACATATGATTTCTACATGCCAAATGTTCAAATAGGTAAGGATGTTTCAACCATGTGATGATAAAGTTGGTGATGGAGCCCAAATAATAAAATACAGTAGGTGAGACTAAACACTCCAACCGTTAGCATATGGTACTGAAACACAAAATATCTATTCTCTATCCAAACCCACTGACCCCCTTCTACACTACAGTAAAAGCAAGTTTTTTGGATCTGTGCTGAGATTTTCATTCTTTCAAGGGCGCCGTCACATGGGCGTATTTGTATGCTTTTTTCTGTGCATATATTGTTTCATGCGAGAGAAATGCTTGTGCAAAAAAAATGGAGTGTGAATGAACTCAGTAAAATCAATGGATTTTATCCTCTGTGTTTTGCACAAAAAAATTACAGTAAAATGTGCAAATGTGCTGCGTTCAGAGTTCAAATATGTTGCGCTAAAGCACGTGCAATTGTACATTTATTGGACATACAAATAAATATCTGGATGAAGAAGTTCTATCACTAGCCTAATTTACGTCTGGCTGACCAGGATTTTGAGGGGGAGTTGGAAGCTGTCCAACCCAACCCCCCCTTCCCTCCCCCCCTTCCCGCCAGTGAAGTAAATTAGTTTATTCTACTCTTCCTCTGAGATTTTAAAGTAGCGCAAGGTACATTTTGCTTGGAGGTCCTATACTAGTGACTACTATCCTTCCATTATGGGACAGGTGAAGATTGGCGTGCTTGGCATTTTCGTTTTGTCCCACAGAAGTGAATGAAGTGAGGGTCAAGCATGTGTATTCATAGGGGGCATTCGAATGCACAAGTTGCGTGATTGCCGAGGGTTCCAGAGGTTGGACCCGTGGGGTCAGATATTTATCCCCTTATCCTGTGTTCAATGTATTGCATTTTGCATTAATAGAAAGGGATAAATGTCTTTAATAGGCAAACCCCTTTAATGGAGTAATTATTATTTTTGCCTAAACCAGAAGTGGATCGTGAATAACGAAAGAATGAAGGGAAATCAGTAGAACATTTCAGCTGTGGAGCAGGCCAAAAAAATCACATCAAAATTCTTGCTTGTAGAATTCTTGCTGTTGACTTGTAGCATTGTGGTCCTGGCTTCAATTCTGACAAAGGACACCACATGCATGGAGTTTGCTTCCACAAAAACATACTAATAGGTTAATTGGTTTCCTATTAAATTGGCTTTAGTGTGTTTGTGTCTGAAATAAATTAAATTGTGAGTCGCACTGGGGTCAGACTCAGGAACAAACTCTGGACAGTGCTGTGGAAAACATTAATGCGCAATATCAAGGGTAAAATCTGGAAAAAATCAGTTGAATAGAACAGAAAATGGATTTAAAAAATTTGCATCACGCCCTTAAATCGAAGTGTGTTTTCCACATTTGAATGAGGTTTTTCTGCAAAGCCTCCTTCATTTCATAGTATTGCACTTTGCTGCAGATGCTCTTGCTGGCTTCTTCTCATCACTACTTAAGACGACAGAAGACTATAATACAAGCTTATGGGCCATGTTAATCTCCGCCCAGTACAAGTGAAAGCTGATCCACTACTGCTGAAAACTTTGAATATGACTCTCCAAAATAACTTTTATGTAAATGGAAGCACTCTAGGGTCAATTTTTGTTGCAATATTCCCACAATTGTGGCAAAATGCATTGGTTTGGCATCAATTTCCGAAAGGTTGCAGCAAAATAGCAACATAACTGTGACATGTGAATTTACCGTGACTGAATTCTGGCTACAGCTTTATCTTCTGATATACAAATGTACTGCAGTTAGGCCGGTTTTACACCGCCAAGAAAATGGCACAAGATTTGTGCATTGCGAGAAGCACAAATCTTGCACAAATATGAACCCCATTCACTTGAATGGGGTCATGCACATGAGCAATGTTTTCCCGCTTGGCTCCACGATGCTAAGCAGGAAACACATCGCAGCATGTCCTATCTTCCTGCAATATCGCCCAGCCCTATTGAAAATAATGAGAGATCTCCACGATCCTCTGCTGCAGCTGTGACAGCTGCGGCAGGGGGAATCCCTTTTATGCCCAGCGGGGGAATCCCTTCCGCTGTTGCAGGGAAAATCCCTTCCTGCCTGATGGGGGAATCCTTTCATCCCCGTGGGGAATCCCTTAATCCCGCCGGGATGAAGAGATTTCCCATAGTGATGTGAGGCTGTTTTCACATGAAAACACCTCGCATCCATGGGGCTTTAATTTGGTGGAAAGTGCGATATCGGGCTGTGATTCTCTGCCTGATATCGCTCTCGCCCATGTGAAACTAGACTCACACTGCTTTCACACCTATGTTAGGGCTCAGATCAGGGTTTCCAATTCTTCTGCTACATTTTTGGTGAAAAACAAATAAAACTGAAAAAAACATACAGAAAAATAATGCTGAAGACTGCACTATTTTCCCATCCTAAAATGGAAACCTGACGAAATGGAAGCAAGCTAGAGCCTTTCCATCTGCTTTCTGTTTTTTTTTTAAATCAATGGGGAAGAAACTGATCTGTTTTATTTCAGTTTCTGTCTTCTAAACACGGAGCAGAGGGACGATAATCCTGAACTGAGTCCTAACGCAGGCGTGAAAGCAGCCTTAGGCCTCATGTCCACGGGGAAAATCAGGCCCGCTACGGATTCTCCATGTAGAATCCGTGGCGGGTCCCTCCTGCCCCGCGGACATGAGGCATAAAAATAAGAATAAACTTACCTCTCGCCCGCTCCGGATCTTCCCTTCGCCACGGCGTCATCTTCTCTGCGTCGCGGCCGGATCTCCTTTCTTCGGCCCGGCGGATGCGCAGGGCACGTCGGTGACGTGCCCCGCGCAAGCGCCGGCCCAAAGAAAAAAGATCCGGCCACGACGGAGAGAAGATGGAGCCGCGGCGAAGGGAAGAACCGGAGCGGGTGAGTAAATTCCGAATTTTGTCTCCCGCGGATCTGGACGGCTTCCATAAGCTTCAATAGAAGCCTGCGGGAGCCGTCCCCACGGGAGACCCGCACGAAAATGGAGCATGGTCCAGATTTTTTCATGCTCCATTTTTTTTAAAATCCCTTTTATTGACCATCCGTGGGTATTTATCTACCCGCGGGTGGTCAATGCATCCCTATGGGATGCGGATCCGCGTGCAGGAGAAGAGTTAAAATCCGCTGCGGATTTTAATTCTTCTTTTGCCCGTGGACATGAGGCCTTAGTCAGTTTTGCATAGAATACCTCTTCAAATGAAAAGTTAATTCAAATTTTAATGCTGAAATGAACAAATTACCATAAAGTCAGAAAAAGAAAATAAGGAGGTGTTTTCTGTGGAAACTAACATAATCACTTTAATTTTACAACTTGGTTTCTAAAATTAAAGGAGTTATCCAGTCTTCAAAAACTGATGGCCTATCCTCTGAAAAGGGCATCAATATCTGATTGTGAGGCCCGTCGAATGGGACCCCCACCGATCACTTGATTGAAGGGGCCGTGACACTCTTGCGAGCGCTACAGCCTCTTCGAAGTTTACATCTGAGCACACTCCTGCATTTTTTATAACAGCCTTTCTGAGTACTACAGTACTACCATTTACTTCAATGGACAAGCCTGTAGTACTTGTAACACTCAGATCAGAGTAATATGGTACAGCTGTAATCTCATCGGCCACTATATTTTATTTACATCACTTTTAACATACCTGTTGTATTTATATATATATATATATTTTTATTTTATTTTTTTTTTATTTTAAATCAAATTTGGTATGGACTAGACAAAGCAGTTTTATGTTTCTCTGTATACATTTCTAAGGTCATTAGCACAAGTTCACGATTAATATTGGATGATGCTACAGTACATACACAATTTGAACTTGAACATAAAGTCTAAGGCTGGGATCACTGCTTCAGACCACGCAAATAAAACACATAGCAGCTATCATTTTTATGAATTTTTTTATTTTATCAGATTGTGTTTATAGGCAGTGTGAACTGTCAAATTAGGTTTTATTCTTCAAGACTATATTGCATCAGTCTGCATCCTGTGGGATATTTCCTTTAAATTTTCTTCTTACAATGTATGTGTTGAACAATGGTAGACCCAAACGCCAGTGTAGAGCACGGATGATGCAAGGCCGTCCCGAGACAGAGAAGTTTATAGTCAGTCTTCATCACTGCGGGGCTTTCCAAGTGAAAGAAACTCTTTGCAAAGAAAGCCTGGCATCTAGTGGTCACTTGGCTTATGTCAGCTACGTGCATCACATTAACATGAATTCACTTTTCTAAGGACGTATTTGCCCAGGCTAGTAGCATGCCGAGTAATAAAAAAATACTGTATTGGATCCGGTTTTTGGTTACACAGTTTTTACATCTCAACGGTAAAATATATGTAGCCAAAAGCCGCATCGCAAAATAGTAACAATTTGCCATTAAATGCGCGTGGCTTTGGCGCACAGACACTACCGGTCATGTTAATGCATAGTTTTTCATGTTATAGACTAAAGATTTAGTGACTTCAAGTTTATTCTTCTGCACTTTAACCTATTGCACTAACACATTTAGGCTAGGTTCACACAGGGCGGATTTACCCCGTATTTGCTGCGGTCTGCCGTTGCATATCCGCATTGCGGCCAAACCGTTGCGATTGCAGTGTAATGCAGCACAAATGAGTTTGGCCAAAATGCTGTTCTCACAGGGCTTTTTTTTTCCCGCTGAGCCGCAATGCGGATAAGCAACGGTGGCGCGGTTTCTAAAGACGCAGCATGTCCATTCTTTCAGCGTATCCGCCGCGTTCTTTCCTCCATAGGACCCCATGATAGCAGCATAAACCGCAATAAAATCCGCAATAGCTTATTGTATTGCGGTTTTTGGCGCGGTTCCGCTGCTTAAATTTCGCAGGAAGTGCTACAGCGGCCATTTTATCACACTGGCGCCATTTCTGGCGGGACCTCGTGGAAAGCACCACAGGCACAGAGCCGCAGCGGCAGCATCACCACTTGGTGCACCAGCACCACAACCGGCAACGTAAGGTACCAGGGGGGGCAGCACCACAACCGGCGGCCCCGCTGCCACCACCGCTACTGGCGGGCCCCCTACCACCACCGCTACTGGCGGGCCTCCTACCACCACTGCTACTGGCGGGCCCCCTACCACCACCGCTACTGGCGGGCCCCCTACCACCACCGCTACTGGCGGGCCCCCTACCACCACCGCTACTGGCGGGCCCCGCTGCTACCACCGCTACTGGTGTGCCCCGCTGCCACCACCGCTACTGGCGGGCCCCCTACCACCACCGCTTCTGGCGGGCCCCCTACCACCACCGCTTCTGGCGGGCCCCGCTCCCACCACCGCTACAGGCGGCACCCCTGCCACCACCGCTACTGGCGTGCCCCGCTGCCACCACCGCTTCTGGCAGGCCCCCTACCACCACCGCTTCTGGCGGGCCCCCTACCACCACCGCTTCTGGCGGGCCCCGCTCCCACCACCGCTACAGGCGGCACCCCTGCCACCCCTGCCACCACCGCTACTGGCGGGCCACATGCCACCGCCGCTACTGGCGGGCCCCTGCAACCGCTGCTGCAGTCGGCGCCGCTGCAGTCGGCACCCCTCCACCCACCGCTATAGGCGGCACCCCTGCCACAACCTCCCGCTACAGGCGGCACCCCTGCCACCACCTAACGCTCCAGGCGGCCCCCCTGGCACCACCGCTCCAGGCGGCCCCCCTGACACCACCGCTCCAGGCGGCCCCCCTGACACCACCGCTCCAGGCGGCCCCCCTGGCACCACCGCTACAGGCGGCACCCCTGGCACAACCTACCGTTGCAGGCGGCACCCCTGCCACCGCCGCTACAAGCGGCACCCCAGCCACCACTGCTTCTGGCGGCACCCCTGCCATCAGCGCCACAGACGGGCCCCCTACACACACCGTTGCAGGCGGCCCCCCTGCCACCACCTACCGCTACAGGTGTCCCACCAGCAACCACCGCTACAGGCGGCACTCATGCAACCACCGATGCCGGCACCACTACCAACAGCAACGGAGCCCCAACACTATGATGATGCCAACGGCCGAAGGTAAACTTATGCGTGTCGTACACTCATTCCCAGATTCATCACACAGCATTAATATGGACATACAGAAGTGTATAACCCCTCTTGCTTTTACGGGACAACCGCTGTAATATTGTTGTCCTCCTCTACATAATTGTTGTTTTATGTTTCACAGAACCAGCGGTAACGTGCAGCCATCGCAACCCACGATGCAAGAAACATCCGAAGAAACGGGCCAGCCGGACACAGAATTGTCTGCAGATATTGAAATAAATGCAGGTACCCCAACCTTGGACGACAGCCGACTAAGTGCACCTGATTCAGACACAAATTGCGTCAGCATTGAAGCGTCGGGCCAATCAGCGGCGGCTAGCAGGCCAGGGACACACAGGGAGCCCAGTTGTGAGCCGGCCGTACGTAACGTTGCTACCCGGGGACGTAAAAAAAAAAAAGAGCTTGATGCAGCCGAAGAAGCAATGGCACTGTTGCGCCGTGCTGACACGGAAGACCAATGGGATACGATGGGTGCGGCAGTGGCGGCACGCATCCGTGAGTTGTCGGCTGAGCGTCAATGGGCTATATCGCCAATTATTTATGCTGCTCTCGAGATCTTTGCGTCACCACGCCCTCTCGCTGACTCTTGCGATATTATAAAGGCAATGAAAAATGCCGCATTTGCTGCCAACCCCCCGTCCTCACGAACCTTGTTTCCTTCACAATCCTGCCCTGAACAATCAGACAGGGTTGCAAGGACACCAGGCTATCCGATACAGTATGTTTCACATGATAGTGGTTTCACGGAGAACATGACGAGCGGTTCACCATCACAACAGTCGTTCATGTCACTCATGAACAGCCCTTTGCCACAAACATCACAAAACGCTACCTCAGTATTCAATTCACCAACGGCCAGTGCGCAAAGAAGTGAAGTAACATACAGGACTTATACGGCACTTCAGTGACCCCTCAGTCATTGTCGGATCACTGCAATGTCGTGTAATTGATAGGTGCCGTTTGCACGTTCTCAAGAGCCGTTATCGTGTGTTACACTGCATGGGATTGCCTGGTGTCCCCGTAATTACTGGAATGTTGAGGGGGAAGATTGTTAAAAAACAGCGTCCTCTAACCGTAGCTCCCTGGCCGGCTGCAACGCGCCAAAATGTAACACATTCCTTTTTTTTCTTTCTTGCGTTACTGACTGCATTATTGTGGGAAAGAAAAAAAAGGAATGTATCGTGTATCTACATTCTGCCGACTGTGTGCCTTACTTATCACATATTGACTGGCTGCTAGCTGGTTGGCTGTCCTCCAAGGTTGGGGTAATGCTAAAAGTCTCTGTCATTCGTTAATTATTTTTTAATTTGTTCTTAAAAAATGTAAATGTTGGGATTTCAGCCCGCAGATACCCAAAACAGGAGATGTGAGTCGTGCGTCTGGTTGAATTTAGTTTATATTTGTTCCCTTACTTCAGACTCTCTTGCTCACTTCTCATTGTGGTGGCCCAACTCAGCCAAAATAAACACACAAAAAATGACGAAACTGTTCTGCCAAATAACTGTTTTTTTATTTTGTAATAACTTGAAAATGCAGTGCATTAGCACTAGAAACACGTTTTTTGTGTTGTCAAAGTTTGGCATGTCATGCCGCAAATAAACATTTTGCTTCAACTTGGTCTTCATCGTTCTTCTGGAGCTGGTTGCCGGGGGATCAAACTGCGATTAGGGCTGCACACCACCCACACAAGAGTACTGCCATGGCACGGCGCCTTCGGGACTATGGAAGTAGTCAGTGAAGTGTTCTCGTACCTGCACAGCGGTTGCAGCAGGACGTCCAGCACCCCAGTTGATGACAGTGTCAAAGGCAGGGTGCAGTTCTTCCACATCTACCTCGGGACGATATTCCCGGAGGTAGTTGTGAAGCACACCACATGCCTTGACAAGGTCATCAACTGTGGTAGGGTCTACCATTAGGGTAGTCCCTAGAACCCTCCACTGACTAACCATAATCCCGAAGGCACATTCAACCACTCGACGTGCCCGGCTCAGCCTATAATTAAAAATCCTTTTCCGGGCATTCAGTCCTCTTCGCGGGTATGGGCGCAACAGGTTCGGCATCAACGGGAACGCCTCATCCGATACCATCACGAAGGGGACTGGATGTGTGGTTCCCGGCAAAGGTTGTGGGGCTGGGAGCGTCACGCCATCTCGGAGAATTTGCATCCCAATCTGTGATGTTCGCAGCACCCGAGAATCCCCAGTACTACCATAGGCGCCGACATCGATGCAAACAAATTTAGAATGTGCATCAGCCACCGCCATCAGGACTACAGAGAAAAATTTCTTGTAGTTATAAAACTTAGAGCCGGAGTGCGGTGGCTGAAGCACACGGACATGTTTGCCATCAACCGCGCCTATGCAGTTAGGAAATTTGGCAACAGTTTGAAAGCCTGCTGCAACACGTTGCCAAGTCTCCTCGGATGGTGAAGGCATCACGATGGGCTGCAACTTCTGCCAGATGACGCTGCATGTGCACCTCACAATTTCAGTGATGGTCGATTTACCAACACGAAATTGGAGATGCAGGGATGCATAGCTCTCTCCTGTGGCCAAGAAGCTGAAAAGGAAGCAGAGAAAAAGGGGAAAAGGATTAGTGAAATCAAAAGAACTAAAGTAGCATGTCACATACAGATCAACAGATTACATTTTCAGCATTTTCATAATGGAAATATTTGGCCAAAGTGCCTGGAACTTCCTTGCTATCTGCATTCCATTACAACAATGTTGAATGAAACATAGAGTATTTGTCCCTTTTTTCTTCATTTATCTGCATCGTACCGTTGCACTACATGGGCCCAGTAAAATTGATGAAAATTAATATTTCGTCGCCATACAAATACTCAATGTTGCTTAGTGGGACAGATGCAAAGCGGCGTTTTTTTTTGGGGGGGGGGGGGTTGTCACCTACGGTAACTCGGCTCAGAGATCGTGTTGCCACAGGGGTTTGTACTTGTGTTGTCAGATTATTGGGTACAGGTGCACTAGCTACCAAGCAAGGTATTTATATGAAATATTACAGTTTGCTATGACAACCACCAACTCCATAAGCTGACTGATGCACCGGTAAAGTACGCCGAGGACTCACACATACGCACATCAACAAGACATGGCAATGAGTTATGGAGGACTGTGCAAGGGATCTAAGTTTCAACACGCTCACAGACGGATACGTGCGTGCCAATACTATGTCAGCGTACAATGCCATTTTAACCGGTCTCCAGTCAGACTCTATCAGTAAGTAATTCTTACAAAAGACATATTTTGGTTACTTACCGAAGGGTGATGAGCAGCCTTTCCTCTGCAGTGATCGCCTTTCGCATTTGGGTGTTCTGAAATGTCAGATCCCGGCGCACCAGCTCCAGAAGACGCTCGAAAGCCTCCTGCGGCAGGCGGCAGAACATGACAAACTTCTCCGGATGGCTACAGAGAGACATACATAAGAGACAGTGTGAGACTGTGTGTGCGGTGGGCGCAGAAAGAGAGAGTGAGAGAGAGAAACACACAGAGAGGGAAACATAGGGAGAGAGAGATATACAGAAAGGTGTAGAGAGGGAAAGAGAGAAAAAGAAGGGAGAGAAATATACAAAACAGTGAGAAAGAGGGAGAGAAAGAGGGACACACCAAGGGAAAGAGAGAGAGAGGAGAGAGGTAGAGGGAGGGAAAGAGAGAGAGAGAGTGGGAAAAAGAAGGGAGAGAGAGATACAGAGACACAAAGAGAGGTAGAGAGAGAGAGAGAGAGCGAAACAGTGATGAAATAACATTACTGCTTCAGTAGCGGCGAAGCAAATTTCGGGCAATAATATACGTACTTTTTCAGATCTTGGTACAGGCTTACAAAGTGCCCCTTCGTCCCCCGCTCCAGCAACAGGGGATGAACCCAATACCGCCTGGATCCCCATCCGGTCTGCAACATATTTTCAGCAATACATTAGCCCACTATTCGCAAGTTTAGCAAGTAAAACACACATTTTCATTTCACGTATATAGCTGACCTTGTTGGTTTTTGCGGCGTGCATCAGCAGGACACATATCAGATACTTTCGCCTGTAATATTTTCGCAGACGCATTCTCTGTCCACTTTCCATCTTTCCTAGCTGTGCTTTCCCTGAACAAGGGGTGAGTGAACAGGGTGTTCCCACTTCCTTCCCAGTTGTGGGGAGGGATCATGACATCACAGGAAGCAGTCGAAATCTGCAGCAAAATCTGCAAGAAAATACGCGACTACATAGCAAATACCGCAGCGGTATTTTCCGCAGCTTCTTCGAGGCAGATTTTGAGGCAGTTAAACCGCAATGAAATACGCGTATAAAACCGCAACAAATTTAAGTCAGTATATGCGGTTTTGCCGCTGATGCGTCTGGGTTGCAGCAAATACGCAACGGAAAATACGCAGGACTTACGCAGCTAATCCGCCGTGTGTGAACCTAGGCTTAGGCTCCATTCACACAGGGCAGTTCGGTTACAATAAAAACCGCACCAAAAAGTGCATTGGTGAAACCATATGTGTTTTTGCTATGCTTGTAGTAAAATGTGGCAAAAAACACATGCAGTTTTACAAATGCACTTGTGTTGCCAGTACTTTTGGGATCAATATTCCTTCAGTCCTAAGAGTGATGTACTACCCAGCTTCACAGATGAAGGGGTTAACTCTGAAACACGTATCTTATGCTGTTTTTTAATCTATTAAATAAAAAGAGAAGTTGGCTATTACGTCCTACCATCCCACTACCTTTTTTTGGAGAGTCACCAGTTTTTTTCCTTTTAATTCTCACATACCTGGTGTGCTCATCTTTGGTGGTTTCCTCTTGTTGGTAGCGCCTCCAAAATTCATCCAATTTTCGCAACCCTCTCTAAGGCCTCCCTCACACAGGGCGTTTTATACAGCATTTAGCGCTGCCTTTTCAGCCCAGCGCTAAACGCTGTACAACACTCCCATTCATTTCAATGGGGCTGCTCACACAGGGCTGAAAACGCAGCGCCTTGCAACGCTGCGCTTTGACAGCGATGCATGTTCTATTTTTGGCCGTTTTCAGCCCTGCGTCGCCCATTGAAATGAATGGGCAGCGGTTTTAGCACTGCTGAAAACGCGGCAACACTTGGTGCCGCGTTTTTGGCAGCGTTAACCGCTTGCCGATTTTCGGGGTGAGGGCTTGCAATAGAAGCCCTACCCCGAAAATCAGTCCCAGCTAGGTAGAGAAAGAAAAGAAAGTAATACTCAACTAGCCGCTGTGGTCCGGGTCGCGGCCGCTGCTCTCTGCCGCTGATCCGAGCTTCCTCGGCACTCCCAAGTCTATTGCTGGAGGCCAGGTTTGAGAACCCCAGCTCCGGCAATAGAGTGCTGTGATTGGGTATCGAGCAAGCGCCGACAACCAATCACATTCCTTCATTGACTGTCTCAGCCAATCAGAGCTTGCCGGCGCTGATTGGCTGAGACAGTCAATGAAGGGCTGTGATTGGGCATTGAGCAAGCGCTGACAACCAATCACAGCACTCTATTGCCGGAGCCGGGGTTCTCAAACCTGGCCTCCAGCAATAGACTTGGGAGTGCCGAGGAAACCCGGATCAGCTGCAGAGACCAGCGGCCGCGACCCGGACTGCAGCGGCTAGGTGAGTATTGCTTTTTTTTCCCTTTCCAGCATTCTTGGCTGCGTTTTCAGCCGAGCTGAAAACGCAGCCAAAACGCTGGCATAAAGTATGCCAGCGCTGCTGAAACGGGGCGGAATCTGCAGCAAACGCAGCGTTGCAAAATGCTACGTTTCTGCAAACGCCCTGTGTGAGGGAGGCCTAAGGCTTTTGGTTTCTAGATATTCATCCGTGACCCAAGCCTCAAATACCATTGGGTTTGCTCCACCTTTTAAAGAAGGTGAGGGTTTCCTAGACAGAGTAGAAGAAAGTCTTCAGAATGTTGAAGGAAAAGAAATGTCCAGTGTACCTGCAGAAGCGGAGGAATGGAAGTCAGGAGGACCAAAGAAGCAGGAGGATTAGAAGTCAGCCAGCACCCATACTGCTCGGGAATCGGTATGAGGTTCTCATGCAGGGGACACCTGGTTCTAGTTCCTGAGCAGAAGGAAAGAGAAGTACAGCAACAAATGACTCTACCCACAAAGAACAGAGCAGAGGAGAAAGAGGTACAGCAAGAAATGACTCTACCCACAAAGAACAGAGTAGAGAATAAAGAGGTACAGCAAGAAATGACTCTACCCAAAAAGAACAGAGCAGAGGAGAAAGAGGTACAGCAAAAAATAACTCTACCCACAAAGAACAGAGCAGAAGAGAGAGAGGTCTGGAAAAGAAATGACTCTACCCACAAAGAACTGTGTAGTAAGCACACAGAGTCATCTTGAATAGAGAAAAAGAAATGCTGTTGTGAATAAAAAAAAGAGAGTGTTGGTTGTGGGGGAATCCCTATTAAAAGGAACAGAGGCCGCTGTCTGTAGACCTGACACCTCACAAGCGCTGTGCCGTCTTCCAGGTGCACAAATCAAAGATGTGTCTGACAGGCTGTCAAGACTTTTCAGTCCTACAGAACACCACCCATTCCTACTAATACATGTAGGAACAAATGGCACTGCAAAAATGGACCTTGCAACTATCTGCTTCACTGATTAGGAGAACTTTAAACTAGAATAATATGGAATGGGGAGTGTAATGCCAAGTAAAAATATACAGCTAATTAATACATTTGAGAACCTTGCTATTAGAAGTGGAAAGAAAGAACAAAGAAAAAAAATTCAGAAGGAAAGTAGAGGAGCAAGAGACACCGATCACAAACTAAAATGTTTTTACACAAATGCACAGAGCATGGGAAACAAGGAGAATTGGAGCTCCTAACAGAGAAAGAGACATATGAGGTCATAGGCATCACGGAAACTTGGTGGAATTATACACGTTTGGAATTCAAGGCTTGAAGGATACAACTTATTTATAAGAAACAGACCTAAAAAAGGGTGAGAAAGTATGGTGTTTTATGTTAGGAAAACATTCATCTCCATGGAGATTCATGCTTCAGAGCATGGTAGTTCTGTAGAACCTGTGTGGGTAAGAATACAAGGAGAGAACAACATAAAGGACACCATTGTAGGCATTTACTACAGGCCGCCTGGACAAGCAGAAGATATTGATGAACTCTTTCTACATCAGATTGCCAAGCTCTCAAACAAGCATGACATAGTGATCATGGGACATTTTACCTATCCAGACATTTGTTGGGAATCTCTCTCAGGTAAAAGTAATGGGTCCAACAAATTCTTATCGCTCTTGTTGACAATTTTATATTCCCAAAGGTAGAAGAGAAAAGAAGAAAAATATAATGTGGTCTGCAGAAACTGTAGGGCAAGTGTCAGAAAAGCTAAAGCTAATAATAAATTAAGGCTTGCAACAGAGGCCAAAAGCAATAAAAAAGATTTTGGGGGTATGTCAAAAGCAAAAGAAAAGTCAAAGATGCTACTGGATGCTCACAAGATGAAAATGGTGAATTGGTTAAGAATGATGTTGAGAAGGCTGAACTTTTAAATTCCTATATCGTATCTGTTTTCTCTCAGAAAGTAGATGGAACATCAACTGATCTTCCCTGTACTATTGAGAGAATAAAAGAATCCAGGCTATCTATAAGCCGATAGATGGTGTACAGATAGATGAATTCAAGTCTCAAGGTCCAGATGAATTACATCCTAGGCTACTAAAGGAAGCAGTGGAGGTAATTGCTAAACCACTTGCCATAATCTTTGAAAATTCCTTGAGAACAGGAGAACTCCTAGAAGATTGGAAAAGGGCAAATGTTGTCCTTATCTTCAAAAAGGGGAAGAAGGTGGATCCAGGAAACTTCAGGCCTGTGAGCCTGACTTCTATACTGGGAAAGATCTTTAAACAAATTATTAAACAGCGTATATGCAAGCACTTGGATAAAAATGGAGTAATTAACCAGAGCCAGCATTGGTTTATAACAAACAAGTCATGCCAGACAAATCTAATTACCTTCTATGACAGAATCACCTACTCGGTTAATCAGGAAAATGCGGTTGATATTGTATATCTTGACTTTAGTAAAGGATTTGACAAAGTATCTCATACTATACTTATTGAAAAATGACCAAATATGGGATTGACAAGGCAACTGTTAGGTGGATTCAGAACTGGCTGAGTGATTGTACTCAAAGAGTGGTCATAAATGGCTGCACATCCAAGTGGAAGAATATATCAAGTGGGATACCAAAAGGCTTAGGTCCAGTGTTGTTCAACATTTTTATAAATGATCTGGAGGAAGGAAAAGATGGGACACTGATTAAATTTGCCAACGACACAAAGCTAGGAGGGATAGCTAACACTAAGGAAAAGAGAGAGTATTCAAAAAGATCTAGAAAAGCTTGAACAGTGGGTGGCGACTATTGGAATGGTATTTAACAAGGAGAAATGCAAAGTCCTACATCTGGGCAAGAAAAATGGAAAAAAGCACATATAGAATGGGAGGAATTGGGCTAAGCAGCAGCACATGTGAAAAAGACTTGGGTATACTAATAGATCATATACTGAACATGAGTCAACAATGTGATAAAGAAGCCAAAAAGGCAAACTATTCTGGTGTGCATTAAGGAAAGCATAGAGTCTAGATCATGTGAGGTAATTATCTCCCTCTACTCTCCTTTAGTCAGACCTTATCTGGAATAGTGTCCAGGTCTGGGCACCCTACTTTAAAAAAGACATAGATAAACTGGAGCAAGTTCAGAGAAGAGTTACCAAGCTGGTGAGTGGTCTGCAAATCATGTCCTATGAAGAACAGTTAAAGGCTTTGGGAATGTTTAGGTTGCAAAAAAGAATGCTGAGAGGAGACTTGATAGCTGTCTAAAAATATCTGAAGGGTTATCACACTGCAGAGGGATCAGCCCTATTCTCATTTGCACAAGAAAAGACTAGAAGCAATGGGATGAAACTGAAAGGGAGGAGACACAAATTAGATATTAGAAAAATCTTTCTGACAGTGAGGGTGATCAATGAGTGGAACAGGTTACCACGGGAGTTGGTGAGTTCTCCTTCAGTGGAAGTGTTTAAACAAAAGGCTGGAAAAATATCTGTCTGGGATGATTTAGTGATTCCTGCACTGAGCAGGGGGTTGGACCCGATGACCCTGGAGGTCCTTTCCAACTCTACAATTCTATGAAAGAGGGGTTTGGTTTAGGAGATATGGTATGCCTCTCTGAAGAGGTGCATTTTTAGAGCAAGCCTGAAGTTTTGTGTGTCAGGGATTGCCCGGATAGTTTGAGGTAGTGTGTTCCAGAGAACTGTTACTGATCTGGAGAAGTGTTGGAGGTGAGAATGAGAGGTTCGAGTTAAAGGGACACTTAATCTGATTTGGTTAGTGGGGCACGCGGGTGGTGGATTGAGATGAGGGATGCAATGTAGTGTGGCATTGTGCTATGGAGAGCTTTATGGATGAGGGTGGTGAGTTTAAATTGAATTCTGTATTTGACGTGCAGCCAGTGCAGTGACTGGCAAAGGACAGAGGTGTCCGTGTGGCGGCTGGACAGGAAGATGATCCTGCCTGCAGCATTCAGGATGAATTGGAGGGTGGAGAGTCTGGCGCAGGGGGGGCTGATCAGCAGCAAGTTGCAATAATCGAGCTGAGAGTGGATGAGGGCAACAGTGAGCGTTTTTAACATGTCCACGGTGGAACAGAGCGGATTCTTGAAATGTTCTTGAGGTGCAGGTGACATGTTTGACCAAGAGATTGAATGTAGGGGGTAAGGAAAAATCAGACTCGAATATAACCCACAAACAGCGGGCGTACTGTCTGGGAGTTATGGTTGTGCCACAAACTGAGATGGAGATGTCAGGATGAGGTCAGTTAGCAGAGGGCGGAAACACGAGTAGGTTAGTTTTTGAGAGGTTCAGTTTTAGGTAGAGAGAGGACATAGTATTAGAGACAGTGGACAGACAGTCGGTGGCATTCTGACGAATGGTGCTGTGATATCACAGGAAGAAGTGTTTAACTGTGTGTCATCAATATAAAGATGGCACTGATCGCCAAATCTCTTGATGGTTTGTCCAATAGGGGCTGTGTAGATAGAGAAGAGCAGGGAGTAGTCTCCTCTCGACTTGCCTATCAGGAGGTCATTTGAAACTTTTGTAAGGCGGTTTCTGTCGAGTGTAGAAGGTGGAAAATGGACTGTAGTGGGTCAAGAAGAGTTTTCTGAAAGATAGCTTATGAGGCGGGAGTAGATCAGGCATTCTAATAGTTTGGAGATGAAAGAAAGGTTTGAGATAGGTCAGTAATTAGCAGCATAGGTCGATTCAAAAGTCGGTTTCTTTAGCAGTGGGGATAAGATATCATGTTTGAATGAAGAGAGGAAGATGCCAAAGGTCAGAGAGAGGTTGAATGAGGTGGTAAGGTGGGAGATGACAACAGGGAAGAGTAGGTGTGAGGGAAGAGGGTTGATAGCCCATATGGTTGGGTAACCTGAGGAGAGCAATCTGGAGACTTCTTCCTCTGTTGTTGGTGTGAGTACAGAGAATAAGCAAAAGCCTTAAGTATTGAAGATTTTAGGGTCAGAGCTAGTCCGGGATTTGGAGGTTATATCTTGCCAGATGTTGTCAATTTTTCTTTTTGAAGTAAGCAGCCAGCTCTTCAGCACTGAGACCCATCAGTGGTGTGGGGTGTGTGCTGTAATTTAGGGCTGAGGAGGGAGTGAATAGTGTCAGAGTCATTTAGGGTTGTGAGATAGTGTGGAGAGGAGAGAGGTGAAATAGACTTGTTTGGCGTGGGGGAGGGCGAGGTTGTAGTTTCTGAGCATGAATGTGAAGTGGAGAAAGTCTGTAGACTTTTGTGACTTTCTCCACAGCCATTCTGCACACCTAGAGCACCGCCTGATGAAGCGCGTTTAAGACGTGAGCCAGGATTGCCGCGGTCTGAATTGGATTGCTGAGTTACGGAAGTGCTGCTTCATACAGCATACTGGGTTGTAATGTGCTGCAACCTGGTTGGGGCAAGAGAGGACAGAGGTAGGGGAAAGAGAAGACTGTCGGGACTCAGCAAAATTTGGGATGTGAACAACCTAAAGGTTCCTGTACATACGATAGGTAGGAGGGTCTGGGGAGATGTAAGGGAGCTTGACAGAGAAAGAGAGTAGATTATGGTCCGAGAGCGGGAGAGCGGAATTAGTGGAGTGAGAAGAAGAGCAGAGACCAGATCCAGAGCATTACCATCTCTGTAGGTGGGAGAGGCTGTGAGTTGTGAGTGACCAAGGGAGGAGGTAAGCGATAGAAGCTGAGAGGTAGAAGGGGAGACAGGGTCATTAGTGGGGATGTTAAAGACACCTAAGATGAGGATTGGGGGAGGACCAGGGGGGGGCGGTAGATAACTGCTACTCACATGCACAATGTACGGAAAAGCTGTGGGGTATGCACCTCAAATGATGGGAAAGTGAGTGACGGTACCGGGGGGATGACGTGGTAGGTGCATTGTAAAGAGAGAAGAGCACCTACTCCTCCACCACGCCTGTTTTCCAGTCTTGGGGTATGGGAGAAATGCAGGCCATTGTAAGACAAATCAGCAGGGGAGGCAGTGTCAAACTCCTGTATCGTTTCTGTGAGAGCTAGCAGGTTTAGAGATTTAGCAGTGAAAAGGGTGTGGATGGTGCGGAGGGTATGCATGGACTAGTATGCGTGCTGAGACAGGGGAGGGTATGCATGGACTCGTGGTTGGGCTTGAAGTGTGTCTCAGTGAGGCAGGCGCGCGCGGGGGGGGGGTAACAGGAACACTAAAGGGTGGACTAGGATTAAGAGAAATATCCCCCGCTGCTAGTAGCAGCAGGATAGAGAGGGTGAGCAGGTGGTTAACAGATTTGTGAGGGCGGCTGTTATGTTTCTCAGTGGCTGCAGGGGGAATGAGGTGCATTAAGAAAGTGAAGCGTGCATGTGAACTGTGCATGGGCGAAAAAAGGAGAGAGGGGCTTATATGAATAAATGCACCAGAGGTGGAAGTTGGAAGTAGGTTTAAAGTTAACAGTAAAGATGAGGATAGAGGCTACAGCAGTAGTGATACTCAATGAAGTGCAAGGTGTTTAGGCAATTTATGTAGCCACCTGTCTCCTGCCATGTCGAACTGCCATATTTAAATGCATAAATGACTTGATCCAAGTCATTTCATACAGGATACACATGCGTGCCCCGTCACTAGCGTGCCAGTAAAGATAATACTACTAGTTTATGACCCAAACTGTCACCATCACAGGGATGCACAAACCTGCGGATGTAATAAGCCCGTATGGAAATGCCTAAGACCTCATGTCCACTGGACAATTAGAATTGCAAAATCTGCGCGGGTGTCCCACACACGTGATCGGCGCCCACAGGGATGCATTGCACACCCGCAGGTAAGTAAATACCTGCGGATGTCATTTTTCCCTGCCGCGCAGATCGCACATGTGGGCAATCACCCGCAGCATGCTCCATTTTCTGCGAGGCTCCCGCAGGCTTCCATAGAAGCCTATAGAAGCTATCCGGATCCGCAGTACACCTGCAGCTAAATTTCTGCTCTGCCGCAGGAGAGCGGGAAAGCAGGGGTTCAAGAAAAAAAAAAGGGTGCATGGCGCATGTGCGTGGCATGCTGCCGGCGTACCGAGCACATCCGCCGGGCGAAAGGAAAGAAGATCCGGACGGGAACCCGCAGGTAAGTAAAATCAATTTTTAGGCCTCATGTCCGCAGGAAAGGAGGGACCCACTGCGGGATTCTGCATGGAGAATCTGCGCGGGCCCGAATTTCCTAGTGGACATGAGGCCTAAGGGTATGATTACACGCAGCAGAGATACTGCAGCGAAAAATACCTCTGCGAATTCAGCAGCATTTCCGCATCCAAAGGACTTCCAAATTCCCCCACTTTCGCATCACCTGACCAGCAACGCTCACTAGAGGGTGTCCAGTGAAGGAAGTGACAAAAGTGCAAAAGACTTCGGAGGTGGTGGTGGTGGGGGGGGGGGGGGGGGGCAGTATCTATTCTGCATATTGCACGCGCAAATACGCTTAAGTAAAATGTGATGCTGCGGATTTCAGTGACCACTCTGTGGTACAGCAAAGACGGCCTCACACAGCTGTATTTGCATAGTGACCAGAACCCACTGATTTAAATGGGTTCATCCTCATGGTTCTCTTTTGCGTGGAAAAAAACGCAATATTCTCTATTTTTATGCGCATTTGCGCGCCAACGGTCCCATAGGAGCCTATGTGTGTGGGGGGAATGCACACATATGAATGCGCAAAACACTACGCATTCCTGTGAGCACCGATGCCTCGTTATACTAATTAGCCTTTTATATCAGGGCAGAGGTGCTCACTCAGTATTTGCGCAGGCATAGTGCGCAAAAAACACTCCTTCACTGCGCAATGGCCTCAAGCCGGATTCACACAGGTGTATTTGCGTGCGTATTAACACATATGTCAGCGCGCAATACGCAGTGAATAGAACCCATCGATTTCAATTAGCTCTTTCACAAGCATGTATTTTGCATGCGCAATTCCGTTGTGCAAAAAAATACGCAGCATGTTCTATTTTCCCGTTCTTTGTAGCGCTCAGCTGACTTTCGCTGGACTACATACCGGGCGGCACAACCGCTCAGCTGTTTCCGTGTAATGGGGGGGGGCGCCGAAGACAGATAAGGATTGTTATTTTTTTACTAGCCTTTTTTTTTCTTTTAGAGTGGAAAAACCCTTTAAACTGTCATACAATGAAAATTCTGCGTCGGTTCTGCGGTAAAAGGCTTCTTCTTATGTCTGGGCCTCCCAGCAGCTTCCTGCAGTCACTTCTTCTCTCCATCATTATCTTCTCCCCTGCGATAAGAAGCTCTGCTGTTGCTATAGTAACCAGGGAGCTGGGCGTACGGGGCAGTGACGTCACCGACAAACCCCGCATTCGGCCGACACACAGCGAGAGCGCCTCTAGCGTCAGCGGCGCGCCAAGATCCCCGGCTTGACTGCTGTCGTCATCAAGCTGCGTCGTGCAGGAGCCCCGAGAAGCCGCGGGAAGCGGAGGAGGTAAGCAGTGTGCCGCCCGCGGCGAGGCCCGTATGTGCTGAGGCAGGAGCAGCGCCCCGGGGGGGTGATGGGGGACCGCTAGTCTCGGTCGTAAACCGCGGCCTTTGTGTCGCACAGGAAGTGTCTGAGGAGAAGCCGGCCGGTGTCTTTGTGTGGCGGGGAGTCCCCTGTCTCCTCGGCGCGGGAATAGTGGCTGACAGAGGAGGCCATTGTCTGCAGGAACACCCCAGCACGATGAGGCTGGCTGCCATCATGGCTTCTCCTGCCCCCGCACACTCAGTGCTCCTGCCTGCTCCGTGCTATTAATTACTGCTTCCTCAATCTATTGTTTGCTGCCAGCAGCCATGACTGACGCTCCTGTTAGAGCAGTCCATTCTAGTTTGCCCGTGACATCCCCGCCAACCCATTCACCATCGCGCCGCCTGTTAAAGGCATCGCTGGCTGGCTCAGACGGGAATCGGTCAGTCTCCGTATAAGGCGGGTCTACCACCAACTGGTGTTAATTGCGGAGTCCGCGGTAAACGGCAGCCATTGTGAGGCGCGTGCTCTTGATTTTTCCTTCATACTCGTGGATACGGATTGCCTATCCTGCGAGCGGAAGAAAAATCACTGCGCGCTCTATTATGCCACGGACGGCCTCCATTGAAGTCAATGAGCATCACAGCCGCAGCCCATACACCACTAACATAGTATATGGGCTGCGGGCAGCAGTGTCATCGCTAAGGGACGGCGCCGGGAATACAAATAATAACCTGTACCACGCATGGCGCCTTCGAGCCTAGGGGGCCATACACAATGTAGGTTAGTGCCGTACCAGAGGTCACCGGCCGGCTCACAGCCGACAAACGCTGCAGGCCACCCGCATGTGGAGTCCGATCCGGTCATGTGAGCCTGACCGCAGTCAATAAGAAAGGCCTAACGATAAGTGCACTGCGTAGCCATGTCCGTGCCCCCATATATTAGGACAAGTACTAAGGGTGCCTGTGTAGCTATGTCTGTGCCCCTGTATATAATAACACGTACTAAGGGTGCAGCCATGTCTGCGCCCCTGTATATAAGGACAAGTACTAAAGCTGCACCCTGCAGCCATGTCTGTGCCCCCATATATTAGGACAAGTACTAAGGGTGCACTGTGTAGCCATGTCTGTGCCCCTATATATAAGGACAAGTACTAAGGGTGCACTGTGTAGCCATGTCTGGGTCCCCTATATATTAGGACATGTACTAAGGGTGCACTGTGTAGCCATGTCTGTGCCTCTATATATAAGGACAAGTACTAAGGGTGCACTGCGTAGCCATGTCTGTGCCCCTATATATTAGGACAAGTACTAAGGGTGCAGCCATGTCTTGTCCCTTATATATTAGGACAAGTACTAAGGGTGCACTGTGCAGCCATGTCTGGGTCCCCTATATATTAGGACATGTACTAAGGGTGCGCTGTGTAGCCATGTCTGTGCCTCTATATATAAGGACAAGTACTAAGGGTGCACTGCGTAGCCATGTCTGGGTCCCTATATATTAGGACAAGTACTAAGGGTGCAGCCATGGCTGTGCCCTTATATATAAGGACAAGTACTAAGGGTGCACTGTGTAGTCATGTCTGTGCCACTATATATAAGGACAAGTACTAAGGGTGCCCTGTGTAGACATTTCTGGTCCCCTATATATAAGGACAAGTACTAAGGGTGCACTGTGTAGACATTTCTGGTCCCCTATATATAAGGACAAGTACTAAGGGTGCACTGTGTAGGCATTTCTGGTCCCCTATATATAAGGACAAGTACTAAGGGTGCACTGTGTAGCCATGTCTGTGCCCCTATATATAAGGACAAGTACTAAGGGTGCACTGCGTAGCCATGTCTGTGCCCCTATATATTAGGACAAGTACTAAGGGTGCCCTGTGTAGCCATGTCTGTGCCTCTATATATAAGGACAAGTACTAAGGGTGCACTGCGTAGCCATGTCTGTGCCTCTATATATAAGGACAAGTACTAAGGGTGCACTGTGTAGCCATATATGGGCCCCCTAGATATTAGGACAAGTACTAAGGGTGCACCGTGCAGCCATGTCTGGTCCTTTTATATATTAGGACAAGTACTAAGGGTGCGCTGTGTAGCCATGTCTGTGCCCTTATATTAGGACAAGTACTAAGGGTGCCCTGTGTAGTCATGTCTGTGCCCCTGTATATAAGGACAAGTACTAAGGGTGCACTGTGTAGCCATGTCTGTGCCCCTGTATATAAGGACAAGTACTAAGGGTACACTGTGTAGCCATGTCTGTGCCCCTGTATATAAGGACAAGTACTAAGGGTACACTGTGTAGCCATGTCTGTGCCCCTGTATATAAGGACAAGTACTAAGGGTGCACTGTGCAGCCATGTCTGTGCCCCTATATATAAGGACAAGTACTAAGGGTGCAGCCATGGCTGTGCCCTTATATATTAGGACAAATACTAAGGGTGCCCTGTGTAGTCATGTCTGTGCCACTATATATAAGGACAAGTACTAAGGGTGCACTGTGTAGTCATGTCTGTGCCACTATATATAAGGACAAGTACTAAGGGTGCCCTGTGTAGACATTTCTGGTCCCCTATATATAAGGACAAGTACTAAGGGTGCACTGTGTAGACATTTCTGGTCCCCTATATATTAGGGCAAGTACTAAGGGTGCCCTGTGTAGTCATGTCTGTGCCACTATATATAAGGACAAGTACTAAGGGTGCCCTGTGTAGCCATGTCTGTGCCCCTATATATAAGGACAAGTACTAAGGGTGCCCTGTGTAGACATTTCTGGTCCCCTATATATTAGGACAAGTACTAAGGGTGCCCTGTGTAGTCATGTCTGTGCCCCTATATATAAGGACAAGTACTAAGGGTGCACTGTGTAGCCATGTCTGTGCCCCTATATATAAGGACAAGTACTAAGGGTGCACTGCGTAGCCATGTCTGTGCCCCTATATATTAGGACAAGTACTAAGGGTGCACTGTGTAGCCATGTCTGAGCCCCTATATATTAGGACAAGTACTAAGGGTGCACTGTGTAGCCATGTCTGTGCCTCTATATATAAGGACAAGTACTAAGGGTGCACTGTGTAGCCATATATGGGCCCCCTAGATATTAGGACAAGTACTAAGGGTGCACCGTGCAGCCATGTCTGGTCCCTTTATATATTAGGACAAGTACTAAGGGTGCGCTGTGTAGCCATGTCTGTGCCCTTATATTAGGACAAGTACTAAGGGTGCACTGTGCAGCCATGTCTGTGCCCCTATATATAAGGACAAGTACTAAGGGTGCAGCCATGTCTGTGCCCCTATATATAAGGACAAGTACTAAGGGTGCAGCCATGTCTGTGCCCCTGTATATAAGGACAAGTACTAAGGGTGCAGCCATGTCTGTGCCCCTGTATATAAGGACAAGTACTAAGGGTGCAGCCATGTCTGTGCCCCTGTATATAAGGACAAGTACTAAGGGTGCAGCCATGTCTGTGCCCCTATATATAAGGACAAGTACTAAGGGTGCAGCCATGTCTGTGCCCCTATATATAAGGACAAGTACTAAGGGTGCAGCCATGTCTGTGCCCCTATATATAAGGACAAGTACTAAGGGTGCAGCCATGTCTGTGCCCCTATATATAAGGACAAGTACTAAGGGTGCAGCCATGTCTGTGCCCCTATATATAAGGACAAGTACTAAGGGTGCAGCCATGTCTGTGCCCCTATATATAAGGACAAGTACTAAGGGTGCAGCCATGTCTGTGCCCCTATATATAAGGACAAGTACTAAGGGTGCAGCCATGTCTGTGCCCCTATATATAAGGACAAGTACTAAGGGTGCAGCCATGTCTGTGCCCCTATATATAAGGACAAGTACTAAGGGTGCAGCCATGTCTGTGCCCCTATATATAAGGACAAGTACTAAGGGTGCAGCCATGTCTGTGCCCCTATATATAAGGACAAGTACTAAGGGTGCAGCCATGTCTGTGCCCCTATATATAAGGACAAGTACTAAGGGTGCAGCCATGTCTGTGCCCCTATATATAAGGACAAGTACTAAGGGTGCAGCCATGTCTGTGCCCCTATATATAAGGACAAGTACTAAGGGTGCAGCCATGTCTGTGCCCCTATATATAAGGACAAGTACTAAGGGTGCAGCCATGTCTGTGCCCCTATATATAAGGACAAGTACTAAGGGTGCAGCCATGTCTGTGCCCCTATATATAAGGACAAGTACTAAGGGTGCAGCCATGTCTGTGCCCCTATATATAAGGACAAGTACTAAGGGTGCAGGCATGTCTGTGCCCCTATATATAAGGACAAGTACTAAGGGTGCAGGCATGTCTGTGCCCCTATATATAAGGACAAGTACTAAGGGTGCACCGTGCAGCCATGTCTGTGCCCCTATATATAAGGGCAAGTACTAAGGGTGAACCGTGCAGCCATGGCTGTGCCCTTATATATTAGGACAAGTACTAAGGGTGCCCTGTGTAGCCGTGTCTGGGTACCCTAGATATTAGGACATGTACTAAGGGTGCCCTGTGTAGCCGTGTCTGGGTACCCTAGATATTAGGACATGTACTAAGGGTGCCCTGTGTAGCCGTGTCTGGGTACCCTAGATATTAGGACATGTACTAAGGGTGCCCTGTGTAGCCGTGTCTGGGTACCCTAGATATTAGGACATGTACTAAGGGTGCACCGTGTAGCCGTGTCTGGGTACCCTAGATATTAGGACAAGTATTAAGGGTGCACCGTGCAGCCGTGTCTGGGTACCCTAGATATTAGGACAAGTATTAAGGGTGCACCGTGCAGCCGTGTCTGGGTACCCTAGATATTAGGACAAGTATTAAGGGTGCACCGTGCAGCCGTGTCTGGGTACCCTAGATATTAGGACAAGTATTAAGGGTGCACCGTGCAGCCGTGTCTGGGTACCCTAGATATTAGGACAAGTATTAAGGGTGCACCGTGCAGCCGTGTCTGGGTACCCTAGATATTAGGACAAGTATTAAGGGTGCACCGTGCAGCCATGTCTGTGCCCTTATATATTAGGACAAGTACTAAGGGTGCGCTGCGTAGCCATGTCTGGGTCCCCTATATACTAGGACAAGTACTACAGTGGCACTGTGTAGTCATGTCTGGGTCTCTTATATATATATATTAGGACAAGCACTAAGGGTGCACTGTGCAGCCATGTCTGTGCCGCTATATATAAGGGCAAGTACTAAGGGTGCAGCCATGTCTGTGCCCCTATATATAAGGACAAGTACTAAGGGTGCAGCCATGTCTGTGCCCCTATATATAAGGGCAAGTACTAAGGGTGAACCGTGCAGCCATGGCTGTGCCCTTATATATTAGGACAAGTACTAAGGGTGCCCTGTGTAGCCGTGTCTGGGTACCCTAGATATTAGGACATGTACTAAGGGTGCACTGTGTAGCCGTGTCTGGGTACCCTAGATATTAGGACAAGTACTAAGGGTGCACCGTGCAGCCGTGTCTGGGTACCCTAGATATTAGGACAAGTATTAAGGGTGCACCGTGCAGCCATGTCTGTGCCCTTATATATTATGACAAGTACTAAGGGTGCGCTGCGTAGCCATGTCTGAGTCCCCTATATACTAGGACAAGTACTACAGTGGCACTGTGTAGTCATGTCTGGGTCTCTTATATATATATTAGGTCTGTGCCGCTATATATAAGGGCAAGTACTAAGGGTGCACCATGCAGCCATTTCTGTGCCCCTAGATATTAGGACAGGTATTAATGGTGCACTGTGTGGCCATGTCTGTGCCCCTAGATATTAGGACAAGTATTAATGGTGCACTGTGTGGCCATGTCTGTGCCCCTAGATATTAGGACGTATTAATGGTGCACTGTGTGGCCATGTCTGTGCCCCTAGATATTAGGACAAGTATTAATGGTGCACTGTGTGGCCATGTCTGTGCCCCTAGATATTAGGAGAATAAAGTTTCTTGACCTTTTTAACGCTCCAGAAATGAGTATATGAGTTTGAGGCATCGTGTATACATGCTGCTCTCTCCTGTGTAGTTTCTAGGTCTTATCAAATGCTGGGGCACTACATCTACAATGACCCCCATTCTCCCTATAGGTGGGAGTTCTGGAAGTGGAATTTATTATGGCACATACGTAGGTCATACCATAAATGTCTCAGATGAGAATGCCCTTGGAAGTGGTTCAGTATGACAATGTGGCCCTCAGGCCAGAAAAAGTTGTCTGCCTTTTCTCTGTAGGATTGTATGTTGGGGTCCAGACTCTACTTCCCATCAGGATGTGTACACACCAGGCCTTGATTATGATGATAAAGATGTGGCCTCGTCCAATTGTAGCTGTAACGATGGCTACGTGAATGTCATGTTTTGTTCCATTGCTTTGGTGAGTCACTTGACATGCCCACTATGAACTTCTTGTCATTGAGAGTTAAGCCCGATTTACACGCAAAGACGATCGCTCAAAATTCATCAGAAACTGATAGTTTTGAGCGATCATTTTTGCATAGGTACTAATGGGCTAATCAGCCGATTAGTAGCTAACTAGCTTCATTTGCATGTATTTAGAGAACAGTGAATGGTCTTTTTCTCTAAATACATCGCTATTCTCCAGCAGGACAGCAGCTGAAAGAATGTTATCAGCGCTGCTCATGGAGAACACAGCATGCGGTCCATCTTAACTTCAGTGTCAGAAAAGGGAAAATGTTGTATATAAATAAGCTTTGGGACCTGCTTGTAGTGTATATTCCC
This sequence comes from Eleutherodactylus coqui, assembly GCF_035609145.1. Taxonomy (NCBI): domain Eukaryota; kingdom Metazoa; phylum Chordata; class Amphibia; order Anura; family Eleutherodactylidae; genus Eleutherodactylus; species Eleutherodactylus coqui. The sequence goes on along the minus strand of NC_089843.1, from coordinate 175,092,984 downwards.
TGTATATATGCTGGGCAAATCCACTGGAGCTTTTCTATAGCAGATATCAAAGGATTAAATCTGCCGTATACCCGGAGCCAGTTTAAGGAGCCACGATGTGTTCTTTTCTCTGCGGAACTGCTCAGTGTATTGCATGCACAATAGCCAAAGAGAGGTGTGATTCTGCCGTGGATTTACGCCATGGGAAAAAAATCGGAGGAGGTCTCCATTAATATGTTATTAATGGAGACCGCGGTAAAAGGCGTGTTTTTCTGCAATCTTCAGGGGGGATTTTTTTTGTTTATTCCCATGGGATTCCCACGGCGTAAAAACTCTGGGGGCGTATCCCACTCCGTCTGTAGTCATGAGCCCTAAAAGAGTCTATCAATTGCTTAAGTAGCAACATGAATGACATCGTGGCCCCCATGAGCCACAGCAAGACACCTTATATCTTGTCATGGCGGTTCTCTTGCGTTCTTCATTATATATAGGATTAAGAGAGTCAGGAGACCTCATCAGGGCAGCGATGTAAAATGCTATCTCCTTAATCCACAGGCTTTCTGGATTTTTCATTTAAATAGAGGGTCCCAGACAGGAATGAATTTGAAGCATGAAATCATTTACCACTTTCTTTCGGTAAAATGGCGGGCAGCCGAGTGGAAACCGAACAGACCTCGCTATAGTCAATGGGGTCCATTCGGCGCTGTTTGGTTCTATCACGAGCCGGACACGTTCGGCCGGCGGATTCCCCTTTACTGATCCCCAAACGGAACCCCAAGCACGGATGTGAAAGCCGCCTAATTCAGTATATTGTCTACTTAAAGACGCTTTTTATATGGCGGTAAAATTATGCGATGCGAGAGTGCGTAAGAACGCAGAATTATGAAACCCATGCTCTTCAATGGCTTCCTTCACATTTGTAATGTTTTCACTCATGCAATGTTGTGTGGAAAAATAATCACGGTGTGTCCTATCTTTCTGCGTTCTGCTCTTTTTCTTTATCGCCAATGTTTCCCGATGGCGCCTTCGTTTTATCGCATCACAGCCCACGAACTAGCGATTTTAATGCAATGCTGTTTTAACATTAGAAAGTCCTATTGTCTCTCACGCAAGAAAATTGCAAGATGCAGCGATGTTTTTGCGAGAAAAAGCGCTGCCGCTCAGATATCTCATGAAGTAAAATTGTGATATTGGCTGTGTGAAGCTAGCCTAAGGGCGCCCACCCACTGGCGTTTTTTTACCTGCGTTTTTCCTGCACAGGCATAGAGATAACATGTGTTCCTGTCCACTGGCGTTTTTTTTGCGTTGCGTTTGCGTTTTTAACATAGGAACTGTCAGTTGCATATGTGTCCTTATTTTTTTCCTAATGCACCCATGAAAGTCAATGGAAATTAATGGAAAAGCCGCGGAAAAATCGCGGTAAACGCGGTGAAAACGCTGCGTTTTTTTCCCGCGGAAAACGCAAACGCCAGTGGGTGGGCGCCCTTATGGTGGATGTGATGGATCTCTCCATCTGATTGGGATATAATCATGCTGGCTGTTTGTGGGTTTTATATTTATCATTTTTCCTATCCATCCATTATCTGTGTGTTGCTCATTGTGTTTATGCATATCCACGCCTGTTAGTTTATGTGCTCTGAACCTGTTATCATCATTACTTGGGAGTATCCACCTGGGAATGACGGTTTGTACTGGACATATATCCATCCGTAGTCGTGAATATGTCTGAAGCGGGGTATGGCTCTTAATTTTATATTTAGGTTGGAGTATTATATATAGAAATGTTGTTTGTTCGCAGTGACGGCTTTAGGGGGACGCGAACTGGGTAATTGCCCAGGGCCACCATCTCCAAGGGGCCCGAGGCATTGGACTTGCATCATGTGCAAATACAGAGATAGGTTGCTGCAAACCTCCCAGCTCCTTTGTAGACCCCTGCAATGCAAGTTGTAGAACTGTGCTGACTCCACCTGGACAAGTGAGGTGTGTGTGTGTGTGTGTGTGTGTGTGTGTGTGTGTGTGTGTGTGTGTACTGTATACTGTGCCTTTCTGAATGTATATGGCCTGTATGTATGCATGTATGTGCCTGCATGTTTGCATATAAGTACTTGTATGTATATGCATACTATGTATTAAATAGCACTGCAACCTAGAAGTTGTAGTACATACTGGTAAATGTAATAGCCAAAAGAAATTGCTGAAAACGTGTAATTGTAACAAAAAAAACTAGTTTTCTTGTTTTTCTTTGTGTAGACACTTAGAGCCCATTTATACTTGTGTTAGGGCTTTCCGTCTCTCTATTTCAGTTTTAATTCAATTTCTCTGCTCCAAAACTGTGACAAATGTTTTTTTTCTCCTTTTTTCGCCAATGTTTTTTTTTTTAATAAATGGAAAGGTTTCCTTTTTTTAATCGTGTTTTGGCACCATGAGAAGCCAATATGAGAATTCCCATCTAAGGAGACCCCATCACCTCATCTTATATAGAGCCTATCAGACCTTGGTGTGAGGTAATGGGGTTCATCAGTATCTTGGTACAGTTATAAGCATATGCCATGACACTGGTGTTGGAAGAATTATTCTCTGATCATGTCCTCACAGTGCATTAAAACTTCTAGCCCTACTCGTGTAGATAAGGATCCATACGGACAGGACAGGTAGGTGAGTAGCACCTGTGTTTTACACCAAGTGTGGGTGCTTAATCATGGCATTGGTGATTAAAAAGAAGTCATTGGAACTATACAGGACTGTGGAGTTGGAGCCAAAGTCCCATTTTGGTACAGGAGGAGTCTAATTAATTCAATGCAATATTTGTTGCATATTTCCTTTCATAGGAATTTAGGAAAGCTTTGAAATGTCTTATAAATATATGTTCTCTTCATCTAAGCCCCTATTTATCAAAAACATGGATAGCTAGGATGTGGAAATAGCAGCAGAAATCAGTTATTGCCTTTCCGCTCCTCATCCTTATCCTACTTCTTCAAGACTGAGCTACATCTGCACATACTCATTAGTGAAGCCCCTCCGTTACAGACCAGAGGAAGAAGGTAGCGAGTAGTGGGCATGCCTGGACCCATCTCAGAACTGCTAACGAGAGCAGGAAGACAGTATTACAGGGAACCTGTCACCTGCCTAAAGCACCACTAACTTGCGGTGGCTTTGTACTTGCCCAGTGTCCTCGTTACTGTGGGGCACACCGCAGAAGTCCGCGCATCGGGTGACAATCCCAAAGTATGAGCATAGGACTCTAGAAAGAGTCAGATTTTCGGGGGCCGTGGACTTTAGCGGAGGGAACCAGGAAGTGGCCGAGCATTAGAAATACATTACCCCGCTCCCTGTCACCTCACCTAACGGCACCATATGTTACTTTATGGTGCTTTATGACGGGTTCACTTTAAGGCAAGTAAAAGCATACCTTTCACTAAAGTTTGCATAAATCAATAGTCCAATGTATGTTTTCTTTGTATTCTTTATGTTTAGTTTGCTTTTCTCTTCGCACTCATGATTGAGAGGTTAGCTGATGGCTATTGCACTATGCAAAGAAAACAAGAGGAAACTCTTGGATACAGGAAAACTCAGCAGAACGATGGAGGACATGTAATATATGTTAAAAAGTAGTATAGGTACAGATGAACCTTGACACTGGCCAGCTGCTTCGGGGTATGACTCGGCACTCTGCTCTCTCCTCCCCATTTGAATCACTTAAAAAACATGCGTCATATATAAGTTGGAGTCTTGGAAAATTGAGCAGACTGAGTGGTAGGATTGGGTAACCACCCTCCCCGCCCGGCAGCTTAGTCAGCCGTTTACAAGCTCGGATGCGGTTTTTGTAGTTCTGAATACATTTCGCAGAGAGAGTGTTTGTTTGTTTGTTTTTAAAGGGGTTGTCCTGCGAAAGCAAGTGCGGTTAAGCACTTCTGTATGGCCATATTAATGCACTTTGTAATATACATCGTGCATTAAATATTGGCCATACAGAAGTTATACACTTACCCCCTCCGGTGCTGGCGTCCCCGTCTCCATGACGCTGACCGAAGCCTTCTTCTGCCTGGATTAGACGCGCTTGCGCAGTCTGCCCTCTTCTGTCCAGCTCCGGCGTGCTCACGCCGCAGAGGACTTCTGCGCATGCACAGAAGACCTGTGCGGCGCAGGCACGCCGGAACGGCCCCCTCAGCGGGACAGAAGAAGCAGACTGCGCAAGCGCGTCTAATCCAGGCAGAAGAAGGCTTCGGTCAGCGTCATGGAGACGGGGACGCCAACACCGGAGGGGGTAAGTGTATAACTTCTGTATGGCCAATATTTAACCCTTTCCAATCCACTGTCTGACATCTAAAGACATTCTGATTTAAGGCTCTACAGCTCCAAAATCGGAAGACGTCCAGCAGGGTATTCTTACTGTATATTACTGGCTGCTCTGTTGTCGGGGGGCCTCTCCAGCATGTCCCATACCGCAGTACTTGCTCTAGCCAGCAGGTGGCACCATTGTATAATGGCAGAAAGAGAAAGACCCCCTAGGAAACCCTGAATCCAAAATTGGTTTGCAAAGGGTTAATGCACGATGTATATTACAAAGTGCATTTATATGGCCATACAGAAGTGCTTAACCCCACTTGCTATCATGGGACAACCGCTTTAATCCTAAAACAGAGGCTAATATATCAATAATAAAACCACCTCCCCAAAGTTACTCATGACCTTCTGGAGGGTCGCAAAAAAAATTAAATGCCACAGTGATGGCCATTCCCCTAATCGCCTAAAGCTACACAACACTGTGAAAGGATAACCCATATTAAAAAACTTCTTTTGAGCAACTGTTGCTATTGACAAGGCTTCCGTTAGCAACCAGAATGTTGGCCCATGCGACAACGATTTTGCAAATGTCAACCAGATTTTTCCATCTTGCTCAGTATGAGCGGTAGCCTCTTTTATGATTACTTGGGCGGGTCTAAAGTGTGAACAGAGTGGGTTCGACCCCAAAACTGTCTTCACTACAGGCAGGTGGGCACCTGGTTTCGGTGAATGGGGGAGAGGCTGTTCAAATGACTATACTGGAGGGGGAGAACGGAGCCTATGCTAATGATTATACTCGGGAGGGGGAGAACAGAGCCTGTGCTAATGGTTATAATCTGGAGGGGGAGAACAGAGCCTGTGCTAATGGTTATAATCTGGAGGGGGAGAACGGAGCCTGTTGATGTGATTCTGCAGGGGCGATCAGTATGATTAATAGTATTATAGTGTAGACCCGTGATGGCGAACCTATGACACGCGTGTCAGCACTGACACGCGTAGCCATAGTCGCTGACATGCGGCCGGTCACCCTGTTAATGAATACCGGCAGGGGCCATGACTCCCCTGCCGGTATTCATTAACCAGCACTAATAATCAGCGCTGATCCCGGCGCACACTGTGATGTCAATGTGCACCAGGATCCTCCTCCCCCCGTCCCCCGACGTCTCCTACCTGTTGGTTCCGCAGGAGCGTCCGGGGGAGAAGGCGTCCTGCAACACACTGACGTCACAGTGTGCGCGGGAGATCATCGCTGCTGGAGGGCGCCGGGCACAGGAGGAGCGGAGCATCCAAGCATCCACAAGGTAAGTACATGGGTCGGGGGGGGTCCGCCGTGAGGGGGCAGTCACCGCTGGGGGTCCGCCATGAGGGGGCAGTCACCGCTGGGGGTCCGCCGTGAGGGGGCAGTCACCGCTGGGGGTCCGCCGTGGGGGGGGGGCAGTCACCGCTGGGGGTCCGCCGTGGGGGGGGGGGCAGTCACCGCTGGGGGTCCGCCGTGGGGGGGGGGGGGGCAGTCACCGCTGGGGGTCCGCCGTGGGGGGGGGGGCAGTCACCGCTGGGGGGTCCGCCGTGGGGGGGGGGGCAGTCACCGCTGGGGGTCCGCCGTGGGGGGGGGGGCAGTCACCGCTGGGGGTCCGCCGTGGAGGGGGCAGTCACCGCTGGGGGTCCGCCGTGGGGGGGGGGGGGTCACCGCTGGGGGTCCGCCGTGGGAGGGGGGGGTCACCGCTGGGGGTCCGCCGTGGGGGGGCGGGGAGTCGCCGCTGGGGGTCCGCCGTGGGGGGGCGCTGTCGCCGCTGGGGGCTCGTCATTACTCAGAAGTGAGGGGGAGGCTGGGAGAGGCGAGGGCCTGTGCTACGGGTGTTTTTGGGTTTATTAAATACAGTTATATATTACAATTATACATATTTGTTATTTAAACTATAATCATCGCGAATTTATGGATTTTTTCTCAAAGTGACACACCACCCGAATTATGCTCGGTTTTTTGGCGGATTTTGACACACCGAGCTCAAAAGGTTGCCCATCACTGGTGTAGACTTACCTGCTATTACAACTAATATTAGCTCTAATATGCAGAAAAGAAGGAATCTGAAGGAGAGATGTGGGCACTGCACACAGCAGCTCTTATTTATAACTACGTTTATTATACTAGATTAACCCGATGTTCGCTATGTAAACATTAAGGCCCAATGTCCACGGGCAGATTCTAATTATAAAATCCACGCGTGGCCCCCGCACGGGAGATCCGCAGCTCTAGCTGCCCATAGGGATGGATTAGCATTAGAGATGAGCGAGCATACTCGTTAAGGCGATTTACTCGAGAGAGAGCATCGCCTTTTTCGAGTACCTGCTGGCTCGTCCCTGAAGATTCAGGGGGGGGGGGGGGGGTTGCGGAGGGGATCGAGAGAGAGAGAGAGAGCGAGCTCATCTCTAATTAGCATCCGTAGGGCAACTTAATGCATGTGGATGTGATTTTTTATTTTTTTAATTTTTTTCCCCCCGGCGTGCGGGTCCCACGCACGGGAAGAAATTGCAGCGTGCTTCATTTTCCTGTGGATCCCGCTCGGACTGCTTCGTGCATGAGTCATTCCTCGCTCAATTATAGAAGACCCTTTATCAGCAGTGCAGGCTGTGATCACAGTCAGCAGGGCTGATAAGATTTTTACAGCTTGTGTCCTGCTGTTAGTTCACAGTGGGACTCGGCTGTAAGCGTGGAGAACAGCTTATGCAGAACAGCTGTATTATTCACTAATGGCTGCGGTGTTCCGCTTCGCCTGCATAGCTCTTAAGTAGCTACTTAGCTACTATAGACTATGCAAAGATGATCGCTCAAAACTGTCACTCAAACTGTCCTTTGAGCGATCATCTGTCATTGTGAATGGGGTCCTATTGTCGTGTGAGCCCGGCCTTATAAGAATGCTTACTCTCAACATGGGCTCTTGATCATGGCTGCAAAGCTACTTATTCCAGTAAGATAGTTGAGCAAAGACCCCCCCAGACGTCCTGTTGAGAAGAACTGTCCAGCTGAGAATCAGAATTGCATTACAAGTTCAGCAGAGTAGAGCCGCCGGGCCTCCAGCGTATCGTAAGATTCTCCTTAAGCACCACTGCTATATTTCCAGTTTGTGTGGCATACCTGACAAAACCTTGCATTAACTGCGACATAAGATAACCTAATGGTTTCTAAAGACACCCCCTCTTTAGCTCTTGGCTTTGGACTGCTATGGACATTTAGAGGCACTTCCCTTTGTCTCACTTATTTATTGAAGATTCCTGTATACTCGGTGAACCCTGTTTGTTTTGGTCATTTATGTTCCATCCTTACCTTTTTATGTTCCACCAAGGTGGTTAGTTAAACTTTGTAATTTTTGCTTTTCTTCAGCTCCAACTGTTTGGGGCTTATTTGTTGGAGACTGCATAACTGAATGCTCTCTGTATGAAAAGTTCCAGTGAAGAGTCCGATATTCTAGTGCTCTCTAGTCCTCAGAGGGCGACAGCACTCTATTGTGGTAGAAAAAAAAATACAGCACACTACTCCCTGTCACGACCCCTAACAGCACTAGAACGAAAGGCTCATTTACACGCCAAGACAATATATTCAAACGATTGAAAGAGTGACAGTTCTAGCGATCATTTTGCATAAAGTACTTATGGACACTAATGCCCATTAGTACTTTATTTGCAGGTAAATGAGCCTCCAGCAGCTGCTTGCAAACCCCAGCATATGGTCTGGACTCAGTTGCGTTGTCTTCGAAGCAGGCTGTCAGCTGAGTACAATGTAATCAGCTGCTCCCGTGGAAAACACTGCATACTTCCCTGCTAACACTCTCCAGCTGAGCGATTTGGATTTTATGCTCACCTAAAAATCATCGTTCAACTGAAGAGTGAAAGATGGAAGCATTTACAAACAAAAATTATCGCTCAAAAGCCATAGTTTGAGTGATGATCGTTGTGTATTAATGGGGCTTTAATTTATGGTGCTGTGTGGCTGTGACCAATTTCCTCTAGTGCAGGCTCACACGTGCGTAATTTCATTGCATATTATGCACGAGTAATACGCGGTGAATGGAGTCAGTGAAAGGACATTGATTTTCATTGATCCGTTCACACTTGCGTATATTTATTGCGTGTAATACGTAAAAAAAAAAAAAAACAACAGTATGTTCTATTTTACCGCGTATTACGCACAATGGAGCCCTATTCTCTATGGGTGCATAACTAATGCTCTACATACGCAATTACATTCCAAATGTGTAGTGTTTATATGGGGCGGGAAATATAACAAAAATCACTGACATACAGGGTGATACGCCGCCTCACACAGCGGTAAAATGTTGTGTTATACACATAGCATTTTACTGCGCGCTCGTGTGAGCCCCGGCCTTAGCTGTCTGTGCACACGGTGGGATCCAATGTGGACTTTGCCTCTAAAACCATGGCTACATGCTTGTCTCCAATGTCATTAAACCTCTGAGTTTTTCTTTTGCATACTTTTTTTGCTAATATGGATGGAAATCCAGGAGATAAAAGTATACCTGATTTATCATGTGCATTACGTAAGATTGCGGACTGTACTGCTCGGTTTATAATGTGCATTACGTAAGATTGCGGACTGGACTGCTCGTATGAAGCAATTAATGAATGAATATTAATGAGACTTGTGCAAACTTGTAATTTTAATGTGTATATGTAAGAACCTAAAGCATGGTGGGAGCTTACTACATTAGATACCTATGTAGAGAGATGATGCCTCCACTGTAGGGCTGGAGATTATCACGCACACAAATATGCACAATGGATTCACACACAGATTTAGTCCTGCAAAATCCCAGTGTGGAGTCTTTGACACGGATTTTAGAGGTGGAATCCTTGTGGAAAAATCTGGGACCGCACAGGACTCTGAAGAGAGACAGATTTTCACCCGGCGTGTGGACTTTACAGGCAGGAAGCGGGTGAGTATGAAGAATACAGCGCCCGACTCAGTCTACTCTCAACAGCACCATAACTTAGCTTATGATGCTTTAGGCCAAGTGACAGGTTCCCTTTAAATCTGTTCAGAAATAAATTCATATAAACCTACGTAACCCTTTTTAAATGATTTTGGGAGAAAAAGTGCTTTTCATGTTGATGAAACTCAAATTCTTTCTACTTCAGTTTCTTCTAGATCGCCTAGTCGTGTATGTCTGCTTTGAAGTTATGAGCACTTTTAACCTTGACCGCTTCCGCTTTGATAAGAATACAAAACGGGACCAAGACTCCAATGAAGATGACAGATCAAGCCGACCTAGCACGCCAAAATCAGACTTGGATGACAAAACAGGTTAGATGTTGATGACTGACTGCTTTTTTAGTTTAACAAGCTTTTCATGTTGAGAGACGTTCGCCACACATATTAGGCTGCTGTCACATCTGCATTGGAACTTCTGTTCGAGGTTCCGTCACAGAAATGGCAAAAAGTACCGGAAGAAAAGTCCTGCATGCAGCACTTTATCATCCGGTAAAATGCCAGACAGCTGAGCGGAAACCGAACGGACCGCATTCTGGTCATTGGGGTCCGTTCAGTGCTGTTTGGTTCCATCATTTGACAGATCTGTTCGGCCAGGAGATTCCGCTTTCCTGCTGCTATAATAGAGCAGGAAAACAGAACTCCCTCAATAGATGTGATTGCAGCCTAAGCTATTCCATAACTTGCTGATGAGTGAAGGTAGAACTGCAGGAGCGATCACCCATCTCAAAAGGGCTACGACCCCTTTGTTTGTTTTTTTGTACAGTGTGTCTAGTAGGAAAGTTTGGTTACATGAAAACCTTTTGTATCTAGGCATTTCTTATGGAACCAGTGCCAATAACGTATATATGTCTTCTGCAGTTACCTGCATCCCAGAGACTCCGGAGTATAAAAGGCTAAACGACGTGTCCTTGTTTGAGAAGAATAAAGGTGTCAGTTTCCTGGATTCAGATTCTGAGAATGAGAATAAGCCCAGTTTGAGCTCCACACACAGGAAAGTCCACCCACGGCAAGAGTAAGTTTTTATTCAATGATTTCTATGTTTTACAGACGTTCCGTCTTTGCTCATATTGTCTTAGTGGAGCAAACATGGCAAACATTTCTCCTATTAACGCCTTATTAAACCCCCTTTTCTTCCACGCCTTACAGTGCTGTGAAAAAATATATGCCCCTTTTTGGTTTATTCCGTTCTTGTATATTTCTCGCACTTGAATGCTTCAGATCCATCAAACTCCTTTCAGTATCCAACAAAGATAACACAAGTGAACGCACAATGCTGTTTTTTCATTTATTTCATTTATTGAAGCAAAAATGCTGTTCAGCTTTACCTGGCCCTATGTGAAATAAATAATTGCCTCCTAAGCTACTGAACTTCCACTTCCAGGGGTGCAGACACAATCAGTCAATGGTTTTTAAAGCATGGAGAATGGCAGAACAGCGGTTGAGTCTTTGATTGGACGAGAGATAGATTTTGGTTGATTTAAAACATAGTAAAGTTTCCCCATAGAGTTCTTCATAATGTTGGCAGTGGCACACAATACACCTAATACATGAAGAGGCAAAGGTTTATGACACTTTCTGGCCTAAATTATGCATAAATCTGTTGTTCTGGGACAGCCAAGTAACAAGGCCAGTGCAAAACTAGAACAGATGCCAATTTTGTCACAAGTGACCTTGTGTCAAAAATTACTACTTTTTAACACCAGAATTCTGACGTAAAAAGTGTGATAAATTCCCTCCCATCTTTTTCCTGGCAAAAACGCTGCAGCCAGATAAAGTCCACAATGAAATATAAAATGTGCAATATACAAACCATTTTAACTTGTGGTTTCAGCATCCAACTGGATTTTTATACAAAATGGCACAAAAAAAAATGTTGCACACTGGCGATCGCAATATCGCCGCAACAAAATTGTGACACTTTTTTTTTCCCCACAATTTTTGAGCGTCAGCGCTGCTTTTTCTCGCAAAAACATAGCTGCCACTTGCGATTTTTTTCTTTTCTTTTTTTTTTGCGAGAAAGTCGATAGGATTTTCTAATATTAAAAATGCATCACACGAAAATTGCAAGTTTGTGCTTTGCGATGCGATAAAAAGGAGGCTCCATAGGGGAGCATGGGAGATTTAAAAGAAAACGCAGAAAGATAGGACATGCTGTGATTTTTTTTTTTTATTTTTTTATTTTTTTTCTTCCCATGAGTGAAAACATCGCATATGTGAAAGAAACCATTGGTTTCATATTTCTGCATTTTCACTTTCGTATCACACGAAAATCGCACAGCCTAAGGGCGCTTTCACACTGGGGAGAAAATCAGGCGATTTTTCTCATGCAGCGAGAGTGAGGGAAAACGCATGATTATGAAACCAATGAATTTCAATGGTTTCATTCTCATTTGCGATGTTTTCACTCCAGCGATGCTGCGTGTAAAAAAAAAAGCAAAAAAAAAACGGAGCATGCCCATTTTTTTTATGATATCGCCTATTGTTTCCAATGGGGCCAGCGATGTGCATGAAGAATCGTTCTTCCTTGGCATGCTATGGAGGGTTATTGCTGCGGACACCCACTCCGGATTCCGCAGCAAAAATCCGCCCGTCGACAAGAGGCCTTAGGCTGCCTGTCCACGGGCGATGATCCGTTGGCGTCCACGAGCGGAGTATCATAGTGATTCTCCGCTCGCTGGATTTAAATCGCGGCATACCGCGATTTTCCATGACTTACCGTGATTCTCCACGGTGAGCCTATCTGTCAGGCTCACCTCGGAAACCTGACAGCGCCCCCCTCCTCCCCGCGGCAGAATATCACTTGGCCGTGGACAGGGGGCCTTAAACTCCTACAGTAAATATCCTGTGTTATTGTGTTATAATGCAATAGTACACTGAAAAATACACAACATCCTATTGATACATCATATGTGTCTGAACTTTATTGCATCGCTTGATATATCTTAATATGGTCTCATATGTTCAAGTGTATCACTGTTCACTGGGGAGCATTTTTCTTTCACTTGTTCGGTATGGCTGTTCTCACACTTCTGTTGGAACCTCCGTTCAGATCTGACACAAAATACCGGAAGAAATAGCAATGCATGCCGCACTCTTTCTTTCAGTAAAATGCTGGGCAATCGAGTGTAAACCACACATACCCGATTATAGTCAATGGGGTCTGTTCAGTCCTGCCATAAGACAGACCCATTAGGTCAGGGCATTCCCCTTTCCTGATCCCTGAACTGAGCAGGAAAACAGAATTCGTTCAGTGTCCTGCCAGTTTAGATATGCGCACCCGCTGATATTTGACGGTTTTATCTTGTTTTGGGAGAGTTTGGCAGCTCCTGTAATAGGAGATGTATAGCACATATCCGGTTATAGAGACCCCCACATGAAGAATACAAATAAAATGCGCATTGAGAGCGTGGAATATAGGGCGGTTTGTATAATTGTTTCTATATGTGCTTTGTATAGTGTTCCAATCTGCATTTGTTCCTGTGTGACTGTAACACCAAGATGGTTTGATATATTTGCTATGCCTACGTAATGCTAAATTCTAAACGTTACTATCCCTGTTTTTAAATATTTTTTAATTATTAACCCATTAGTGACAGCCAATATGCCTTTTTACTGATCTCACTAATGGGCTCTGAACATGCACATCTTTTTTTAAGGCAGTGGCTTGGCCAACTGCTGATAGCCAGGCTCCTGCTCTAACAGCCAGAAAAAGAGAAAACTCAAAAAATGTAATAAGTCATGCAACATATTATATGTACTCTGGTGTGGTGCCATTTAAAAAGTACAACTTGTCGTCGTCCCCCCCCCCCCCCCCCCCCCCCCCCCCCCCCCCAAAAAAAAAAAGGCTGTCAGCGAGTTATGGCTCTTGTAATGCGACAATGAAAAACGCTTGGTCCTTAAAGGGGTTCTGTTAGCAAAACCCCTTTTTTTAAACTCTGCCCTGCATCTCTGTGCGTTCCAACTTGTTGAAAGAAAACCATTAAAAAAACAAAGCAAACTTGCCTAATCCCATTGTATTTGTTCCCTCCCTTGTTTACCTGGCGTGTGAGAGGTCATCTCCCATCGGCTCCTGCGTGCTGACGCTGACCTGGCCACGTCTAACCTCTGATGTCCTCGGAGAGGCAACGGCGAGTGCGCACGCGCGCCGGGAAGGGGGACGCATGCGCACTCCCTGCTCACTCTCCAAAGACGTCCGAGGTTAGACATGGCCAGGCCAATTAGTGGGGAGAGCGTCACTTGTGACGCGTCGCCAATGACCCAGGTGGCAGTACTTGCTGTCAGGCAGTGGTGGAAGCTGGAACTTTGCTAGCTTCTACCCTGCGATAGAAAGCCTGCTGGAGAGGCATCAGGAGAGCAGCAGGTTCTTGGTGAATGGCCTGGTAAGGCACAGGTGAGTATAGTTTAGTTTTTTTTTTTTTTTTTTTTTGGGTTTTTTTGTATTTTGCTGACAGAACCCCTTTAAGGCAAAAGATAGATTCAAAGGCCTCATGCACACTGGCGTGCATGGATTCCGCAGCGGAATCCGTATTTGCCCACAGACATGGGCATTAAAAGACAGGTTCTTACCTCCCTGGTTCCAGCGCAGGTCTCCTCCGTCACGGCTGAATCTTCCTTCTTCTGCACGGTGGATGCGTCCGGGCATGCTAGCCAATGCGCAGCGCCTTTCTTTTAACTCTCCTGCTTTCCTGCAGATCCGCGGCGTGTCCGCAGTGACATTGACTTCAAGGGAAGCCGTTCCTGCGGGATCCGCAGGAAAATAGAGCGTGCTGCGATTTTATTTTGGCACGTAGCAGCTGCAAAAAAAATCCGCTGGTGTGCGTGGAAAGGGGAATCTCCACACGCATCAATGGCCACATTGAGCAGCGGATTGCCCACGCCTGGTGACAAGCGTGGAATCCGCTGCTCAATTTGCCCCGTGTGTATGAGGTCTTAACTTGGTATCTCCAGAATTGTGCTTACCCAGAGAATAATGTTGTTGCATGATGTATTTTGCACACTGAACACCATAAAAATGAAAAAATGACCAATGTCCAAAAAACAAATCGCTTTTTTTTCCCACCCAATTTCTGAAAAAAATGAATTAAAAAAAAAGTAAGTTATAAAGAACATTTTACATACCCAAAATTATGCCATTAAAAATTACAGCTTGTCCTGTAAAAAACAAGCCCTCATATGGCTATGTTGATGGAAAAATGTAAAGGTTATGGCTCCTAAAATGCAAAAATGAAAAAAAAACTGATTAATTGGTCATTAGGGGCAAATGGGCTTGGTCACTAAAAGGTTAAGCTGTAAAATCGAACAAATAATCGGGCAGAGTGTAATATCTGCCCAGCAGCCAACACTGAGCAAGATAGCAGATGAATAAAAACCATTTGTTGGCTACACCAATACACACTTTAGGAGCAGAGCTTTCACTGCACATGTTGGAAAGCCCCAAGACTCCGTCTCTTGCTATCTTCTTGTATCGTCTACTTTCAGTACATTCACTACAATTCTGATATAGCTCCATCTTGATACATGCTAAGATATGGTGTATTTGTTGCTTTCTCTTCCAGGAATGGTGTTTCTGAATCTCCGTCTGATGATTCAGGAGATGAATACCTTCCCTCAAAAAAGACTACAGCAAGAAATGTAACTCTGAAGAAGAATGAAACCAAAGATGAAGGAATGCCGAAGCTTAAAGAAATCTTACCTCAAGTAACTTGTATTCAAAATGTGTCTTAATTACCAAGTGGCCATTTTCATTCCGAAACAGTGCTATACTTCTCCACATATGTGCTATTGCCACTTGGCTACACGCACTTGGAGATTAGGTGCAAATCCAGGCACAACACATGAAGAAAACATGAGTCTTCTAATTCTGGATAGAGCAGGCCCAACTCCAAGGCCCATTTCACAGGAACCCAAACCTTCGCGAGACTCACAAAACTCACATGAATATGAACGTCATTCTTTTGAATGAAGTCATACGCATGAGACAGGTTTTCCCACAAAAAAATCGTGGCATGTCCTATTTTTTCACATTCCTTGAACGCATTGCCATTTTATTTCAATGGGACCTTAAACACATTGCATAGCTCTTGCATGCTGTGCGAGCGCAATCACTGCGAGGCTTCACATTGAAATCAATAAGAAACCCTTCCGATCCTCTAACGCACGTGCAACTCGCACAAGAAGATTGGAATTTTACAGAAACTATGCAAGGCGGTTTTGCCTGAAGATCGCCTCATATTTGTGTGTAAGACGCACATTAACCAGCGCAATATTGGTCCAACTTTCTCGGCCCGATATCGAGCTCGTCTGTGTGCAGTTAGCCTAAACTAAACTTATTGGGGTATATTTTAGAGCAGTATCTAAAATGCTGCTCTACGTGCTGCCATAAAGTGTGTCAAATGTAATTAGGGGCACAAGCCTCTGAATACACCTGGCATATCTTTCGGTTCGCTGTGCGCCAAAGCTGAAATCTATGCCAGATATGAGCTGGTTAAGGTTTCACCCATAATTAACTCCAGTTACGGATATAATTATTCTAAACAAGTAAAACCTGGAAAAGAAGAAAATGCCCATCTTACTCAAGTGGTCCTCCCCATACTGCATGTCTTGTATCAAAGAGTTGAGCTCCCCATGGACCTTAAGGCACAGTGGCATGTGGTAATCCCTGGAAAGTTAACAAATGATGCTGCTCCAGAAGCACAAGAGCGAGGAGCTCACTTAGGGGCCAATAAGACATTTCAGTGGCTGCAATGGTTTGTGTATTGCCTGCAAATAGATAAGACTGCTGAGGAAGTTTGTCAGACTTGTCAGAAAAGGGAAGTAACCAAAAGTCTGGAACAGATGGCCCCTGTACAAACCATCCAGATGAAAGAGCCTCTTAAAGTCATGATTACTGGCATAACTATAAGGGATGCAGGGGATGCGGTTGCACCCGGGCTCAGAAGCCTTAAGGGGCCATAATGCCTCTCTTCTCCATAAAGGGAACCCAGTACTATGAATAAAGCATTATAGTTGGGGGCCCTGTTACAGGTTTTGCATTGGGGCCCAGAAGCTTCAAGTTACGCCTCTGGTCATGATGATCGACTGACTAATCATCTTACAGTCAGTGAGCGGACATCAGTACTAATCGGTCATGGCAGACCACTTCTCAAAGTTTGCAGTGGTGAATCCCACCCATGACCAGACCACTGAATCTGCTGACTGTGCGATCTGTCAAGACTTCATCTGAGTGTACGGGTGCCCAAAATGCATCCAATCAGACAAAGCAGCCTGTTTTCAAGAGAAGGTCATGTAAGAATTGCATAAGCTGTATGACATCAGGAAATCTTGGACTACCCTGTACCATTCCATAGAAGGATGGAGCATGTGAATGCTTTAACAGGACTTTGCTACAAATGCTTCACACCTTGGAAGATGATAAGATGAGATGGTAAATGATCTGAATTTGAATGGCTTTACACAGAACAACTATCATCTGAGTAATCACTCAAGTCAAGTGAATGTACAGTACTTTGCAGGAATTTTTCACACATGCCTAAAATTTAGCAGAGTAAAGGCTCATTTACATGGAGCGATGATCGCTCAAAAATCGCTAAAAAGCAATGGTTTGAGCGATAATCGTTGCATCTGAATGCGCACCCATCATGCACTGCTAGCTGATCATTAAATTCAGTCCAACCTAAAAATCCTCATTCAGCCTTATCAGCAGTTCTCCGTGGGTAGTGCTAATAGCATTGTTTACCCCTAGAGAACAAAAGAACTGAAAGCAGATAAGAGCCCTCGGGCTATTAACTGCTTTCAGCTAAGGCTTCATTTGCACACTTAATTGCCCCTAAGAAACTGAGTAGCTACTTAAAAGTTTATGCAAAATGATCGCTCAAAGCTGTCACTCAAACTGTCGTTCCGTATAAGTGGGCCTTAAGACATTTTTCAAAAACAGAGACATCTGATTGGCTCCAAAGTTATTGTGCAGCAGGACAACAACCCCAAACATCCAGCCAATGTCATTAAGAATTTTTTCAGTGCAAAGAAGAACCAGGAGTCCTGGAAGTGATGAAATGGCCCCCATAAAGGCCGGAGCTCAACAACATTGAGTCTTCTGGGAATTGCATAAAGAAATAGAAGGATTTGAGCAAGCTGACATCCACAGAAGATCTGTGGTTAGTTCTCCAGGATGTTTGAAATAAAACCTCCCTGAAGAGTTCCTTCAAAAACAATTTGCAAATGTGCCTGGAAGAACTGATGCTGTTTTGAAGGCAAATAGCTGTCACACCAAATATTGATTTGATTTAGATTTCTCTTTTGTTCATTCGCTTTGCTTTTTTTTCCCTTTCTCTCTCCATTATATATAATTTACTAGCTGATATACCCGGCTTCGCCCGAGTTAATTTGGTACTGGTGTTTATCTGGTGTTCACACGGAAAATCTTATGAAGTCATGGTTACTTTAGAGATACTGAGGAAAAACATATGTTCCGCATTTTGCATAGTTCTCTGCGTTACCCAGGAAACCCCACGTGGAGGTAACCATGCGACGTTTCCTTTATAAAATGACATCAGGAAGTGAGAGAATTAGATTACGTACATAAAATTTGGCCACTAATTCTTTTGCGCTTAGAATTGAATAATCGATTTGGGACCCATTAACTTTTCATACTTAGGACACATTCAATGCTTGTGCCAAATTTCATGTTTCTATGACATTGGGAAGTGAGACATTTAGATTATGTACGTAAAATTTGGATGCTAAATTTTTGCGCATAGAACTGAATAATGGAGTTGGGACCCATTAGCTTTTCCTATTTATGACATAATCAATGCTCATGCCAAATTTCCTGTTTCTATGACACCGGAAAGTGAGAAAATTACATTCCGCATGTAAAATTTGGACGCTAATTCTTTTGCGCATAGAATTGAATAATGGAGCTGGGACCCATTAGCTTTTCCTATTTATGATATAATCAATGCTTGTGCCAAATTTCCTGTTTCTATGACACCGGAAAGTGAGAAAAATACATTCCGTACGTAAAATTTCGATGCCAATTCTTTTGCGCTAGAATTGAATAATCGAGTTGGGACCCATTAACTTTTAAAATTTTTGACACAATTAATGCGCGCGCCAAATTTCATGTTTCTATCACATTGGGAAGTGAGAGAATTAGCGTCCAAATTTTACGTACATAATCTAATTCTCTCACTTCCCAATGTGATAGAAACATGAAATTTGGCACGCGCATTAATTGTGTCAAAAATTTGAAAAGTTAATGGGCCCCAACTCGATTATTCAATTCTAGCGCAAAAGAATTGGCATCGAAATTTTACGTACGGAATGTATTTTTCTCACTTTCCGGTGTCATAGAAACAGGAAATTTGGCACAAGCATTGATTATATCATAAATAGGAAAAGCTAATGGGTCCCAGCTCCATTATTCACTTCTATGCGCAAAAGAATTAGCGTCCAAATTTTACATGCGGAATGTAATTTCTTCACTTTCCGGTGTCATAGAAACAGGAAATTTAGCCCGAGCATTGATTAGGTCAAATAGGCAAACCTAATGGGTCCCAACTCCATTATTCAATTCTATGCGCAAAAGAATTAGCGTCCAAATTTTACGTACATAATCTAATTCTTTTGCGCATAGAATTGAATAATGGAGTTGGGACCCATTAGGTTTGCCTATTTGACCTAATCAATGCTCGGGCTAAATTTCCTGTTTCTATGACACCGGAAAGTGAAGAAATTACATTCTGCACGTAAAATTTGGACGCTAATTCTTTTGCGCATAGAATTGAATATTCGAGTTAGGACCCATTAGCTTTTCCTATTTATGACATAATCAATGCTCGTGCCAAATTTCCCGTTTCTATGACACCGGAAAGTGAAAAAATTACATTCCGCACGTAAAATTTTGACGCCAATTCTTTTGCGCTAGAATTGAATAATCGAGTTGGGACCCATTAGCTTTTCCTATTTTTGACATAATCAATGCTCGTGCCAAATTTCACGTTTCTATGACACCGGAAAGTGAGAAAATTAGATTCCGTACCTAAAATTTGGACGCTAATTCTTTTGCGCATAGAATTGAATAATGGAGTTGGGACCTATTAGCTTTTCCTATTTATGACATAATCAATGCTTGTGCCAAGTTTCCCATTTCTATGACACCGGAAAGTGAAAAAATAACATTCCGCACGTAAAATTTTGACGCCAATTGTTTTGCGCTAGAATTAAATAATCGAGTTGGGACCCATTAGCTTTTCCTATGTATGACATAATCAATGCTCGTGCCAAATTTCACTTTTCTATGACACCGGAAAGAGAAAATTAGATTCCGTACGTAAAATTTGGACGCTAATTCTTTTGCGCATAGAATTGAATAATCGAGTTGGGACCCATTAGCTTTTCCTATTTCTGACATAATTAATGCTCGTGCCAAATTTCGAATTTCTATGACACCGGGAAGTGAGAGAATTAGATTCCGTACGTAAAATTTGCACGCTAATTCTTTTGCGCATATTATTGAATAATCGAGTTCGGACCCATTAACTTTTCCTATTTATGACATAATCAATGCTCGTGCCAAGTTTTAAGTTTCTATGACATTGGGAAGTGACAGATTTAGATTATGTACGTAAAATTTGGACGCCAATTCTTTTGCGCTAGAATTGAATAATCGAGTTGGGACCCAATTACTTTTCCTATTTTGGAGATAATCTATGCTTGCGCCAAATTTCATGTTTCTACGACATCGGGAAGTTGGAGAACTTTTGGCGAGTCAGTGAGGGCTTTCAGCTTTATATATATAGATCTGACAGACCGTATGCGGCCACTCAACTTAATGCTAGGTCCCACCCCCTTTATGTTTTTAAAGGGCTAAGGGCATGCCTGCTGTACGTCCCAGGAGCCCAGGTGCAAAAGTTTATCTTGGGGTCCCCCAACTTCTCTTAAATTCAGCTACACTAAACTCTACACACATTAGATTTTCTGGGAGTTACTTCTGCAAGATAAATCTGTATAGGATCGTTTGGCTTTGCCTCTGTGAATTTTCCTTCAGAAGTTGAAAAAATAAAAACAAAACTGCTGGTTGTAAAATCCTCAATTTAAAGATTTTAATCCGTGGGTAATCTGCTGTAAATTCGGCGACACTACATTGGTAGTTTTTCTCCCCGATGAAATCAATGGGGAAATAATTATGCAAAAGAATTAATATCTTGCAGTTTTGTAAATCCGCACTACAAGTCAATTTTCACCTGGAAAATTCCACAGAATGTGCATAAGATATGACAAATCAGTTGTTGGCTGCTGTGGATTTAACTGTGCAAGTACGCAGGTAAAATCAGTAACTTTTTTGTCATATCTATCACCTGGACCTCACAGTAGTAGACTTTGGGATGTGTTTTTTTTTTTTTTTTATCCTCTCCTTGCCAGGTTTTATGGAGGTTTTACACCTCTGGGAGGACAATTTTCACACTTCTTTACATGTACAAGTAAAAACTGAGCAATAAGATAGAAAAATATTAAACTCCCATACACCCATGTTTTCTGAACGTAGACAGCCGACACATTGTCAGAATGTCATTCAGTGCTTTATACATAGACATCCTTCATGCTGCATGAACATTTCCTCCCTCCCCCCCCCCCCCCCAAACCAAGATGTGCCGTGTTCATACAGTACGTAATGCCAAGGCTACATGTAAATATCGTTACACAATTAGAGTTGGTGATATGCTGAAAATTTCAACCACTTGTGAAGAAACGGAGATTTCACACATTGAAAAGCTAGAGTACCCAGACACTCAGAAGTGGATTCAAAGGGGATAAGGAAATATAGGAAAAAAAGTTTTACTTCTGGCTTTGGCTAAAAAAAAAAGAAACTAAGCTAAAACTGATCCAAAAACTGCAGTTAGGTTTTTTTCAAAGACAAAAAAAAGCTGCATGTGAAACCTTCCCAAAGTCGATATCACTGTAAACCTCAGATGACAAGATATTCGCCCAATAACACAGTATGAGTTTTCCCCTTTCTGATAACAGCTGATGAGTGTACAAATAGTTTGGTAGAAGTTGCCCACAGCCACTAACACAAGTTATTATTTTTACCGTGTAGTTTCACTTTGCGGTCGAATTGTAGTTCTTGCAGCGATATCTGTAAAAATCTGGATTTGGAATATAAATTGTAATTGCGCAGGAAATACTTGTGTTACTGGTGGTCAGCAAAGTTTAGGTAAGATACATACAATACAATAATTAAGCTATAGACTAAGCTGTGTTTCCATCCTTTTAGCTTATTGAATCCGCTGACACACTGGAGGATGCAGCGGCTGCTGGTGGAGCCCAGTTTGATGAGAAAGGTAAGCTTAGTACATCAGACAAAACTTATATTATTTAAGTAAGCCTGTCGCCTCCCAACAACGCCCTAAACTAAGTTCTGGTGCTGTCAGGGGAGCAGGTGATGTATCGCTTACACTCGCCTGTTCTCCCGATCATGTGCTGCCTGCCAGTGATTTCTGTGACTGAACATCAGTTGGATTTATCTGAATGGGGCAGTGCTGGTGGCAAGCATGCGGGTGACTGCAAGACCCCCTCACATGAATTGGAACAGATGCGGAAGTTTCTGCAACCAATCTGCCACCTGTGAAATTGCATTAAGGCCTCAGTTAGACGAGCGGATATATGCGCGGAAAAAAACGCACCGCATGTGCAGACGAAGATCTGCATAACCACGTCCATTGCCACCCATATGTTCTTTCTTTGACAGGTGCGGACGGTTTTCCGCACGGAAAAACGCGCAAATCTCTGCTCGTCTGACTGAGGCCTAAAAGGGAACCGGTAACCTGTCTAACGCACCATAAACTAAATAATGGTGCTCTTAGGGCAGGTAAGAGGGAATTGGGTGCTGTACTTTTCACACTCACCCACTTCCTGGTTCCTGTGGTGCCTACCTGTACATAGATATAGCAGATTGGCCTATTTTTGGTTTAACTCTTTCCCTCTCTGTGACATACATGTCACAGCAGGGCTTTGTTAGACCTCCTTTTTCAGGAGCAATACCACACATGCCTCCTTACATTGTATAGATAACTACCTGGGGGGCTAGAGCCAGGACTCTTGCTGTTCCGTTGGTGTTATCCCCCTTCCTCCCCACACACACCAAATCAAAGTACTAACGACTATTTGTCCGTGAGTGACTAAGTTACATGCTCTGCCCCAGATCACATGACGTCCTCACGGGTTCTTCAATATGTTGATGAAATCCAACAGTCATCGCAGGTCTTTTAGTGAGTTACATGTGATGTCATTCACTATATTATATTATAAGTGACGTGTTGCCAGAAACACTGGTACTATAAATAATACTAATAACTAGCTGAATATATATTGGCTATCTTTCTAATGGTTTATCCCTTTGCTAAGCTTTCCATGCTGACCACCATTTCTCCTATTCTTTTTTAATTTGTACTTGGATGTTATACCACTTGTGTGCTATGGATGAGGCAGCTCTCCTTAACCCTTTCCAATCCAGTGTCGGACATCGTCCGACTTTGAGATTTCCCGACATGGACCTCGCTCAACATGGGAGCTGATGCATGTTTCTAACACTATGCAGAAGAGAGGTTCGTCATCGAGTTCTCTTCTGCATATGTATATTACAGAATGCAGGAGGGAGGTCTGATGTTGGGCTTTCGGACCTTTCTCCTGCATAGTCTAAGGTGTGTGTGTGTGTGTGTGTGTGTGTGTGTGTGTGTGTGTGTGTGTGTGTGTGTGTGTGTGTGTGTTAAATATATAAATGTATTTAATATATATTTATATATACTATATTTTCTTTTTGTGTGCATCTGAAAGGGTTAAGGGTGACATGTAGAGCTATCCGTCGTGTTCCTTGGCTTGCTGATGCTTGTAGTGATTTAAAGGCTCTTCTCAGTTACTAGTGTGACACCATCTGGTGGTTATATTTGTGAGGCTTGTATTCTGCTTACCCGAGTGGGCACCATGGAGTGTCATTGTGATATATATTTTCTAATTTACCTACATGGAAGAAACCACAATTGCAGCAAAGGCAAAGATCTGTAGTTGCGTGTGGTTTTGCATTGTGCTAGTGTTGTGGCTCCGCTGTTGTACATTTAATCCTTTAACTTCCAGGTAACACCACTGTACCAAATATTGACTCCAGATATTTGATCTCTTGTACCTGATCTATACAAATGTTCTTCCCAGCGCTTGATGCCAGCGAGCGAGTCTCCACACACAAAGCTGTGGGGCTCTCTGCCATGTCATCTTGCAGCTGTTGCCCCACGTTTTAAAAGGCTTTAAACAGGAGGAGGCATGTTTATGTTTAATAGCGAGTGCTTTAACTTCAGGCACTTTTCTGTGAGGCGCGGAGACCTTGTTTAACATCTGCCTCCAGATAATTTGCATCATAAACGCTACACTGTATCACGGGGCTGTCAATGAGACATAAACATGGGAAATTATCACTAATGTACTAAAACTGCCCAAATGGTGTTCAGGTTGGAACATTCCAACATTTACTGGTTTTTATGATTGTGTATATATATTTTTTTATAGGTTGTAGGTGAAAATGACCGCTATTTATCGCTGCCTGCTAGTCTGTGATTAATTCCTCACCAAATTAATCTGCAAAACTAGGTTTACTAGCTGTTGCAAAATTCTGCCCCAGGTATGTCCTAAAGTTCATGATCAAAGCAATGGAAGAATTTACCCGCTCATCTTAATATATAGCTCATAACTTTCTTCCATCTGCATCATTATCTTGTCACATGAAATATCCCCTGTTGGACAAGAGCTGATCTGACATGTCTTCGTGTTATGATTGATTTTAGTCTAATCCCTATAATTCCTGTTGATGTGAAAACCTAATCAAGTTGGCCATACACACAACATAATGATCGGCCTCCGTTGTCTGTGTTTTTACAGCTGTGGAGCCGGCCGTGACCCTATGTACTGCCACATATGTTGGCGAAATTGTACTTCGCGGGACCGCATGCTCACACAGGGGTTCATACGCAATGCACCTGTTGTTTTTTTTTTTTTGTATTTCATGCGCTGTCACTTTGCAATGACGCATATACATGCCACCAATACGCAGGTTCTGTCTCGCATATATATGCGTCAAAATACAACATGTGTTCTTTTTTGCGTTTGTATATTATGCAATTCTGACACACTAACGTAAGCGGAACTGCGTAAGCCAATGTAATTGATTGCCTGCGAGTTGCCGCTTATCACTTGGGCTACAGAACCTGCATAATACATGGTTAACACACGCCCGTGTGAGCCACACCTGAGGCTGTGTTCGCACGTTGTGGAAACTCCTTAGCGGGAAATGTTTACTAGCAAAGTAAATGGGATACAAGCAAATCCTGGGGGCATGTAGAGAGGGTGGCTGGGGACCGCTGCAGGTTTTCTACTCTAAGACCTCATGTCCACGGGCAAAAGAAGAATTAAAATCCGCAGCGGATTTTAACTCTTCTCTGCGCGAGGATCCGCACCCCATAGGGATGCATTGACCACCTGCGGGTAGATAAATACCCGCGGATGGTCAATAAAAGGGATTTTTTTTTAAAATGGAGCATGAAAAAATCTGGACCATGCTCCATTTTCGTGCTTGTCTCCCTCGGGCTTCTATTGAAGCCTATGGAAGCCGTCCGGATCCACGGGAGACCTAAAATAGGAATTTAAAAGAACTAACTCACTCGCAGCGGGCCGGGAAGGTCTTCTCTTCCTCACGGCCGGATCTTTCTTGCTTCGGCTCGGCGGATGTGCCCGGCGCATGCGCGCGGTGCCGCCGCCGTGACGAGTTCATCCGCCGGCCGAAAAAGAAGATCTGGCCGTGAGGAAGAGAAGACGTTCCCGGTCCGCTGCGGGTGAGTAAGTTCTTTTAAATTCCTATTTTAAGCGCTCATGTCCGCGGGGCAGGAGGGACCCGCTGCAGATTCTCCATGGAGAATCCGTAGCGGGCCTGATTTTCCCCGTGGACTTGAGGCCTAAGGCTTGTGTTACTGGAATCTATTTGCGCAGCATTTTGCACGATACGTAGTGAATAGCATCCATTGATTTCAATGGATTTGTTCACATAAGCGTATTCTGCGCGCACATTTCAAGTCATGCAAAAAAATAAAATAAAATATGCATCATGCTCTATTGTCTTGCACGTATTGAACTAATTAACTTAATTGACCATTTCAATGAATGGGAGCATGGTTGAGTGTGTTTTTTTTTTTTTTTGGCACACAGAGGACAGTAAAACATGCATTTATGCACATTAATGTGCTCACACCCATGTGACACCAGCCTGACTGTACTGTAACTCTAACCTGTCAACTTGCTGCGGAAAATGCGCAATATGTGAACGCACCCTTCCAGGACTTTACTATTAAAGATCTATCCTCCGGGTAGGATAGTTGTTCAGTGGGGTCAGCTGCTTGGGATCCCTGATGACCATCTGTTCACCCAGCCACTGTGGACAGCTGTGTCCACATAGCAGCCCAGGTTGGCATTGCACCCACAGCTCCCATTGAGTTCAATGGGAACTGCACTTGCAATACCAACCTGGCTGCTACACTAAAGACAGCAGCTAAGCTGTATTAAAAAAAAAAAAAAAAATTAAATATCTACTATTAAAAAATCCCCCCCCCCCTTTCCTCTTTTTGCTTAAATAAGCCTGTTTTTAGTCCTCCATTTACTAGATTCCTTTAATCACAATTACACCCCTGAGAAATGCCAGCTGGGGGGGAGAGCTGCTGGTTTAACGTACGCCTGCCCAGCAGCTATCGAAAGTGATTATGGGCACGGTCGCTGGTGGTACAATACCCTTCAGGAACACTAAGGGAGTATTCACATGATGGTTGTGTTGCAGGAATTCTGCGACTGAAAATCCATTCCGTTCATCTGGCCGCGGTGTTTCTGCAGCATGTGCCTGCGGTTCTGCAAGCCCCATTGATAAATGGGAATATCTGCATTGAATCTGTTGTGTGAATATACCCCGATTTGTCTTATTTTTAACCTTTCTTGCGTTGCTTCATTTATTTTCTATGACGTGATTTCTTGAATAGGATAAAACTGTCCGGACTTATGCCGTAGCTTTATCCCACAAAGCCGTTGTGTAGTAAGAAATAAATACAGGAAATTAGTAATTACAATTATTTTTAAACTCCGACTCTGAAGAGCTCTCACAAGAAAATTATATGTTAGGGGACATTAAAAAATCTGATGCATATGCCTTTGTATTAGTCATTTTCTGTCTGGTTCTTATGACTGCTACTAATAGATGGTCATTTTGAATTTGTCAAAGGCTAATGCTGCAGTTCAGAGCCGGTCAGGTCATGAACTGCTAATACGCTTCATTATTGCAAACCAGGCAGTAAGATGTGGGTGGTTTTTGGCATTATCAGTGAATCCGTTTTGCAGTCTCTGTAATGTATAGTTGCATCATAATATCATAATTTTACTGGACATAAGGTATTAATAATAATAATAATAATAATGTTGTTTAAGCTTCATCTCGGAAAAGGAAGCTGGAAGACAATTCGAAAGGAAAGACTAAAGAGCAAGTTGCAAAGAAAAAAAAGGCTGATTCTTCAGTAAGTAGTGCTCAATTACATGTAAAAGGGATTTGGGGAATGCATTTAAAGACGTGAAGGACGTAGGTCTTGTGATAGAGCTATCTAGCCCAATTTTAAAGGACCCAAGAAACCAATTCAAAGGATAAAGCCAACAGTAGTCATGGTGTCACCTATAACATTGCTTACTTTCCAGTTGTACCCAAAACAAAAATAAGTTGGTCTCTTGTACGGAGTCCACACATAGTGAAGGAAATTCACTACAGATTTCACTGCAAGTCCATGGTGATTCCAAACCAAAATCCACTTGTGTTAAATTGCTGCAGCAGGTACTGTGAATTTATCATAGATTTCACCCCTCTACTTTTGATGGAGTGAAGTCTGCAAGAAAATCCTTGACATAATTGACATTCTGTGGATGTGATGGTCTGCAGCATGCTCATTTTTCACAACATCTGAAGGGGGTTTTCAAACTCCATCCGCGCCCATGGTGCTGTAGGTGATTGCGGATTTGAAGAGCAAAAGTCATCGAGGTCCTCAGTGTGTGAATTCAACCTAACAAGAAGCTAACTAATTGGGGTCACTCACATTCTTTTTCTTTGCCAGTCATAATCTTTCCAGACCTCTTGCAGGTACAAGGTTGCCTGCCCATTTGGAACTGGCTGAGGTGCTGTTACAGGATTGGAACGTAGTATGTAAGGCTGCAAAAACAGACATATGTCCATCTAATTCAGCCTGTTATCTCCCCAATGTGGATCCAGAGGAAGACAAAAAAAACCAATGAGGTGGAAGCCAATTTTCCCCATTTAAAGGCCCATTTAGACACAACGATTATCTCTCAAAATTCGCTCAAAAGCCATCTTTTGAGCGATAATCGATGTTTGTAACTGTGTTTTCCTTAAGCCGTCGCTCATCGTCCTCTTTCAGCATGCTGAAAGACGACAATGAGCCTTATCAGGGATTCACAGCAGGATACAGCTGATACTATTGTTTCAGCTGTATCCTCCTCCCTGATAACAGGCTGGGTATGAAGCAGTCCAGCTCTGTTCTCCATACCCGGCACAGAGCGCTCGGCTGTATTAACAGCCGGGTACTCCGTGCAGAAGACAAGCGGGGACACCCCGCTTGTCTTCTGCATCCTCCGCTCCGAGAGCTTGGCTGTATGACAGCCAGGCACTTGGAGCGTCGGGAATAGCTTGTCTTCTGCATCCTCCGCTGGCAGTGCAAGATGATCGCTCATCTTGAGTAATCATCTTGCACTGTAAATGACACAACGATGATCGCTCAAAAGTGGCTTGAGCGACATCTTTTGAGTGATTATCGTTGTGTCTAAATGAGCCTTAAGGGGAAAAAAATTCCTTCCCGACTCCAAATTTCTCCTGTTCTGCTAGTTTATTATCATGGTACTGTACATAGCCCAGTCGCTATAAATTTCGATGGATATGAGACAGACACACACCCCCCAACCAGCAAACAACCAAATGGCAGTTTTACTTTAGACTACAAACCTTCCTGTATTGGGTATTTGTTACATAGCGTACTAAGATTATAGTGATACAATATGTGGATGATGCTAAAGCAAGTAATATCATGTATGTTCTAGAACTGCTTTATTTTTATAATGACACATTGCTTCTCATCTACTTCTGAACATGTCATGATCTGGGACAGGGAATTTGTAGTTTCTTTAATCCTTGTCATCCACCCTGACATGACTCAGTGGAATTCGGAAGTCTGTTTGGGGTGTATAAATTACTTGCGTTCCTTTTATATTCGCAGTTTGCTTCAGACGACACTTCTTCTAGTTCTGAAGATGAATATGAAAAACAAGAAACCAGCTTGAGAAAGCTGTTGAAACATTTCCCCGATTTGGATAAGGAGGTGAGATGAGCTGCGCGGGTCTATTTTTCCACTCCGTCATCCTAGTTTTAAATGGTCACTGTTGATTCAACAAACGTAATGTAAATCAATAGTGCAGGCGATTAGAAGACCCTCTGTAATAAATCTTTTAAGAAATAAATGCTTTCTCCGCTTATCAGGCTCCTTTTCTTCTCTCCATCCCTTCTGTTCACGGACTCGGAAACCGGCCTTAGTAGACGAGATGAGCTAAGGGCCCTTTATCATGGAATGATTTAGAGTTCAAAAAATTTAGAGTTATGTGAATTTGAATGATAATCATTCATTCGTTGTCCGTGTTTACCCTGAATGACGAACGATAATTCTTCCACTTTTCAATCGGCCATTTAATGCAGAAACAAAAATCATTATCAGTCATTTCCAAGTCATTGCATGTAAAATGCGATCATTCAGTCGTTCCCATTCACTGGTACAGTCTCCTGAAAGACCAACAATCAAGTAAACAAGTAAATCGCAAAAAATGTAAACTATTGTCTGTATGTGTGAACTGACTGCATTTTAAAGCAAGCAACTTTTATCATGCGCTCATTTGAACAGTTTCTTCTTAATGTAAAAGAACCCTAACAGCTCACTGAGGTGTCAGATTACATGCTGTCCACAAAAGCCTGTGGAGGAGGAACAGAGTGAGAGTGAACTAGAGAGACAAGACCACTGAGGATGCTGCTGTGGCTAGTAGTGTATTAGTATTTCATTTACTGTAATTGCATCTCCATTGCTTTGTAATGTCTTCCATGTTGCTGCTTCTCTGTATATTAGAGATACAGGTAGGGGAGCATAAATTCCTCTTATCTGTATGTAGTGTATGGGACACATCACAGCAGCTTGTCTCCACCTAGGAAAAACTTGGAATTGGAGATAATGTACAGGGAGCTAAATGGATGATAAATGCAAGGTGTAGAATAGCAAGAAATAGTGCTATTTCTCATATATAAACACCGTTGCTAATTCAGGAAAGGCATCTGTAATGACAGATAAGATTAAGAATCATGAAAATACAGCCTTTTGTGATATTCTAAATAGCATTTAATTTTTTTTTTAGCATTTGTTTCAGTTCTATGTCTACTCTGGCTAACCGCTGTGTAAGAAACTGCAGTACATCCCCATTCACTTGAATGGAGACAAGCTGCCCAGGATATATTTTATGTTTGATAGGTACAGGTTCCACCTCTGGGACTCTCCACAAGTCCCCCAATGACCATTTTGGAAGTAGAGGAAAGATATATGAGCAATTATTTTATATATACAGATAGTCCCCAACTTGCGAACGTTCAAGTTACGAAGTTCGCAAGATGTGTACAATCTGTCCTGCACAGTATGATATAATGCTATGGCGTTACATCATACTGTGCAGGGACCAGACAGCCTTCTATCAAGCCTGTCCAGTCAGATTGCGGGACACGGTGCAGTTGCTAGGCAGCCAGGAGCCTTCTGAATGGCCCCAGGGCTGCCTATGCAGAGTGCCTATGAAGCGCACTTCTTGATAGGCACGCTGCATTGGCAGCTCTGGGGCCTTTCAGAAGCCCCCCGGCTGCCTAGCAACCGCACAGCGTCCCGCGATCTTATCGCAGGACACTGTACGGCCCCCCTTACAGCCGGCACCCGGTGGCAGCAGTTCCGACGAGCCGCGCCGCTCGACAGAATTCTAACACTTTAAATACCGCTCTGACAGCGGTATTTAAAGTGTTAACAGTTCCAACGAAGAACAGCCTGAACCCGACGTTGTATGGAGCGGGATCCACCCGCGATCCTGCTCCATACAAACATTTGTTCGGACATACGAACAAATGTACTTGTGAACAGGCTCCTGGAACGGAACCTGTTCACAAGTGGGGACCATCTGTATTGCATTGCATATTGCATTCAGTGTGCAAAAGGGCCACATAAGCTTTAGATGAAAACTTAATATCCCTTTCCCATTTCTGTACAGAAAAGCTGCTTCTTTTGGCAACACAGTTTGAAATCTTGCTACAGTCACAAACTGGCTTGCAACGTATTTCTCTGAGGAGTAACTAAAGTCACGTTCCAGAATTGATTCTTGTGTAATACTTAGCTGTCTTGTAGCCGCCGCTTTAAAATGGCAGTCAATTATGGGAGCGTGGAAATGTCCTGTGCGAATGTCGCCTAAGGCTGGATTCAGACATGGCAGAATTCTTGTAGTACAGATATTGTTGCCAATCTGGACTGAATTTGCTGCAAAATTTGCACGTTACAGGTGGCCTTTGCTGTGAAAAAAAGGTGACATTCGCAATGAAAATCTGCTGCAATTCCTCAACGTAATGTTCATGTTGCTGATTTGACAATCCACAGCGTGCCCTGAAATTCCCACAGCTTTCTTTCATACTGTAAATTGTCATGGATTTTTAATGCGCAGCACCCCAGCCACCTGTCGTGTACCTGGCCTAATGGTTACAAAAGTTGTAAGCGCCAAACATTTGTATCCTTAATATTCACTAAGCAAACAGTTGTTATACTTGTCTGTTAATGATAAAAGTGGTGTCCGATGTCTTTTTACTGAGACTTGCTTTATTCCCAGTTGTGGAACTAATTGGATAAGTGCTTTCTATGATGATGCCATATTTCTTGTTTGTTTTTTCTTGACAGGAGCTTCGAGAGGTACTTCAAGAGCATGACTGGTCTTTTCATGAAGCACTTGAGGCACTGAAGTTGTTTGCAGAGGATGAGCAAGGTAACAAGAATCATATAAAGCTATAAAAGTAAAGTATTCGTGTTCACGCTCGGCTACTTGGCTTTGGTCTGACTAGGAGAGTCGGTAAACAAGGACTGGCAAGTAGAGAGAAATTGTGCTACCTGGGAGTTCCGTTTGCTCACATCTATAATAGTAATATGCAAAAGAATGGTTAAGTCTAACAATGAGGATGACACAATATTGCATCTCATATTCTGCTGCGATGCAATAACCACGCTATTCTTTGCTGTCACTTAATAGTATAAATGTGATGCGTTGTATACTGGACTTCACCCAGTTCATTTTCAGAATCCTTTCAGGTATAATGGGGGAAGAACAGGTGGTAAGGGAACTTTAGGCGCTAACACACTTAGACCATTGTTAAAAGGTATATCTAGCTAATGTGTTTTTCTTTAAAGAGTTTATTCACTTTGAAGGACCTTCTTCCAAATGCCTTGTTAGGTAATATAGGTGGGACCCTCCAATACCAGTAATACCAGAGATCCACTGAATGGTGCTGTATCTATGCATTGTATGGACACGCTTTGATGGAAGTAAATACCTATGTAATGCTTCCCACTTCCTGGGCAACTTCCTTGTACCCTAGAAATGGACTTTCCAGCAATCTAGTCTTGAGGCAGTTCTCTAGTTTGGGCAGATAATCCCTTAAACAGTCCAGGAGCCTAGTAATGGATTTATCTGGTTTATAAAATAACACAACTTATTTATGGCTGTTCAGAGGCAAACAATATTCTTTTCAAAAGCTATTTTAATACATTAACCCTTTTCAATCCAGTGTATGACATGCAGGTTTTTCTGCATAGCTTTGATGTCTGGCAAGGTCTGACATGTGTCTCTAACAGTATGTCAGAGGCAGTTCTGCATATGGATGTTAGAGTATGCAGGACAGCGCTCCATACATACATAGGCAGAACAGCCCATCGGCAAAATGTAAAATCTCCTAGCTCCCGGTTGCTAAAGGTAGCCAAGAGCCTAGAGCATTGGCCAGAGGCTCCGTTGTGTGGTCCCCGGTAACGTGATCACCATTATCCAAGGTTATAAAACGGTAGCGTTCTACTTAGGCTGGTCTCGCATGACCGGATAGGAATTGCGGATTGCACAAGCGTTTGTTCCGTGATAATACGCGGATCAATAAAATGCATTGGGTTACACAATTCTCACATTAGCGTGTCGGAATTGCGTAATCCACCCACAGAAAATAGACTGAAAAAGACTTAGATTAAGTCGAAACGTCGCCATTTTATGGAGCAATAAAACCTTTTTTTACCATTTCTACACCGTTTACGCTGCCGCCTCCTTGTATACTATTGCATTTACTTGGGTTCATGACCCCACAGGTGGCTTGGCATACAGATTGGAATCTCTGCACTTAAGTGCATGTGTTAGGTGTGCTGCGGGACTTTCCTACTATTTCTACCCACAGAAAATAGAACGCAGCATGTTCTATTTCACTGCGGATATCTGCGACAGAAGAGTCCATTGTGCTCTATAGTCGCGGAAATACTCGCCACATCACTAAACGACGGCGGGAGAAATATACACAAGCAAAAAAAAGTGTCCTGCACATGACCGTCTGCGTGAGTACATACATAGCCCTACCCAGGATCATGGGCAGGCTCACAGCTGAAATTTTTTTGGCCTCACATGTCCATCCAGTTAAAGGGGTTGTCCCGCGCCGAAACAGGTTTTTTTTTTTTTCAATAGCCCCCCCGTTCGGCGCGAGACAAACCCGATGCAGGGGTTAAAAAAGAAAACGGGATAGTGCTTACCTGAATCCCCGCGCTCCGGTGACTTCTTACTTACCTGGTGAAGATGGCCGCCGGGATCTTCTCCCTCGGTGGACCGCAGGTCTTCTGTGCGGTCCATTGCCGATTCCAGCCTCCTGATTGGCTGGAATCAGCACGTGACGGGGCGGAGCTACAAGGAGCCGCTCTCCGGCACGAGCGGCCCCATTCAGAAAAGAAGAAGACAGGACTGCGCAAGCGCGTCTAATCCGGCGATTAGACGCTGAAAATTAGACGGCACCATGGAGACGAGGACGCTAGCAACGGAGCAGGTAAGTGAATAACTTCTGTATGGCTCATAATTAATGCACAATCTACATTACAAAGTGCATTAATATGGCCATACAGAAGTGTATAACCCCACTTGCTTTCGCGGGACAACCCCTTTAAGCCTATTACCCCACCCCTCAATCTTGATCCAGAGGAACGCCAGGTCTCAGGATGCTTTAGGCCTCATGTCCACGGGGAAAATCAGGCCCGCTGCGGATTTTCCATGCAGAATCCTGCAGCGGGTCCCTCCTTTCCCGGGGACATGAGACTGAAAATAAGAATAAACTCGCCTGTCCTGGACGCTGCGGGTCTCCCCTCCGTCGCGGCCGGATCTTCTTTCTTCGGCCCGGCGGGTGTGCCGCGCGCATCTGCCGGGCCAAAGAAAGAAGATCCGGCCGCGACGGAGGGAAGATCTGCAGTGTCCGGACAGGTGAGTTTTAATTCAGGTACAGGTGTTCCGCGGATCCGGACGGCTTCAATAGAAGCCTGCGGGAGACCCGTACGGAAAAGGAGCATGTCGTGATTTTTTACCCGCACGTGGATCCGCGCCTGAAGAGAAAAATGACATCCGCAGGTATTTAACTACCTGCGGGTGTCCAGTGCATCCCTATGGGGCACGGATCCGCATGGGGAAAAACGCTGCAGATTTTAAATGTTAATTATCCTGTGAACATGAGGCCTTACTGTTTGCATGACACAAAACTCATGTCATCGTTTTCTTCTCAATCATTTATCCAGATGTCCCAAACAGTCTGAAGGGGGCTTCTTCAGAGAAAATACTGTACAGGCAGAGGACTGGGGTAAAGTTATTTCTCTGATGAAGCCCATTGCTGAAGTGTTGGAGGGGAAAAAAGGGGTCAACACTAGAAATATTGAGTCTTTGCCTAAAACGTTTTATATATTTGTCAAAAGTTTTAAAAACCTATGCTTATAATTGAATCGAAGCAGCAAACTTTGTGAAAACCAAAATTTGTGTCCATCTCAAAACTGGGCCATGACTGTACACACATACATACTGCTTTGTCCGTGTGTGCGCTTTCATCCCTATCTGAACTCTAACGCTGCTTAGCTTGTGTGAACTGCCTTCCCTTATAACTTGGATGGCTTCCCTCCACACCATACTCTGATCTGCAGTGTACATCCTCTTCCTCCTCCCTGCTGCTAGCTGTAAAGGCCTGGTTTACATTGCTCAAGTAGGCAGGCACGTTAGTAAAAGCATGACCAGTGTAAATAGGCGAGCACTTGGGAGAGTCGAGTGGTCGAGCAGACATAGTGCAGTCGTCTTGCAATCTTCCTGTATAAACAGACAGGAAAGTCCACAGAACACTGCATGGGTGAGTAAGATAACAATAGGAGGAGGTATTGGGGCCTGAAAATGCATGAAAATGTGAGGGCAAGTCAAGTACTGACCCCATTAACTGGGCCTAGTGAACTGGGTCCAAGTCCTTGACCAGCCAGGCCTGACCCTGAGAGTAGGAAGTGGTAGAGAGGGCCAACAGCAGGTAGGAATATTGCTGACAAATCTTTGTCCTGTATTCGCATGGGTGAATGGGATTATGGTCTGTGAAAAACTGATAGTTTTGGGGGTTTTTTATACAATTTTTTTAATGCAATTTTAATTTTCTTTCTTTTCATGCATGTTTGCTAATGATTTCCACGTGCGATTTGTATTTGTTTCAAATCTGTTCATATGCATTTTTCATCGCCCTGCATTTCTTGTTTGTTTTTTCTTTTATGTGCTCCCCATAGTAACATGCATTAAAATACATCACACTGCAATCATGTCATGCAGTTTGCATGCATATCTGTTTTTTGTTTTGTTTTTTTTTAAAGCTCCCATAGAAAATATTGACCCATTCAAATGATACTTTTCCTGTACGATCTCAGAATGGGACAGAACTGGAATGGGAGAGTCGCCCATGTCAATACAGCCTCAGCTGTGTGAAGTAGATTCTCAGCAGCAAAATAGTGGGACGTTTTTATCGAAAAGTACTTAAATTTGGGCTTAAAGGGGTTTTCTAGTGAAATACTATTGATGACCTATCCTCAGGGTAGGCCATCAATAGTTGATCGGCCAGGGTCCATGGCTCTGGACCCTGCCCGATCAGCTGAGTGGGCGTATGCTGTCAGCACCGCAAATACACAGAAGTCGGAGCAGAAGCCTCAGCACCGACCTCAGTGTAGTGGCCGGTAACTGCAGGCATGACTCCCATTCATTTCAGTGAGAGCCGTGCCTGCAACTACAAGCACCAGCCATTACATTCAAGGTCAACGCAGAGACTTCTGCTCAGACCTCTGTGTATTTGCGGCACTGACAGCATGCGCCCGCTCAGCTGAACGACAGCCCCTGGACGATCAACTATTGATGATCTATCCTGATGATGGGTTATCAATAGTATTTCACTGGGAAACTCATTTAATTTTTCATTCAGGAAACAAATGAAAAATTGTGGCAAAGCCTTTAAAGATGGCAAAAGGATTTAAGTGGGTTCTGCGATTTTAAGAAACTTTGTAATATATTGTTACAAATTTGCTTCCTTGGCAAGTCTTAGGGTGGTTTCACACTTGCGCTGGGGGTTCGGCTTTCCTGCTCCGTTCAGAGTGCAAATAAGGGGAATCCTCGGGGCTGGACAGTTCCATCTCTGAGCAGAAACGAATAGTGCCGGGCGGACCCCATTGACTATAATGGATTCCGCCCAGCCACCCGGTTTTAGGACGGAATGCAGCACTTTTTCTTCCGGTATTTGCAGCCGGATCTGCGATGGTTTCCAATCTGCATCGGAACCTACCTTTTAAATGAACTCTCCCACAAACCGCTTCTGTCAGTTGATGCTGATCACTGTTTCCATGTGAAATCCGTTTACTGCTTTGTAGCTACTGGTGTGGCAGCCTCTGTCTTAGGCCTCATGCCCACGGCCCTGACTAACTCTGCCAGCGTAGTCCGCCACGATGTCCCCCAAAACCCCGATACTTACCACTCCAGATCTGCCGTACACGTTCTGCATGGAGGGCTGGCGTGCATACGCGGTGCATCGCATGATGCGCTGGCAGTGTAAGATGACGCGGCCGGTGGTGCGCGGGGACGCGTATTCACGCGATAGTTCCGCTACGGTGGAATTCCGCAGCGTGAACATTGAGCTTTTATGTTCAATAGAACCTAATAACTGCCGGTCAGCGCCACGGATTTCCGCCTCGTAAAACGCAGCAGAAATCACTCAGTGGGCATTAGCCCTTAATTAGATTATAACATTTCTGAATATCACATAATCCATTCCAATAAACCCACACCCCCCAAAAAAATGTAGGTACACTTTAAAATGGTTTTATAAAATGGCTGTCACTGTGCCTATAGCAACCAATGTCTGACGCATTTAAATGTAATCTGGAATCTACCCAACGCTGACGGTACTGAATGGGCCAATTGTAAAGCCATATCTCTCATTTTGACCTGCACTTAGCCTAAGGATGTAGGCGCAGAAAACCTCCTTTATCAGCTATCCACAGAGTAGGTGATACCTAATTGTTGAGAGTCTCAGTGCTGGGACCCCCACTGATGTCCTGATCCCTCGTGATTCCCAGACCCCCCAGTGATCCTGTGGGCAGAAAAATGATTTGGAAAATACCCAGTAAATGCAGTTTGGGCTTGGAACCTTAGTAGTCTGAGACAGACTGTTTGCTATGACAGCACTACGTATGAGGCCGTGACTTCATCCAAAGCTGTTTGTGTGAATGCTCCCTTAGCAACGTTTTACTAATGTTCTTTACCACTCTGTTGGATTACGTCAGGGTGAGCAACATTGTGTCAGAACCCCCAAACGGAACTATATGAAACAGACCTCTTATGTCCTCTTTACAAGGATTTCACTAGATAACGTAATTCACTAAACTATACTGCAAAAACTACGGGAAGGAAAGGGAACCCTTGTAAAAGTGGGATCCATTTAACGAATGCAAGTGACTGGTTCCATTCAGGGGTTTTCACCCGGCCTATAAGAACCCCTCGACGTAATCACACAGCATAGTAAAAAACGTTGTGCGAATGCTCCTTAACAGCAGAGATGAGGAAACTACAGCTTGCTGAGCGTACACTGGCTGCTGCCTGGCCAACCTGTACACACCGGTATGTGTGCGTGTGTTTATTTTTATATATATATATATATATATATATATATATATATATATATATATATATATATATATATATATATATATATATATATATATATATATATAAATTATCCCTTCAAATCCAGTCATGGGTAACCATAAAAAGCCGCATGTACAGGAACTCACTATGTGAGTACTGCACAGGCTGAGCATTGTGCCTGACTTCTGTAAAAAGGTAGCCCCATCTATGGCATATCCACAGGATATGTCAGAAAGCTCCGCTAGAGGTAAGACCCACCTTCGAAGAGGGAAGCTGCAGACTCGTCCTGCCTGATAAGGTGGCAATCACATCCAAGCGGAGTATGAATGAGAGGCGTCCGCGGATGTGCTCTTCTCTCTACTCCCTTCTGGGCAGCAGGCTTGCTTGGCCAGCTTTCATAGAAGCAATTTGGAAGAGCTGCCTCAGTACTCGATGCGCCGCCAACTCTACTTTCACTCTGCACGTAAATTCGGTGGCCAGCAGCCTCACTAGGCAGGATGCGACTTGGGGTATCCCCATTCTGGATATGGATGGGTATAACCCCATGAGGCTGCTTTACCACACTGGACAAAGTTTGTATATATTAACACCAACATTTATATGCAGATTGTATGGCAAGTTTTCAAAACAAAGGTAAATTTACTGCACACAGAGAATTATACGGTATACGTTCAAATACACTTGCCAAAGTGTCTGTCTAAGAATTAAACAAGATGCAGCGTGGTTTTAGTATAGGCAATATAGATGCGGATGCAATGAATCGATGTATAATCAGTTACTATGATCAGAACTTTGCTAATTTCCATTGTTTCAATTATCCCCCATCTTCTAGATCAGTGAATGGGATCCTACATGTTCACACAAACTTCTCCTGATGGTTTGCCACAGTGGATCAGCCCAGGGGTCCGCTCTTGAGCTCACAGAGGATTGCCTAGACTGGACACTATTGTAGCAAACACTCAGCTGCAGAAAGTATTATGTATGTGTTTCAGTTTTTAGATTAAGGCCTCCTGACCACGGGCAATATTTCACTGCGTTACCCGCGACGATAATCCACATTTGTGTAACACAGTAAACACTTTCCATAGGATAACAATGGAAAGCGCAGCCCGATGTACACGAGCAAAATATCGCTGTGATCTTCCACTTGCGTATAAAAATCGCGTCATGCCACGACTTGCTGCGATGAACCTATCATTACTGACAGGTTCATCGCGGAAAATCGCAGTGACTTAGCGTTCTCCCGCTGCGAAAAAATGCTACACCCGTGGACAGCCGGCCTAAATGAAAATACTTTCATTTGCTTACAGCAAACAGAAATCTTTTCATGATAGTGATGTGATGATAAACGGGTATTCTGAGTGATGCCTTTACTGGCTGAGAAGAAAAAAATTAAATTGCAGGATTACAGAGCACAAAGATCATGACATCTAGATTTTACTAAGTCTTCATTCTTATTTACCATGATGTAACACCCAAACCCGATATGTAGAACCTCTGGCGGTCTGGCTATTCAACACCGCTACACTCACCTGAACTGAATCTTGTCTTGGTGATGGATCCAACTCGGGAACTGAGCCCACTTTTTATGCAGCGGGTGTTAGCTCTATATTGCCAAAATTATGTCTGACCTCAGCAATTTACCCTTGTAGATGCCACCGTCAATACTGACTGCAGCCTCCAAGCCTTTAATTAAGAAGAGGTCTTGCTGTTAGCCCATATCTCCCTAATCCACATACACACGACATGATGTGGGCTATTGGGGGGGCAGCTCGAGGCCTAATCAAGGCATGGCTTCATAAGATAATGGTAACGGGCACAATACATTACAGTGCGGTAGTGAGATTAAACAATTTATTAGAACCAAGGTTTTCCCATTTGTTTAATAAGGAAATAAACATTATTGGTATTGCCACGTCCATAACTATCTGAACTACTTACAAATCATGAACTCTGTAGAGAAAACAACCCAGAATTGCTGTTTTCATAACCTTGTCCACCAGACAGAAGGAGTAAAAAGTGCTGGTGCTATATAGGACTTTTTGTTCAAAAACTGGTGCTTGCCCCACAAAAACAAGATCCCACACAAGTTCATTTGACAGAGTCTCAGAATAATATGGCAACACACATTTTTATTTATGTATTTATTTAGTTTTACCAAAAGGGTTGTCCTTTTGCAAAGAAGTATATAAATTCGGTTTAACAGTTGTCATACTGACCTGCAGAAGAAAGTCATTTTTAACGTGCGGTGAAGCTGTTAGAAAAAAAATAGTCTTAAGCTAAATTGTAGTAATTTTTTTTTCCCATTTCAACTCACAAACATTGATTTTTAAAAGTTTTTTAATAAAGTATATGGTAAATTATTACATGGTGACATTAAAAAATACAGCTTGTGCCGCAAAACAGGTGTCGTCTTAAGCAGAATAGAGGGAGATGTAGCTACAGAGTTCTTTCAGTTGATGCACAGCTGTATGGACCAATAGGACATGTGCAATCTCCTGCAGTGATTGGACCAAGTGTGGAGCATCCTTAATAGTTCCGCCCACTGTCAAAAAAAGAGAGGGAATAATGTAGAGTATTAACTTGTGATTTTAGGGACAACTGCACCATTATGTTGAAGACCTAATATTTAATCTCCCGGTGGCCATATAAATATGTAACTCGCCCCAATCCATCGTATCAATGCTGTTTTGCTTCCCTTGTATCCGTTACCTAAAGATCAAGAAAAATTAAATGCGGAGCAAACTGCTAGAATAATTGCATGTGGGTTTTGTTAAGAGATAAGGCAAGTGCCATGCATCACAATAAGGAGAAAGAAAGCTGCATGCATAAACTGTATTAAAGCTCTATTTATGTTACATGGACAGATGGCTTGCAGAACGATGTGTCTAACGGCAGAGGAGCTTCGGAAAGCGACAAAAATCTCCCCACAAACAGCACCAAAGAGATGTCCAGCAAGAACGTAAACGGCTTAAAGAAAAAGTCAAAAGACAAATATAACGATAGCAACATGAACAGAGACTCGGAGAGCGAGGAGTCGGCTTCGGATACAGGCAGCGTCCTGGATGAAGACTACAGCAGTGGCGAGGAAATCATGGAGGAGGAGTACAAAGCTAAAATAGTCAGCTTCTTGCAAGATGCTTCCCTAGATGAGCTCTCCCTCATCCCTCAGTGCTCCCTGAAGAAAGCGCAGAGGATCACTGAGCTCCGGCCCTTCCATTCTTGGGATTCCCTGGTAAGTTCTCAGTGTACAATATAGAGTGTTTCTTCATACTCCTTTTCTGCTTATAGGCAAAAGGTGTCTACAATCTAAGGAGGCATGGATGGGTGGCCTTTTCCTGAGCAGGCTAACACTAGATTCATGCTAAGCCAATAGCAGATGATATAGTGTCATATGACCTAATTTTGAATAAATTAAGGGGTGATTTTCCTGGAAAAATCCAAGCTATTGGCTGGCAATGCTGTCACTCATTCAGCAACCTAGAAACTTGGTTCAGAGCTCTGCAGACGCAGACATTAGAGCTTTCCTTCGAGAAGGAGCACTTTGCCAGGCTCTCCTCAGCTATTTTCTTGTAGGAAAGTGAAGCAGGAGGCAAGAATGTGGCAGCAGGATTTTACCTTCCACTGTGACTGCTTGAAGAGACAGCTGCAAGTGCGGCTCCATGCTTCCAGATGCCAGCAGGAATTGTCCTTTGCATCCAAAGCAGCATTTTTTACCCCATTTTTACTTCTTGCTTTTCGGCTTTTAACCTGTAAGTGAATTTTTCATGTGTTTTTTCTGGTTACACATTGCTGCCATTTTCTGAGATGCGGTCGTCAGAATTTTTTTCCTAACCCAGAGAATGAAGAAAAATGACTTTCTTAAACTGTTATTTAATCTAAAAGCGGTAAGTAAACTTTTTTTTTTAAATTTTATTTAAAATGTTGTTTTTCTTCACTTTTCTGACTTTTGTGAGTGTAGATAATTTTTGTTTTCTGATTGACTGCATGGATTTTCCTGTATGGCTTAACATTAAATATCTTTTAGCCATTTTGTTTAGGCTCTGGAGGCCTGGTCGGATACATATTGTACTGTATAGGCAGAATGATTGAAGAAATGAATACATTGTATCTCCGTATAATGTAAGACTTCTGCATGACGGGTGAAAGGAGGTGTGAAGCGGGCATGCTTTCTAGGTGTTCTGGGTAACCAAAACCACTTTTTAGAGCCCCATCACAGGAACATGGGAGCATTTTTGTGTCTTAGAAATGGGGACGGAGAGGGTAGACGGGAGATGTAATTGCTGGAGCTGCAGCACGGAGTCGCAGGCTGCTCTTTGCACACAGGAGTGGTTTTGCCTGGAGCTCTTGGCTGCTCTGACAACATCTGTCTTATAGACGGCTCGCTGCCGAACTTGTTGGGCTTCGCCTCAACTAATTCTTTGCAAAAGTATTTGCTAAAGGGCTGCCGTTCCCACAGATGTCTGTCTCCCTTCATTTTTTTTCTCCCCTTTGGCGAGAAGATAATGTCGTAAATGCTGTGTTGACCTGCAATGAATTGGAAGGTGTTCTTTTTTTCCCTTTTTATTTGATTAAACTTGTTGCTTAGCATCTACGCCCAAATATTCTTTGGTTGCTGTAGCTACATGCCCAAAATCAAGGCACAGAAACTAATTAGACTTCTAGGAGATGTTCAGCTGCCAGGGAGTGAATATATATACTAGTATATTTCATGTATATTTTTGCTGTATTTTATTAACCGATTGGATTTGAAGTTATTTCTGCATTTGATCTGAAAGTTTTTTAGAAGCGCTGAAGTACGGTGAAAACTTTCTGCATCGGCAGAGTCACAAATGTTTATGTGACACTAGATGACCTAAAACAATGCGGCTGCAGTGGAATCCATAAGGCCGGGCTCTCTCGATCGTACAGTGATAAGCTGCATAAAAAACACAGCATCTTACCGGCATAGCAAACTGTGGATCCCTGCGTATTCTCACGCTTTTTGCACACATGCCTGCGCATAAACAGCATATTTTACGCATGCTGTCATGCAATGGCTTCCGGGTTTTTTTTCCTTTAAACCCTTTTCTGATGTTTCCTAGCAACATGTGTAAAAAATAAATAAATAACTGCCGTACATATGCGGTGTAATTGCATATGTACTGTGCTCCAAACACACCCATAGAAAGGAATAGGGCCGTATGCGCGTAATACGCTGTAAAAATAGAACATGCGTTCTTTTTTTTACATGTTCAATATACGCAATAAATATATGGAGTATGACTGGAACAATGAAAATCAACATACTTTAATTGACACAGTTTACTGGGTGTTATGCACATGTACATTCCACGCGTCATACTA
Organism: Eleutherodactylus coqui; assembly: GCF_035609145.1. NCBI lineage: Eukaryota > Metazoa > Chordata > Amphibia > Anura > Eleutherodactylidae > Eleutherodactylus > Eleutherodactylus coqui. The sequence goes on along the minus strand of NC_089843.1, from coordinate 175,049,975 downwards.
CATACGTGTGAGCCTGGCCTAAGGTGTGTTAAAAACTTGAGATCTTGTCATATCATTCTGGCTGTTGTAGGTCAATTCGTGTATGAATGAATCCATTACTTTTTGCACCATTCTTTTTGCATCACTCTTAATCTAATTAAGGCGCCTTCATCAATCATCATCCCTATAGCTGAAATAAGGAAGACAGGACACACTATTTATTACTGACGGGTATATAGAGAACATCCATAGCGATTCGTATGTAAACTGTCCTTCATATAGGAGTACATAAACTTTCCCTCCTTGCCACACTTCCGTTTTTGTAAACCAGGTTTTCTGCTTTCCTTATTTCAGCAGTCTTTTATATAGTCCTGTGCAATGTCCTTCTAGAAAAGCCATTCTATATGGTATTTATATCTGCGGGCTGTTGGCAGCACCTGTCCATTCAGTATGATGTGACTTGCACCCCTTAGAGCAGCTCCTCCGCCAGGTGGTTTAGATATTATATTCCTAATATTTTGTAGGATATCTTGCCACCAGGTAATACGGTGAAGCCTTCATACCTGAAGCATGATGCAGCTGTGTAGGGCTTGCCAGGTGTCCCACATAATGCATGGGGTGCCTACACAAGCTCATGGATTTACACTAATGCTTCATGTCATCTTCTGGGAAGGAGCATGGCTCCTCTTGTCTTCTGTTGTGGACTCAACAATAGCAGGCACAGCCCACGGACATCCTCTATGGGAGAACAGAGCTTTTCCTGCGCCGAAAGCAAGCTTTTGTTTTTTCTGAACCTCAAGAACTGTTCTTTTCAGCAGAGATCGTTTGCAATTTCTTAAGTCTTCTATGGTTATCAAAGTTCACGCAAGAAATGTCAGCGAATTCATAAATGTTGACAAAATGAACCATTCTCTTCAAATTAATGACCACTTTTGCGCAGTTCAAACTCTTGTCTTTTATCGACATATTAGGGTGGTTTCTCACTCTTGACACGCACTTCAGTTATGCAGTTTTTTTGAGCCAAAGCCAGAGGTGCATCCAGCTAGGAGTAAGCCCCTCCTTTTAAAGGTCCCCCCCCCCTTTTTTGTTAATCCACTTTTGGCGGTGGCTCAAAAAAACTGCATCAAAAACTACAACATTCATCCAGAAAGAATGATGCGTGTGAAACCAGCCTTAGGCCAGATTCACATGCAAAATATGTGCAATATGCGGTGAATAGAACTCATTGATTTCAGTGGTTCATTCACATGCACGTATGATTCCTGCACATGTCAATCACGCAAAAAAAGCAGCATGCTCTAATTTCCTGCGCATCTGCACTACAAAAGTCTCCATAGAAGTCAATGGAGTAAATGCTCACAAAATGCACTAGCGGGAGCGTGAAACGCCAAGCTACACAACAAAAGTATGTAAGACCAACCTTGCAAAAGATATTTTACAGACTGAGAACTCCCCGAACCTACTATAATGTATGGATAGCTGAAGAGACTCCACTTTTAACGATGTAGTCATTGGATCTAAACTGAGTCTTCTCCGTATACTAGTGAGTCGTTTAGGAGTCCTGCTGTACTTTTAGGAGTCCCGGAGATGCATTACAATACGAAGCACAGGATGGTTTCCAGCTTACTGCAGTGGAGGGAAAGTGAGGTCAGATATGATAAATGATATTGTTGGATTCTGTGTCTCTTCAGCTATCCAGTCATCATAGGAGTTTAGAGTGGAAATCATTAGGACAGCCTCTCTTTAAAGGGGTTTTCCGTACAATTTCTCTTGCTGACCTATCCTTTAGGATAGGACATCAGCAGTTGATTGGCTAAGGTTGACCACCCGGGACCCTAGCCGATCAGCTATTTGGGTTCCCGCTGCCAGTGCAGTGTATGGAGTGGGAGCAGATGGATGCGGCCCGTGTAGTGGCCAGCGCTGGTAATTGCAGACGCAGTTCGCATTAAAAGCATCGGACACTACATGGGTCGGGGAGCTCTGCTCCCTCTCTCTATACACTGTGTTGTGGCTCTAACAGAGTGCATCTGATGGGCTGGAGTCCCAAGCTTCACACTCCAGCCAGTTAACTATTAATGACCTATCCTAAGGGTAGGTAATCGTTAGAAATTGCTTGGAAAACCCCTTTAAACTTGGATTGTAAAAATGCAAGCATTTAGGGCAGAATTTACCAAGGCACTTTGCGTAGTTTCATGGCGGAGAAAGAAATCTCACATTTTCGTGCGGGCCTTTTTTGCAACACAATTTGTGACCTTTTTTTTTTTTTTTTCTCCTTTTTTATGTCTTACTACTTTTTTAACATGGGTGGGGCCTCTTGGACCAAAAGATTTACTGTTTATACCACAATACCAAAAATCAACATTCGCTCATATGATATTGATTTGATATTCTGGCCACGGACTACCAAGAGATGTACATTAAGAGTAATGGTGTATCCTACTCCAACAAACCTTATACTAAAGCATATATAGAAAAGACCCATCTTAATAAATTGGGGCCTTGGTCTAAAGAAAACTCTTGCATCTGGGTTGGCAGTATGTAGGACCCGAGGGTAAGAGGGGAGCAGTCTATTTCCCACTTCATAACCTATACAAGGCATGATGGGGTCAGCTAGATTATGGCTCTCTACTCCATATGCGTCCTGTTCCATCCGTCTGTTACAGGCTATGTCCACAAGACTAATTGATTAATGCTTTCATTTAGTTTGGATTTCTGCAAACACAAAGTTAAGAGTGTTTGCCATCTACTTATGTGTGAATAACATGCATTTTCAAGTTTAGAACATGCCCAAAATGATTACTCTTGAGGGGGAAAATAAACATCCCTTTTTTTTTAATATTGTGTAACTTTCCATTTAACACTTAACTCTAAGTGTGGTCATTCACATTAGTTCGCTGTCGGCAGCCATGTCACCAAGAAAAAAAGAGTCTGCAATTGAAATCCAGCTTGCACCATCCTTATTTCCCCCGACATCAGCCATCAGGGAGGATATGGAAGGCCCCCATACACATTAGACAATCCACATGTTCGACCAGTTAACATCTAATAAGAGAGAAAAGGGGTTGTACCAACATTGCAAGTTCTACTCTATCCACAGGATCTCAAGAACAGGGGTCCAGTTTCCTCCATCCTTCTTGCTGTGGGCTTACTGCACCCCTGGAGGGAGGAAGAAACTGAATGGAGTGCTGGTTGCGCAAGCGCACTAACGTTCATTCACTTTCAACAGGAGGGTGGCGATAGCTGAGGGGCAAGCACTTGGGTATTTCCGTCAGTCCCATTGAAACGAGTGGAGCGAAGACCACGCATGTTTGGCCAGCACATCATTCATTCTGACATCACTGTGGGGGAAGAAGCAAGCCTTGCAGTGACAGGCATAAGGGGACACTGGACCACTATTTTCTTGATTGGCAGGGGTCTCAGTGATCCCCTGTCCTGTGCATTGTAATCCTGGCAAAACCTCTTTTAAGGATATGATCACATTTAAAAGATTTGTTGTTAATTGCAGAAATTTCTGCAACTAAACAAATCCATTCCATACATGTGGACAGGTGATTTCTGCAGCATGTGCATGGATATCTGCAAGTGCCATTCTGATGAATAGGGTAGGCGCTGCAGCAAATCTGTTGCATGTGTGAATTTATCTTAAGAGCGCCCTATGTAGGGAATATTTTGTTTTTGGCATACGATTATCGTTCAAAAAATTGTTTAAACAAGTGAAAGGGAACGATAATCATTCAATGTAAAGACCGTTCGTTCAGTTGTTCTCATTCACTACAGTGTTTCCCTCAAATAAGACAAGGTCTTATATTAATTTTTGCCCCAAAAGAGGCGCTAGGGCTTATTTTACTTACCCAGCAGGCTCGGTCCTTTCCGCTACTCTCCAGAGTTTGCCACAAAGCAATGGCTGTGATTGATTCTTCAGGCGCTGCTTTGATTGGCTGAGTCTTGGGTCTCGATGAACCAATAACACCAATCGCGACTTGCTGCATAAGGGAGCTGGCACACTGACATCATCAGCCAAATGATGAAGGGCAGCATATAGGGTAGAGGGGAGATGCTGAGACCGGGGACGTACAGTTTTCTGCTGTTGAAGAGCAAGAAGTGCGGTTTTTCTCCACCACACAGATTAATTGCTTGATCAACTGTCAACCGCCTTGTACGGGCAGGGAGAAAATTACATGGAAATACTGATCGAGTCATGGAAAGCCATGTAATCTCAAACTCAGTGTCTCCCCCTCTGGACTCGTGGTAACATAGGAGACCTGACTGAGCTGCTTTTAATTTTTAGGTTAGGTAAAATGTTGAGTCACTTCCAGTTGTGAGTATTAACCATGGCGTCATGTTATCATTAATATTATTTATCCAGTATGTGACAAGACAATAAGGCTGGGCTCACACGAGCAAAACGGCGAATTATGTGCGCGATGTACATCTGCATAATGGGCAGGGAATGTAGTCAATGAAAGTACATTGATTTTTATCGATCCATTCACACATGCGTATATACATTGGGTGTAAAGGAAAAACCCTGCAGCATGTTCTATTTTACCACATATTATGCACGATCGAGCCCTATTGCATGTAATAAACTCTGTGCATGCGCAATTACATTGCGTATGTGCAGTGTTTATACGCAACTTTGCTAAGCAACAGAGGGGTATTTAAAAACAAAAACAGACTGTGCATGAGAGCGTACATAACACGTCATGCACAGTGAAAAATTGCTGCCCTGCCCAACTCACATGGCGGTAAAACACTGTGTTTTGCACGCAGCATTTTACAACCTGCTCATGAGAGCCCGTCCTAGAAGTCCATGAGCCATAAAATGATTACACTGTCTAAACGAAGAACTTTCTTTGCTCCTCATAGTGATTAATCACAGTACAGCTTTCATTTTACCAAAGCGCTATTGGGGCTCGATCACATATGGCTGTTTTAGGTGCAGATTTTGATGCAGATCTGCAGCAGATTTTACTCCTGCAATTAAAGGTGTAAAATCTGCTGTAGCTCTGGATCAAAATCCACATCGGCAGACTTCCCCAAAAATAAGACACTGTCCCAAAAGAGGCAGTATCTTATTTTCGGTGGGTGTCTTAATATTCAATTAGCAGACGCCAGTCAGGCCCCTTTCACTGGTCTCCATTGCTTCGGCAGTCTTCTGTGTAGTTCTCAGGGCTGAGAGAGCATTCTCTTCCTGGTAACGGGGCTTGAATACCCCGCCTCCAACAAGAGGTTGCTGTGATTGGCTAAGGCGGTGTTCCTGAACCAATCACAGCTGGTGCTCAATGAACTAATCACAGCCATTCATTAAATAACATCATTTCCATCTGAATATGGAAATGCTTATCTGTGAGGCTGCTCACATGTGGGTTTTCATGTCGGACTGCGGTGTAGCGGTACACTTCTCGGGAGCAGGGACCAGCTCAGGGGAGAAGGCACCCTCGTTCTCCCAATAGATGGCAGTCCTGAAAGCAGAACTTGCATATATCAATCACTTGTGGTTTATATTTTTGACATGCCATAAATGTCTTGTTTAATAATAACCTTTTAGAGAAAACCATGTCATGACCTTTGTGCCTTATAAACTATGTTATGGGGCTCAAAGGTCGGGAATGGGGAGTCCGGGGTTTTTCATACTCGCCAGTTGCCTTGTTCCAGGGCTGTGCCCCATGAGGGAGCGCACACACAGAGCAGGCTGAAAAGACTGACCAACTCTATTCCAGTTCCCTCACCTCTGAGCCCATAACATTAGTTTATGGGGATCAAAGGTTATGACGGATTCCCTTTAAGCTTGATTGAAGCCTCAGGGAGTTATTATTCACTGGGTAGCACTCCAGTTTTAAGGTCCATTATTTACACCCGTGTGGTGGGAGTTTCAACTCCACATGAGCTTTTCTGAAGTTTGAGCTTGAGATAAGATTTGGAGCTTAAACCTCACAAGGGTGTGAATAAAGGAACATTAAACTGACTTGCTGCCCTCCCTGGTGTTGTCTTCTATACTAGTTTGTGGATCAAGTTTGACTTCCAGCACTGCTTTACATCTCTACTCAGTATGCCCTCAGACTATTAGAGGTTGAGGACCCTTCATCCGGACTCGCATGAACATCTGGTAAAACGCTGTGTGAGCCAGGGGTGAGCAGGCATATTGCCATGTACGGCAGCGATATTGCACTTCGCATGACGGCTGATCTCTCACACACGTCACGGTCAGTCTTCCTGGTTTCACCTTTTTTTATTGCTGTTGATTTGCAGAGTTGCGTATAAACGCCGCACAGATGCAATGTGATTGCATATGTATAGTGTTTATTAATGCGTAATACTTCACACTTTTTCTTCTTCTTTACCGCTCTTAAGGTATTTTTACACTGCGCGACTGTCGTTCATATAGTCACTCAGCGAAGTCGATTAAAACGTGCAAAGGACCGTAGTTTTTCTGCTTTTCCACAAGCGCTTATTGCCCGTTAGTTGTTTACTAACCTATTCGTAGGAGGGATCTCCAAGTTCAAATACAAACTACTGTGACGCTACATTACACAACTTTTGATCAACCAACAACTTGTCGCTCCTCACCCTCTTGGTGGCCATGTTTGCACTGAATGACTATCCTTTGAATTTGCGTGATAATCGGCCCGTGTAAGAGTAGCTTTAGTTTTTTTGTATCTTTCTCTGTGATCACCTTTAAGTTTTTTTAATCCTTTTCCAACCTGACGCGGCCTCAGGATAGCAGAAAGCAGTGTCTTCTGTACACGGTCGGACTTACGGTAAATCCTCTCAGCATTAGTCACACATTTTTCTCCCAGCTTCCACTATAAGGAATTAACTAGAAAGTGACAGCTTGTAAGAAAGATCTTGTAACCCGTTACCCATCCGCATGTACACAGCAAAGCCTATAAGTATCTTGTCAATCAGACACGCCAAGGCTATAGAAGGTGTAGAGGGGGCTGTTTGCAGGGAAATATCCTGCCAGTTTACCCCAGCTTTCTGCCCTACGGGATATCTACTGAAAACCAGCTGCACTGTTGAAAAGAGCTTATTAACACTTCTGGGGATGGAAAATTTCAGGACGCTTCCTTGGGGTCTGGAGGTCCAATGGCTAATGCTGGAGGATAGATGATTGTACCTTTCCCATGTGTGCAGTACGAAGGATTTCATTCTTACAGTACAGAAGATACCTTACCTGGGTATTAGTGTATCTTGACGCCACCAGAAGCTAAGGGTTTGACAGGAGGAATGCCCCTGTCACACCCCTATCTTCTGATAGGGTCAAGACTGCAAGGTACTATTTCTGCCGGCCCTGCTGCATCAGGCTGACAATTATCTTCTTTGCCTTACATTATTATCTGTAAATGCTGCCATGTTCCCACAGTAAAATTGCACCATTAACATGTAATAATGTAAGGAAAAGAGGAGTAACCGTCGGCATAAGGCAGCAGCGCCTGCAGAAATGGTTGGTGACACAGCAGCGTCTCACCTGTGTCCCGGCCAGCATTTCTGAAATGTATCCCACCTGGCTGCCGGCCTGAGACCTCTGTCCCTGCCACTGCTGTGAGGTCCGTCCCTGCCGGCGGCTGTGAGCTCCGTTGTGTCCGGCGCTTGTGAGCTGCATTGTGGCCGGCGGTGGCCTGGAGTTCCGCGCGGGCTGTGAGCTCCGTGGCGGATGGCCGACGGGAAAGCTTCTTAAAGACCTGGCTACAGCCCCGGCAGCCGCTCTATGCTTAGTTTACTGTCCTTCCAGGACCTTGTGCCCAAGAAGCAGCGCAGCTAATCAGCTACAGGGAGAGCAAACACCCCCCTGTCAATCCTGACTCCACCAGCTATTGCTGGTGGCGTCAAGATACACTAATACCCCTTACCTGCTCAGCACATTCACACTGGGCATTTGGGACGACTACTTGTAACTATTAGAAACTTCTAGACCCCCAAATTTTGAGATTTATTAGATTCTCTGCCCAAGTTTTATTCAGCCTTTATTGCCTGTATCATACGTGTGCCAATCTAAGACCCAGTCAGGACAAGTACAAAATATGTATAGTCTACAGAAACTACAGACCCCCACCATATGCCCAAAGGGGTGAAACCAAGAGTTTTTGTCACATGTTAACTTACTCATTACTGACCGGCACCCACATATGTGCACAATTTCAAACACCTGGAGACATACAATATAAACATGCCATACAGTGTAGTGTGAAAGTATTCACATACCCTTGGTGGTTCTCTTGTTTTCTTGCTATACAATTTGGAATTACAATAGGCTTTAATCTAGATCTTCATGTTTGATGTTATTTTCGCTGTGAGTGCGTGTGTATTCACCCCCTACGGCTCTCGTCAGCCAGTTAGATTCAGAACTCACACAATTAGTTAAATAAGTTCCCTTATTGTGCAGTCCGCGTCCATGATCACAGAAGTCCTGATATGAAAGGCTGCACTGAGTCTGAAACATTACTTTGACATCTACGTTGGCAGCTGCATTTTTAGGAAAATCTATCGAAATAGCGAGGCATGCAACCCCCTTTTGTCCGTGAAAATGCTGGAGTGCAATGTGTCACCGAACACAAACCATTATAGTCAATGGGTTCCATTCAGATCCAGCACTTCCGCTTTTGCCACTTAGCTCCTAGGGTGGGTCGAACAATAAAAAGACCATTCGGGTATGAACAAGCCATAAGAAAGAGACTTGAAGCCCAAGGAGCTCTCTAAACAGGTGAGACACAGACGTGTAAAAATACAGATGAGGGTTAGGAACCCAGTGCTTCCCAACACCCCAAGAACACCATTTCCACAGTGAAGCACAATGGTGGGGCAGCTATTTATCGGTAGGGCCTGGCAAACGGGTCAGGAGTGAAAGAGTGATGGGTGACGATAAATAAGGGGCAAACCTGTTTGTCTGCTGTAGAAGTGAGGCTGAGATGGAAGTTCACTTTCCTGCAGGACAACGACCCTAAAGATATTACTAAAGCTACACTGGAGAGGGGTCTAATGGGGAACGTGAAAATGTCTTGGAATCGCCCAATGCCCAGATCTCAATTCAGTTAAAGTGGTTGTCCCGTGATAGCAAGTGGGGTTAAGCACTTCTGTATGGCCATATTAATGCACTTTGTAATATACATCGTGCATTAAATATTGGCCATACAGAAGTTATACACTTACCCCTGCGGTGCTGGCATCCCCGTCTCCATGGCGCCAACTAAAGCTGCCTTCTCCCTGGATTAGACGCGCTTGCGCTGTCTGCCCTCTTCTGTCCGGCTCCGGCATGCTCGCGCCGCAGAGGTCTTCTGCGCATTTAAATGGGAGTGAATCCGGGTATTGCACTTCTGGCTCTGTCCACCGATGACCATGTCCAGCCCGCTGCACTGCCAGCTTCATATGATAATACTCTGTACAAGAAATCCTTCTGTTTTTGACCTAGAAGGAATACTAGGTAATCTCCCCTTCTCACTATATGGCCAGTGAGGGGTTACCCTTTTCCTGTAAGGAACCCCTTATATGTAATGTACTGTTTTCTACTATAAGGTTTTCTTATTCAAATCAGATAGAGAAAATCACGGGAATTTGAAAATTCACAGAAACATGATGGATTTCCTTAATTTGATAACCAGTCTTACTTCTTTCTTCTCCTTTAGAAAATGCAAAATTCCCCTTTGATTTGTATTAATGGCTTGTAGAACAATGTGTAAGAGCGCCACCTTGTGTTTGAGTGAGGTATAAAAGAAATGAACTTCGAAGTATTAATCAATATTGAATAAAAGTTGTTGTTTTTTTCCGTGCAGATCTATAAAGTTAACAAAGTGAATACGCTTTCTATAGACTTGATCTGGGACTGCAAAATCTTGATCAAAGAAAGAGCGGTGGTTTTAAGACTTATGAACAAATGTGAGGAGATTTCAAAGAAATTGTTGAAGCAAGTCACTTATATTACCGAAGATGGGGAAAGTGGATGGAATATACAGCAGCCCGATATTCTTACAAAGAGGTATATTCACTGATCATGCCTAGGGGGTTCTTTACTGTAAGAGCAGTAAGACTATGGAACTCTCTGCCTGAGGACCTTGTGATGGCAAACTCGATAAGAGTTTAAAAGGGGCCTGGATGCCTTACTGGAGCGTTATAATCGCTAAGTATTTCAGAAGGGTCGATGATCCAGGCATTGCTCTGATTGGAGTTAGGAATTTTTTCCTTAAATGGGGAAAATTGGCTTCTACCGCATTTTTTTTGCCTTCCTCTGGATCAACATTGGGGGTAATGGGCTGAACTGGATTGATGTGTCATTTTTTCGGCCTTACATACTATGTTACTCCATAAAGACAAAAGTTTTATTTTCTAATTACTTCACTGTATTAAATAGTCATTGAACTTTGGATAACTTGTGTTATATAATGCCCAATGTGATAACTAGCAGAAGTGCTAATTACTTTCCACTGTCTGTTGTCTAGTGAAGTGGAGCATGTTAATGACTCGTGCTGCACATAGAAGTCTATGGAGAGTAAGGGGAAGGAAGGAGCTGTTTCTGGAGAAGACTCGTACAGATGTGGCTGCAGCTAGTGATTTACTTTGTTGCAACTAATGGAATCCCATCCGCAGTACTCAATAGTTCTCTAGTGTCCTCCAGTTATTTCTCTGTGCGCTGCAGAGAATGAGGGTGTCTGCTGTTTTCTCCGTGTGCAGTGTACGGGGGCCATTGTATTAGCGAAAATTGGACACAGAACAGGAAACTAGTGATAAATTCAGGGTACAAGTCAAATAATGGCCAGATATACTGTAGTGTTATTGCTCATGTACACATAAGACAACTTTTTCTGAAATTGTTAGTTCACTTTTTTAGCCTACTTTCACACATTTCCCATAAGCTAATCTGGGCGCATTCTTCCCTGAACGTGGTAATGGGGCATATAATACCTTCCAAACCCCATTCACATGTATTCCTGGTAGAATGGATTGTCAGGATTTATGTTCAGAATCGGTTTGTAAGTCTTATTGAACCTCCAGCATATCAACGTGTCCTAAAATGCCAAATATTACTTATTGATGTTTTTGTGACTCCTTTTTGCAGCCTTTCGCTCAAGCCTTACCAGAAGATCGGATTGAATTGGTTAGCTCTCCTGCACAAACACAAAGTGAACGGCATTCTGGCAGATGAGATGGTTAGTGTTGTTTTCTGCTCTAGTATATCCTCTCGCTATGTTACAGGGTCACTGTCATTTGGTTAAACATCTGCCATATTCTAAAAAGCTGAATATCGTGTCTTCAGCTGGCCGTGCCTTCCTGAAAATGCTGTCAGGCGCCAAAGGAGAACGCTACTCAACTGATTGCTTTTGACATTCATGTTAGCCGTCAATTTAAATGTGGTTTCACATCTGTGGCAGGGATTCCCCTTTCCTGCCCTGTTCGGGGAGCAGGAAAGGGGAATCCCTGCGACCGAATGGTTCTGTTTCTGAACTGAACTAAACAACACTGGACCACATTGACTATAATGGGAGCTGCCCAGCTGGTTGGCTTTTGGGTGGAGGCACTTCATGCTGCTCTGAGGTCTGAACACTGGGACCTCCACTGATAGAAGCAGTTGTTTATAATCATGTCTAAAATATTAGCATCTCTCCAGTCTGGGATCACGGATTAAGTTTGTATTCAGCCGTATTGTAAATGCTCTATAAAGATAGACTTCTGTCTGCAAGCTGCAGGCCATAAATGAATGGTCATGACACACAGTGTATCACAGCACTGTATTAATGGGTTAGATTGGGAATATCCCTTTTAACCAAAATAGGCCGATCCTTAAGGAGTTTACTTCTTCTTCTTTATCGAAGAACTTGGTGGAATCATTTGTTATATCTTGATGTTAGATTCCTATATGCTCACTGCTGTCTATTACCTTGCAGGGTTTGGGAAAAACGATTCAAGCCATAGCATTCCTTGCACATCTTTACATGAACGGAGATCCTGGCCCGCATGTTGTAGTCGTTCCAGCTTCTACATTAGGTTAGTAGTGAATATAGCACCTTTTGTTACTGGAGAAGATCTTGGCAGATTTTTTTCTTTGTGTTTAAAAAAAAATAAATAAAAAATTGAATTTTAATGCATTACCAAATTATTAGCAAATACTAAATTACTTTTGCATTTACGCTGCACTCCCTCTTCTTTTTATGTAAATGCAGTGAAATCTCTTAAAAGGAATCGGTCACCTACTTTTAGCCCTATATGCAAAATTTAGGGTATGAAATAGGTGACCCACTGAATCTGGAGTTGTAGGTGTTATACTTCCTTTCCCCGATGTCTGTGCTAAAATCCACCACTTTCTGCCCATAAGCTTAGTGTATAGGACTAAAGGTAGGTGACAGTCTCTTTAAATTAGGAAATAATGGGATTAGACAGGTGTATATGGGAATTGCAGTAGGCAAATTCATCAGCTGCTGTGGCTTTTTATTGTGGCTAATCGGTAGCAGAAATCTGCGGCTGAAACATTGTCTTAGATCTGCACGCTAAACAGCCCCCTTGTAATACGCTGGCGTTATTCCACGAGTTTTCAGAATCCGCTGCAATAATAAACATGGTGTGGACTTTAAAATCCACAGCTTGTTCATTGGTCCACGCAGACAATTTCCTGAGTCGGTGAATGGGGCATAAAATACTCAATTCACGTGTATTGCCAGCAAAATGTCAGTGGTAATGATCAGTATGTAGACACAGAATGTACACACAGATCCTGACCGATTCCTCAGCATGTAGCTAAGGCCTTAGGGGGAAAAGAATATGTATATGCTTTCTTTATTGTGGTTTTTCGTACAACCTGTAGATTTTGCTAAGGATTCGTGTCGGATTTCACTCCTCACCATTGATACAGGGGAAAACCACTTTGAAGATTTGCAACAGAAATTGACATGCTGCAGATTATAAATATCCGCACCAAATATCCATTTCTAGACAGGAAAAATTACACAGCATGTTGAGCAGATTTAGGGCTCCTGCCCACGGACTGATATTTGCTGCGGAATCCGTGGTGCACATCCGCACCTTGGATGTGCAGCAAATAGCGCATAGTATGCTATGGGGAAATCAATTCTTCCTCCACACTTGCGGAAATCAATTGCGGTTTCCGCAAGCGGAGGAAGGATTGCAGCATGCTCCATTTTTGTGCGGATTCTGCACTGACTGCTTTTATTGGAAGGCAATGGAGGCCGTCTGATCCTTGGCCCTCCCACAAGCACATTGCGAAAATGTTGCAGATTCCGCGTCATCGCTATGTGATGACACGGGAGAAGCAGGAGTTTAAAAAAAAACCAAACATCTGTACTGTGCATGTCTGACAGCTCGCCGTGTGGACCATCTGCAGTACAGAAGAAAAACAATAGGACAGGAGCTACCTGGACCTGTGATGACGTCACCATCGCGTGATCCCCTGTGTGGGTGGAGTCAGGGATCGCATGACCAGGGGCTGATCACTGCATCCAGGATTCTGCTGTGCTGAAGGGATCAGGATGTAGTAGAGTTGTGTGTGCGATGTCTGGGAATCAGAATGGATGTAGCACAGCTGTATGGCGCATTGCACCACCAGATACACTGGTATTATAATTTCCTAATAATTACTAAACAGGCGATGTGGATGGAGTTACAAGAAATTGTATCCACGTGCTGCAGAATAATAATCCACAGCATAAATTGATCTGCAATGTGGATTTTAAATCCGCAGAATGTCACTTTATTCTGGGATTTAATTTCTTCAAATGAGGAAGGGAAACAAACATGAAAATATGCATGTAACACATAGATTGTGACACAGATCGGCACCAAAATCCACTGCAGATATTCCACTACATTTCAATGTATCAGTTACGTGTCTTTATTGTTTTGTTTCTTTTCTATCACACCTTTTCACTTGCAGAGTCAGTCTACAGCCGATTGGGGTTATTCTCTGTACTTTCACATCTGCATCATGACTTTTATTTTAAAGGAATTTTTGCTTCAGATTTCTCACAATGCAAAATTTAAGCCTACAAGATTGACAGAAAAGAACCACAAGGGCTAACTATTTTTCTCTTGGGATAGATGTGCTTTTATCCCATGCATTCTTAAAGGGAGCCTGTCACTTCAAGCAGCATCGTAAACTGAAGTATGAAGCTGTCTGGAGATGTGAGGGGGAACTGAGATGTATGTTTTATAGTAACCCTCTCTCCCGACTCCCACAATGTCACCCGGTGAAGTCTGCGTGCAGCACGAACGTCTGACTCTTTTCAGATGGCTGTGTGTTTGCTGTCCCATAGAAGTCTGTCAAGTCTGTCATAGAAGTCTGAAAAGAGTCAGATGCTCGTGCTGCGCATGGACTTCACCAGAGAAGAGCTGGTTAGTATGATAAATACATCCCCTTGCTAAAATTAGTAATTGTAAATGTTGTTATAGTACATACAGTATACAATGCTTAATCATCTTTTTGCTTTGATTCCAAGATAACTGGGTCCGAGAGTTCAATATTTGGTGTCCAGATCTGAACATCTTATTATATTATGGTATGTACTTTTTTTTTTCTTCTTTGTCCTGCTATATTATAATAAATCAGTATACACTTTTGCAGTGTGAACTTTTTACCTTGCTACATACGTAAAGGTATAAGTATATACTGTATTTTGTGTATTACCTTATGGAATGTACTGTTTGTTTATCCTGCTATATTACAGTGTGTATTTCTTTTCATACATATCCATGTGAGTGATGACCGACTCTATACAGCACAGTACAATATGTTGGCGCTATACCAATAAAAGAAATACTAATTTACAAATATTTGTTTGCATTTTAAAGAAGTTTTCTCCATTTATATAAAGGCCTCTATTTGGGTCCCCGATGCTGTAAAATAAAACATCTGCTGATACTCGCCCCTCTCTCCCATTTCCGCTTGTTCCCTGCTGCAGTCTCCGGTTTAAGCTGCATTTGTTTACAGGCTGCCTGCGATGTCCTGTAAATCTGCTGCTGCAGCCAATCATAGTGCTCGTCGATCATTGTTTGTAGACGGGTTAGGCTGACTGCAGCCTGTAAAGATGTCAGCAGGGAGACGGGCTGCAGCTCAGGATGAGGGAGGAGCCACGAGTATCAGCTGTTTTCTTATTTTCAGCATGGGGAACTAGGTGAGAGTCCTTTACATAACCCAGACAACCCCTTTGAGTATTGATGTCCCTTTGTTCTATTTCTTGTAGGTTCTCAAGAAGAAAGAAGGCACTTGCGCTATGACATCTTGAATAAAGTTATAGTATTCAATGTTATCGTCACAACGTACGTTATACTAAAACCTAATCTTTGACCTGCTGTAATTATTAGATATGGGGTGACCTTTTGTGACTAGAATGCCGCTTCATTCGTTTTACGCAAGAACAGAGCAAACTTTGTTCTGAAGAATATAGATGGAGATAAATATGTGCATGTATGTGTTTATTATAATCTATACATATACACACTATATTATATATTATAATAAAGAAATGTACAATACAACATCCGAGCGCTCAGAGGCAGCAAGAAAATAACATCTGCACAGGCTCCACAGCTGCTGATTTAAATAGAACCTGTCCCCTCCCATGAGCTCCCTAAACCAAGTCCTGGTGCTCATAGGACGGGTCCCGAGGAGTCCGGTGGTGATCTTATACTTGGCTCCCCATTACTGCAGTGTCAGTGTCTGGTGACCCTGGGCTCCTTGGGACCTGCCATATGAGCACAGCAGTAACTTAGTATATTGTACCCTTTAAAGGGGTTGTCCCGCGAAAGCAAGTGGGGTTAAGCACTTCTGTATGGCCATATTAATGCACTTTGTAATATACATTGTGCATTAAATATGAGCCATACAGAAGTTATACACTTACCCCCTCCGGTGCTGGCGTCCCTGTCTCTATGGCACCGACCGAAGACTTCTTCTCCCTGGATTAGACGCGCTTGCGCAGTCTGCCCTCTTCTGTCTGGCTCCGGTGTGCTCGTGCCGCAGAGGTCTTCTGCGCATGCGCAGAAGACCTGTGCGGCGCAGGCACGCCGGAGCGGCCCCTTCAGCGGGACAGAAGAAGCAGACTGTGCAAGCGCGTCTAATCCAGGCAGAAGAAGGCTTCGGTCGGCGCCATGGAGACGGGGACGCCAACACCGGAGGGGGTAAGTGTATAACTTCTGTATGGCCAATATTTAATGCACAATGTATATTACAAAGTGCATTAATGTGGCCATACAGAAGTGCTTAACCCCACTTGCTTTCGCGGGACAACCCATTTAAGTTCATGCAGAGTTTCTTGATCATTAATAGCAGTGAAGTACTTTCTCCTACCTATAAAAGAGATCGCAGATTGCTATGGTAAATACTTTACTGTATATTGTAGTTACGTATACTTATTTATGTGCAGGTACAACTGCGCAATCAGCGGTGCTGAGGACCGTGGATTGTTCCGACGCCTGAAGCTCAATTATGCAGTGTTTGATGAAGGACACATGCTGAAAAACATGAGTTCCATTCGCTATCAGCACCTTATGACTTTAAATGTAAGTGTCCCTCAACATGCATTATTTATAAAGGTATATTTGTGCAATGCCATTAACCATGCACGGCCATTTTTTTGCGTTATTTTGTTTCTTAAGGAGAAGCAAATCTGAACTTCAATCCATATTAAGCATTCGCTTCTGTGATTTCACTGCTTCCACAAGCGCGGTTTTTCACTTGGACGATTCAGATTCTGTTCTGTAATACATCAACGCCAAAAAAAGAATCTGCCTCAACTTGAAACACTTGCACACTGTTTTCTATACATTAATCTGTAAATATTAGCACTTGTACAGTTTTGTATTTACACTGGAATTTAGTACTGGCTGCTAATGGGTTTTAGAACAGACAGGGATATATGAAGTCTCCAGTCGCCTGGTGTGCTCATTTCTTGGCTCTTATTTTTAAGTATTCCTGTTAGAGCTGCTGAAAGGGCAATTATAACACCGTACGTTTAGTTTTATACATTTTTAGACAGTCTTGTATTGGTACAGTAATTAAAGAACTGAACCCAAATTAAATTGTTTTTCTGCAGTAGGATATTGATCACCTATCCTCTGCATAGGTGATCAATATCAGATCAGTGGGGGTTCGTTGCCCCGGACCCCTGCCAATCAACTGTACAAAAGGCTGTAGGTCTTGGATAAGTGCTTCGGCCACTTCACTACATACCAGGCACAGTGCCGTTCATTTCATAGCTGTTGTGTCAGGTATAGCAGCTCAGTCTTATTCGCTTGGATGGGACTGAGATACTCTTATGCCATGTGACCGATGAGAAGAGGCCATAGTACAGCGATCGAGGTGCAAAGCACACCACTGAGGAGATGGCGGGGTAGTTGTTAGGGATGTCACAGTGGCACTACTAACTCCTTATCTGAGGGACGTGTGTGACCTTTTGCCAAGGACCTGACAGGCCTCTCCTGGAAACGCTGGTGCAGTGGTTACCTAAATAAACTTTGGTAACTGACCTTTAGACTTTGTCACGGGTGACGCCACCGTTCCTTACTCCGTGGTGCATCTGACGTGAAATAACAGGCACACACACACGGGATAACTTGAAAACACTCAGTTGCCAGGAACAATCAGCAACCGGAACTTTACTGATAGAAGACACCTTGACACGGGATTATGGTTCATTGATAAATTCACACGCCAGTGCAGGAAAACAATTGAGAAGGTCAGAGAGGAAAACGTATGATGAAACCGGGCCTACAGTCCAAGTTATCTGTATGACTCCGCTCCTGGACGGACACACACACACACACACACACTCTCTCTCACACTCTCTGGAGTAGGACGAGAACACTCCACTGAACACTGACTCGTTACTGAAGACTTTGAACACAGCGGACTCTGTCTCTACTTCTCTCCACTCTCTTTAGGGTAGGGGTCCTGGGCCTGGACTTCCAGGGAGCCTCTCAGCTTTCATTCTTCACCACATGAGGGTTGAAGGTACCCCCATGCGGCTGGCACTCACACTCCAAACGCCACTCTACCAGACTAGTGAAGAAGGACAAGACTAACATTTGCACCTTGCAATCACATATATCCTTCATACTCACGTGACAACATTGGATACACGAAAACTGTTACATATCCCAGACATTCATAGACATTAACCTCTTCCATGCTGCAGCTGTGCAATACACATAACTAGTGACAAGACCATTTGCACAGTGCATCCACAGTGAAGTCATGACAGTTATGGAGGGGACAGATATATGCATTTCGGGCCACTACAGTAGCACTTCCCCAAGCACTGTGCACTTTTCAATCAGCTGGAATGGGTCCTGAGGATTCGTGAGGATTAGTCATCAATAAAATGTTCCCGGAATCCTTGTGAAGCCGTTCCTAGAGCAATGCTAAAGGAAATAGGTTTGAGGCACTTGCTGAAGTTCCTGTCATCTGCATCGGGAGGGTCGGAGTGCGTGCCGCTTTGCCCACAGCACTTTTGAGAGTTTTGTTGTAACGTTTGGCAGCCCTATTGAGACTGGAAGGAAGAAACAAGAGACGGCAATCCCTGTAAGAAGTCTATGGGTATGTGTTCACAGCAGAATCCAAGGTGGATCTTTCTGTATTAATTCCACCTCTAAAAACTGCAAAAGAAATCTGTAGCTGAGCTGTGGATTCCTGCCCTGGCTATGTAGGTGTGGGGGGCCGTGGATCTGCATGTGGATTTAGATCTTTTCAATGGGCAAATCTGCGTACAGAATTCTCAACACTGAAACGACACAAAATCTGCATTGCTTTTTTTTTCTTCTTTTTTTACTCCACACACAAATGGCAAATCTCCGCAGTATATAGACGGTCATGCGTTTAGAATGAATGGGATACAGAATCACCATGGATTCCACTGAGTGCATATACCCTATAAATTGCTGAGTGTTAGCGGCATGTAGGAGCGTCCTTGGAGAGACAGAGGGGGAGAGGGGACTAGAAAAAGTCAGTTAGAACAGAGCAGGTTGACACTTGTTTCTGCATTTGGGTAATAATGCACAATCTCAGGCTTTCAATGAATAGATTTGTTAACGCTTCTAAGAGGAGATGGTATTCGGGATTAAAAAAATCCTGTTAAATGGTCTATTGTAGCTTTCTGCATGCTAGAGAGCAGTGTGAAATAATGAATACTACTGCTATATACTGTAGACTATATAAGAACAACAGTTTTGTATGTTTTTCCTATATTGGGATGCCACATATAGTTCTCAACATAAGTTTTCATATTGTCTAAACAGGCCAAGAATCGTTTGCTGCTAACTGGAACTCCAGTCCAAAATAACCTGCTGGAACTGATGTCCCTCCTGAATTTTGTAATGCCGCACATGTTCAGCAGCAGTACCAGTGAGATCAGGAGGATGTTCTCCTCCAAATCGGTAATATTTGTGGAACGTTAAACCTTCACCAGCGATTTAGCTTTTTCTCAATTTCTTATATGTTCTGAAAATTGGTGTAAGCTTGTTTTAGGGTTTTTACACTGGGTGCAAATGCTGTGGCATGTCTGATGCGCAAAATTTGCAGCATTTTCGCATTCAAAACAGTCAAAATCCCCACCTTTGTTCCATATTTTGGCTCTAAATTGGCTGCGTTCCTGCGCTCCGTATACGAAACAGGGTGAAGAAGGCGCTGACAGACGAAGACATGGGAGGTGAGCTTCTTAAATCAATTGCGGGTGTGCCGCTGATTTTCCAGTTAAAATCCGCACCAATGGTGGGGATTTTGACTGTTTTGGATACGGAAATGTGAAATTTCCGCAGCGGACATTCTGTCACATTTCCGCCCCGTGTAAACATACCATTAATCTTGCATATCCTGAGCTATAAACAGCAACAATATACTGGCAATGACCATTCTAACTGAATAATTCTACAGCTGCATCTGATTTGCGGAATCCGCATGGAAGATCCGCAAATCAAGCCGCCTGTAGGGAAGCATGGGCGTCTGCACGTGGATTTGTTTTGCAGACCTATTGGTGCGGAAAACAAATCGCAGTATGCTCCATTAACGGGGTTTTCTAGGCAGTAGCACGGTCAGTGTCAGGATACACCCAGGGTCGTTGCGGATGCTCTGCTCTGCCCCCTGTGTAATGGCTGGCGCTTGTAATTGCAGTCGCAGCTCTCATTGAAATCAATGGGAGTTGGTCTTGTAAATGCAGGCTGGAGTCCCTCCACAGGGGTCGGAAAAGTGACGTCCGCTCTGACTCTGGTGTATTATGGCACTGACAGTTGGTGCTGCCTGGAAAAACCCCTTTAAGTTAATCCAGGGGTTGTATAGAGAATATTAAATAGTGACAATAATAGCACAGTATCCTACATTCCACCTGCTAATGTGGCACTGTGTGAGCTATTACACTGACGGTATATCAGTACCTAGTGGATATGTGAAGAGGCATCAGTGCCATCTAGTGGTAGTTATGTGTCTGTACAAGAACCGTAAAGTCTGCACAGAGATACATCTGCATATTACGTCATCAATATACAGTCTGTTTTCTGCCTCACCGGAAGCCTAGAAGGGTTCCCCTGAGTCCTTTATTGTCAGCCCACTGACTGTACCACCTGCTGTACATTCATATGGTCTCAGCCATCACCAAGGCTTGCCGTGACCCTATAAATCACACCGCTGCAAGCTGCGGGTCACAGGACTGGGTCTTTATAATACACAGATCAATACTGGAGAATTGCTGTTTTTAAAGGGAATTGAGAGCTCAACTGATATTAAGCACCTCTGGAAATAACTAAACGTTCTGTGACGTTGATGTGTATTACGAGGTTTTCCAGGACTTGCAGTGCAGTATTATATAATATTCACCTAAGGCTCCATGCATATAACATTTGAAGGTATCCAATCGTATGCTGCAATATTTTCAGAGTCTTCTATGGACAAGACACATGCCAAGAGTATAGATAATTGGCGTATAATAGCAACCAATCAGAATATGACCCTCCTCCTAAGGCCAGCTGCACACGACCGGGTTGGATCCTGGATGCGGGGTCACGCACCACAATCCGACCCTCTGCCTGGCTGGTGACCCTGCGTATCTGTCATTTCTTTTCTTCTGTACTGCGGATGGTCCAGATTAAGTCATCACTAATATCAGTAACGTGCGTCTATATCAAGTATAATCTATAATATGTAATCAGAGTGCACTAATTAATACTGCAGGTGTAATGCCCACACATCAAGAGAACACATATTGCTGGCTTACCCCATGCCAAGTACTTGGGTCTACATTGTAATAGTTTTTCAGTACATTATATGGTATATTTCATGGTAATGTTATACAATACAACTCAACCACATGAGGGCTTGGTTTTTGTGGACTAGGTGTACAGAGAAATAAAATGCTACCCTCTTGAAAGGCAGGACAGTAAAACAAACACTGGCTTGAGGGAATAAAGGGGTTAAGGTGCTATAATGTGATTAAAATTGGAAGCAGGCAGGTCAAAGAAAATCAAGTGTTTTGGCTCGCCTTTCCATTTCTTCTTTAGCATATTCAGTTATGGCGCATTTAAATGGTGTTTTCCACCTGTTGAAAATTGACCTATTTACAGTCACTGAGAGTTGCGCCTGCAGTACCATGCTCGACCACTGCATGGTGTATGGAGACATTTGCTCCCTGTTCCTTATGGTGGCCTGGCGAACAGCTGATTGGTCGGTATCTCAGGCTACAGACTCCATTGATGAGCTGACCTGTGGATAGGTCATCACTTGTGAAGAGAAGAAAAAAGAAAAAAACTGTTCTGTGGGCAGCCTGAAACACTGATAAAGGGAGGCACAGCTACAAGTCAGGGTGGTGCCTGGCGGATGTGTGTGGATAACACTGGAGCCAGAGCATAAAAGTTCCCTGGAGAGAACTCTGTGCAAACTTTTAATATCCTGCAAGTCAGTAACTTACACAGGGTAATGCTGCCACCTAGTGGTCACACCTGTTCTTCATGTGGTAAAATGAAAAACGTTTGGTATTGTGGAACAATACAGGGTGACGGTGGCCTGGCGAACAGCTGATCTGCCGGGCTCCCACGCTACAGTTGCCATTGATCTGACCTGACCGCAGCATTTCCGCATCACAAACCCTGTCAAAATCCGCACCCCTAGTACAGATTTTGACTAGAATTGTACAGCGGCTCCGCGGCTGATTTTAGCCTGTTCAGCGCTCTTTCATCTCCTAATAATGCGCACTGCTGGACTCAGAGTGCAATGTACACCAGCAACGGTTACTCAGCGCCACAGCCATCATTCACGCCATGCCCCGTGTGATACCACTTCTGACGACGCACAGTTACAGGTGCGCACTGCGTTCTAGGTACAGCAGCAAGTGGTAAGGGAATATGAGAGGAGCGCTGCATAGGCTGAAATCGGCTGCTGATCCAAAGCAGAGTTTTCAGTCAAACCTTGGAAAATCCGCAGAATTTCCGCTGTGTGTGAACATACCCTAAAAAGTCATGTGCACTGTACGGCCAGCCAAAATCCTGAAGACATGAGCTTCAGTGTAAGAAAACATGCTAGAAGACTATGAAACTCCCCTGTCCAAAATAATCCCGTAGAGAAGGTGACTGCGATTCATCACGTAAAGCCCAAATCTTTATATAGCACCGATGTGTCCCACAGCGCTTTACAACCAGAGGGTACATGTAGGAACCAAGGGTGGATTCAAAATCTGCACCTGAAATATACAGAGAATAGAACCTATTGATTTCAGTAGGCCTGTTGAAACTCTCCTTTTTTTTTTTTTTTTTGCATATGCAGAAAAACGCAGCATACTCTACTTTGTGCGCATTTGTGCACCAAAAGTCCCCATAGTAGTTGGGGGGAGGGGTACAAATGAGATGCAAAACACAACAAGATGCGCAATTCTAATTAAGAAAAAGAGCACTACTGGAACTTATTAGGCTAAATAGCCACCTAAATCGGAGTGGTGTTGTGTTCTGTTTGCAAAAAAAAAACATCCCTTGTGAGCGCAAAAAGTACAGTACAATACGAGATATGCGCACCAAAAAGCCTTGTTTATAGCACAAATATGTAGTGCTGAGGCGTTCGCAAAAACGCTTACGTCTGTGCTAAGGAGCCCTAAATCAGAGAATACATACAGTATACAGGGCCCTGCTCACAAGAGCTTGCAATCTATGAGGAGAAGGGAAGACTCGTAAGGGACAAGCCCTTGTTCTGTACAATGGTCCAGTCGTCTTATATAAATATGGTATTATACAAGATAGGTGAGCCGGTCACCAGCCAGTATCTGGCTATGTACATAAGTGCATTAGGATGTATGGGGTGAGGGGGTACTGTGATCAGGTTTGGACAGAGGAACAGGATAAATGGGAAAGAGTTACATTAGCGGATGTGACCTATCGCCTTAATGAGAAATGTTTTTAGGGCACACTTAAAAGTGTGGGTGTTGGGAATTAATCTGATTGTCTGTGGTGGCGCATTCCAGAGAACTGGAGCAGCTTGGGAAGAGTCTCTTGGAGACTAAAGTGGGGAGGCTCAGGCTACAGCAGAACTTAGTGTGTGGTCATTAGCAGCATGGAGAGAAGTCAACATTTCTGTCTTATTCCTTGCAAGGTTTAGATGCAGATCCAAGGAATCACTAGAATATGTAGAAAGTGGCGGCATCCATCTGGGCGTGTAGTTATCAATGGTCTATATCCAGCATATACAATGAGACCTGACACTTTGTATTACACTTCACACAAACCCTTAGGCAGGACAATGTATACACGTAGGATATGTATATAATAACCAATCAGAGTATTACTTTCTTCCTAAGGCATCACTGATGCTGATTGTGTATTCACAGTGCCTTTACCATGGATGCTGGATAATGCTCCTAACACACACGCTGCTCAGACTTAAAGGGACTTGGCATATTCCAAAAGTATTTTTTTTCCAATTACTGGGTTATTGATAGGAGCTGTTCTTTGAACCAAGAAAGTTTGTTTTGCAATTGCATGTATATTAGCATGACCAAATACGGCACAGGAGATACTAATCCAGTAATTCCTTATGATCTGTTCATGTAGAAGTCTACGGATGAGCAAAGCACATTTGAAAAGGAGAGAATTGCCCATGCAAAAAAGATCATGAAGCCATTTATTCTCAAAAGAGTAAAAAATGAGGTAAGAGATACATAATATATCCTAATAAATCCGCCATTTCATAAAGTATTCCATATAATTATAGATTATCTTGTACATGGGGTTTTCAAGAGTACACTGGGGACATAAATAAGACTATTAACCCCTAAGTGACAAGCCCATAGTAATTTTACCTGCTGGGCTTTTAATCCCCGAGGACGTAAAAAGATGCTTCCTCTGGTGATTAAGGATTTCATCTTCCCTGGAGATAATATTAGGTACGTAAGGCCCCCGGATTTATACGCAGACCTTACCCTGGCTTAGGCGTACGTGCCCATCGCCAAAATTGCGGCTGCATGCGGAAAACCCACATATTGCCGTGGAAATTTTAACATCTCCCCGCACCTGGCTACTAAATGTAGCAGAGAGCCTGGAGATCTCACGGGGGGCCGCAGTATGCGGTTCTTGGTCATGTGATCGCCGTTATCCAATGGTTAACGGCGATCATGTAAAAGTAAAAAAACGTGAGGGGAGCTGAAATTACTTACCTTGGGCCTCCGACAACGTACCCCGACTGGATTCTTATCCGTGCACCTTTCCCCAGCTTTGGCGCATGCGCCCATCGCGAAAATAGTGAACTAAGGTGCAGAAGCTGGGGAGGGCCTGAGAAATTTAAAATCTATTTGCTCCTGGCTACTAAAGGTAGCTGAGAGCTTGGAGCAGTAACTAAGGGCCGCGGTGAGTGGTCTCCGGTCACGTGATCACCATTATTCAATAATAATCAATATAATCCCCTATTCTGTACATTTTAGAAAATAAATCTGCAGTTACACTTTAGAGGTGGACACAACTATATAGAGAGTCAGAGCTATACACAAATAAAACCAACATTGGCTTTTTATATTTTTATTCCCATACGTCCACTGAAGCTGTTATGTAATCTTCCTGCCTACTTTCCCACAGCGCTTTTATACTACCCTCCTGCCTCCTCTCATCTGCACCCCCCACCCCCCCCCCCACCCACTCTGTATAAGGAAAAGCAGTTCTGTGCTGACAGCTTCTCCTTCTCCCAGCGCTCACCTGTTCCCCGCTGGATCCCGTGCACTGTCATTGTTTCAGAGCATCAGGTGTAAAGTACTGTATTATCACAACCTACTGCATGGAGTCTGGTGGGAAATGGACAAAATTGTCTGTAACACAGTACGGCTTCTTCTCTTCACAATGTTGAGGGACGGAGGCTGGAGCAGTATGTATAACAGATGGCAGCAGAGGAAACTTACAACACAGTGGTTGAAATCTATTTAATAAAGCAGAAGACAGGCCTTTATTACTATAATCTACATAAGTTGTTGTGCCTGCACTAGAGCTAACGGTGTAGGCACAGTGCAGACGGGAAGGTAGTTGAAGACAAATTTCCCCAGTAATGACATCTAGCTGCATGTCTCATAGAAAACCCCTAATCAGCTCTGTATAGAATAGGCTAATTAAACACATTTCAAAAAATACTTAAAATTGCCTATTCTGTACATTTTAGGGGAAAAAAATTAAATGGGGTTACACTTTAATATTTCTTGCATGTCTTTAAGGATTCCAATTTCTATGGACACAAAGTTTATGCAGTTGCACATCATATAGTGAAAGTATACAGCAGACGCCAGGATTATGTTTTTAATTTCGTTTCTAGCACCAAACATCGCAGTATGTGTTGTTAAGGGAACATCCATCTGTAACCTTGATTATAAACCCGTCGATGCCCCACAATGTAATGTAGCAGTCTTGCAGTCACGGGGTGTGATAGTTTTCCATAGTTTTTAGAACATCGTGTTTGAATTCATGCCTGTGAGTGTAGTAGTGTTCTTTCTGCACTGTGAATAACCCACTTGTTTCTGCTTCGTCAGGTCCTCAAGCAGTTGCCTCCTAAACAAGATCACGTTCACTTCTGCCAACTGTCCAAGAAGCAGCAGCAGCTGTATGATGATTTAATGATTAAACTGAAGAGGTCGATTGAGGGACCAGGTAAATCTTTTTACCAGTACTTATTAAGGGCTAATGCCCACGGACGGATTTCTGCTACGTTTCCCACGTCAAAATAATGCTGCTATTAGGTTCTATTGAACCTAATAGCTTTTCTGCCAGCCAATGCCCACATGCGTGATTTTACAGCGGATTTATGCGATCGGTAAAAAAACGCGGCATGTTCTATTCTCTATGGATTTACGCCGTGGGAGGTCTCCATCAATATAGCCTTGATGGAGACTGTGGAAAAACGCGTAATATTCCGTGGCCGTGGCTTGTTTTCAAACATGGGACTCCCGCGACATAAAATCACGGGCATATCCCGCTCCGTCCATGGGCATAAGCCCTAAAGGGAACCTGTCGCCCCTTGTAGAGCAGGAGAAGCCGAGTAGTTTGAAAAATAGTTTTATCAGAAAAGGTTCACTATAACTTAGTGATTGAAACAGTTGCTCTTTCTAATTTCCCATTTAGACGGGATGACAGTCGTCTTAAATGCATGAGGGCTGCCGTTGGCACTCGTGAAGAACGTTTAGACAGGCAGAGATTACCACTGGATCGCAGGCTTCTCGCTTCACCTATGTGAAGTGGGGAGCGTTTGCACTCGGTGAAAATCCCGCCATCCAGCAATGATTTTTATTCTTTCACTTTTTGTTATTGCAGACTTTCAAACTATCTTTCTTGCACTTACACTGGATGATTATTGCTCATTTTCATTGGTTTGAATGAATTTTGAGCGATAATCGTCCCGTGTAAATGGCCCTTAAGCTTAGGCGTCCAGTGGATGGTCTCACTCCAATGATCGTCAGCCTTCCCTGTATGAGTGTACCTACAGAGATAGCTGTCAATCACTGGTTGGACCACCCAGTGGACTCCTGAGTTATATAGTTTTGTCAGCTTTTCTTACTGTATCCCATGCTGCTGGCACACCGGACTGCATGTTTAATTACAGTTTTACTCTGAGACAACCCCATTAAGTAGGTCATTTGCATTCTTAACTGTGTGTTTAAGTAGTTGTTTTTTCTTTTTAGAAAAAAATTCTGAGCTTTGCAATGTAATGATGCACTTAAGAAAGATGGCCAATCACCCGCTGCTACACAGGCAGTATTACACAGCCGAAAAATTACGCTCCATGTCCAAACTAATGCTCAAGGTAATTACATCTCCATCCAAGTTGTGATATGTGATATAATGATCAGCAGTCTGTGCCTTATAATATATTGTGCCCTTGCGGTGATGGAAATCCTCTCTCCATATGCGCTTCCTTCTGAGCCTGTGAGGAAGGGCTGCAGGGAGAAGAGAGCCACAGCCTGGATCAGTGAGGAAGTGGATTTCACACTTCTTAGGCTGCTTTCACATAGGAGAGAAAAACAATGCTACAAACGCATGTTTGTGAAACCCATGCTTTTTAATGGTTTCATTCACATTAGTGATGTTTTTACGGATGCTATGTTCTGAGAGAAAAAATCCCAGCATGCTCTTTCTGCGTGGTATTTTTTATGTCCCATGATTCCCTATGAAACCTTTTTGTCTATCACATCACACAAACGTGCAATGTGATTTTAACATTTGAAACTCCTGTTGACTTTTGCAATAAAAAATTGCGCAATTTTATGGCGGGCAGCAGCAATGCAAGATTATTCTCAAGAAAAAGCATCGCTGATGCTAAAATATCATGGGAACAAAGCTGCGATATTGCCGCGATTTTGTAGCGGTGACCTCGCTGTCACCTGTGTGAAAGAAGACTTATAGTCACTGGAGCAAGGCGGGGTTTATTAGGCAACACTAAAAAGTACAAGTGATCACAAGTTGCTGGTGCAATTGCTATAAATACTATAAAAATGTAACCTACAAAAAATAGCAAAATTGCTTTCTTCCCTTTTTTTTTGTTTTTTTTTTGCATTGCACCCAACTTTAAAAATTTCTAACAATTGTTCAGTATCTTGTATGGTACATTAAATTGTACCGTTAGAAAATACAACCTGCCTTGCAAAAAAACAAGCCGTCATATAGCCGTCAATAGAAAAATGTTATGGCTCTTGGAAGGAGCGACAAAGAAACCAAAGCAGAAAAATGAAAAATCTGATATTAAAAGGGTTTAAATTTTATAAGGCTGTTGTATTTTTTATGTCTTTCCACGTGGCCTGTGCTAAACCAGCAGAGGGCAGTAATTAGAGAGAATCCTGCAGCCCGAGACCAAACAGGGAATCTGCAGTATCTTCAATCCAATGCTACGTTTACAATCAGTACAGATTATTTACTTAAAGCCAAGTGCTTGTAATGTGACTGAGCGCTACTTGTAGATATGACATGTAAAGTGTTAATCTACAGTTGATGCGCTTGTATATATTTCATACTGAATATTTTTTCATCTTGTGTAATATATGAAAAGCCGGTAATGTACATTTATTTAACTAATGAAAAAAGCCATAAGAGCCACCATGGACCCATAGACTTGTGCCTCATGCCCACCTGCATGCATCCACAGCGAGTGTGCCATCTGGCAGTGCAGTGCATGCCACGCCGGAGCTGGGCTGTGACGCGGATTCCCACGATACTTCCCCTGTGCTCACACTGTGGAAGTATCGCAGGACAGACTGCTTCCATTGACTCCAATGAAAGACGTCCGTGTGGTTTTCCGCACACAATAGAACACGCTGCAATTCTCCCCCACGAGCGGAAAATCACATTTGAGTAACTTAGTGGTACTCTGCAATAATCTGCACCTTTCTACGTGGCGATACTAGAATGGGGTCCGCTGTCATGGAATATAAATTATTTCAAATACTCCGAAGCAAACACAGCGCACTTTTTTCCTCCTTTTTTTGAATTAAAATAGTACTTTATAGCTGGTGCCTATTTTTATGTTTTTCTTAACGTGTAATTGTTTTCCCCCGTTCATTTAGGAACCAACACATTGTGAAGCCAATCCTGATCTAATCTTCGAGGACATGGAAGTTATGACGGACTTTGAGCTGCACAGACTTTGCTCTGAATTCTCAAGCCTCTCTCAATATAAACTTGAAAAGGAAGTGCTGTTGGATTCTGGGAAATTTGAGGTTCTCGACCAACTATTGTCGGACAGCAAGAAAAAGGTATCACAATTTGTACCTGTTGTAAGAACCTTAAACATGGCAGTGCCAGTGGGTGCAGCCAAGCATTGCACAAGTATGGTCTGACCTTCCTGGTTAATCTGTATACATTAAACCATGGCTCTAACCCCTTGAGCACACTGACATTTTTTTTTTTCTCCTCCCTGCATTCAAGAAATTGTAACTTTATTTTTCTGATGATCTACTTGAATGAAGGCTTGTTTGTAGGATTAATTGTATTTTCCAATGGTACAATTTACTGCACCATATAATGTACTAAAAAATATATAGAAAATTCAAACTGGGGTGAAATTAAAGAGAACTACAACTGCACAATTTTTTGGGGGGGAGGAGGAGTGCTTTCCTTTTACACCACACACGCTATGGTAAAAATGACATGCAGCGTTATATTCTGGGTCTGTACAATTACGGCAATAGCAAATTTATGTAGTGCTATTGTTTATACTAAATAAAATATCTTTAAAAAATTGCATTCTATCGCCATCTTCTCACCGCTAGGTCTTAATTTTTCCATCAATGGCGTTTAGAGTTGTGTGAACGCTTTTTAATTATTTATTTTTTCGCTGAACAACCTTCATTTTCTATTGGTACCATTTTGGGATACATATCACTTTTTGATTTCCTCTTAGACAATTTTTCTTGGAGACTGGGTGATGAAAAACCCGCAATTGTGTTTTGTTTTTCTCCTTACGGCATTCATCATGTGGGATAAATAATGCATTATTTTAATAGATTAAACTTTTATGGACGTGGCAATAGCAAATGTGTTTGGCGCTTTTGTTTTGGTTTTTTTTTTGTAATGCTAAAATAAATGTGTGTTGGAAAAAAAAACTACTTATTTTAACTTCTCTTTACATTTTTCAGGGACTTGCAGTAGCGGTAGTTTGATTGCCTATATAGCTGTTGAGTCCGAGCACTTGGCAATCCTCCAGTTCTGTCATTGAAATTAATGTCTGTCCTCCACTCTGTTCATGTTAGGACCTTCAGTACCCCGTTCTCTGAATCTGTGGAGGTCTCAGCAGATGGATCCCCATGATCATCGCTATTCCCTATCCTATAACTGCTAGAAACTGCAATTCTAGTGCATGACTCATCTTAATATTTTTGTTGCAGGGGGCCAGAGTGGTACTCTTCAGCCAGTTCACCATGATGCTGGATATTCTAGAAGTTTTCCTAAGCCATCACCAGCATAGATATATTCGGCTAGATGGAAAAACACAAATCTCTGAAAGGTAACTAGAAATTGTTTATTATGCTCTTATTTGTACAATTATTTGTCCTTATTGTATACAGTGGGGTTAACAGGGGTTATCCAGGAAGAGCCTGCCAGGATACATCGAGGTCGGAGTGGAAGAGCTGCCCTGACCCTTTCTATAGTGGCCGGCGCTCATAATTGCAAGTTCAGCTCTCACTGCAATCAATGGGACCCCAGACTGCAATTAAAAGCGCAGAGCCTATTGATTTCAATTACCAGCGCTGCCCACACCCCAGTGTATCCTAGCAGAATCTTTCTGATTAACCCCTTTAAGCATGGCATAGAAGGTGAACATACCGCAGCTAAAAGAAGCAAGAAAAGCAATAGTGGCGTTTTGTTTTGTTTTTTTGTTTTTTTTAATGCTTTTAATCAATTGTTTCACGTGCAGATATAGTTTCACAGAATTTGACATTTTTAAATCTGATATCTTGCTTTTACTTTAAATTTGTGCAGTGATTTTATACCATTTCCAGCTTTGTCTTCTACAACATGATAGCACATTTGTGACTGTGGACACCAGAGGTATGCACTAGTGTTTCCTTAGACAGAACAGATGCAGCAAGGGTCTGCTACTTCATAAGCTCTTTATACAAATACACAAGGTATATGGGCATGCTGCCCCTCTTTCCTCAAGGACCCCTAAAGTGTTGCCCCTTGCCCAAGTCTCAGGGTATGACGGGGAAGATTGCCTTGTCGCTACAGAGTTTGTAAGAGGCTTGTATTACATATTAATACTTGTGTATTTATATCAAAAGATTAAAGTGGCAAAAGTTGGAAAGCAATCGCTACAACTGTTCTTGGTTGGGCATGGCCATTAATGACACATACCGAACTGTGTGACTCTGAGCTACCCAGCCTTGCCACAGTGCAGACCGGTAGTGTGAAATCCGCTTGTTCTGGCTGTCCCTCTCCCCAGCCATGCTTAAAACTAGATGTGTGTTCATATCGTTATATCAGACCCCAAACAGGCTCACTAAGAAGTCAGTGGGTGGCATCAAATTGTCCCCTCCTTAAACTAGAGACTGAAACAATGTACAGTATTTCCGTTGTGTCCCACAGACTAATGGATATGGGCCTTCGGTAGTGTCAAACCCAGGGGCCCTGCGTTAACCACACATAGCAGATTGGGCTATTGTAGTAAATACCTCTGCTTCATACCTACCTCTACATTTCAGCACATGGTCCCAGAGCTCGGCGTGTTCTCTGGGCTTTGTACTGGCTGAGTATCACAATATCTTTAAGATTTAAACCCAGCCTGTCTTTCATCACAGGATACATCTTATAGATCAGTTCAATAGCGACATGGATATATTCATATTCCTTCTGTCTACGAAAGCGGGCGGACTTGGAATCAATCTGACTTCAGCCAACGTTGTAATCCTGCATGACATTGACTGCAATCCTTACAATGACAAGCAGGCCGAAGACCGGTGCCACCGAGTGGGACAGACCAAGTAAGGAGGAGTTGTATTACTATTCTGTCTGGTCTATTGTTCAGAATGCCTTAGATTAAATCTTCCTTAACAAGACCACAGTAACATTTTCTAATCTGTTTTAATGTACTGTTTAACCACTCAAGGACATGGCTATTTTGGGCATGAGGACTTGATGATTTTTGGAGGATTTTCATCTCCACTTTTTAAAAGCCATAACTTTTTTACTTTTCCATCGATTAGGCCGTATGAGTGCTTGCTTTTTGCATGCCGAACTGTAGTTTTTATTGGTGCCATTTTTGAATACATAGACCTATATTGTAAAAGTTTTTTTGTTTTTTTTTAATGGTGGCAGGGAGCGAAAACACAACAATTCTGCCATAGATTTTATTTTTTTTAACATCATCAATCATGCAGCATGAATGTGACAATACATTTTTTTCTGCGGGACGGTATGATTAAAAGGATACCAAAATTGGTATGAGCTTGCTTTTTGCGTGACTAGTTGTAGTTTGTTCACGTTATTGTACAAGTCCTTATGGATACGCCGATGCCAAATATGTGGGATCCTCATTTTACCTCTTTTAGTTGTTTTTTTTCAAGTTTTTGGAATGCATGATATTGTACTTTGAATGGCACCATTGAAGAATACATTTCCTCACACACAAAAAAAAACAAAAAAAAAAACAAGCCCTCATAAGGATATGTCTCCGGAAAAATAAAAAGTGCTGATTTTTTTTTAAAGTAGTACCAAAACTGTAGAATGCGACCTGGACACAGGCACATCAGTGGCCGTTGGTCATGAAAGGGTTAAGAGAGGTGTAGGAAATGCCTGTTTTGTTCAATTTGGGCCTCAGAAGAAACTTACTGATAGTAATACGTTTTGTACAGTACAAACTGGTTTTGTTTTTTTCTTCTCCCTCCAGGGAAGTTACTGTTAACCGATTGATCGGCAAAGGAACAATTGAAGAGTCCATGTTAAAAATCAGTCAACAAAAGTTGAGACTGGAGCAAGATATGACAACCTCAAATACAGGTACGTCTCAGATATTTCAGTCTAAGGGTGTGTTCACACACAGCTGATGTGGTGTGGATCTGCTGCAGATTTCACCATTTCCATTAAATTGAAATCTGTGGCAGATCTGCACCAAAATCTTCAGCAAATTAGCGATATGCGACCGCACCCTAAAACACATTTCTGTGGTTGCAGTAGTCCATCTTACAGACAGTCCTTCTGAAGAGTATAGATCACCATGCAGCTAGAGCTTTACATTTCAAATATTGATTATCAGATAGGCCGAATGCCCACGGATGGATTATCACTGCGGAATTCATGGCCAGACGCCCGCCGTGAATGCCACAGCAATGACCGTCCATAGACATGCTGTAGTAAACAATTTTTCCCTGCCCACGGATAGAAATCGACTGCGTTCCCCCCATTTCCCCCCCCCCCCCTAGAATTGCAGCATGTTCTATTCTGTGCATAAAATCGCATGGAGTGCTTCCATTGCGGTCAATAGAAGCCGTCCGTCCTGTGATATTTCGTGCAGTGGGCACAGCAGAAGTACCGCGAGAACCCGAGTCACAGCCCAGCATTGGCGTATCATGCGCTGCCCTGCGCATGCTCGCCGGATAAGACACTTGTGGCGGATCCGGAGAGGTGAGTATAGGGTCTCTGGGTGGAGGCACTGGGTGTGATTCCGTTGCAATATTTTGCAGTCGGTATCCGACCAAACCTTGAGCATATGAGGCCATAATATAGTGTCATTGGAAGACTTAAGTTCATATACCCACATAGTTGTGTTTTTTATTTGCTTAGTTGTTCTGCTGCTGTTCTACACTGGTTTATTTCAAGATTTTGCATAATACAAACCTAAAAAGATTAAAGGCAGAATACTAGAGTCTCCCTCTGCAGCAGAGCTAAGTGGCACATGGCTGGTGGGGGCCCCTGTTAAAGACCTTGCAATGGGGCCCAGGAGCTGCAAGTTACACCTCTGTATGCTGCATTGGGATATAGGCCATCATACTCTTCACCGAAGACTTATAGCGGTTAGTGGTCTACTGATGCATTGAGATTGCCAAGTGATTTACCTGCTCATCCATCATACAGGCATAGAACATGGATGAATATATGGATTCCTGGATGAACATGTCTCGGATAAATAATAATAATCTGTATTTGTATACCGCCAACTTATTCCGCAGCGCTTTCAAGCATGGGATACATGTACCTCACGTAATTGTTGTATTGTTTGCAATCAATTTGAAACAGTTGGTACAGGAGGTATAAGGGGGGGGGGCGAGGCATGGGGAAGACAGGCAGTAGGGGATTTCATGTGGAAATCAGTTAATAGAAAGTAGACTGGGTGGGGCCGTAAGAAAATGCAGGGGTAGATGTCATATGTGATTGGCAGGGCAGAAGGTGTGAGGATCCATAGGGATGGGCGGGGGACTAGGCCAGGGGATTTGGTATGCTTCCCTGAAGAGGTGTGTTTTAAGGCACGTCTAAAATTTCGTAAATCAGGAATTGTCCGGATGCCTTGGGGTAGAGCGTTGCATAGGATGGGTGCTGCTCTGGTGAAGTCCTGTAGACGAGCATGTTAGGTTCGTATTAGAGGGGTGTTTAGTCTGAGTGTGTTAGCGAATCGTGGGGGGCCTGGGTGGTGTACGGACAGGAGGGAGGCGATGTATGGTGGCGTGGCGCCATGCAGAGCTTTGTGGGTGAAGGTGTGGAGTTTAAATTTAGTTCTGCAGTGGATGGGCAGCCAATGCAGAGTAACAGCTGAATTTGAGTACATTGTTAAAAAAAATGCATTTGTTATATTTAGTTACTTTTAGTATGCTTTGTGAAAGAATAATACCCTTTCCTTTTTTTTTTTGCCTAGGGGATGAAGGGACCATACCTCTTGACATGGCAACACTTCTAAAAACATCCCTAGGTCTTTAACAAGCCCTTCACTGTCTGCATGATTGTGGAGATGCAGTTTAAATCCATTGGTTTTCTACTGCCTTGAGAACTTTGTACAGCTTTCCTTCAATTTCCTATAATAGCTGCTATTATTTTACAGTTTAGTAAACTTGAACTGTATAAGACACAAAATGTAGTATTTCATACCTGCGGCAGCTGAATAAACAACTTTTTTGGAAAATGGCAAAAGCATTCTTGATATGAGAATTTGATGTTTGTAACAAATTCATTAGTTCTTTAGGTGTCACTATATTTTGTACAATATCATTTCCCTACCTCTTTAATGCTGTCTGCTGTATTCTTATGTATGTGTATATTTTATATGTTATGTTTGGTTCTTACATGTCTCCATTTTTTTTCTATGCCATTAAAAAGAATGAATTTTGATGATTTTTTTTTTTTACATTTCAAAAAATAAAATATTTGCAGAGTCCTCTGTTTTGTTGGTACATTGTGTGCTAATATTTTTCCCCACTTTGTCCATCCTAACAGCACGCACATGAAGGTTGCCCTTTGACCTTGTTGGGACAGGAAGAGAAGATTTTAAAAGGCCACCTCCCACCGTCATTCTCCAGTGTTCTTCCTGTCCCAACGGGACACAAGGGAGAGTTTCATGTGTGCTGAGGATCCGTACTTGGACTCTTACCTGGATTCGGCAGATCTTTGCACCACCGCCCCGCGAATGTCGCACATCGGGGTGGGGAGGGTGGGGTTGGAGTCCAGTGGTTTCCTGATGGAGCAGAAGGTCCCTGCACAAAGGCCGGGCATCCCTGCGGAGGAGACAAAAAAAGAAAATATAATTACAGAGGTCTGGCTTCTGCCGCGACAGTAAGTCCAGACTTTCCCTAAAAAGTCAGCCTCTTACCTGTCTCCCTGGCTGGACTTACGGTGTGACTTGCGGCTTGAGACACGGCTGCGGGTCGTCGGGCGCGCCTCATCGGCTGGTGACATGCGCCACGACGGCCGAGGGCGGGGCCACGCTGGCTGATGACGCAGCATTTGCTGGTGGCATGGCTGCGCCTGTGGGTGACGCAGTTGCGCTCGCTGAGCGTCGGGATGATGCGCACGCACATTGGGGGCGTGACCTCCGATTACGTCAGATGCCGGGAATGTGCTGGAAGGCGCCAAAGTCAAATAAAAAGCCATCCTTTTCCCGGGCAGCTCACCCTTTTGGGGATTCTGCCACACTTCTTCTAACCAGCTCTAAAGGAAAATGGAGACCGTGGTAGGAGACAGGGGAAGTGCAGCAAGTGAGTAAATCACTTGGACAAAAGGACCCGTCATGTAATTACACTATTATCCTCCAAGTTAATAGCCTCTGCTGCATTTCTATTGCAGGAGGATGTATCCAAAAAATTGGAATCCAAAAGAAGGCTCAGGAAGTGCGCATTAGGTGTCAAAAAACTGGACGATAATACGAAAAAGATTGTATGTAGTCGCAGATTATTTGAGCCGGGAGGAAATAAATGCAGGAAACTGGTCCCGGACCATGGACGTATTCCAGTCTCTAACAGCCCAGTGGGGCTCCCCGCAAGTGGACTTGTTTGCGGACAAAAACAATACAAAGTGCCAAAACTTTTATTCCCTGAACATCAGAGACAAACCATTGGCAATGGACGCCTTATCTGAAAATTGGGAGATGGAGCTGGCCTATGCCTTTCCTCCCCTTCCTCTGATAACCCGAGTTCTAAGGAAAATCCACAACAGCCAAACCAGGGTTATTCTGATAGCACCTGCGTGGCCAAAAAGACCCTGGTACCCGCTGTTAAAATCTCTGCTCATAGATACTCCGATTGACCTTCCCCTGAGGCAGGACCTTCTGTCCCAAGGTCCAGTCTTCTGGTAGGAGTTTCACCAGTTGAAGCTGACAGTCTGGCTCCTGAGCACCATAGGCTGAGGAGGCAAGGTTTACTGGACAAGGTAATTGGAATATATTTTTGAGGTGGATACTTTCGGACTTTTAAGAAGCGGTTCAAAGTCTGGAAAAATTTTCACACTGGTATAGACCCCAGGTTCCGGACCCGGATAAACCTGACCTATCAAAAATTTTAGAATTTTTGCAGGATGGTCTGGACATGGGTCTTAGCCCCAGAACTCTAAGAGTTCAGGTCACAGCTCTGAGCTTAGTATTTGATCGCCAGCTAAGCAAAAATAGTTGGATTTGTAGATTTTTGGAAGGGGCCGACAGACTTAAAGGGGTTGTCCCGCGAAAGCAAGTGGGGTTATACACTTCTGTATGGCC
Organism: Eleutherodactylus coqui; assembly: GCF_035609145.1. Lineage (NCBI taxonomy): Eukaryota > Metazoa > Chordata > Amphibia > Anura > Eleutherodactylidae > Eleutherodactylus > Eleutherodactylus coqui. The sequence goes on along the minus strand of NC_089843.1, from coordinate 175,012,903 downwards.
ATATTAATGCACTTTGTAATGTACATCGTGCATTAATTATGAGCCATACAGAAGTTATTCACTTACCTGTTCCGTTGCTAGCGTCCTCGTCTCCATGGTGCCGTCTAATTTCAGCGTCTAATCGCCCGATTAGACGCGCTTGCGCAGTTCGGTCTTCTCCCTGGTGAATGGGGCCGCTCGTGCCGGAGAGCTGGTCCTCGTAGCTCCACCCTGTCACGTGTACCGATTCCAGCCAATCGGGAGGCTGGAATCGGCAATGGACCGCACAGAGCCCACGGTGCATCGTGGGTGAAGATCCTGGCGGCTATCTTAGTAAGGTAAGTAAGAAGTCGCCGCAGCGCGGGGATTCGGGTAAGTACTAAACGGTTTGGTTTTTTTTTTAACACATGCATCGGGTTTGTCTTGCGCCGAACGGGGGGCCTATTGAATAAAAAAAAAAAACCCGTTTCGACGCGGGACAACCCCTTTAAACCTTTCATCAGGAAGTCTATTCCGGCCTGGGATCTTAATCTAGTTCTGGATAGCCTATGCTAGCATCCATTTGAACCAATTGAGTGTATATCTCTTAGAAATCTGTCAATCAAGATGGCTTTCCTGACAGCCATAACACCTGCTAGAAGGGTTAGTGAATTTCAGGCCCTATCCTGTAGAGCAGGAGTCCCCAACTCCAGTCCTCAGGGACCACCAACAGGTCATGTTTTCAGGATCTCCTATAGTAAGAACACCTGTGGCAATGTCTGAGGCACCGACAATAATTACATCACCTGTGCAATACTGAGGAAATCCTGAAAACATGACTGGTTGGCGGTCGCTGAGGACTGGAGTTGGGGAACACTGCTGTAGAGCAGTGTTCCCCCAACTCCAGTCCTCAGGGACCGCCAACGGAAACCCCGACTGGAAACAAATAGGTGTCCGTTTCACAATAGAAGTGAAGGGCCCCATTTGGTGGCCGGTTTATAAGGTTCTTGATTGATTGTTATACAGAATTGTTAACAGATGGCAGAAGGATTGTAATGTCATTAGTATTATTTGTCTAATACAGATCTGTAGTTGCCCAATAGCAAATAGCCATATGGAGGCAGAAATATAAAAAAAAAGGTCCTGCGGTTACCACCTTCCCTAGGAGCTGCCTGTGTTGCTGCACCTGGAACAGAGATTTTGAGTAGATGACCTCCTGTGTAGCTGAGGATGCTTCCATTAGCAGATGACTTTCAGGTGTGTGTGACACCTAGTTTTATCATTGAATGAACATCCTTAATGGATCTGGGGAAGAAATTGTAACTTTTCAGCCAGTCTTGGGTGGAATCACCTTGGATAACCTATTTGATTCCAACTTTGCCTTAAGGCTTCTTTGTCACGAGCATATATCAGCCGCCATACGCTGCGATCTGATGCATTGGAATCCTGAGACGTAAAAGCTTTCAGCCAGGCCAATATAGCACCAGGTGTTTTTTTTACATCGGGCCCAAAAGATAGACCTGGAACTATCTTTTCGCCCAGAATACTTTAGCCGCTGCATGGGCTCCTCTGCTCTCCTCCCCACTTGCTCTTTGCAGTGGAAGGGGGCAGAGCTAAGCCCGTCCCGTCTTCTCCCATTGCTGGATGGCTGTGGACAGGAGCAGAACTAGGCTGTGTGCTGAGCTCCCGCGCAGTGCTGCTGTGTGTAATGGGAGGGATGGGGGTGGCGCTTAGCTCTGCTCCCTCCCATTGCAAAGAGTGAACAGGGAGGAGGGAGAGGAAAGGGGCAACGGCATGGTGACCTCGCCGTATATACCTCGGCTGATCATAAAAAAAAAAAAAACCCCGCTGCTTGATATACACTCATGGGAAGGGAGCCTAAAACTACAAGAATACAAAATAATGGGGAAGGCTCTTTGTTGTCATCAGGTCCTAGGTCTAAATCTTTAGTGTACAGGGTCTGGAAGTGTACGAGGTTTTTCTCCCCCACATTTGCCCTTGAGCTTTAGTGAATATGGTGTTTAAAAAATAAAATAAAACACCCAGTGGAGCTACTCCAGTGGCAGGAAAGTGCAGTGGTTGTGGAAAAATACTTATCCTAATTATGTACCCTGGTGATGAAGTTGTAAAAGAGGTATGTTACATGGGAAACTGGGTGCAGCCAGGCCAGTATCCATACAACCCCGTGGGTTGACGTATAATAAATGTAGTGGTAAAGGTCAAGTTAAAAAAAAACTGGAACTAAGGCGCAATCCTGAGATGGAGATGTATATATACACAAGTCTTTGGTCATGAAAAAAAAAAAATCTGCTTTATTTGCTAAAACCAGCCAGCTATTAGTTGATTTAGTTGCCATGATTAGGCTATGTCCCTTTTTTTTGGATGAACCAAGATATTTTCAAACAGTTTTTTAAACCGTAAATGTGCCACAAAGCATGTAGGTTTTCTGGCACAATTTATACCAGAAAACTGGCCCATTTGGAGTGGTAAATCTGCCCCATTGTTTACAGTAGTTGGTGACACGAGACTGCTAGAGATGAATTATGAATAGAGAATCATTTTCTCTACTTCACTGTGTGTACCCTTGTTCCCAGTAGGCTGTCATATCCCAGTTTATGAATTACCTGAAGTTTACCTTGTACTATTAATGTTTGTCATGACGCTTCTCCGTGTTCCCCAGGAACATTGACACTTGTAGCTTACTTAAAGGGGTTGTCCCGCACCGAAACGTGTTTTTTTTTTATGTAATAGGCTCCCCGTTCGGCGCGAGACAAACCCGATGCATGTGTTAAAAAAAACAAACCGCTTAGTACTTACCCGAATACCCGCGCTGCGGCGACTTCTTCCTTACCTTACTAAGATGGCCGCCGGGATCTTCACCCACGATGCACCGCGGGTCTTCTCCCATGGTGCACCGTGGGCTCTGTGCGGTCCATTGCCGATTCCAGCCTCCTGATTGGCTGGAATCGGCACACGTGACGGGGCGGAGCTACGAGGACCAGCTCTCCGGCACGAGCGGCCCCATTCACCAGGGAGAAGACCGGACTGCGCAAGCGCGTCTAATCGGGCGATTAGACGCTGAAATTAGACGGCACCATGGAGACGAGGACGCTAGCAACGGAACAGGTAAGTGAATAACTTCTGTATGGCTCATAATTAATGCACGATGTACATTACAAAGTGCATTAATATGGCCATACAGAAGTGTATAACCCCACTTGCTTTCGCGGGACAACCCCTTTAAGATGAGTGGATAGATTCTCAAAAAAAAGCAGTACTATGAAGCATTAGACTGGGATGGGGTATTGGTGGTTACATAGCCACCCTTCTACATGGAACATTTATAGGCCATCAAACTTTCAGTAGCGCCCCTGTGACCTGTTTCTCTCTTCCCCCACTGAGCGGAGTGTAGACAAGTTGCCGCCAGATACCACATCTTTTATCAGTGGAGATTCCATGCAGATTCAATGGTTCGCCTGTCCCATTGAAATCAATGGCTGGACCTGATGCTTAATGTGTTTGGCACCTTTTAGGTGCTCATTAAAAATTAATTAAATGAATCTAAAGGAGGAAGGCTGGCACTAGACACACAACTACTCTTGAAATGTGCAGTTGTAGAATTGGGTCTTTGCTAAAGCCTAAATGTTACTAGGTTTTGCTTTGCATAACACCACAGAATAAGCAATAGTAGAAGAGGAATGGAAAGCCTTCCACTGAAGAGAAGAGTCATACAGGCATGCACATCAACTTTATTTAGTAATTTGCTGACATTTCCTCCATTTAATAAACATGGATATTTTTCTATAGCTCAAAGTGTAATTAACAGCCTCTAAATAAAAGGGATCACAACATTCTGTGGCCTTTAGTAACTGCAGCAGCATCTTCATTGTTACATTGCACTGAATGCTATATCAATAGGGTGTCTCTGGTCTTCTCTTTATCCATGCTGCAATCGCTGGTAGCTCCCTTACCCTTTGCTTGAGAGCGAAAAGATTTGGATAATCTTTGCAAAAGTCAGATTGGTAATACTCAATGGTATCACTGCAGACCTCCCAAAAGAAGTCAGCCCAGGTTACCTGGTGAGAGAAAGAGAGAGTTACAGTCTGAGAACATACATACATAACAAAAATAGTTCTAATAAAAAATAAGCAGAGATGCCATAAAATGCCAAGATAAACTGCTGCTAATCTAGTAAGAACTGTACACCATGGTAAAAAGATCTCATATCCAGCTCCCACTGTCTGTGAGGCTGATAATGGAATGTTAATGGCCTTGCAGACAAACATAGAATAAGAGAAGAGAATAGAACTAAAAAACTGGTAGTGGAGAAGGCGCAACACTCCAGGTTAAAGCACATAGGAAGTGATCAAAGGTTTTGGAAACTTCTCCTTTTATTTAACAAAGTACGTGATTAGCTTTTGAAAACGCATTTCGGGGATAACCCCTTCGTCAGTTCAGCTGGTGTTTAAAACATACAAGCTATAAAATACACATTACCTCCCACTCTGCCTTCTAGAGGGTGGGAGAGTAGAAAAAAAAAAACTAAATATATTATACGTATTTGTTATATAAACTCATGCGGGTACTCATGACTGTATGTCTTATATATATATATATATATATAATATATTATATATACACACACACACTCATGAGTACCCCCCCCCCCCCCCCCCCCCATTAATGCAGTCATACAAATGTATAGACCAGCTACAGCTAGGATTAGGCTAAATGGCACACTTTCATCATCTTTCACAATTTTAAATGGGGCTAGACAAGGTTGCCCTTTGTATTCCTTGCTCTGTCTTTAATCCAAACTATAAGACAACACCAGGAATTTATGTTAAGGGTTTTGGTGTTAAAGGAGAATACTATGCAACAGCAGCATTTGCAAATGACCTAATTAATATGTCTGACCCTATTTCAGAGATCCCCGCACTCACATCTTTATGTGATACTTTTTGACGAAGCTGTTTAAATTTAAAATCAACTGGGCATAAATATCTCAATAATTGAAACTGTACAACAAAAACTCCCTATTGGCACAACAATATATCATATTTTCTGGCATAAATCTATGCAGACAATGGCCAGATCTACTATCATTAAATTATTTTCCTCTCCTGCAGTCTTGCAGAGACACCCTTTCTCCTTGATCTGCACCTGTTACAGGGTTTTTCTTTCTGATCCACAACATAAAAGGCCTAATTTTTCCCCAAATGTAACTACTTATTCCAAATGCTCTTTTTCTCAATGCAAAAATAAACATCACTAGGGGTCTGGGGACTCCCAATTTACTAATATACTACCAGGCTTCTCTGCTTATGAGGACTATCGACTGGGTCCACAACTGGATAGAAAGCTCTGAATTGCATTGGAGCAGCAAATATCTGTTCACACCGAGATCAGCAATCTTGTATTGTGAGTTATCCTAGGCAGCCTAACATATCTTAAACTAAAGTTACTCTGAATGCTTGGTCTAAGTATCACCAGACCTTTTGTCCTTGCCCTTCCCCAACGACACTGATTTCTGATTTTTACAGACTCATGAACTTCCACTAATAAACTCCCTCATAGCTCTCATATACCCTTAGATTCCATTATAAAGGATGGAACTCTAGTATGGTACTTTTTAAAACTCACTTCCTCCAATATCTTGCACTAAAGACGACAACTCTCTCAATAAATAGTCGGGGACCACTTGATAGAGGTTAAACACAATTTGAAAAGACGCTCTTCCACTTAAAATATCCCTCTAAGCTGTTCTCAACCCTTTACCAATCAGTTTTGTGTAAAGACATGCCATTGAAACGCTTTTTCATATTCCTCTGGGTGAAGGAGCTTGGGACTTCCTTATTTGAGTATCTGTAAAATATCTTATGGCCCATTTAAATGCATCAGAGTGCAGGAAAATTTATATAAAACTAGCTTACCCGTCGCGCGTTGCTGTGAAGACAGACAGACATACATACATACATTCGTTTTTAAATATCTAGATAACAACCAATCACAGCGCAGCTTTCAAGTTACCTCAGCGGTATAATATATAACAACCAATCACAGCGCAGCTTTCATGTTACTTTAGTGGTATAATATATAACAACCAATCGCAGCGCAGCTTTCATGTAACCTCAGTAGTATAAGAAATAGCAACCAATCACAGCACAGCTTTCATTTTACCTCAGCATTCTCAATATGCAGCAATTGTCAAGCGAAACGTTCGGCGGATGCATCATTTTGTAGTTGAACACGCCTCCCGTTGCTCGTAATGCCTTTTGCTTTCGTGCTTGAGATGGAAATCAAACGATCTTTGTCTGGGGGGCATAACTGTTGACGATGCTCGCACGCACGCCACCTATCATAGATAGTTGTGCTATGCCAGTAATCTTCCCAGAAGTGTACTCAACAACTTCCCAAAGTTTTATGGCGATTGAATGAATGGTGTAGTAATGCATAAAGGACAGACAGACAGACATACATTCATTTATATATATATATAGATGACATCAGGAAGTGAGAGAATTAGATTCCGTACATAAAATTTGGACGCTAATTCTTTTGCGCATAGAATTGAATAATCGAGTTGGGATCCATTAGCTTTTCCTATTTATGACATAATCAATGCTCGTGCCAAATTTCACGTTTCTATGACACCGGAAAGTGAGAAAATTACATTCCGTACGTAAAATTTGGATGCTAATTCTTTTGCGCATAGAATTGAATAATCGAGTTGGGACCCATTAGCTTTTCCTATTTATGACATAATCAATGCTCGTGCCAAATTTCAAGTTTCTATGACATTGGGAAGCGAGAAAATTAGATTCCGTACGTAAAATTTGGACGCTAATTCTTTTGCGCATAGAATTGAATAATCGAGTTGGGACCCATTAACTTTTCCTATTTATAACATAATCAATGCTCGTGCCAAATTTCACGTTTCTATGACACCAGAAAGTGAGAAAATTACATTCTGTACGTAAAATTTGGACGCTAAATCTTTGGCGCATAGAATTGAATAATGGAGTTGGGACCCATTAGCTTTTCCTATTTATAACATAATCAATGCTCGTGCCAAATTTCACGTTTCTATGACACCGGAAAGTGAGAAAATTACATTCTGTACGTAAAATTTGGACGCTAATTCTTTGGCGCATAGAATTGAATAATGGAGTTGGGACCCATTAGCTTTTCCTATTTATGACATAATCAATGCTCCTGCCAAATTTCACGTTTCTATTACATTGGGAAGCGAGAGAATTCGATTCCGTATGTAAAATTTGGATGCTAATTCTTTGGCGCATAGAATTGAATAATTGAGTTGGGACCAATTAGCGTTTCCTATTTATGACATATTCAATGCCCGTGCCCAATTTCATGTTTCTATGACATTGGGAAGCGAGAAAATTAGATTCCGTACGTAAAATTTGGACACTAATTCTTTGGTGCTTAAAATTGAATAATCGAGTTGGGACCCATTACCTTTTCCTATTTATGACATAATCAATGCTCGTGCCAAATTTCAAGTTTCTATGACATTGGGAAGCGAGAAAATTAGATTCCGTACGTAAAATTTGAACGCTAATTCTTTGGAGCTTACAATTGAATAATCGAGTTGGGACCCATTGGCTTTTCCTATTTTTGACATAATCAATGCTTGTGCCACATTTCAAGTTTCTAGGACATTGGGAAGCGAGAAAATTAGATTCCGTACGTAAAATTTGGACGCTAATTCTTTGGTGCTTAGAATTGAATAATTGAGTTGGGACCCATTAGCTTTTCCTATTTATAACATAATCAATGCTCGTGCCAAATTTCATGTTTCTACGACATTGGGAAGTGAGAGAATTCGTGGCAGTGATGGAAATCGAATGATCTACGTGGGGGGGGCGTAACTGTCGACGCTCGCACGCGCGCCATTTATCATAGGATAGTTGTACTATGCCTATAATCTTCCCAGGAGTGTACTCAACAACTTCCCAAAGTTTCATGGCGATCGGATGAATGGTGTAGTAGCGCATAAAGGACAAACAGACACACACAGAGACAGACAGACACACACACACACGCGCATACATTCAATTTTATATATATAGATAATCTTTAGCCGGTATACCACCCCTACACAGACCCATCAGTACTATCCTTCAACCTCTCTGCTGGAGATGTAACCAGGAGCCCAACATATAATTTACATATTTGGTGGCAATGTTCATCTCTCAGGCCATTCTGGAATGAGGTAATTGAGTTTTCAAGTTATACATGCTGAATTGAAATTAACATACCGTCACAGACAAGACTTTCAATGGGTATGTTGAGAAGTACTAACAACCAGGCAAACAAAGGTATCTTTTCTAAGGGCCAAATGTCTAATTCCTCCTCTTTGTAGGACATGATATCCTTCTGTGAATAACTGGTAGACCTCATGGAAGAGACGGCTGCCTTAACACTTTTATCTGATCTGGGATTCCTGGCACAAATTTTGAATATTTATGATTTCCTAAACTTTTAGCCTCGTCCAACCTAATATCCTGAAATAACTAGATGAGGTTAGAGTGGCATGTGTGGTGCACTCAACCCACTTTTCCATTCATTTACTCAATTCTCACTCCCTCCTCTCCCCATATGCCTGTTATTCATGGTACTTCTAGGCACATTTTAATACCTAGTCTATCGTACTACTTCATGTTTATTCAAGCATCTTCTTTTTGACAGATTTGAACTTTGTTTTAGTTTTATTATGAGCCCGTTTACGGTTTTACAAAATAAAAAACAAAAAAAAAGCCTTTAAAAAGAATTTTACATGGCCAAATGATCAGGTGAACATATTTGTAAGAATGTTTACTTGCCCAATCATTGGGCTTTGTGTAGGTGCCTCAAACGCGTGTCTATCAGATGATTGCATTCATGCAGCGTATCTTTCTGTCTACTGCTGCCATTGATTAAATTCTATAGGATATAAACGATCACAAGAACGATTGTTGGTCCCTGAAAGATTCTGAACTATCCTGTGTGAGAGCCAGATAAACAAGTGTTGATCTCATTGATCGACACTCGTCAAAAGGAAAGAATCTACTGGTGTAAAGAATTTTAAGGATATGTTCACATATAGTGGAATTGGTACAGTTTTGTTTTTTTTTAAAGTGTAGTCTACTGCAGTTCAGCACCAAAATCCGCAATGCAAATGATGCTGTGGAGTTTGGTGCAGATCAGCAAGAAAAACTGCTATGTGTGAACACACCCTAACACAAGTTACTTAAGCTGACCATACACTTTAGATGGCAGAGAGTCAAGAGGAAAGCTGTTAGCCAAGTGTGCCTTTGGCAGCAACTTACTCCCCTCTCCCCAATGAGAACAGACAACTCTAGTAGCCATTTATCTCACCTGAGAATAAAAGGATGGGGAATGTTGAAATTCAAAATACCCAACCCAATGTGGCTTTTCATTGAAGTGGGTGGAGAAAGCAGTAGCTAGTAATTTGATTCCAGAGCAAAGTACATCATTTAATGTTTCCTTGAATCATCAAGGAAAGGTCTTTATTTGCAATAGACCGTCCCTTCAAGTAAGTCGACTTTTTTTCCATCACTATATCCATTTATATTCGATAGACCCTTTGAACATGGAACAGATATGTAGATAATGGAAAATAAAAACTAGAAAAAATTCCCGAGACCCCTTGAGTGTCCTTGGATCCTCCCTGTACGATGCCCTGATGGAGTGTCTAACCTACTAATTTAATACATGTGAGGGGACTTTAAACATAGTGGACTACCTGATTGGCTGATTACTAGAGATGAACGAGTACCAAAATGCTCGGGTGCTCGTTACTCGAGACGAACTTTTCGTAATGCCCGAGAGCTCGTTTCAAGTAACGAACCCCATTAAAGTCAATAGGAGACTTGAGCATTTTTCAAGCTGACCAATGCTTCGCATAGGGGAGTTTGTGTGAAACACCTGAAAACATCAGAAAGTCATGGAAACACCACAGAAACAGATAGGGAATGGCAGGGGCAGCATTCATGGGTGCATCTGAGGCTTCCAGGTCCCACTATTAAGCCAAATTGGGGGCAAGAGCCTGGCGGTCACCCCTCTAACAATTTACTTGGGACAGACCATAAGCAGCAAGGCACGCGCTGGCACATCTTAGCTAAGCATCACACTAGCTGCAACCAAGGCCAATCACCACCTGCGGGTAACACCACTGCTTCTTCTCTTGTGTTACATGCTGGCATTGCTGTCAAACCCCCCGCATGAGCCTGCCTCCACAGCACACACAAAATTTTCCCTGCGCAGCGTTCAGCTACCCTCATGCCACACCACCCTCATGTCTATTTGTAAGTGCGTCTTGGATGAGGAGGAACCGGAGATACACACTGCAGAGGGTTGGCAGGCCCTGGTAGCGACCCTTTTTGAAAGCGGGGGCGATAGCCAACAATGCTGATGAGATTTGATGATAAATTAATGTACGATCATAATTCCAATCCCGTGCCACCTCCATCACAAAATTGTCAGGAGCCGCAAACATGGGCATAAAGGGGACTCAGATGCCACAATTCTACACATCTCCACAATGCAGCAGCGCATACTAACACCAAAGATTGGTTTGAAGCAGGAGGTGTCGCAAAAGTAGCCACCACAGGTATAAAGTGACCCAGTGAAAGTCTCAAAATCAGTTAAGCTTCCTGTGATTGCTCCAATCCAGTATCTCGGATAACTGTGGTAATTTGTAACACGAGAGATAATACATGCCGACTAGCACTGTTCCCCAGACCCCAAGGAGGAGGAGGTGGCATAATAAGCCTGAGAAACTGTTACTGGGGTAGGACCCGCAATACTCTGTGTGGGAAGCACGGGAGCGGGCCCAGGGTCAGACTTGATCCCAGCCTCCACCTGGTTGACCCAATGTGCTGTCAGTTACGGTTCCTTTTATTGCTCCAAAGATTGGATGAACCATGAAGAAGTTCTACAGGCCAAACCTGGCGCAGTTTCACCCCCCCCCCCCCTCCCCAGGACCTCAGCCTCCGCCCACACCCCCAGCAACTGTGGGCATAAAGAGGAATCGGATGCTAGTACTGCTGTGAGCATCTCATTAATTCAGTTATGCTTCTTTTGATTAGTCCAAACCAGTGTCTCAGCTAACTGTGGTAACACGAGAGCACATACATGTCGACCAGCGCTGATCCCCAGACCCCAAGCAGGAGGGGGAGGTGGCATAATAAGCCTGAGAAATCGTGACCGAGGTAGAACCCGCAATCCTCTGTGTAGGAAGCACGTGAGTGGGTCCAGGGTCAGGCTCGGTCCCAGCCTTCACCTTGTGTGGCCCAATGTGCCGTGAGTTACATAGCTATGGGAAACCTATGTGTACCCACACAATTCATTCTGTGTGTGTCAGATAGCTGAACAGCACGCTGGGAAGCCTTTGTGCACCCACAGCATGGGCGAGCCCATGAAACCCAAGAAAAGTATTAAACATGAAATAATTAGAGTGCACAAAAAAGGCAGATTTTCACCCTGCCCAGGACCTCGGCCTCTGCCCACCTCTGCCCAATTCACTCTTTGTATGTGTCAGAAAGCCTTTTGCAGCCTACCCAAGTCATTCAGTGTATTAGTGCCAGATAGCTAAACACCGCTATGGGAAACCTTTGAGCACCCACAGCATAGGTGACCCCATGAAACCCAAGGAAAGTATTAAACATGAAGAAATTAGAGGGCCCAAAGATGGCAGTTTCACCCCACCCAGGACCTCGGCCTCCGCCCACACTTCTGCCCAATTCATTCTGTGCATGTGTCAGATAGCTGAACACGGCAATGGGAAAGCCTTTGTGCACCCACTGTATAGGCGAACCCATGAAACATTTCTGTAGCAAGAGTATAGGCGAACCCCTCAAACCTTTCTGTAGTAAGTGTATAGGCGGACCCCTGAAACATTTCTGTAGCGAGTATAGTGGGTGCAGGTCGGGAGGCGCTCGTGCCTGCATCCTGGGAGGGGGATTGGATCTGTGTGGCAGGTTGTAGCATAGGGGAAGAGGCAGTGGTGTGACCTGGAGGTGGTGAATGGCCTTTGTTCCACCTCGTGGGATGCTTGGCCATCATATGCCTGCGCATGCTGGCGAGACTGGTAGTGGTGGCTCCCCAGCTGATCTTGGTGCGGCACAGGTGGCACACCACTGTTCGTCGGTCGTCCGCGCTCTCACTAAAAAACATCCACACATTTGAACACCTAGCCCTCTGCACGGAGGCTTGCCACGAGGGGGTGCTGTGGGAAACAGTTGGGGAGGGGGGGATTATTTGCTCTGCCCTGCCTCTCCCTCTGGCCACCCCACTGCCTCTTCCAACCTGTCCTGCTGCTGTACTTGCCTCCCCCACTGAAGCCCTGTTTTCAGTAGGCTTAGCAAGCCAGGCGGGGTCAGGTCACCTCATCGTCCAGCAGCTCTTCCTCTGAATCCTCTGTCTGCTCCTCTCGGACTTCCTGCCCGTACAATGACCTCACTTACAGACAACTGTGTCTCATCATCCTCATCCACAAAAAGCTCTTGGGACAGTTGCCGGAAGTCGCCTGCCTCATCACTTTGTAAGCCGTATACCGGGGTGGGCTCCCTAGGATACAGCGAAGTCACAGACAAGGAAAACGTCTCCGACATCAGTTCAGGCGCACACCAAATTTTACTAAAGCACGTGACCACAAATAGGTAATCAACAAAATTCACATGAGGCCCTTGTGCTGTACAGCGCTGTACTCCCCAAATGTGTGCTATGAAAATAGACTATGTTTTTACCTAACGGGCAGGCCTCAATAAACCGGCCCCTTGTTACCTATTAATACCGCTACTCCGGAACAAAGGAAAGGGAGAGTGATCTCCAAGTAGATCAATACCGTCTCGAAGTTGAGGTCGCCCAGACAATGCTGCATCAACCACTGAAATGTCCCCGGGGCATTAGTCAGGCCGACCGGCATCATGTTAAACTCTTAGAGTCCCATGAGTTCGATGAAGGCTGTCTTTGCCTTGTCCTTTTCGGCCACGGGCACTTGCCAATACCCGTTGGCCAGGTTGAGAGTTGAAAAGAACTTGGCATGACCCAGGGAGGACAGCGACTCTTCAATCCGTGGAAGAGGGTAGGCATCCCAAATGGTCTGTGCATTTAGCTTCCGGTAGTCTACACAGAACCGAAGACTCCAGTCTTTCTTCCGCACCAGGACCACTGGGGCAGCCCAAGGGCTCTGACCCTCCTGTATCACCCGGTTTTCCAACATGCTGGCCACCATATTTTACTTCTTGGTACATCTTGGGTGGGATCTGTCTGCACCGCTCCCTGATTGGTGTGGCATCGCCGGTAGGGATTTCGTGTTCGATACCAGAAGTACACCCGAAGTCCTCATCATGCCTGGAGAATGCCTCCTGGAATTCCCACAGAGTCTCCTCCAGAAGCGTCTGTTGCCCCGGAGTCAGGGCCCGGAGATCCACCCCCATTAGGGCCATAATCACTCGACCGTTCCACTCCGCCATCGGGGCCTCTCTTTGCTTGACCTTTACTGCAAAGGTCCAGGCTGTAGCATGAAGCCTCTCCGCCGAAGGATATCCCCCTCAGACACAAACTTCGGCCAACAGGGTATTTCCAGGAATAGTCAACTCACTGTCCAAAACATTGAAGCAGCGTACTGGCACACATCCATCCTTAACAGTGGCAGGAGCCCAAGCTACCAGGGGACGGGCCGACCTTTCCCCTTGGGGGCGGGCTAGATCAAAACTTCCAGCCCATTCAGCTTCCACCCAGCATTAAGATTTGTGCCGGTCGTGGAGGGATCTTCATCGGGGCCCTCAGTGGTACCTTCACGCACCCAATAGCCCCATCGTACAAAGTGCCTTTTTGCAGACAGAAGGTTTTGCAGCATGTGGTGAGGAGCTACATAGTCGGCCGATGTGAGGTGGCCCGCTGCCAGTATTTAGGCCCTTCCTTGGCATAAAGATGTTAGTTTAGGTCTCTCAGCATGTTCATTCCCAGTGTTCCATCTAACCCTTTCCTCGAGGGGTGATCCACCAGTACGACCCCCTTCCTGCCAATATTTTGCCCAAACAGGCAGACCCGCATCCAGACTATGCTTCGTAAATCCATCTCCCCATTATTTGCAGCCATCAATCTGATGACACTCCCATCTTCCGGCTCCATCATGTGGCCGAAGTGTCTCTCAAAGAACTCAAGAGGCATCAGGGTGCACTCCGACCCAGTATCAACTAGATAGCATGCTTTGTTGCCTACCATCTCAGCTTTCATAACAGTGCTGTTAGCATACAGAATGCTATCATCGCGTACGGGACTTAAACCTTGATGAACCACCGCAAGACGCCCTGTTACTGTGGTGGTGAGGAGTTTAACGGCGGCTCGGGGCTCCACCTGCATCGGACTCTCTCTGGCGATATGGCCATACTGTCAGCAGTACCAGGAGAGGGGTCCCCGTGATCTCCAAACACTAGAAGGACCTATCTTGGTAGGCCTGCGCACCCAGCGTATCCTTGATGGAACCAGGTGGGGTGGTGGGACCATTTCCAGAGCCTGAGGTGACCCCGCTTTCATCTGGGACACTTTTACTCAGCGTTCTCTCAACTCTGTCTACACAGCCTCGACTATATCCTTTATGGACTCCGAGTCTTCCGGACTCGATTGACCTCTGGTCACTCCGGTGCTACTTACAGCTTTCACAGCCACAGGCATGGGCTCCTCTTCCCTCTCTACTGCACCCAGGTAAACCTGGTAGAACGTCAGTTCAGGTGTCGCCCGGGCTATCTCTTGCATCTTGTCCTGCAAGAACTTATTGGATAACCCCATTATGAACTGGTCGCGTAATAGCCAGTCAACCTCCTGGAAGGCTCCCACAGCCTCTGCATCCCGCCGCTGCATTTCATTCAATGTCTCCTGTAGGGCATTAGAATATTGCATCAAAGTCTCCTCCTGCTGTGACCGATTGAAGTACTGGCTTCGCAATTGTGCTACCTTGGTGCGCCCCCCCTTGAGCTCCTTCCAGCAGGGACAATACTTTGTCTAAGGTGTCCCTCTCTGACTCGGGCCGCACCATTACAGTCCGTCTTACATCACCCTCTAAGGCCCCCCAATGCTATCTCCGCCTGCAGCTCAGGGGTCAGGTTGCACATATTAACCTTGCTACGCACCCTTTCGGCCCAGTCCTGCAACGTCATGTTTTTTCCGTTGAATTTGAGGAGTTGCTGTATTAATGCCCCAACTTACAAGTATCCTACCTGGGCTAAAGTGACAGGCGCGGGCTGTAATGGCAGTGCTGGGGCACCCTGAGCTGAACCCTGGGCAGGTGCTACTGGATTAATTCCTGCTGCTTTCCCGTCCATAACGGTCGCTGAATCCTGCCGACTACGCCAAGTTGTAAGCTGTGTACCAGGGTGAGCTCCCCAGGATACAGCGAAGTCAGAGACAAGGAAAACGTCTCCGACACCAGTTCAGGCACAAACCAAATTTTATTAAAGCACATGACCACAAACAATAGGTAAACCAACAAAATTCACATGAGGCCCCAAATGTGTGCTACGAAAATAGACTATGCTTTTACCTAACGGGTAGACCTCAATAAACTGGGCCCTTGTTACCTATTAATACCGCTACTAAGGAACAAAGGAAAGGGAGAGTGATCTGAGTACCGGCGGTGCCGCACAACAGCTTAAAAACTTAACCACACTGACTCTATCCCCCCAAACCCAATACAATAAGGAACATGTATTTGTACTGAAGTGTGGCCTGACACGGTCCATAAACCTATCTAATCTAACTACAGGCCCAAACGCAGCCACAAGTAACTTGGCACCAAAATATGGTGTCTTGTGTGCACGTAGTTTTATTACTGGTCTGGTCTGCTGTATGATCAGCCAAAGAGTCCAGACAGATGAGGGGCCCCTCCAGAAAAGTGTGCGGTACCGCAGAGACCAGTTACTCACTTTCTCAGCGACATCCAGTATTGCCCACACAATATCCAGTCTCGCTCTGGTTGTTCAGCAACATCCCTGGAAGCAAGTCTTCTCCCATCGAGCGGGCATCTTGTCAAAATCTGAATCCGCTGCAGCTCCGGTCCCCTCAGTACACGGCGTCCTTCCCTCTTCCGTAGCTCCACTCAGATGACTCCCTCGACCAACTGTCACCTTACAGTGTATGCACGCTTTTTATTTTCTCTCCTCCCGTGCGCACAGGCTACCATGGCCCTGTCACCATAATCTTTGCTGTAGAACAGCGACCTCTTGTGGACGAATAATAAAACACACAGCAGAGGACTATATACATTAACAAGAACAATGTACACATATTGGAGGCTGTCTTACCCTCTTACAACCCGGACTCAGGGAAATTTCCAAATGTTGGGCATCGGTCACGACAAACTCCTCAGGTGGGTGAGGAACCGTTTTTTCCGAATCAGGGAAGGGACCCAAGAACAGTTCCTGGGAGTCTGCCTGCTCAGAATCTCTCCTTTTCGTGGAGTGACGAGGCTGGGAGGAAGGAGGAGCAGCCAGAGGATTCAGAGGTGCAGTCCCTAGCATGGTAGGAGTGGACTGCGTAGAAGACTGGGCGTTCGATACATTGCTGGACGCGTTATCCGTGATCCATGACAGGACCTGCTCGCACTGCTTTGCTTGTAATAAAGGTCTACCACGCGGACCCGCAAAATGTGAGATGAAGCTGGGGAGCGGAGAGGCGCAGCACTCTCCTAATCCCTCAGCAGCCGACTCTGATTCACCCCGCCCAGGACCTCGGCCTCTGCCCACTCCCTTACTTGGACGTCCACATCCTTGACCCTTACCCCTACTCCTCATCATGTCGGATAAAGGATAGAGCAGGGCCCAAATAAATTAACCCACTATATAGCACTGAGAACTGGGGCTAATTTACCGCACACAGAGACTTGTAGATACCAGAGACTCTATGCTGTGACAGAAAAAAATTAAACCGCTGTCTTGCGCTGATATCTAGGGGTAATTTACCGCTCACAGAGACTTGTAGATGAGAGACTGTAAGAGAATTACGACTAGTTCACCCCACACAGCGAATGGGAGATGTGAGATACTCTGCACTGGCCCAGCCAACAATTAACTGACTGTTTAGCGATGAAAACTATGGCTAATTCACCGCACACAGAGAATGGTAGATGTGAAATGCTCTGCACAGGCCTAGATGCTTGAAAACAAAATTTGTGCACTACTGCTTCCAGCCAGTCAAAAAAGTTATGCACACAATGAGGAGTAGCCCTAAAAAGGACTGTTGGGTTCTTGAAGAAAGGATTCTCCCTACTATAACACTTTCCCTATCTCAGCAGCAGCTCTTTCCCCAACCTCTGCCAGCATGCGTCTGTGGTGAGCCGCGGGAGGCACCAGTTTAAGTATTCGGCGGTCACCTGATCCCGCCAGCCACTCACTGCTGTAAACGTGCAGAGCACTGGCACGTCACAGCAGGAAGTGGTAATGCCTTCCCTACATGTTTAGTGGCTAAAAAAAAAAAAAATTGTGCTAAACATGCAGGGAGGGGAAGTGAAATTGACTCGAGTACCGCGTGGTGCTTGACTCGAGTAACGAGCATCTCGAGTAGCCTAATACTCGATTGAGTATCAAGCTTGGATGAGTGTGCTCGCTCATCTCTACTGATTACCTGTTTGCGCCAGGTGAGTCTTTTTTCATTATTTCAGAACACCCCATTTTTTATTATAAGTTCTGAGGCCCTGTCCCCTTTCTTAATTTGTTCTCAATATACAGAATTGTATTGCACGATAAGAAAGCTTTGCTAGATGGACAGTAAATATTTTTGTTAAATCCCTTGAGTCAAAGCTGAAAGTCTACACTTTATTCCCACCTCAAATGCTTCATTTTAAGTCTCTAGTTGTAATATTATAGAGGCTAAATTATGATTGTATTATTGTAAATTATTAGATGAAGTCAAAGCCCATAAATATTTGGACAAAGTCCTCCAAAAACATGAAACCATTGATTGAATAGTTCAACAATTTTAATTAAAATGGGATGCTGAAATAATTCTGTAAATGCCCAGTTACGCTGGCCAATCATCATCATGATTACCTTGATTCCAAACAATCGTAATAATAATTTCTCAGTGTGAATGCAGGAAAAGATCAACCATAATTGGTAAGTGTACATTCCTATCTAGCAGGTGGTTTTCGTAAAAGGTTAGAAAAATGAAGATGACCACTACACTCCAACTGTAAGGTGTGTTTATGCACCAGAATATGTGCAACATTTCAACCATAATAAGTTTTTGTCAAGCATCATAAGGGCTATAGCTAGCCATTCATTTATTGGCTGTGATTGGCTCATCAAGTCCCATCTGTGATTGGATGAGGCCACGGTCTTCAGTCAATCCCAACAATCTCTTGCTGCAAGCGGGGTATGCAACCCACATTACCAGGAAGAGAATGCTCTGTCAGCGCTGAAGGACGACACGGAAGACTGCCAGAGCGCCTAGAGAGCAGTGAGAGGGACTGGAACAGTGCGTGCTAGGTAAGTATTAAGACACCGCCTCTTTGGGGACAAAAAATTAATATAAGACAGTGTCTTATTTTCGGGGAAACATGGTAGCAATAAAACAGTCCTTGTTGCCTATAGGACTCAGCCAGAGCTCAGCTTCCATTTCTTGTAAGACTCTGGAAAAAAGCAAGCAGCACGGTGATTGGTTCCTATGGGTAACAAGGACAGTTTGGGCAATTTGTTTCTCGTATTAGCAGTACATATAGAAATAAAATCAGAATGCGCCCCTAAAGCAGTTTTAAATATACCAATAAAAGTGGAAGGTGAAATATGACTCACCTGGTGCTCGAAGGGTTAACCCGTTAGCCTGGGAAAACCCTCCGTCACCTGTTGTCCACGACAGCTTTAAGAAGTTTTTTTCATCTACATTCTCCTTGGTAGAGGAGAGGCGTCCAGGGTATTCAGGAATATCACTATATACAATTCAAAATCTACCCGCGCCAAAAATAGAAGTTTAGTTCAGGTTGGCGTGGGTATATTTTGAATTGTATGTAGTCATATTAGCAGTAGATAGATACCGTATTTCCCTGAAAATAAGACAGTGTCTTATATTAATTTTTGCTCAAAAAGATTTAACTTTTTACATCTATAGCTGCCTGGACACTATTTAAATAGACTTTTTTAACTAACTGTAAGCTGAGCTTAATTTTGGAGTAGGGGTTATATTTCAAGCATCCTCAAAAACCCTGAAAAATCATTTTGCGTCCTCAAAAATCCTGGAAAATCACGCTAGGTCTTATTTTCAGGGAAACAGGCTATTATTTTTTTTTAACCTAGATTATTTTAACCATACCATTTCTTCAGTATGGCAGTTTTCTTACAGTTGTTTCTTAGCATTAAAATTAAAAAGTGTACTTACATAGTCACCAGCGAACCACTTTTTATCTCCCAATTCCTTTTCCAAGTTAGAGCAGACAGAAGCACCAGTTTTAGCAATGTACTCCTTAATGGCCTAGAGAAATGCACATTTCTGATTATTGTTGAACATGGAGGCACATACATTTTATAAACGATGAACCATATGAGGAAATTATTAACAGCATTGTATTTTGTAAGTTGAATAACGAAGTGGTCATCTAGTTTTATCCTGAGTGGTGGGTTTGGAGGCAAAAATCTGCTTAAAATTAGGTAAATTCTGCATTGTGTTGCCAACATTCCTTGAGAATATTCTACATATACTATGGTAGATTTGCTGATTAAACCATTTACTACCTGCATAAAGGCCTGAACAAGCATTCATGCGAGCACTTGTTAATTATTGTCCCTGTAAGCAGTGCAGCGACTAGCTGACAAACGAGAAATGCTACAAAAAAAAATAAAGCAATGAAAATAGCTTGAAGAAGGCCTGCTATAGGCCGAAACGCGTTGCTGTGTACTGCTTCTGAAATCACTTAAATAAATAGAATCTCCGGCATACCACCCGGTGCAGAGTAACACCTTTTTTTTTCATTGCTGTGGTGCAGTAGGGGGGTTCCAGGGAGGATTCCACCTAAACCAGTAAGTGATTTATTATATCATTAGATTAATATATATCACTTTGCTAATATATTGCTCTACTTTTATAGTGTAGTGTATTAGGACTAACATTTCTCATTTTCCTTAACCTATTAGACCCAGCGAAGACCCAATTGGCTGTTGTAGATGGCAGAACCCGAGGCCATTATTCGGCCTCTGGCTGCCATGGTAACCATAGTCACCTTGCAAACACTTCCTGGTAGGGTCTATGGGATAAATGAGGGAGCCCCCTTCCTCTCCAAACACTTATATTCCAGAGTTGGCATTGTTAGGATATATGTATTAGTGTCATGCAATGCAAGTCTATATAACAGATTTTCAATGAGCGTATTTCAAATCTAGATCACAAGGGGGAAAAAAAACATTACAGAATCCTCGCCGAGTCTACTGCACAAGGATTAGCCCCACTGAATTCCACATTCAGCACAACAGCATATCAGCACAAACCATGCCAACTGTTAAGCACAGTGGTGGAGGGGTGATTATTTAGGCTTTTTTGAAGTCACAGGGCATAGGCACCTTGCCGTCCTTGAGAAAGTCATGAGCTCTTCTGTATATTAAAGTATTCCACATTAAAACGTGAGGCCATCTATCCAAAGCTAAGCTTGGCCGAAACTGGGTCATACAACAGGACGATTCCAAACACAGCAGCAAATGTACATCAGATTGGCTGTAAAATAAATGATTCAAGGTGTTGCAACAGCCCAAAGTCCAGACCTCAACCCAATTGAAATAAGGTTGCATGACCTTAAAAGAGCTATACATAAATGAATGCCCACAAACTTCAATGAACTGAAGCAACGTTGTAAACAAGAGTGGGCCAAAATTCCTCCAGAACAATGTAGTAGACATTCCTCCAGAACAATGAAGTCATACAGAAAATAATTACTTCAAGACATTGCTGCTAAAAGTGGTTCTACAAGCTATTGATTCATGGGGTTTATTTAATTTTTCACAAACTGCATCCGCATTTTGGCCTAACTTAATAAAACAAATAATTACATGGTAAAATTTGTCATGTGTTGTATCTACCTAATAACAAAACCTTCTAAGGACCACATTTTTATTATGTCCAAAATATAAAACTACAGTATTCCAAGAGGGTGTGTTTAGTAATTCTCATGACTGCTGTTACAGTACTAGTAGTGTGCACAGGTACGCACGGCGTAGGACTCCCTGACCCTCACCCACGCCGAGTTCCCTTCCTGGAGGTAGCCCCAAAGGTGGACAGGACCGGAGGGATAAACAACTTCAAAAGGGATTTATGAAACACCCTCCAAGAACCCGGTAAATCCAACTCCTAAGCTAGAGGATTAATGACTCGCGTTATGGTAAAGAGACCGATAAAACGCGACGCAAGCTTTGCGGAGGGGAGCTTCAATTTTAAATTCTTCATAGACAAATAAACCTTCAAACCGACCTCAAATGGCTCAGACACAGTGGACCTTTTACAACTACGTAGTTGCATACGACTAGAGCTGAGCGAACGTACTCGTCCGAGCTCAATGCTCGCTCGAGTATTAGGGTACTCGAAAGGCTCGTTACTCGAGACGAGCACCATGCTGTACTCGAGTCAATTCCATTTCCTTCACTGCATGTTTTGCGCCATTTTCTGGCCAATAGACATGCAGGGAAGGCATCACAACTTCCTCCTGTGATGTTCCAGTCCTATCCCAGCCCCTCTGCAGTGAGTGGCTGGCGAGATCAAGTGACCGCCGAGTATTTAAAGCAGTCCCACCCGCTGCTCGCCTCAGACACACGCTGGCAGAGATTAGGGAGAGGGCTACTGGTGCTAAAGGGAGAGTGTTGGCGTCTTCAAGAACCCCATTGGTCCTTCTTAGGGACACATCTGACCGCGTGCATTACTGTTATGACTAGCTGGGAGCAGTTTTGCACAAATTTTTTTTTTTTCATCTCGGGCTGTGCAGGCCATTACAGCTATAGCGTTCTCAGTCTGCAGTCTATTATACAGAGTATAGGGAAAATGCTGCTGAGATACGGAAAGTGGTAGTGTAGGATCCGGTCTACAAGAACCCCAACAGTCCTTCTTAGGGCTACCTTTGACCGTGTGCATTACTGTTGTGGCAGCTGGGAGCAGTTTTGCAGTTTGTTTTTTTTTCTTCATCTTGGGCTCTGCAGTCTATTGCGTTGTCAGTCTGCAGCCAATTATACAGAGTATGGGGTCAGTACTGGTCAGGCAGGGACAGTGGTAGTGTAGAATCATGTCAACAAGTACCCCAAAAAAGCTCCTCCATAGGGCTACCTGTGAGCGTGTGCATTACTGTTGTAGTGGCTCACTATTAGCCAGCTAGGCCTTTCTGCAGCCCAGCGTATAATTTTTTCGGCCTACAGTGTGCGTTACATAACCGCTGTGACCCTCCAAGTGCAGGCCAATAATTGCCTAATTTTTTACACCGCCTTGTGCGTCCGTCAACTTCACGCACAGCGTACGCCCACAGCTGCTGATAGAGGGAAAGACATATACACGCTATCTAGGCGGCTGGTTTAAAAAAAAAAAATAAAAATGAAAAAAACACTCCTCCTTAGGGCTACCTGTGAGTGTGTTCATTACTGTTGTAGTGGCTCACTTTCAGCCAACTAGGCCTTTCTGCAGCCCAGCGTATAATTTTTTGCGGACTGCAGTGTGTGTAACATAACTGCTGTCAGCCTCCAACTGCACGCCACTAATTGCATAATTATTCAGACCACTCTGTGTCTGCTCTATTGGTAATACACCATGCTGAGGGGTAGGGCTAGAGGATGTGGACATGCTGAGGGGTAGGGCTAGAGGACGTGGACCCGGACGAGGACCCGGATTTCCAAGTGAGGGTGTGGGCATAGGCCGAGTTCCTGGTCCAGGAGAGAGGAAAGTTTCTGGGGTCCCCAGCTTCATATCACAATTTTTGGGTCCACATCGTAGACCTTTATTACAAAATGAGCAGTGTGAGCAGGTCCTGTCGTGGATGGCAGAAAGTGCATCCAGCAATGTCTCCAGCAACCTGTCTTCTACGCTGTCCACTGCTGCAACTCTGAATCCTCTCGCTGCTGCTCCTCCTTCCTCCCAGCCTCCTCACTCCATGAAAATGACACATTCTGATGAGCAGGCAGACTCCCAGGAACTGTTCTCGGGCCCCTGCCTTGATTCGGAAAAAATGATTACTCTCCCAACTGAGGAGTTTGTCGTGACCAATGCCCAACCTTAGGGAAAGTTCCCGGGGTCTGGGTGATGAGGCTGGGGACTTCCAGCAACTGTCTCAAGAGCTTTCAGTGGGTGAGGTCGATGAGGATGATGAGACACAGTTGTCTGTGAGGTAGTAGTAAGGGCAGTGAGTCCAAGGGAGGAGAGCACAGAGGATTCGGAGGAAGAGCCGCTGGACGATGAGGTGACTGACCCCACCTGGTTTGCTAAGCCAACTGAGGAGAGGTCTTCAGAGGGGGAGGCAAGTGCAGCAGCAGGACAGGTTAGAAGAGGCAGTGGGTTGGGCAGGGGTAGAGGCAGGGCCAGAGCGAAGACTCCCCCAACTGTTTCCCAAAGCACCCCTTCACGCCAAGCCACCCTGCAGAGGCCTAGGTCTTCAAAGGTGTGGATGTTTTTCAGTGAGAGGACGGACGACTGACGAACAGTGGTGTGCAACCTGTGTCGCGCCAAGATCAACCGGGGAGCCACCAGTACCAGCCTCACCACCACCAGCATGCGCAGGCATATGATGGCCAAGCACCCCACGAGGTGGGACGAAGGCCGTTCAACGCCTCCGGGTCACACCACTGCCTCTCCCCCTGTGCCCCAACCTGCCCCTCAGATCCAACCCCCCTCTCAGGACACAGGCACGAGCGCCTCCCGGCCTGCACCCACACCCTCACCTCCGCTGTCCTCGGCCCCATCCAGCAATGTCTCTCAGCGCAGCATCCAGCTGTCGCTAGGGCAAGCCTTGGAGCACAAGCGCAAATACGCCACCACGCACCCACATGCTCAAGCTTTAAACGTGCACATTGCAAAATTGATCAGCCTGGAGATGCTGCCGTACAGGCTTGTGGAAATGTAGGTTTTCAAAAACATGATGGCGGCGGCGGTCCCACGCTACTCCGTCCCCAGTCGCCACTATTTTTCCCGGTGTGCTGTCCCAGCCCTACACCAGCACGTCTCCCGCAACATAAATCGTGCCCTCACCAACGCGGTTACTGGGAAGGTCCACTTAACCACGGACACGTGGACAAGTACTGGCGGGAAGGCGACTATATCTCCTTGATGGCACACTGGGTGAATTTGGTGGAGGCTGGGACTGAGTCAGAGCCTGGGATTGCACACGTCCTACCCACACCCAAAATAGCGGGTCCTTCCTCGGTTTGGGTATCTGCGGTGGTCTATGCCACCTCCTCTAAACCCTCCCCCTCCTCCTACGCAACCTCTACCTCTCAATTAAGAAATGTGAGCAGCATGTCGCCAGCAGTCGGTGTGGCGCGGCAGCACAGCGGTGGGCAAGCGTCAGCAGGCCGTGCTGAAACTACTCAGCCTAGGTGACAAGAGGCACACAGCCCCTGAGCTGTTGCAGGGTCTGACTGAGCAAACCAACCTCTGTCTTTCGCCGCTGAGCCTCCAACCGGGCATGCTCGTGTGTGACAACGGCCGTAACCTGGTGGCGGCTCTGCAGCTCGGAAGCCTCACACACGTGCCATGCCTGGCCCACGTCTTCAATCTGGTGGTTCAGCGATTTCTGAAAAACTACCCGCACTTGTCAGACCTGCTCGGCAAGGTGCGCCGCGTCTGCGCACATTTCCGCAAGTCCACCACGGACGCTGCCACCCAGCGGACCCTGCAACATCGGTTTAATCTGCCAGAGCACCGGCTGCTGTGCGACATGCCCACACGGTGGAATTCTACGCTCCACATGTTGGCCAGGCTGTATAAGCAGCGTAGAGCAATAGTGGAATACCAACTCCAACATGGGCGGCGTAGTGGGAGTCAGCCTCCCCAATTCTTTACCGAGCAGTGGGCCTGGATGGCAGACATCTGCCAGGTCCTCGGAAACTTTGAGGAGTCTACCCAGATGGTGAGCGGCGATGCTGCAATCATTAGCGTCACCATTCCTCTTCTATGCCTGCTGAGAGGTTCGCTGCAAAGCATAAAGGCTGACGCTTTGCAGTCAGAACAGGAGATGGGGGAAGAGAGTATGTCGCTTGATAGTCAGAGCACCCTCATGTCTATATCTCAGCGCGTTTTGGAGGAGGAGGACGACGAGCAGGAGGGGGAAGAGACAGCTGGGCCCACTGCAGAGGGTACCCATGCTGCTTGCCTCCCATCTGTTGGAGGAGTTGGAGGATCCTAAAAGTGATCTTTCTAGTGAGGACAGCCATGTCTTGCATACTGGCACCCTGACACACATGGCTGACTTCATGTTAGGCTGCCTTTCTCGTGACCCTCGCGTTAGACGCATTCTGGCCACTACGGATTACTGGGTGTACACCCTTCTCGACCCCCGGTATAAGGATAACCTTTCCACTCTCATTCCCGAAGAGGAAAGGGGTTTGAGAGTGATGCAATACCGCAGGGCCCTGGTGGACAAAGTGATATTAAACTTCCCATCTGACAGCGTTAGCGGCAGAAGGCGCAGTTCCGAGGGCCAAGTGGCAAGGGAGGTGCGGAGATCAGGCAGCATATTCAGCGCAGGAAGGGGAACACTGTCCAAGGCCTTTGCCAGCTTTATGGCTCCCCAGCAAGACTCCGTCACCACTCCCCAGTCAAGGCTGAGTCAGAGGGAGCACTGTAAAAATATGGTGAGGGAGTACGCAGCCGATCGTACCACCATCCTCTGTGATGCCTCTGCTCCATACAACTATTGGGTGTCAAAGCTGGACACGTGGCACGAACTTGCGCTGTATGCCGTGGAGGTGCTGGCTTGCCCTGCCGCTAGCGTCTTGTCAGAGAGGGTGTTTAGTGCAGCTGGGGGAATCATCACTGACAAGCGTACCCGCCTGTCAACTGCCAGTGCCGACATGCTTACACTCATAAACATGAACAAAGCCTGGATTTCCCCAGACTTCTCTTCTCCACCGGCGGAGAGCAGCAGAACCTAAAGATTATTTTCGCTGCAACCGCAGATAAAAGCACTCTTCTCTATCACCGGTAAAACGGGGCATTTAGCTTTCTGAATCTGTCTCTGACATTAGTCCTCCTCCTGCTACTCCTCCAGAAACATGTGATCGCACTAAACAGCCAATTTTTCTGGGCCCAAAAGGCTCATCTACATCTACCAATGTTTTTACAATTTTTCTAAGTTTCAAAAGTATTGAAACTGTAACATAAACCAATTTTTTCAACAGGGCTGCCTACAGGCAGTTACAAATTAAGCAACAGTGAGCTGTATCTTTAAAAAAATGTTTATGGGATTCACCTGCCCTCTCAGTTGATAAATTTTTCATAGGTACACTTGTATTCTTGGTACACTAATTTTTGGGGCCCATGCCTACACTCTTAGCCAACCAATTTTTCCAGCCTTCGCCTACGCTTACGGTATCCCAATGTTTCAGAGGTTGGCCTATACTATTACTACAGAAATTTTACTGGGGTCTGCCTGCCTATACTTCTGCTACAAGAAAGTTACAGGGGTCTTCCTATACTGCTGCCACAAAGATGTTACTGGGGTCTGCCTATACTGCTGCCACGTTAATTTTACAGGGGTTTGCCTATACTGCTGCCACAAGGATGTTACTGGGGTCTGCCAATACTGCTGCCACGTTAATGTTACAAGAGTCTGCCTATACTTCTGCTACATAAAAGTTACTTGGATCTGCCTACACTGTTACTACAAAAATGTTACTCGGCTCTGTCTATACCGTTACCACAGAAATGTTACTGGGGTCTGTCTATACTTCCGCCAAGTTAATGTTACTGGGGTCTGCGTATACTTCTGCTACAAAAATGGTACTGGAGTCCGCCTATGCTTCTGCTACATAAATGTTACAAGGGTCTGCTTATACAGCGGCAACAGACATGTTACTGGGGTCTGCCTTTACTTCTACAGAAATGGTACTGGGGTCTGCCTATACTGCTGCTACAAAAATGTTACAGGGGTCTGCATATACTGCTGCTACACAAATGTTACAGGGGTCTGCATATACTGCTGCTACACAAATGTTACAGGGGTCTGCATATACTGCTGCTACACAAATGTTACAGGAGTCTAACAATACTGCTGCTACATAAATGTTACAGGGGTCTGCCTATACTTCTGCTAATGAAATGTTACTGAGGTCTGTCTATACTGTTACTACAGAAATGTTACTGGGGTCTCCCTAGACTTCTGCCACATAACTGTTACTGGGTTCAGCTTATACCTTTACTACAGGAATATTACAGGGGTCTGTGTATACTATGGGTGCACTCAGTCTTCCCATCGCGGTGTTCTACCTATCTGGCCCGAAAAACAACCCAGAATGTCTAGGGCATGGCGTGTCGGCCGCAGCCAACATGTATTTCCTCTCACACAACCGCAGCTATCCGGGGCACTGCAATGGGATTTCTTTCTGTACGGTCTGTGTGTTCCTGCTAGCCACCCATGCCATTTACCTGTCTGTCCCCAAAACACTGACAGAGTTGGGTAGGATGCCGAGTGCAGATGGTTTACCCCTTGTGCTGTCGATGAGGTATCCGACACCCAAACAGAATGAGTAGTGTGTGGACACATGGAGTCCCCATTGCTATGTCACTCGCAGCACCTTGGGCCACTCAGGGTGTTTGCTGGGACAGAGGCTGACCCAGGGCCCGCTCACACCGAGTATTGCTGCATTGTGGAGATGTGTAGAAGTGCTGGGCTGGCAGCGGACTCTCCTTTATGCCCACGTTTGCAGCTCCTGACGAAGGTGGCAAAGGATTGGAATGAAGATGGAACGTCAATCTATTATCAATTCTCAACAGCATTGTGGGCTATCACCCACACTTTCAAAGAGGGCCGCTGCCTAGCCCTGCCAACCCTCTGCAGTGTGTGCCTCCGGTTCCTCCTCATGGCAGACGCACTTATAAATAGACATGAGGGTGGTGTGGCTATGAGGCCACAGTGTGGCATGAGGATAGCTGAGGGCTGCGCAGGGGCACTTTTGTGTGCGCTGCGGACGCAGGGTCGTGTGTGTGTGTGTGTGGGGGGGGGGGTGTTGGGCAGCATGTAACCCAGGAGAAGAGGCAGCGGTGTGTCCCACAGGCAGTGATTGTGCTTGGTTGGAGGTAGTGTGGTGCTTAGCTAAGGTGTGCCTTGCTAATGAGGGTTTGTCCCAAGTAAAAATTGCTAGGAGGGGCACTCTTGCCGCTATTGTGGCTTAATAGTGAGACCTGGGAACCTGAGATGCAGCCCTGCATGTTGCCCCCTGCTTGCCCTATCCGTTTCTGTGTCATTTCCATCCCTTTCGTAGGTTTTGCAGATTTGCACAAATGAAAACCTTAGCGAGCATCAGCCATATACAAAAATGCTCGAGTCGCCCATTGACTTCAATGGGGTTCGTTACTCGAAACGAACCCTCGAGCATCGCGGAAAGCTCGACTTGAGCAACGAGCACCCGAGCATTTTGGTGCTCGCTCATCTCTACATACGACCACTTGCTTCCTCCAGATTCTCGTGCACACCATTCCAGACCTCCCACAACTCACTAGTAACAACATCAACAGCGGGACAAACTGTAGGTACTGGAATGGAAGTCAGGAACTGGGGATGCTGACCAAACACACAGAAGAAAGGGGACACCCCCATCGCAGAACTGATATGATTATTTATGGCAAATTCGGCTAAAGGTAAAAACTGTACCCACAGACTGACCCTCTCGCCCACAAAAAGACGCAAGTATTGTACTAGGTCTTGATTTTTATGTTCCATTTGTCTTTCTCATCAGCGTTTCATTCGTAGAGGAATGGGCAGAGATGTTCCCAAGTTTTTACAGAAGGCCCTCCAAAATTAGGCCACGAATTGCAATCCCCAATTTGAAACGATATTGACTGGCATTCCGTGCAATCGTAGAATCTCTCTAATGAAAATCTTCACTAATTCAGCGGCAGACGGTAATTTTTCCAAAGCAACAAAATGGGCCATTTTCGAGAACCTGTCAACAACTACCGAAATGGTGGACCAACCTTGTGACAGGGGCAGGTCAGTGACAAAATCCATGGACACGTGCGACCATGGCCTACCAGGTACTGACAATGGCATTAACAGTCCCTCAGGGTTCCTACGCCGACTCTTACCACGTGCACAAGCTGAACACTGATTTACGAATTCCCGAACCTGTCGTGGAATGCCGGGCCACCAGTAGAAACGGGAACATAGCTCAAGAGTCCCCTGGACCCTCAGATGCCCTGCAAAAATGAAGGAATGAGACTCTTCCAGAACCAACAACCGCAGGGACATCAGTACAAATAGCTTCCCTGCCAGAACCCCCTCTGGGGATTCTTGTTGATATCCCTCAAGCTGAGCCAGAAGATTCCGTGTCAGGGCTGCCACCACGACACCGGGC
Source organism: Eleutherodactylus coqui (assembly GCF_035609145.1). NCBI lineage: Eukaryota > Metazoa > Chordata > Amphibia > Anura > Eleutherodactylidae > Eleutherodactylus > Eleutherodactylus coqui. The sequence goes on along the minus strand of NC_089843.1, from coordinate 174,983,399 downwards.
GGGAGGATGTCTTCGGGAGAAGAGTCCTTAACCTCCTGAGTCCCGAAACTGCGGGAGAGGTTGTCCAGCTTTCACATTTTTATCTCCCGGCAGGTACGTGACTGTAAAATTGAATCTCGAGAAGAAAAGCACCCACCTGGCTTGCCGCACATTGAGACGCTTAGCATTCTCAAGATACACTAAGTTCTTGTGATCAGTGAAGACTATCCCCTGGTGCCAGGCCCGCACCAGAAGATGATGCCATTCCTCAAATGCCCATTTTATTGCCAACAGATCCCTGTTCCAAACATCATAGTTGCGCTCGGCGCTACTGAATTTACGGGAAAAGAAGGCACACTGACCATACCCTAAACAGCCCACTAATACTTGAGAGAGGACTGCACCCACCCCAACCTCAAAAGCGTCTACCTCCACGAAAAAGGGTTTCTGAGGGTCCGGCTGAGCAAGCACCGGCGCAGTGGAAAAAGCCCTCTTAAGTTGCTCAAACGCCTCTGAAGCTTCCGGAGACCACGACATACGTCCGCTGCTTTTTAAGTGAGATCAATCAGCAGTTGTGCATAAATGTATCAATATTTATATATTTCTGATAAATTTTCTGTAAAAGTTGGCAAACCCAAGAAAGCGGTGAAAAGCCTTCAAATTATCTGGTTTAGCCCATTGTGCGATTGTCGCAACCTTGTCTGACTCCATACACACATCAGTTGGAGTAATGATATACCCAAGGAATGACACGCATTTGACCCTAAATGAACACTTCAGCAATTTAATATATAATTGGTTCTCCCGTAGCCGCTCTAACACTAAATGGAGATGTCTAACATGCGTGTCCCAATCCGACGAGTACACCAAAATGCCGTCCAAATAGACAACCATAAAAACCCCTAGATAAATCGTGGAAACCTGCGTTCATAAACCCCTGAAAAACCGCAGGGGCGTTGCATAACCCGAAGGGCACAACCAGATACTCGAAGTGCCCCAACGGGGTGTTGAACGCAGTCTTCCACTCGTCACCAGACTTAATACGTATAAGATTATAAGCCCCCCGAAAGTCAAGCTTAGAGAACCAGCGTGCCCCCACCACCTGATTCAACAGATCAGGGATCAGAGGGAGTGAGCACTGACTCTTTATGGTGATCTTGTTTAAAGCCCGATAGTCAATACAAGGCCGCAAAGACTCTTTTCTTTTCAACAAAAAAATAGGCCTGCTCCAGCTGGTGACTTTGATGGTCTGATATGTTCCTTGGCTAAAGCCTCTGAAATATAGGATTTAAGAGCCTCATGCTCCCAACCCAGCCCCCTTAGGGATGGGACTATCTGGGACAAGGCTCTAAGGCTCTTAGGCGCTTCTCTAAGGCTTCTTAGAGAACACATCTTGAAAATCCCAACCGGGGTCGCTGACAAGCCTCATGGTAACAACTGCATGTACAATATATACATACTAGTAATTATTAGGGAATTATAATACCAGTATTTCTGGTGGTGCAATGCGTTATGATCACCACACATCATACACACAGCTCTACTACATCCATCCTGACCCCACACAGCCCTGCTACATCCTGAGTCACACAAACACAGCTCTGCTGCATGGTACATCTATTATGATCCTCACACACAGCTCTACTCCATTCATTCTAACCCCACACATTACACACACAGAACAACACACACAGCTCTGCTACATGGTACATCCATTATGATCCCCACATATCACACACACAGCTCTACTACATCCATCCTGACCCCACATCACACACACAGCTCTGCTACATCCCGATTCACACACACCTCTGCTACATGTTACATCCATTATGATTCCTACACATCACACACAGGTCTACTACATCCACCCTGACCTCACATATTACACACACAGCACATCACACACAGCTCTGCTACATCTAACCAGACCCCACACATCACACACATAGCTCGAGTACATCCATCCTAACCCCACACATCACATGTATAGCACATAACACACACAGCTCTCCTACATGGTACATCCATTATGATCCCCACACATCATACACAGCTCTACTACATCTATCTTGATCCCCTCACAAGACAAACAAAGCTTAGCTACTTCACAGAGGTGACATCAACGCAGGTCCTTTAGCTCACCAATTCTCTGTGGTGATGGTAGGTTGGTGTCTTTTGTCAGGACCACTGAGTTATGTCTTAGATAATATCGGCTTAGTTGTATTCTCATTGTGTTATTTTTGTCCTCCCCTTTTCAAGAGCCCTAACTGTTGTTCTTCTGTGGGTCAGGCTCTGTGTTTTATATATCATATTGGACCTGTAATGGCATCACACAGGGGGCGGAGCATAAGAACCCACATATAGTACTTTCTACCAAACAGCAGAATGGCTCTTCCCACAGCAGTGATATCACCACAGGTATTTTAGCTCACCAAATCTCTGTGGTGGAGGTAGGTCAGGGTGTTCTGTCAGGACTGCAGAGTTGTGTCTTCTGAGATAATAACGTCCTAGTTGTATTCTCATTTTGTTATTTTTGTCCTCCCTTTCCAAGAGCCCTAACTTTGTTATTCTTCTGTCTGTCAGGTTCTGCATTTTATATATGTTGTAGGACCTTCTATGATGACAAGGGGGCAGAGCGATGACATCACCAGGGGCGCAGCATGAGAAGCACTCACATACTCACAGACAAGCGGTTGTTAGTAGTTTGATATGCATACACACACGATAGCTAGTAGATGTTTGATCACTGAGCCTCATAGATAACAAGAATGGTGCACCCCCAAGAGAATGAAGCAGTGATGAGCACTGTCTATTGAGAGATCTGAGTGATGTGCTCGGCTTACTTTCTATAGCAGATAATGGGGAAGTGGTCACACATGGTTTCTCTATCTTCCTGGGGGAATTGGGGTGTCTGTTGTGTTTATGTGCTCTGGGAGTTTCAGACCACAGTGAGCAAACATTGAATACCTTTAATTAATAGTTAGCATTTCCTAAAAAACACCTTTGGTGAAGTAGCCTGTGAAGAGATTGAATTAGAAATACTGGTGACATGTTCGTACTGGAAGTCAATGGGATGAGTATTAAAATGCTGAGTCAAATCATTTCTATACCTTTTCACCTGCAGTCCATGGCAACTGTGATATTAAGTCATCAATGGTGTCTAATATGGCATCAATGCGAAGGTCATCCAAATCAGTCTTGCCTGTCAAACCTATGGAACAAATCAGCAATGAATTTTAATGAATGCAACTACCCTATATCTACATATATTAAAACCTATTGAGATTGGTCTAATGCTACAGACCTTAGTTTATCTACAATATCCAGTACAGTATATTGACTTGGTCTACATTATGACACTCAGGAACAGCTCTATTTAGGTACGTCCACACGGGAAGCAATTTTCACAGTGGAAAATCCGCCACACTCTGTGGGAGGGTGCGTGCGCAGCCTGCAGAGATGAGTCATCGCACTGTCCATGCATCGACTTCCATAGAGGATAGCGTGGAAATGGGGAGCCTGGCAAGTATAAAAAACCCACATCCCCGAACTCCTCATAACCTGCACTATGAGCAGCTTAATCTGGTTTATGGTGCTCACAGGTTCCCTTTAATCACTGCTTTACTCATAAATGTTCAAGTCTTCCAGGCCCTTGTGCCTCCATTAGCAAAAGAATTTCCCATCGGTGTATTTTAATGCATGTTCAAGTGTTGAAGTCTCTGCAGTGCTCTTTTCACCTTCCCATTCCCTTAAGCTGTGCTACTTCTGACTTTAGTGCTGTATTTATACTTTGGTCATTTCAAGGATATACCTAACTTTTTTCCATGTTACACAGTTATTAACTTTTTGGTAGTTGGAAAATTACACAGACACAAGTATAATATTAGAGGCACAGTTTAAACCTCCTATCCTCCAATGTAAAAAGCGGTAACAGGTCCCCCAAATTACCATTTTCCATTTCTAAAACTTTATGGCAGAGGTGCCTTTGAAATCCCAGAGCCCCCGAGTACAATTCTTACAATCCTGTATGATAACCAACATATGCAAATCTAAGGGTGGTTTCACAAAGATTTTGTGGCTTTTTTTTGGGTAGTTTTTGTGTTTTAGGCACCAAACACTGCAAGCAGATGTTAGCTGCAAATCAATAGGGTAATATTAAAACATGCAACAAAGAGTGTGTATTTTGGTGACTTTTTTTCACGTTGAAGTCATTGTAAAACAAAAACACATGAAATTCCTGTTTTGTTTTTTTTTGTTTGTTTTTTTTTACACAAGCCCTTAAAAACAAAAAGCCACAAAATAGGTGTGTGTGATTAAAGCCTAATAAGTTATATTACCTGCTTTTTTGGCTAGATACCTTCCAATGGCAAGGCTTTGATAGTAAACAGTCCCATCAATTTCTAAAACTGGGAGTTTTCCAAAAACGTATTCTGTAGAGGAAAAAAAAAAAAGCTTCAAGTAAATCTTACTGAAATTTGTGTTTAAAAGGAAGCCTGTCAGGGCATATTTTCCCATAAACCTATGCTAACCATAGGCATGGGATAGGATGACAAAAAAGGTATGATTACATTTATCTTTCTGTGCTCCCCAGGCTCCAAATTAGCCTTTTTTGGTGTACGCTAAAGAAGTGTGAAGAGTCCAATGGGCGCCGGTCACACATTGAGACTCGTCTGAGCTCTCTCCCTCTTTTTTCACCCAAACTTCACCACCTTCCTAGTGATAGTCTATTCCAAGGGAGATTGAAATGTCAAGGTCTCCTGCTCGAGGGAGCTGGAGATGTCAAATCATTAGAAAGGGGACAAGGATTGGGCCAAATAAGGGGAAGAAAGTCTAGACTAGTCTCAATGTGTCACCACCCATCAGATGGTTCACACCTAATACTCATTTGCCTACAAGGTAGACTGCAATTTGAGGGTCAGGGAGCATTGTGAGTGGAACGAAAGTATCATTACACTTATCTCATCCCCAAAAATGTTCTGACAAAAGTTCTAAAGCTGTTAGAAAGGGTTACAAGTTTTATAAATTAACACTCTTAATGGCAGCTCCTCTACAGTGTACATGAAAAGGAATTTTATCTCCCATTCACAGATGCAGAGTTATTCATCAATTACAGGAACATTACATGGTGATAAAATTGCTATGTAAATTAAGTCCGTGTAGTCATCAACAGAATATTAGCAACAATTTCATTGAATGAAACTTATTGTGAAGCAAAGCTATCGAATGCAGATTAAAAACTGTAGCAGAAAAAAAACATGAGCTATGATTTAGTGAGACAATATTAGACGCCAAGTCATTAAAGGGGGGGGGGGGGGAGACACAGAGAGACACAGAGCAAAATAGGTAGTTCTTAAAGGAATATTCTGAGGCATTTGTTACTTCTACAGTCTTTCTGTAACTCACATAGACTTCAATGAGAAGGCCCATCTCTGCATTGACATGTATCTAGAATGTGGTCACTGAACCCTCGTACTTCTGATATACTACATATCACCTCAAGAACCCTCATCTATAGCATTCCAGAATTACATTGTTATCTCTACATCTTATACATATCTTATCTAGTGGATACTAAATACATTATGATACCCAAAAGTAACTATGGAAAGGCAAAAACTCTATTATAAAATCAAAATGTGGTAGTTTTGGTCTCACTAGCTGTGGAGTGTGTACTCTTTACGGTTATAAAAATATTAGAAGACTATATAAAAGCCCATGGCCACCCGTTGAGTGCATTTTGTATGGGTTATGGAAATACAATGTGACTTCTAATCTTTAAAAATTTATGGTAGTGGTTACATTATTTCTTATAATACACAATTCAACTGCTGCAGAACTTCATTTTGAAGAATAAGGGCTCACCTACACAAGCTGCATATTTTTATTTAATGTGCGTAATACGCAATCCTGAAACCCCATTGATTTGTATTGGCGTATTTGAACACACGTATTTTACGCTTATGAAAAAAATTGCAGCGGTAGCTTGCCTGTTGGTGGACCACCATCTGGATCCCATTAAGCTAGTACGAGCTGTTGCTGAAAAAAAAATCTTTCAGGTTTTTACTTGCACTCTTGGTAAACAAATCCCTTTAGGGGTTCACCTATACTGTTGGTTAACAAATCTTTTAGGGGTTTACCTACACTCTTGGTTACCAAATCTTTCAGGGGTTCACCTATACTCTTGGTAAACAAATGTTTCAGGGGTTTACCTGCACTCTGGGTAAAAAAAAATCTTTTGTTTAAGAATGGGTTGTTGAATTGTGGAGATATGTAGAAGCACTGGCATCCGAGTCCTCTTTATGCCCACATTTATGGCTCATGAAATTTTGTGACGGAGGTGGCATGAAAAAATGGATTATACCAACCTGATAATCAGGTTTCCAGGAGTCTCCACGACAGCACCAATTGAGATTGCCTCCTCCTGATAGGACAGGAACACACTGAGAGGTTAAAAGCTCCCCCCCCCCCCCCCTTCCCCACTTTCCTCAGTGGATTCTATCGAATTGCCGGGGTAGGAGCTCAACTTAAATTTTTTCCCTTAACCGGGGTTTTTTTGTTGATTATAAAATTATATTATATTATATATTTATTTTTTATATTATATTCTATAGTTTCTTTTCTATCAATTTAGGGGGGGGGAAGGTACGAGTGCTGTCGTGGAGACTCCTGGAAACCTGATTATCAGGTAGGTATAATCCATTTTTTACCCCAGTCGTCTCCACGACAGCACCAATTGAGACGTACCAACTAAAGTTCATTAGGGTGGGATTGCTGCCGAGAGGACTTTGCGGCCGAAGGCCATGTCCTCGTCCTGCTGCACATTTACCCTATAATGTTTAATGAACGTGTGGGGGTTTTTTCAGACTGCGGCCTTGCATATCTGCTCGACCGAGGCTGAGCTATGTTCGGCCCATGAGGATGCTACTGCCCTTGTAGAATGGGCTTTAAGAGCTAAGGGGATTTCCTTCCCGAGGGCCTTATAGGACTCTATGATGGCCAGGCGGATCCACCTGGCTATGGAGTTTTTTGCCGCTTTGTTCCCTTTATTTGGGCCACTGAACTGGATGAACAGGTTGTCGTCCCGTCTCCAGTGGCTTGTCGCATCTATGTAGCCTAGGACTGCTCTCCTGACGTCCAGGCAGCTTAGGATTTTTTCTTCCTCGTTTTTTGGTTTGCTAAAAAATGGGGGAATTATTACGTCCTGGGACCTATGAAAATGTGATACCACCTTTGACATGAAGGCAGGGTCCGTTTTAAATATTAATTTGGAATCTGAGATTTTTAGAAATGGGTGGCGAATGGACAAGGCCTGCAGCTCGCTAACCCTCCTTGCAGACGTGATGGCTACTAGAAAAACGGTCTTGATTGTAAGCATTTTTATCGGTAGTGCTTCGATCGGCTCGAATGGTTCCGCTGACATGGCCCTTAGAACCCAATTAAGGTTCCAGTCTGGAACAAGTTTTATGGGTCTAGGTCGTAATCTAGCTGCTGCTGTCAAGAACCTGTTGACCCATCTATTGTCCGCGAACTTTGTGTCGCATATGGCGCTAAGGGCTGCGACCTGGACCTTCAGGGTACTTGGAGAGAGGCCCATCTGTAGGCCCTCCTGCCAGAATTCTAAGATCAAAGGGATGCTCGGGATAGAATCCCTGGAATCCCTTCCCTGTCTCCATGAGGAGAACCTTCTCCAAACCTTCTGGTAGATAAGGTGGGTCGTCTTTTTTCTGCTGGACATTAACGCTTCTACCACTCTTTGTGAGAATCCCTTCCCCCTTAGTGAGGATTCCTCAAGAGCCATGCTGTTAAGTGGAGTCTGTCTAAGCCCGGGTGGTTCAGTGGCCCCTGTGATAGCAGATCTGTCCAGGTTGGAAAGGTGACTGGGTCCTGGACACTCAATGTTGTCAGAACACCGAACCAACTTCTCTTGGGCCAGAAGGGGGTCACCAGGATGAGCGTGCATACCTGGGTTCTGAAATGTTGTAAGACCCTGGGGATCAGCGGTATTGGAGGAAACGCGTACGCTAGCCCCTTTCCCCAGTCCTGGCCTAGGGCGTCTATTGCTGTAGGACCATCTCCTGGCCGGAGGGAGAAGAAATTGCCTACTTTGGCGTTCTCCCTGGTTGCAAATAGGTCCAATTGTGGGGACCCCCACCAGTTGGTCAGGATTCTGAATGCCTCCAGGGAGAGAGACCATTCTCCTGGGTCTATCTGCCTCCTGCTGAGGAAGTCCGCTTTTTGGTTTAGCGTCCCTTTTAAGTGGGTTGCCGTGATCGAAAGGATCCGGCCCTCTGCCCAGTGGAAGATTTTCTGTGAAATGTTTTGCAGGGCAGGAGACCTTGTGCCCCCCTGGTGCCGAATATGGGCGACCGTGGTGGTATTGTCCGACAGTATCTTTATATGCTGGTTCCGTAGCGAGTTTCCTAACTGCTGTAGGACCCGCCATACGGCCTGTAGCTCTCTGTAATTGGAGGATTGTTCTTTTATCCTTTGGGACCACGGGCCCTGAAAGAACTGGTTCCCCACATGCGCTCCCCATCCCCAGGCGCTTGCGTCCGTTGTGATGTGCGTGGCTGGGTTTTCTAGCCAATGAACCCCTTCCTGCAGGTTCGCTGGGAATGTCCACCAACGCAGGGATGTTTTCACTGTGTTTGGGATATACATTTTTGTCCCTAGCGAGGACTGCTTTTTGTCCCATGCGGATAGGACAGGGGCCTGTAGAGCTCTGGTGTGAGCCTGGGCCCATGCTACTCCGGGAATGCATGACGTTAGGCTTCCCAGGAGAGACATGGCTTCCCGAATTGTGCATGATCGTTTCTGTAGGAAGGATCTGACCAGCCTTTGGTTTTTTTGTATTTTTTCCTCGGGCAGGCAGGAGCAGTGTAATTCTGAGTTGAGCGTTATGCCCAGAAACGTCTTCTTCCTGTCGGTGTCTAAGCTGGATTTTTCCCAGTTTATGATCCATCCTAGAGACTGGAGGAGTTCTAGCACTATCTCTAGGTGCTTTGTTAGTAGTTTCCTGGACTCTGCTATTATTAAAATATCGTCCAGGTAGGGTATTATTAGGATCGACTTTTTTCTCAGGTAAGCAGCTACCTCTGCCATAATTTTGGTAAAAATTCTGGGTGCTTAGGAGATCCCGAAAGGCAGGCATCCGAATTGGTGGTGCTCTATTCCTTTGCCCATATCCACTGCGAACCTTAGGTATCTTTGGGACCCCTCGTGGATCGGTACGTGGAAATAAGCGTCCTTCAGATCGATGGACGCCATGTAGGCCCCTTTGGGAATCAACTTTATCGTTGAAGAGATGGACTCCATTTTGAATTTCCCGTACTTGACACAGGTGTTCAAAGGCTTCAGATTCACTATCATGCGGTGTTTCCCGCAGGGTTTTCTTACTAGGAAGAGCCTGGAATAATGGCCCTGAGTTTCCTCATTTTGCGGTATGGGGGATATTGCGTTTAGATGTTGCAGGTCCCGAACGCTTTGCTTTAGTAAGTGTAACTGTCGCCCTGAGCCTCCTGTGATGATGAATTTCCTTCTGGGGAGGGACACCAGTTCTATCCGGTATCCTTGCTGTAGGATCTTTGGGATCCATGGGCCTTCACAAATTGCGGCCCATTGGTCCACAAAGTTCCCCAGCCTTGCCCCTACGGAGCTGGCGTCAGGGTCTCTGCTTGGGCTCCCCCTGGTGGGGATTAAAGAGGATATTTCTCCCTCTGCCCCCCTTGGGGTAACTCCAGCGGCCTGTCTTGCCCTTGCCTCGGTAGGCCTCGGGCTGTTGCCCTGGGGTTCGGAAGAAGGTCTTCCCTCTCTGCGGCTTTTTCTCCCGGGAATCCCTTCTTTTTGTCGGCCGCCTTCTCCAGGATTTTGTCTAGGTCTGGTCCGAACAAAAACTGACCGTAGACCGGGAGGGTGCATAGTTTATTTTTTGAGGCCAAGTCGCCTGACCATGATTTCAGCCATAGTACTCTTCTGGCTGAGTTAGATCGGGCTGTAGCTTTTGCCGAGAGTTTAACCGTTTCGGCCGCGGCATCCGCTAGAAAATTTGTTGCCATGCGCAGGATAGGTAGGGAATTTAGGATCTGTTCCCTTGGCGTTTTATTGTTTAAGTGTAGCTCCAGCTGTTCGAGCCATACCCCCAGGGTGCGCCACGCAGGTGGCTGCGATCCCTGGCCTAAGTATGCTTGCTGCTGCCTCCCATGATTTTTTTAGAAGGCCTTCGGCTTTGCAATCCATGGGATCTTTTAATTGTGCGGCGTCCTCAAAGGGCAGGCTCATCCTCCTAGCTACTTTGGCCACTGGGACGTCTACCTTGGGTATCTCTTCCCAGCTTGCGCAAACTTCCTCCTCAAATGGGTACCTTCTTTTTACCCCTCTAGCGGAGAAGGAACCTGCGTCTGGTTTCTTCCACTCCTTTTGGATAATTTTAATGATGTTTTTGTGGACAGGGAAGGTATGTTTATGCCTCTCCCCTAGTCCCCCAAATAGCTCATCTTGCAGGGTGCGTGGTTCTCTGGGCTCTTCCATTTTTAATGTAGCCCTGACTGACTTAATTAATTCTGTTAAGTCGTCCTGATGGAAAAGGTATCTTTTGTAGTCCTCATCGTCTGAGGACTCCTCGGCCGCCTGTTCCTCTTGCTCCGATCCGATAGAACTCTCGGAGTCGGAAGGCTCGTCGGGAACGTACGCCTTTTTCCGGCGTTTCGCTGGCGGCGGCAGCTGTGACGTTAGGGCTGATCGAACCTCCTCCTTCACCAGCCTCCTAACGTCATCCAGGAATCCCCCCGATTCCTCTTTGACTAGCCTAGCTATGCATACTTTGCATAGAGGCCTCTGGTACGTAGCTGGCAGTCTCGTCCCGCACTCCACGCATTTTTTGGGTTTTGCTCTGGGGGGATGTCTTTTTTATCCCCCTGACAAACAAAGAGGGGAAAGTATTTTTTGCGGGTAAATATGCAATTTTTCCATATACAATACATTGGATCTTGCATTTTGTATTTTTTGCCGCACTGGCTACTTACGGCCGCTCAGGCTGAGGTTTCAGCTATCTCTGGGGCTGGAGCACTCATTACTGTACCGATGCTGCAGACACCCTGCGACCTGTAGTGCTGGTCCACCTTCTGGCTTCTCTCAGGTTCCTTATTTAGAATTTTCGCGCTCCTGCGCTAAGCCCCACCCTCTCTGTGCGGCTCCTGATGCGAGCGTGATGACGTCACCACGCTGGGCACATGACGCGACGCCCCCCCCCCCCCCCCGCCGTCAAAGGGCTTCCTGGAGCGCCGCGCTGCCGCTATACGAGGAGGAGGAGGGGGACTGAGGCTCCCGCTTTGTACCCCCCATGGGCTGCCGCAGGAGGAACCTGGCCCGGGGGTTACCACCCCATGTGGCATCCCGGGAGTCGTCTGGCTGGGAAGGGAGGACAGGCTGACCCACTGCCCTCCGATCCGCCCGTGAGTAGGCTTCCGGCTGGCTTCTCCACCAGCCCCTCTCAGAGATCCTGCCTCCTGGCAGGACAGGAAGACACTGAGGAAAGTGGGGAAGGGGGGGGGAGCTTTTAACCTCTCAGTGTGTTCCTGTCCTATCAGGAGGAGGCAATCTCAATTGGTGCTGTCGTGGAGACGACTGGGGGAAATAGGAATTATGATCGTATGTTAATTTTTCAGCAATTCTCATCAGCATTGTGGGCTATCGCCCACAATTTCAAAGAGGGTCGCTGCCAGGCCCTGCCAACCCTCTGCAGTGTGTGTCTCCTGTTCCTCCTCATCCAATACGCACTTATAAATAGACATGAGGGTGGTGTGTCTATCAAACGACCTTGTGGCATGAGGACAGCTGGATGCTGCGCCGGGAAAAATTTTAGTATGCTGTGGCCTACTGAGTAGGTGAAGGGGGGCGCCTTACCCAGTTTGGGATGAGGATAGCTGGACGCTGCGCTGGGAAAAATTTCAGTACGTTGTGGACTACTGAGCAGGCAAAGAGGTGCTCCTTACCCTGTCTGGGATGGGGACAGTTGGACGCTGCGCTGGGAAAAATTTTCAGTGCACTGTGGACGCAGGCTCCTGCCTGCGTCCTGGGGGCGATTGGACAGCAATGTCAGCATGTAACACAGGAGATGAGGCAGTGGTGTCACCGGCAGGTGGTGATTGGCCTTCGTTGCACCTAGTGTGGTGCTTAGCTAAGATGTGCCAGCGCGTGTACCTTGCTGATTATGGTCTGGCCCAAGTGAATTGTTAGAGGAGTGGTGATCACCAGGCTCTTGCCCACAATTTGGCTTAATAGTGCGATCTGAGAGCCTCAGATGCACCCATGCATGCTGCCCCTGCCATTCCCTATTTATTTCTGTGGCGTTTCCATCACTTTCTGATGTTTTCAGGTGAATCACACACCCTCCCCTATGCAGAGCATGGGTCACCTTGAAAAATGCTCGAGTCTCCCATTGACTTTCATTACTCGAAACGATCTCTCGAGCATTACGAAAAGCTCGACTCAAGTAACGAGCACACGAGCATTTTGGTGCCCGCTCATCTCTAGTTATATTACTTTATTTTTTTCTTGCATACAACTTTTAAAATTTTGGAGTTCAGCATGCATAGGAGCTTTTACAGAATACATTCTGAGAAGCCAGTGAGCAACACTAACTCCCACTGAGCATTTTGCCTGGCATGCCATTGGAAACCAGTTGAAAAAAAAAGCATAAAACACTACAAAATCTGTGTTAAAATTTCACCCTAATTTGTGGTGATACATGCAGTATTTTGCAGTGAGGCAGGGGTTAACAGATACCCTGTTTCCCCCAAAAGAAGACGCGTCTTATATTAATTTTTGCTCCCAAATATGCGCTACGTCTTATTTTCAGGGGGTGTCTTATTTTGCCATGGCAAATCCGTCTGTGGCCGCTAATCCCTCAATTGGCCAGCTTTGTGGACGAAGTTTCTCAGAAATCTCGTCCACATGGGACAGCAAATCTCTCACGGCAAAGCTGGGAGAAGCCTGTGTTGTGGTGCGGATTCACCGGCCACAGAAACAGAAAAGCATGCAGCCAGGTAACTTCAAAACAAGTGGCTGAGTGCCGTGGGTTTTGAAGCAGTGCTTTCCCGGCGGAAATCTCGCTGTTTATCGCTGTGGCCAAACTGCGAGATTTCCGCTGGAAATACGCTCTGTGAGAACCCAGCATTAAGAATCACACACAGGTTGCTTGACTCACACACAGAGCCATAAAAAAATAAGGGCTGTAAAGTAACGTACCTGTCTGCAGACAGAAGTTCCTGTACCACTTGTAAGCAGGGATGGTATTGCAGCTTCTGGCCACCAGGGGGAGCTCATCACAGCAGACATGTACAGCAGGAACAGAACGTACAGTATGGACTTTTCCAGCCAACAAGGGGAGCTCACAACAGCACACTTGTACAGCACAGCAGGGAAAGGATAAAAGCAGACTGTCTACAGATCTACCTATAAATCTGGTGGTAGGAGACAACGGGGATGGCAGCAGGGGGACAGGCCTCTTGACTTGCCTGCACACTTTACTATGCCTTACTATCGGGGGGTGCCTTATATTTGGGACTTCTGCAAATTTCAGGGGGTGCCTTATTTTCGGGGAAACACAGTAGTTCTCGGTTTACTACATGGCATCAGGTTTCTGTCTTTTGTCAAGTTTGGAATACAGGAAACGTGACATACATACTGCAGCCAGCGAGAGGGAAAGCAGCTCTGGAAATAGTTTTAGTCTAGATTTTGCTGACTGCTTTACATTCTTAGCAGGGACATTTTCATATCCATTTCAATATTGCTTTATATGAGCTGAAACACTGGCCCTTTATATGATAAAGAGGATTTTGGACAAGATACCACTAGCAATTAAAAGCCCTTGACATAATTTTACTGGGAATTGGGAGAGTAGTATTAAAGGGGTTGTCCCGCGAAAGCAAGTGGGGGTATACACTTCTGTATGGTCATATTAATGCACTTTGTAATATACATCGTGCATTAATTATGAGCCATACAGAAGTTATTCACTTACCTGTTCCGTTGCTAGTGTCCCCGTCTCCATGGTGCCGTCTAATCTTCAGCGTCTAATCGCCCGATTAGACGCGCTTGCGCAGTCCGGTCTTCTCCCTTCTGAATGGGGCCGCTCGTGCCGGAGAGCGGCTCCTCGTAGCTCCGCCCCATCACGTGTGCCGATTCCAGCCAATCAGGAGGCTGGAATCGGCAATGGACCGCACAGAAGACCTGCGGTCCACCGAGGGTGAAGATCCCGGCGGCCATCTTCACAAGGTAAGTCAGAAGTCGCCGGAGCGCGGGGATTCGGGTAAGTACTGGACGGTTTGTTTTTTTATGCCTGCATCGGGTTTGTCTCGCGCCGAACGGGGGGGGCTATTGAAAAAAAACAAAACCCTTTAATCTCCTCCAGGTCCTCAGCTGTGTCTGATAGCTGACAACCCAACCTGCTCCTGCTCCTGCTTGGAGCAAAGGCTTTAATCCAACCTTGTACTCCTGCTATAGGCCAGGATTAAAGCCCAGGACAAAGCTCCTTATATTTGCCATGCTTGGACCTCAAGGGGTACCAAATTAGACAACACAAAATATTGGAAGTATTTAGTTAAGAAGTTTAGATTTAAAAAATTGTGCCGAAGACGGACTTTCACCCCAAGAAGATAAAGGGACCCACGTGTGTACATATACACTGACCTGCCAAAAGTCATGAGATAACAGTATGTACATTGGTTATGAAGTGGCGGTACCTCTGGTGACACCTGGGAACACCCAGACCTGTAACAAGATGTGATGCCTTATCTTGTGAGTGAGGCTGAACTCTGATAATTCCTGTCGCCTCGCCATGAGAATTCTGGCCAGAGTTCAAACAAGGCGTTATAGTGGGTGCCGGGCGAATGGGACATTTCTGAAGTTGTGCTGCAATTTAACATTCCCCAATCTACAATGTCACTGGGATAAGTCATTAAAGGTATTACCACCCACAGGTGCTTAAGGATGGCAACCAGAAATGTCTATACACGGAAAATTCTAGGCAGGCACGTGGCTGCAGCAGAAATCACATCCACATTCAATGCAAAAAAAACTTGCAGCCCCATTTAAGGTGGTTATCATTATAATTGTGTATGAGCGCCTGTATATACATGCCCATAGAGAACAATGCACTCTATTTTGTGTATATACACGGCAAAGTAGAAAATAGTGCGCTCTTTTTTACGCTCGTGCATTACACATCTCTGACACGCTAAGGTGATCAGAACTGCACAAGTCAATGAAAATGACTGCCTGCGAGTTACTGTCTATCACACAGGCATACAGCACCCGTGTAATACATGGTAATCATATCCCTGACCTAATGCACAGTGGATATTAGGTAGTCAGAGAAGCTGGTGCGGCCATCATTGTTTCTCCAGGTGCAGAGGGTCACAAATTAGCTAAAGTTACCCTTCAAAGTGTTCATGTGCTTAGAAATTGCATTAAAAGTGACAAAATATAGTTTCTAACTTCAAAGGCACCAGCCTGTGAACTTCAGGGAACCGTTGGAACTATTTCACGATGAGTCAATTTCTGTTGTCAGGCTTATGAAACCTCTGATTTCATTGTAACTAATATGATGTAATAGCAAAAT
The DNA here is from genome assembly GCF_035609145.1 of Eleutherodactylus coqui. Classification (NCBI taxonomy): domain Eukaryota; kingdom Metazoa; phylum Chordata; class Amphibia; order Anura; family Eleutherodactylidae; genus Eleutherodactylus; species Eleutherodactylus coqui. The sequence goes on along the minus strand of NC_089843.1, from coordinate 174,967,798 downwards.
ACGTGATACTTTGTCTTCTTACATCCCTACAAAGCACAACCCTATCCAATCAGCTCATGTACATACTCACTACTGACTAGGTAAAAAACAACTCAGTCTTCCCAGGAGTAATTACAGACAAACAGCACTATAAAGAGTTTAAAAAAAAAATATTCCCAACATTATTATTTCATGAGGAATGCAAGTATTTAGTAAAATGGCCATGGCAGGAAGGTATGATTGTCAAGTCCGTGTTGCATCCTACACGTCTGCTGGCGCACGTCATCAGGACTCTCCAGCCCGGCTCAGCTGCAGCCGTTACCCTGAAGTTAATATAACTTCCTCTTAAACGTCTTCTCACTATCAAGCTCATAAGAAGTTATTGAAACGACGCGTCTTCTTCCACAGCTGCTAAAACTGATTTTGCCAAGGGAATCCTTCTCTCCTTCTCCCGCACAAAGTGACCTTGAAAGAATAGCAGCGCATTGTACAAACTTCTGAGCTGCCTGGCACCCGGCTCCAACCAAGACCCACTTCACATCACTAGTTTTAGCTTAAAAGCCTCACAGCATAAAGAAGTGACATAAAATGTTGTGAATAACTGAAAATATTATGGTAACTGAATGTACAATCCAGAAGCAGACTTCATTTACAATGCTTTGTGCTCTTGGGCCTGATTCACAGGACTCGATTTGTGCAGGCAGTACACAGTGAATAGAACCCATTGATTTCAATGGATTCGTTTATATGTGCGTATTTTTCCTGTGTATTTCGGTCATGCAACCCCCCCCCCCCCCCCAAAAAAAAAAACAAAAGAAAACACAGCATGCTCTATTTTGCTGCGCATTTGTGTAACAGAAGTCACTGTAGAAAATCAATGGAGATGCAGAGTCCTGTAGTGAAATCCGACCCTGTGCACAGCCGGCAGCCGCATGTACCAGTCCTGAAACCACACAATTTGAGATGCTGGTGTATTTGCGCTAAAACCCCATCTCAGCTGCGCGATAGCCGCTACGTGTGAACTCACCATTTAAAGTTCCAGGTAGAATGCAGTCTGTGGAGAATACTACAAGTCCCAGCATCTTCTGAGCCATCATGGCATGCTGGGGTTTATAGTTCCCCACAGAAGGAACAAAATTACAGAAATCTGAATTTTTTTCAGTTTTTAACTACTGAGTAGTAGCCAGCGGCCCAGCCCTGTTAGCTCTGTGAGCCAGGATTACGCACCTGCACGCAGCGGCAAGGCACTGCAACTGGCAGGATGGGCCTGTGGTGATTTTGAGAAGGGAGCCTGGGAATGGAGGATACTGGCTGGCCTGCCTAGAGGTCACCTCAGCCTTTCTATGCGTATATAGAATGATAAGCTTTGTAATTTGTTAAATAAACTACCCAGTTTATGCTAGGGACGCACAAGCCATATGTACTGCAGCAAGTGTATGACGCGGAGCATCGCTCGTGCAATGGGGAGATTGGGATCCACTTCACTGGGTAATTCACTATAGTTATCTCGCTGCCTCTGTTATGCGTCCGCTGTAATAATATGTCCCATTATACTAACATCAAACACCTTGTAGCCATTGTTGGAAAGAAATGCTACCCCTCACTGCTCTCATGCAGTTTATCTAATACAAATGGATAATGCCATATACCATAAAATAACCCCCACATATTTAGTATTGCCAGAACTGAAACGCATTGAATAAATATACCGTACAGTTGCAAAAAAAAAGTGAACTCTTGTAGGGCGGATAAGGAGTCCCAAACCTACAAAAATGCTACCATGCAGCCCTAGCCTCCATCCATTCCATAACTAATGCCCCTGAGTCATGGAGATACATCCTCTCACAGTAGATTTCATCTTATGGATCCCCTGACCTATATGCCCACAATTTCTAACCCCATTACAAAGCACTCCCTTAAAGTTTGAGATTCCATAAAATACTCTGGAAAGCTGACACCCCCCCCCCCCCCCCTTCCTCATTTACCCCTCTTGCCATTCTTGCACAACCCTCTATTTACACCAGGCCATGACTTTCCACCTTCCTTTAAGATCTGAACAAATAAAGGTATTACCAAAATATACCATTTACTATCATTGAATGCATTGGTTACTTTCTCCACCCTTCAGAAGAATTATGACCTCCGCCTTCTGAAATATTTCATTACCTACAGCTTAAGAATTTTGTATCCTCTCTTCTCCGGAACACAAACTTCCCTACTTTAAAACCTTTTTTTCTTAAATATCCACGAGCAAAAAGGCCTCATCTCACAAATCTACTCGAGACTCGTACATACCTCATACAACTATAATATTATCTAGATGGGAACGAGATAAAGGTACTATCCTAGAAAAGGACAAGCGGTTCCAGATATGGAAATCAACCAATTGTGCTGCCCGTAATACACTAATGTTAGAAACATCATATAAAATTCTATTACGCTGGTACTTAGTTCCCACTAGAACAGCACAAGCGGTTTCTGGCTACCCTAAAGAGTGCTTCTGGGATTGTTCCTCCACAGGAGATATGTTCCACATATGGTGGTCCTGCCCTCGAGGCAAAAGACTCTGGATTAGGATACACTCCCTAGTTTATTCAGCTATCTATCATAACTTGCGTAAAAACCCATGGCAAGCCCTGTTGAATAAGCGGATAGAAAATATACCCTCATTCTCCAGGAAACTAATCTCGCTCTTTTTTTTTAGCTGCAAAACAAACTATTGCTCACTTTTGGCAAAAGGCTTCCATGAACCATACCAAGGTTAAGCATCGTATGAACTGGTACTTAATCAACGAAAAACTACTAACAAACATTGATAATCAAACACAGGTATGATAGATTTCTGAGTATCTGGGCCTCATGGATAAATTATGCCCTCCCTGTAAAGGGGGTTGGCCCATCAACCTCTCTATAAATACATTACCCAAAACACAATCTTACAGCCCCCCCCCCCTCCCGGGTCGCTACCCGAAGAGAGAGAAGAACCGCTCCTCCCCTTTGCCCCTGAAACGTTCCTTCCTCTCTACTTTTCCCCTCTTGACCCATTTCTTGGCCCTGGCCGTCTAGACCATTGATATCAGTGAATCACTTCTACAAGAAATACTACAATGAAAGGCGGGAAATCTAGTTATACTGGAACACAATAACCTTGTTATCATTAGACTAACCAGATCAAATTTTGCTTTGAGATAACACATCCATAATATGGCGGTATAACTCTTTTTACTGTTGTATTCTCTTATATACTGAAAAACTTTCAGTAAAAACTATTGTTAAAAAAAAAAGTGAACTCTTTGGATTACTGCATTAAGTAAAATGTGGCCTGATTATATAAGTCACTAATCACAGGGACGGAAAAAGTCTATATAACTACAGGTAAGCCCTTTTCACAGTAACAGACTAAAATATAAATTCTTTATTAGGGGTATATTAAAAAACATAAATGGGCTAACACACAAACAAAAAAAATATATAAACCAAAAAAGTCAGTTATTTTTTGGTATATCACTGGCCTCCACTCAAAGACCGGATATGTGTGTGGGGCCAGATAGCAGATCAGTGCTACAGGTAAGTGATAGAAAGAACTTAGTCACTTCCAAAACTGGTAAAGATCATGCAGCATCAAGATTTGGAGGTAAGATGCTCCTCCAACTTGATATTGAGATGCTGCAGTGATCCACCAGAGTGATTGCTGTCTTAGACAGTATCCAACATAGGGACGTGTCAGTATCTCAAACTCTTTGGCATCAATCACGGGCAAAGAGAAAGAGTTTTCCCTATAATAAGGATTTTTCACAATCGGACACTCATAGTCAGAGTGTTAGAATGAATTGTGCTCGACGCGTTTCCCCACAATGGAAAATTGTGGTTCATCAGGAGCTCAGATGAGTTCGACAGGCATTCGTATAGCACTGTTTGTAGTAATGAATTAGCAAACGATTTTTTAAAATGAAGTCAGATGGTACAGATAGTGCAGTGACTTAGAGGCAATCTGTATGATTGCTCAGTATCTCAGATGCATAGAAGCAAAATTGCGTATTCAGGCATCAACTAAAGAAATACACGTGCACTCCCAGCATTAGTATGCAGAGTATGGTCTCTATGCTTGATCTTAGTTGATGGGAGCTTATCAGTAGGAGGTCTGAGAGATATTGGCTCAATATATTATGAAAACTGCAGCCAAAGTATAGGCTCCCTGGGTAACAGAGAGCTATAAAGCTGAAAATCTGGATGGAGCATCAGCTTGGCAGTTTAAATAATAGCCCAGTGTCATCAGGACTGTCTCGTCTAGATGATATAACGGAGATAAGAGGAGGATGTTAGGTATATAGGAAGGTGGTCACCATATGAGTGTGGCCGCCTCTATAACCAAAATAGACTTCAGACCCAGGCTGAAGCTATAGGCTTAATTTTAAATAGTATAAAGAGCCTCCCTGCATGCTACCAGATATAGAGCAGCAGCAGGTTTCTCTGATCTACTCCTTCCTACAGAAGATAGCTGTTATGCCTATGCATCAAAAAGTCAAAAAGCACCAAAAATAAATAAATAAATAAATAAAGAGGTAAAGCCTGTGGCTCTGATGGTGAGCCACAGGTGATTATATAAGTCACAACTGGAGAACATAGCGCTGCATGCTGCACTACGTCTTTCCGGTAAATTTAGAAGAATCTGTGATGGGGTCTAACAGAACCTTCGACGCAGATGTGAACAAGGTCTAAAGCCACTACTGGCATCTGTAGTCAGCCAAGAACTTATTCATCAAACACCGAATATATCTGTGGATGTATTTATGACAACTTCAGCAGAACATCTTCCATGTGAAGGCCAGATAAAAAACAAATGATGTGTAACAAAAGAACTTACTGTCTTTCTGTGCCGGCCAGTCTGTATAATCAAGTCTTACGTCTTCGTATTTAGTGTTTGTATAGGCAAACAGGAAACGAATAATCTCCGCTCTACCTCTGAAATTAAAATAGGTCAGCTTGTAGTTCGGCATGATTTTATCCTGGAACAAAAGAAATACATGATTGTAGAAGAACATTATTACTAACAGCTTATAAAACATTTGACCTTGTGCGTCTGATGCATCAATTACATACAAACATGTTACATCATTGTATAGGAAGGGCAGCCTGTTTATATAGACAGTTACATTGTTGGCTCATTCAAACGAGAATCATTCAGTTCTTCACATTTGCTGTATAAGTGACTGAGAACGATTGAACGACTGCTGTTTAAACCCAACGATAAGTGAATGAGCCAACGATGATTTTTATGCTGGTATAAAATGAACAAATGAAAAGTGCACGACTCTCGTTAGTTGTTTATTCATTGGCTTGCGTTTAGACTGAACAACTTTCATTTTTGCTTGTTTAAACGATCTTTTTGAATAATTGTTCCATCTAAAAGCAATTTAACCGCCTGTTGTATTGAGAAGACACAATAGGCTGGTAGGTACAACCAGGGCCAGCTTTAGGTTGAATGGTGCCCCTGCAGTACGCTCTATTGATCCCCCCCCCTTATGGTGTACTATATATTGCTACAAATAGAGCAAATTTGGGCTCACATGAGGGTATTCTGCCAGTATGCAGACAGTGAGATATTCACGTGCGGCAATGACATAGCGTGCTGTCTGCATTCCGTCCATTGCCATGTACTATCTTGGGGTGCATGCACATAATACGCAGCAAGATAGAAAATGCTGCAATTTATCATGTGTGCGTATTCCTATGGCAGATTTCCGTGCTCGTAATTCACAATACCAATATGCTCATGTGAGCCCGGTCTAAGTAACCATACAGTACCCAGATAAATCAATATTTGGAAATTCTAGTGAGAAACACCTACCGCTATAAAATTCCATGCTACTATGTGACAGCACAGCAATATACAGGTCCTCTAATGTGGCTCTAGAGTGGGACCATCTACCTTAAAATGAGTGGGATACTGATTGTATGGCACATCGGATTACTTTAATTCACGTTCATTACTCTTTACAATTATGGTGATAATTACTGAAGTCACGATATTGATATATTCTCATGTTTTATTGTTTCATATATATTCATACAGTTACCCATGTACATAACAGATGTGGATTGGATTATGATGTACAACTACTATGTTAAATGATCAGATAGTCCACGATTAAAGAAATTAGAGACATTAAGATTAAACTAAACATCCTACTATCAGACAAAGTTGAGCGAGCACTCCAGTGGACAGGTTATAAATATTACAAATACGCTAACAAACCAGACAGACTACTGGCCACAAAATTGAGAGCGAAACAGAGGACGAATTCAATATTCAAACTATACACCCCTCACAACACGACCACATCCAATCCAGACAAGATATACAAAGCATTTGCTACATATTACGCATCCCTGTATAAGGAACATAAAAGGGAACATCGAGGCCGCAGGACCCTCCTTTATAGAATCCCTCCCACTTCCTACCTTAACCCAAAATCAGCGAGACCACCTAAACGGAGATATCATGATAGAAGAGATAAGAGAAGCCATAGACAACCGAAAGTTAGGGAAGGCCCCTGGCCCCGATGGCTACACGGCAATCTATTATAAAAAATACAAAGAATCCCTAATAGGACCACTACAAAGCCTTTTTCAATCACTGCAGAAGGGTGATACCCCTCCCCAAGAATTTTTAAATTCTAATCTAACAGTTATACCCAAGGCCAAAAAAGATCCTCTCTCCCCCAAAAGCTATAGGCCTATCTCGTTGCTGAACATTGATTATAAAATCTTCACATCTATCCTGGCTGCCCGACTGAACCAATTTCTCCCAAATCTTATACATAAAGACCAGGTCGGATTCATCCCATCAAGACAAGCCCCAGACAACATTAGAAAGGTACTAAATATAATTGACCATTCAAAAGACACAAAAATCCCCGTCACCTTATTAGCCCTAGACATAGAAAAGGCTTTTGATTCATTGGCCTGGGACTATCTATTCTTTATCCTGCAGCGTATGGGCTTCGAGGGAGCCTTCGTGCGCTCGATGGCAGCATTGTACTCCACTCCCTCCACCTTATTAAAGCTACCTACAAGCAAAGAAACCCCTATCCCAATCAGGAGAGGTACACAGCAAGGCTGTCCCCTCTCACCTGCTTTATTTGCACTGGCGGTCGAACCCCTCGCAATAGCCATTAGGCAAAACCCCAATATAAGAGGAGTGACAGTGGAGGGGGTGGAGTACAAATTAGCCTATTCGCGGACGACCTTTTACTTACAATGACCCAGCCATTAATTTCCCTCCCCAATTTAATGGGATTATTGGACAAGTGAGCGGTGCTCTCGGGACTAAAAATCAATCCAGATAAATGCGACATAACAAAATTAATAGATTTAAATTTTGGCTTCCAACACCAACATCACTATATCCCCTACCTGGGTATCAACTTAACCACATCCTTAACCACCTTATACAAATGGAACTATCCACCCCTAATACAAAAACTTATGGCAGACCTGACCAAATGGGATGATCCCCTACTATCTTGGGTGGGAAGAATCAGCGCAATTAAAATGAACCTACTACCCCGCATACTATATTTATTCAGGACACTACCTATCCCAATCCCCCGCCCGACGATAGCAAATCTACAGAAACGTATCTTTCAATTCATCTGGGCCTCAAAAAAACCAAGAATCAAAAACACCCTTATGTATAAGCATAAAAACAGGGGAGGTCTTTCTGTCCCCAACCTTTGGAAGTACTACGTGGCGGCACAAACAGCCCAAGGGTTAACGACACTGGGGGGAGAAAAAGCTCCATTATGGGTAAGGCTAGAATCATCCAGAATATCCCCACAAACTTTTCCTAATCTAATATGGTCTAACAATACCCTAAACCCAAACCTACATACCAGAAGTCCCCTCACCTTCCACACCATGAGAATCTGGAGAAGTACCCGATTTAAATATAAACTCTCCAATAAACCCTCTAGGATGGTGCCTATTATACCGAACATAAGATTTCCACCGAGTATGGACTTAATCCATTTTCAGTGGTGGAAGACAAATGAACTGACAAATCTTAACCACTTTTTAATGGGTTCCCAGATAATAACACTAAACCAACTCCAAGCTAACTACAATCTCCCAACAGCAGAAAACTTCCGAGCCAACCAAATATTCCACTTCCTACATTCACTGGACTGTCATGCTGCCGCTTGTTCTATTTATTTTATGATTTCATTCTGCTTTATCTGATCCTGATAGGGGGGGAAACCTTACAACCCTTCACTAGGCTGAGAATTTGCCTGACTGCAGAAAAACCCTATTTAGTGGGAGCTATTCTATTGATAGCTTTTGAGTATATCAAAACTCACCTACTAAAAGGATCTAATAGACAGCGATGTATTACCTGGGGAACCTTTTTTTAGTGCGCAGACTATCTGGGTATTGACCAAGACATCACTCTAAGTGATAACTGGGCACTGTTCCTCTAGGAAATATTATTAGGCTATCAAGTACCGCATATCAGCTTAAGAGGTATTATTGCAGCGATCACTCCTCATAGTGGGGTGCTAATTCAATACAGTACCTTACCTATACTTACTCATTGCCTCTAATGGATTATAGTCCTAATCTATAAACAATTTTCTATACTCAGTTGATGACTGATAACCTTTTCTCCAGGGAATCATCCCAGGAGATACTTGAGCCCCTGAGGAGCCCACGCAGTGGGCGAAACGCGTAGGGCAATTACAAGGTCTATTTTGTACATAAAAACATCTGGGCAATTACAAGGTCTATTCTGTACATAAAAACATCTCATGTCTATTATACATTGGACTATATGAGTTGCATGTAGATTCCGGCTGATTACGACATCATGTTCAGGTTCGGAAAAAATGCATAGGTTTTTTGGAACATTAAAACCAAGAAACCCCCCCAAAAAAGAGCTATCTTTTGGACGTAAAAGACATAATAAAGAAAACGTCCAAGATCGATACTGATCTTGAAGTGTTACTGTATGATACAATTTCACATTCCCTACCGGATAGTGGATTTTTTTATTTTTTTTTGTTGTTGTTTGTGTGTCCATAAGGTTTTTAAGCAATATTTATTAAAAGTTAATTTTTATGAATTTATATTTTTGGGTCCTAAAAGTGAGCTTAATTAAGTAATTGGGACCTTACTGCCTCTGTGAAGTGGTCAGTGGAAAGATGGCAACATTGTTGTGAAACTATCACTAGAGGAAGCCACCAAGTCTCCTTAATGGAAACGTCCATTAAAATCTTACACCGCACTCACCTAGTCCCAGTAAGAATAAATAAATTTTTCCCCTTGACTTCACCACTCTGCTTTAGGGGATGTACAGAAGTAGGATCCCAAGCCCACATATGGTGGAGTTGCCCGGTGGTAGCCAGACTATGGTCTCAGATACACAGACTATTGCAAAGACTATTTATTGGTCCACTCCCAAAATCTCCAACACTATTCCTACTAGGAGATCGTCCGCCAGGAATAAAATACCAAGCACATAAATTGATCCAGCACATATGCATGGCAACTAGAATCCATATAGCAGCGAGGTGGAAACAGCCAACCCTCTCATATAATGAAGTCCAAAACCGGATCTCCCAGATTGCCCTGTATGAGAGAATACATGCTATACAAACTGACACTCTAACGAAATACAGTGAATTATGGAGACCTTGGATTGAAATGATGGACATCCCAGGCCTTAGACATAACTTGCTCTCAACCTAAATCCCCCCCCCCCCCCCCCGATATCCACACAAATCCTAAAAGAGCTAAGCAAAAGAACTACCCAAAGTCGGTAGCGAATGGAAAACAAAGTGTGAAGACCTACTTTTCCATGTTCTTTCATGTTTTTATGTTTCCTTTATAATTTTGTAATTGCTGAAGCCTGAATATCTAGAATTCACCGAAAAGGCCAGAAACAGGCGATATAATAGAATTCAGCTCGTTAAAAGAAAGGTTATGTAAGAAATGTACAAAAATGTCTGAAAATAAACCTTTGTCATTCCTTCTATTAATCTCACCGCCCCCTGCGCAGGGAAATAAGAAAGCATGAATGACTACTGTTTTAACTCTCTGAACTTTAATAAAATCTGTTGAAACTAAATGATCAGATAGTAATTTTAGGGTACACAAGATGGCTGCAAGAAAGGAGGTCCTAATCTCCATGTTTGAGTCATCTTCATTACAGTGGAGACATTGAAATAGTAACTGAAAGGTCAATAATTGCCAGTATTGCTTAGCCAGCACAATGTACTCCCTATCAGAAAATGGCCTTGCGTTAGGCAAGCATGGACTATAGAGTAAATTAGTTGAAATGTGTCTTTTGCCCAAATTTGCCCATCCTTTGTTTTAATACACTTTAATGCATGCTTCATGTGTTTCCCTTATCTCCTAGCTGTTATTTTTACATCCTGATTGGTTAGTTACGCCCAATTCTTGTCAAGTGTGGCATCAAATCATGCTTTAAAATGCTCGCCCACGCTACACAACAATAAAGAGGGGGCGATCACCACCCATCTTGGGTTGGGCTGTACGCCACGCTTCCTGTTTGTGTGTACTCTTGTCTCCCAGCCGGCGATAGAGTCACCGGGTGTTATTTGGAACATCCAGAAAACTATTAAATAGCACCTTCCTTATACTTCCATCTCAAATTACTTTGATAAAGTACATAAAAATATCTAAACCTCAAGCGCACCAGTGTAATATATTGGAAATGTCACCGATTTCCCAAGTTGAGAGCTGTAATTCAGGACTTAGACTGAGAGCGTATAAGGCTTCGAAGAAGGATGGTCACTGTTAAAAGGTGCATGAGAAAAAAAGGCTTCAATTTGCACTACAGTATCAAAATTGGACCACCGCAGATTGGCAAAGGGTTGCCTTCTCTAAGGAGTCACTGTTTTGTGCTTCATTTAAAGTAATACATGGAATGGGAAGACTACAATACCCAGAGAAGTTATCAACATTGGGGTCATTCACTTTAGAAAAAAAAAAGACAGCTGAGGGGCGACCTAATAACTATGTATATGAAATGAACAATCAGTGAACGAATTATTCATTGCTTGATCGTTGGCTGTTTACACTGATCAACTTAAAAAAAGCAAAAAACTCTGTATAGTGAGAATCTGAATGATAATTCATTCACTTATCGTTCATTTCATGCAAACATGAAAATCATGGTTGGCTCATTCTCTGAATGATCGGTAATATAAACCGAACAATTAGTCGTTCTCATTCGCTGGCAAAGTGCATTTAAATAACTGAACAACTTAGCGAGCGAATGATTTATGTCCCTGTATAAACAGGCTGCCCGTGTGAAATCTAATTGTTGGCCCGTTTGGATGATAAATCATTCTGCATTGCAGGGCCCTTAGACTCTGAACCTTCGAGTTTAAGTGACAATATATCCAACATGTGAAGGTTGGTGATAGTTTTTCTTCTCTGAAAACCTCTGTTTAAAAAAAAATGGAAGCAACGGGTCTTTTCTCGTTGGTATCTAATCATTACAAAACGAACAAACAAACAAAAAAAAAACTACTATGTTGTTGATTTATATTTTACCAACTACACAGTGCTTATGAGCGCAAAAATTTGGGGAGGAAACAGTTGTTTCCTTGTTTTGTGAAATATTTAACAAAGAAAGGTAGTCGAGACTTTGATTGATTACGATCCCTTATTACCATATATACTGGAGTATAAGCCTAGTTTTTCATCACATTTTTTATGCTGAAAAAGCCCCCCCTCGGCTTATACTCGAGTGAGGTTTAAAAAAAAAAAAAAAAACAGCAACAAAAAACCCACAATACTCACCTCCCAGCCTGCATCTGTGTCCTCGGCGTGATGGTCTCCCTGGCGGTGCGGCAAGCTGTTTGAGAACTCTCCCCGCTGTTATCTCCCTGCTCAGCTTTGAATTTTCCTGCTGTCAGCGCTGTGTAGGTAAGTGCTGTGATTTGATCGAGCGCCAGCCAATCACTGGGGTGTGATTGGCTGGCGCTCGATCCAATCACAGTGCTTACTTACACAGTGCTACAGGCAGGTGAGGTGAGTATTGCATTTTTTCTTTACCTGGTATATACTGGAGTATAGCTAGTAGAGATGAGCGAGTATACTCGCTAAGGCTAACTACTCAAATGAGTAGTGCCTTAGCCAAGTTTCCTCCCGCTCGTCTGTAAAGATTCGGCTGCCGGCGCGGGTGACAGGTGAGTTGCGGGGGGGGGGGGGGGGGGGGGCTGGGGGGGAGAAGAGGGATCTCCCCTCCATTCCTCCCCACTCTCCCCTGCGGCTCCTCGCCCCCTGCCGGCCCCTGAATCTTTATGGTTCAAAAGAATTTTATTGCCTGCCATGCATTTATAAAGAATACAATTTTTAACATATGAGTAGATAAACAGTATAGAAATATATTCTCTTTGTCTTCATTCTTCATAAAATGATTTCTTTCTGAGGCAGATTTTTCTATTTTCCAAATATTAAACATTTTTGAACATTTTCGAACAGCTCTATAGTCTCGAAATATAACATTACTATCGATTGCTAATCCTTTAATGAACTAATTATATCAAGCAAACATAGAGAGATTATTGGAAATAGGTTTAAGGAAAAGAAAGAACAGGGGAAGAAGAGAGAAAAAAGAGAGATAAGATATTTAGAAGAGGTGTGGGGGAGGGCAGAGAAGGGGAGGAGGGGGGGGGGTCCGGTCTATACCTTAGAAAGATTGAGGTATGTACTTATGTAGTTATTGGTCTGTTATCGCTAATGACACAGTAGTCATAGTTGTGGGTATAATTGTAATCAGGGAAGGTGGAATGCCTGTCTCTAGCCAAGTCGTTAGGTCCGGTGAATGTCGGTATTGGGTCCAGATCAGCCAAGTGGAGACATGTTTCTCGTATCTTAGTTCATCCCTAGCGCAAAGCTCCTCCATGTGTTTTATGTGATCTAAAGCTTCCAGCCACCGTAATCTGGAAGGGGGTGTTGTTGTTTTCCATGCTCTAGGAATTATCTGACGTGTAGCCAAGATAAAGAATCTCAGTAGAGAGCCTTTGGCGTGTGATATTGGACCAGGGAACATGGACAATAAAGCAATTTCTGGCGTGAATTGAATTTGATTTCTGCTAACCGTAGAGTAAAGGGTGTTGACCTCTCGCCATAGTGGACGGATCAGAGAACAGGACCACCAGAGATGGATAAATGACCCTTTTTCCTTTAGGCATCTCCAACAGGTATCTGGATACTGGGGGAAAATCCTCGCTAGTTTCACTGGAGTGTGATGCCATCTTATAAGTATTTTGTAATTTAATTCCTGCATTTTGTTGGATATCGAGATTTTGTGTGATAGAGTGTATGATTTTTTCCAGGACTCCTCTGGGGGTGTGTTGTTTAGGTCCCTTTCCCAGTTCCTTTCTATATTCCTCCCATAGTTACGGGTGTCCTCTTCGATCAGTATTTGATCTAGTGTCGATATTGTATATTTTTCCGGGGAAGATGAGATACAGATTTCCTCAAATGAGGTAGTGGGGCGGCTCAATTGTTGAGTGGTTCCTAAAGATCTAATGTAGTGGCTAAGTTGTAAATAATGGAACCATGCTCCGGGAGGGGGCCTTCTGTCTCCGAGTAAATCACTTAGTGGTTTAAGCCCTTCCGTCGATACCACGTCCCGGACCCTTAAGATATTGTTTGATATGTTATTTGTCAGGTATGATCCTTTTAGAAAGATGGGGAACTCTGGGTTTCCCGTGAGGGGGGTAAGGGGGCCGGGTTTACTAATCATTCCCTTTAGAGTCACATATTCTGACCATGTCGTTATCATGTTCTCTATGAAGGGCGATAGTCCTAGGTCTTTATGTTTCTCTTTGCCCGGTATCCATACGAGGCCCATTCCTTTAAAGGGGACGGAGTCCTGTTCCGATTCCGCCCAAAGCCTCTGTGTTCCATTGTGGAGTAAATCTAACATGCGTTTGGTTAATGAGGCTTTATGGTAAAGAGCTAGATTTGGGATTCCCATTCCTCCAGAAGCTCTGGGTGCGGTCAGGGCCTTCCAATTACGCCTTGGTCTATGGTTCCCCCAGATGAAGTACATCATTGACCTCCTGACCTTTAATAGAAATGCCCCCGGTAGTTTTATTGGTACTGTTTGGAACATGTACATAAATCTTGGGAGGGCATTCATTTTGATGGTGTTGATCCTTCCGAACCAAGACAGAGGGACTGTTTTCCATCTGTCAAAGTCCGCTTCCAGTTTGGTTAATAGGGATTTATAGTTTTTCAGGAAAAGCTGGTCTAGGTCTGGTGTAATTGTTACCCCCAGGTATTTGATCTCATCTGATCTCCAGATGAAAGGAAGGGATGGTTTTAGGGCGGTGACTTCTGCATCTGTTAAAGTGGTGTTTAAGATTACCGACTTGCTCAGATTCACTTTAAAGTTAGAGAGCCGTCCGAACCTTTTAAATTCCTCTAGAACAACAGGGAGGGCTATTCTGGGATTCGTGATATATAGTAATAGGTCGTCGGCATATAGAGCCGTTTTGTGTTCGTTATTGCCTATCCTGATCCCGCGTATGTTCGAATTCGCTTGAAGAGCGTTCGCTAAAGCTTCCATAACTAGTATGTACAGGGAGGGAGACAGGGGACACCCCTGACGTGTGCCGTTACGAATCCAGATTGGATCCGACAGCTGTCCATTGACCCGGATACGTGCTGAGGGGTCCCTATACAAGGCCATTATCCGGCCCTTGAGTTTGGGGCCGAAGCCCAGCCTCTCAAGGACTGCCTCCAGAAATCCCCAGCTTACCCTGTCAAAGGCTTTTTCCGCGTCTACTGAGAGAAGACAGAGGGGATCCCCGGATTTACGCGCCCGGGATACGAGGGCCAATGTCCTTATAGTATTGTCCCCTGCCTCCCTCCCGTGCACAAAGCCCACCTGGTCTCTGTGGATCAAGGATGGTATTTGCGCTTGTAGACGTGTAGCTATAATTTTGGAGAAAATTTTGGTGTCAATGTTCAAGAGGGATATCGGCCTGTAGCTACCACAGACTGATGGGTCCTTGCCTGGTTTCGGTATGACTGTTATTACCGCTTGTAATGCTTGTGTGGGGAAGGGGCACGAGTCAGAGATTGAGTTGAAGGTGTGGAGCAATAAAGGGGCTAAGTGTTCCTCAAAGATTTTGAAAAACCGGGGTGTGTACCCATCTGGACCTGGGCTCTTCCCTATCTTCAGGGACTTGATTGCTTCTTTTACCTCCTGTAGTGTGAAGTCCTCTTCTAGTAAGGCCTGGTCTGAGTCCGAGATTCTAGTTGGAGTAAAGTCTGCCAGATAGGAATCTCTCTCTCGTGCTATTTTTATCCCCTGCTTTTTATATCTGTCTGGAAGATTGTATAGGTCGTGATAATATTGGTGGAAATTATTTATTATTTTTGAGTTGGCGTGGACCAGTCCTTTTTGAGTTTGAATGGCGAATACGTACGTTTGTGATGTTTTTGGATTTAGAGCTCTGGCTAGTCCCTTTTCGCTTTTGTTCCCATGCTCATAGTACCATCCTTTGGTTTTATCCCTCTGGCAAAGTGAATTTAGGTCTAGTATGTGTAATATTTTGATTTGGGTTGACGAAATTTCTGCTGCCTTACTTAGAGGACGATGTTTTGTTGGCGTGTTCGAGTTGATCCAGTTGGGAGATTAGGTCGCTCAGTTTACCTGTTCTCTCTTTCTTTAAGCGTGCCCCGTGGGATATAAATATCCCCCTGAGTACACACTTAAGTGCTTCCCACTTTATGGGCACAGGGGTTGAGTCCAGGGCGTGGTCCAGGCCGAAGTTTTGGATAGCTTCCTGGATCGCCTGTAAGCAGGCGGCGTCATTCAGTAAATTATCATTCAGGCGCCAGCTAATGTTTTTTCTATCGTTTTGAGACCCTCTCAATGATCCCCAGACCGGAGCATGGTCGGACCAGATGAGGGAGCCGATCGAGCTCGAGGGGTTACGATCTAGTAGAGCGTGTGATATGAATAGGTAGTCTAGTAGGTGATAGCATTTATGGGATGGGGAATAAAAACTGTAATCTCTTTTTCCCGGGTGTAATATCCGCCAAAGGTCAATCAGGCGGAGATTAGCCAGTTCCCTGCGGAATCTGCGGAGTGCTGTGTATGCGATGTTAGACTTACCCCCAGAGGAGTCGAGTTTGGGTTCTAGGCTGAGGTTGAGGTCGCCTCCCAGTATGATGTTGGAGCCGTCCGCAAAGGTCCTCAGAGCCCCCAGTATCCGGATCCCAAATCGGACCTGTCCTTGGTTCGGGAAATAAATGTTAGCTACCGTTATAACTTCATTACCTACTTGGATTTTTAGAAAAATATAACGACCTTCAGAGTCTGTTGATAACGATATAAATTTGTGGGGGAAGTGTTTGTGTATGGCAATTGAAGTGCCCCCTGCCTTTTTAGAAGGATGAGGGCTGTGATACCAAGTGTTGTAGTTGCGGTTCCTACAGTTGGGTATCTTGTTTGCTTGGAAGTGTGTTTCTTGTAGTAGCGCAATCATTGTTCTGTGTTTATGTAGGTGTTCCAAGATCTGCCCCCTCTTGGCTGGCTTATTCATCCCCCTTACATTGTAAGTACTAAATGTGATATTGGTCATTGTGTTGTCTTAATTCTTGGGTTATCTTCCCGACCGGGTTTGGGAGGAGGGGGGAAGAGGGAGAGAGTGGGGTGGAGAGAAAAGAAAGAAAAGAGAAAAAGGTTTGTTAGAAAACCTTTGTGTGGCATTAGGCCGCCACACTAGTGTGGTGAAGAGTTGTAAACTCATTTAGGTTGCACTAATGTGCAACTTTTCACCCTGGTGGAGAGTGGTGAGGTTTCCGACAAAGCTACATCGGGTCCCACACAACCCCCACCCTCAGTGTGAGTGTATATACGCTGAGGTCCCTATCGGGATCCTTGTGTACATAGGTTCCGGTATTGGCATTTTAAACCTGTTTCTAAATAGGTTATAATAATTTTATAATAGAAAAAAAAAAACAAACCAAGAAACAAAGTTATAAACTTAACGTAATTAGACGGCAATTATAAGGACTATAAGGGGTGTAAAGTCCGTATTCGGACAGCGGCGTGATGACCCTTTGGTATGCCTTCTGTAACAATCTTGGAGAGACATCGGAGTCTAAGATCCTGGTAATGGGTCTTTGTGGCGTTCTCGTCGCTGTTTAGGGGGCACCGATTGCCATTGTTCCTGGGCTGTATAGGCGATCGGTACTGGGGAGGTGGGCCAGTCAGGTATCTTGATCAGGGGGAGCTGAAATGTTCCTAGAAAGTTGGGTAGATCTCCCAACATACAGAAAGTGGCCGTCTTCCCCTCTTTTTTGGCAGTTAGGGCGAATGGAAAACCCCAACGGTATGTGATTCCGTTTTCTTTTAGCGCTGTGGTTAGTGGTTTCAGGGCTCCTCTCAGGCGCAGTGTGTTGCGTGCTAGGTCTTGTACCAGAATAAGCGGTCTGCCATTATGCGTGAGGTCTCCCTTTTCTCTGGCTTTCTGTAAGATGCAGTCCTTTTCCTTATAAAAGTGGATCCTACATATTATGTCCCTTGGGCGGTTAGTGTCCGTGCCTCTCGGGCCCAGTGCCCTGTGAATTCTATCTATCATGATCGGTTTTTCTCGTGTACGGCCCAGCAATTGTAGAAAAAATGTTTGGGCCCATTCCTCTAGCTGGTGTCCTTCTACTTCTTCTGTTACGCCCCATATGCGCAGGTTATTCCTCCTATTTCTGTTCTCGAGGTCATCTAAATGTGAGATAATGTTGGAGATTTGATCTGATTGGTGTTGAATGACCTGCCTGTGGAATTCCAAAATGGACGCCATTCCCTCCTGCGTCTCCTCAACCTGGAGGAGCCTGTGACCCATATGGTGTATGTCAGAATGGATCCGGTCAAAGGCCTGTCTGTTAGACTCTTCAAATCTTGTAAATAGTGCATTCAATTCGTCCTTTGTGGGGATTGACATAATGCGTGATTTCCATGCCCCGTTATCCGCCATAGATGTTGCCCTTTCTGGCGAACTATGTGTAGGGCTGCTGAGTGCACTTTTGCCAGGGGATATGTCCCAGTCGTGAGGATCACTACTCCCATCAGGGCTGTGCTGTTGCAGTGTAGTGTGCTGAGGGGCTTTGTCCCGGGTGTTTTGCGGGGGGCAGGTCTCCCCCTTACTCACAGTTATGGTGGATGCAGACTCTGCACCTTGGGTTTCAGTCCCTGGGCTGCTTTGGTCTGCTAGATCGTTCTGTGGGGAGTCCCTTGTCCCGGCTCCCGCTGTTGTTGCTGCTGTTAATGGGGTTTCCGGCTGTGTTCTCCGTGCGGTCGGGCTGTGTTGAGCCGCTGCTGCTGCAGAGGGAGAGGAAGCCGGCACATACGCTCCGCTGCTGGCCGGCGCCATCTTGGGTCTTCTCCCGGCTGTGCACGGAGCGCCGATAAAGCGCTCCATTGTCCCTTTCTTGGAGGTGAGTGCCGCTGATTGTGTGTCTGGGGCCGTCTTCTTACCCATCCCGACCTGGGAGGGTGATTTTCGCCGAGTACCGGTGGTTTATGGCTGAGGGAAGGAAGGCTGTAGCGGGAGTCCGACTCTCAAGCGTCTTTCCCGGTCATCCGCAGGCCACGCCCGGCCCCTGAATCTTTAGAGACGAGCGGGAGGATACTCGGCTAAGGCACTACTCACTTGAGTAGTTAGCCTTAGCGAGTATACTCGCTCATCTCTAATAGCTAGGCTTATACTCGAGTCAATAGGTTTTACCATTTTTTTGTGGTAAAACTTATTGACTCGGCTTATACTCGGGTCGGCTAATACTCGAGTATATACGGGACTTAGAAATAGCTCCACTCATTTTTAAAAGTCTTTACTTCTGAGTTTTCGCTCTCGTTATTACTACCTATTTCAAGCTGTTACCACAGATAAGACCTTCAGTTTATGAATTACCGTATACCTGTTCAAATAAACTAGAGATGGCTGTATACCCCAAACACTATACATACACTATATACCCCAAACCGAAAATCAGCACAATTTCATGTGTTGTGTCTTAATTTGTCTACCAGTATTAAAGTGAATCTGTCAGCTGGAACACGCTGTTCAAATACACTATATGTTTTATTCATTTAGATCTCTGCCTATTCTGAGCTGAGCAGCCCAATGGGCGGAGCTATTAGTGATTGACAGCGCCTTCAATATGTCATACACAGCTGTCAATCACTGATAACTCCGCCCATTGGACTATCCAGCTCAGAGTTAGCAAAGATTTATATGGATAAACTACAAGTTCTACTGAATCTTTTCCCATGAAACTATATATCAATCTGCTCAGCTCCTCCTGTTCTATAACATCATGCCTGCAGTTTGTCAGCATGTTGGAGCTGACAGATTCCCTTTAACAAAATACGTATCCCAAAATTATATAAATGAAGACTACAAGTCATCCTGCAAGAAAACTGGAAAAATATAAAAGTTATGGGTGTTGGAATGTGTCAATGCAGAGAGTTTAAATTAAAAAAAAAAAAAAAAAGCTTGTTCTGTGCAAAAATTTGTGAAACATACAAAAGCTACATTACAACTTATTCAAAATTATTGTCATTAAAAAGTTAAATTTATTAATATAAAGTAAGCCCTAAAATGGTGCCTTTAAACATACAACTAATTTCACAGGTAAACTCGCATAAATTGATGGAAAACTAAGAAAAAGAGTTTATTTTTCATCTTTGCATTCTGAAAGCAAACAGTGAAAAAAAAAAAAAAAAAATGCTGTGTCATAGGCCGGTTACACACAGACGATTATAGTCGCATGAGATTTGTGCATTGCGAGATGCACAAATATGAACCCTATTCATTCGAATGGGTTGATACATATAAGGGATGTTTTCCCGCATGGCACAGAGGTGCGATCTTCTTGCAATATCACCCATTGTTGTCATTGAAAGCAATGGCAGAAACTGTGATCCTCGGTGACAGCAGCATCAGGGGATTCCTTCAGATGCAGTGGGGGTAAAGGGACTCCCCATGGTGATGAAGGAATCCCCAACTGCTACCGTCACAGTTCCTCCATGCAGCTAGCGCTGCTGCCGCCCCACTGGAAGCAATGGGATGAAGGGATTCCCCGTAGTGATTTAAGGCTGTTTTCACATGAAAACACCTTGCAATAAAGGGGCTTTTACATGTTGAAAGAAAAAAATGCAATATCAGACTGCGAATTACAGCCTGATATTACCCCCACCTGTGTGATACTAGCCTAAATGGTAGCGGTTTATTCTACAAACTTATGTTATTATGATAGCCAATCACATGGCATTAACTTAAATCTGCTACAGGTTTATCCTGTCTAGTCTATCAACCAGCATGTGGATGGAGACCAGCGTAAAAGGGCAAAAGTTACAAATGATTGCGTACAAGTTCTAATAAATATGTCTCATGCTCCTTTGCTCAACATTTGGCCATTAAAATCTCATTGTTGTATATCTGATCTTGTTTTACAGCTAGGAAGTATTTTTTCAGCGCGATTGTGATGCAGCCAGGCCATAAAATGATCTGTATGGCCTGAAGAGAAAAAACACAATAAAAGATCGCTGCGTCTTATTTTTGGAGTAGACTATGCCAGCAAAAACAGGCGTGGTAGTCGCTCAATCTGAGACTCCTCACAAGGAAAGTATTGTAAGGTCAGATCTAGGAAGCACTTAGGAACCAGACCTGTATATCTGAAACACACTGACAGGGCAGATACTGTATGACAAACTCAGATCTTCCATGCTGCACTCCATGCCAAGAATCACAATACAAAGTAACACTATCAATTTGTAACACTTAGTAAACATTCCAGAAACCAGTTCCATATTAAGCAATAGCAAGCGTCTACAGCGAGTTTCTACCAGTGAATGATAATATTGATAGGGGTCAATCATTATTAATCAATAACCTAACATAAGAAAGATAAGGAAACAGTGTAATGAATGTGACATTAGTTATTTGGTTATATAATGTTATGTATTATATGTAAAACATTCCGGAAGTTGCTAGTAGAATTTGGATATAGAATCATATGTAAAAAGGTATATTCAAGCGTTTATTTGAATATTGATTTTAAAATACTAAATGTATGATTAATTAGATTTTATTCAGTTATCTTACTGAATACCAACTCTGTGCTGACTCCCGAGTAGGTGGCCGAACCAGTTTTGTCTATGTGAAAAGTAGAAACAATGTCCCCTCTTTTGATGTGCAAATTGTTGATGGATCTTTAAGATTACATTCCGATTAAGTAGGTACTCAGGCAGCCAGGAGACAACCTTTATTATCACATGTAATTGTTTTATGTATAGTTCAAACAGCTTTGTTGATACCTTTTGTTTAAAAGGCTTTTGATTTACAGCCCTATTGTAATCTGTTGGAATGAGGGTTTGGTCAGCAAAAGTAGAATGAAACTAGGTATTGGAAACGCCTTCTTTCCAACTTGCATATAAACTAGCAATGTACAACAATAAACAGAATTCATTCTGATTTACTAAGTCTGTGTATAGTGGGTCATTATGGTTCTCAACTATGAGTACTCTATATAATATTTCCTCTTAATTTGGATACAGGCAACATTCGCATTTCGGTCTGCGTTCCAGACCCCCCACAGTTTATTTGGCGCCCGACAAGTGGGGCAGAAGCTAACTCCTTACCTGCAGCCGATACCTGACTACACTACCTGCCGACCAGCCGGACGAGAGGCCACGGGACCCCAGATCTACAAAACACCGGTATACGGTAAGCTCTTGACTTGCCACTCAAGCTCTGGGCTCTCCTGACTTCATTCAGTCCTCGTGTCGACAGGGGGTGAGTTGCTGTATGTTATATAGGACGCTTCTGCCTGTTATTTACGGTGTTCTTAGTGACCGTGCTAGACGGAAGAACCCTTGTGTGTATATTGCCATGTTGCCTGTAGTAATTGTTGAAATCTGTACGTTGATAGTCTGTGTCGTGTTAGCCATAATTTGCTTTTACTGAGTCTGTTATAATATCACCAGAAGTTCCCTTAGAAGAGAGGTCTGGTCTCCCCTAAACCCCCCCCCTTAAGGAGTCCGTAAAATTATTCCAGGACCAGGGGTCCTTAGTGTACTGTGTGAAATAGAAGCCTGTGTGACCTATAGAAGCCTGTGTGACCTATAGAAGCCTGTGTGACCTATAGAAGCCTGTGTGACCTATAGAAGCCTGTGTGACCTATAGAAACCTGTGTGACAAATAGAAACCTGTGTGACAAATAGAAACCTGTGTGACAAATAAGGTTCTGTGTGCCATAAGCTGTGTGAGAAAGGGAAGGGGGAGACGATTGCAGACAAGTGTATAAAATATAGAAAGATAGGACTTAGAAAAACGGGAACCTTTAACTATGAGTTCTGGTAACAGTACGGGAAAAAGCATGAAAGATATCAGAAACGCCGGTTTAGATAAAGGAACAGACAATATGGGAAACGTACAGGGCAAGTAGTATGCCTATATGGAAATCAGCTAGAGAAATAGTAAAAGACAAAGAAGGCACGTTAGCTGTGGGAAGAAGGATGTAGTAAGGTGTTTAGAATTTTGGGAGTCTTAGACCAGCAAGTTTGGGGAAAAGATTCAGAGATAGTCAAAAGGTTGTATAAAAATATGCTAAACAGATGGATTAAGGCAAGTATAGATACGGCAGTAAGGGGTTATCAGAGAAAGGGAATCCTCTTATAGTTTGTGTCCCTCTGGGACATAAAGTAAGTTCATGCAAAATCTGTGGACAATTATGTGACAAATAACCACTATTGTTTGTCTTGTAAGTCTTGTTGTTATGTAAACTAATCTTTGTTGTACGTCTTAGTGTTCTTGTAATGTCTAATTTCTAAGTGTAAGAAAGTTATACCCCACTCACATCTGTGGGGGTTCAAAAGAACAATGAAGTATATATATACTGGGTGGTTTTTTTTTTTGTTTTTTTTTCCTGAGTGTAAAGTTGATGTAAGCAATTTTAGCTGAAGGTTATAGAAAAAAAGAAAAAAAAAGCAAGTCAATGAGTTAAGGAAAGGTAGAAGGTTTAACAATGCACGGTAATAATAGTTGCTATCTGGAGTGGTGAATATAAGTATGTGGGTAGAAATGGGCATAAGTTGTATTGTGTTTGTCATTGGGTAGCCTATTCTGAGCGAATCGTGTAAAAACCGCGGTACTAAGAGTTTTTCTTATCTATACATAATTCGCTCATTATTGGAAGTCTGGTGTACAGTAAATACAATCCCAATTTCTACTTCACATATTATCAGTCCGTATAGGAATGGGAAAAAAAAACAAAAAAAAAAAAAAAAAAAAAAAAACCCCTTAGTGAGTGTGAATTTGCAGTTTAGAAGATACAGGCAGTGGAACCAGTTATACAGCTATTTGTCTGGAGAAGTTTCTGTGTTCTATAGAAGATAAGATACATTTCAAAGGGTGGGGAGTACTGGGCTTTAGAAGACCTACTTGTCTTTGCAAAGAAATGTGAATTAAGAATTGGTTATATTTGGCTACACAGGAAGTATGTTGTATTATATATATACTGTTCAATAGCTAAAAATGAAATGAGAAAAGAATTCAAAGCACAGGTATATAATGTTCTCTCATTGTGGGGTCAGTTCCCTCTTCAACCTTCACCCCCTCCTTCATCTCAATTCCAACCGTCTCCTCCCCCCCACCCTATGCCAAGTCATCCACTCCAAGGTCAAACATTGGACTGGAGGGATGGACCTGCTGGCATTGTGGACAACAGAACCCGGATTGGAGAGAGAGCTGCCCTGCTTGCGGAGCTCCTCGGTGCAAACCGGTTATGCCTATGCTCACTAGATCCTAGGCTAGTGAGTGGAAGCATGAGGACAAGAAAGAGATGCAGGGAGCGGAGGGTGATATAGAAGCAGATGTAAAACAGGGAAGGCAGTGGGAACTATAATCTAAAATTATGTGAAAGACTATTGTGGCACAGATTGGGATAAAAATAAACATAAGAGAAGTAGTAGAGACGAGGGAAATAAGCAGGGTTGGGAAGTACCGACACTTTTAGACAAGTGAGGAAGTACTGACACTTAAAAAGTAGTAACTGACATGCAAATGTTTTTGTCTTTATGTGTGTGTATTAATGAAGGGCCCGTATGAGAGTTAGATTGTGTTATATGGTGTATACTGTCCGGTGGCTAGAAACTAAATGAGGCAAGAAAGACCAAATGCTGAGCCAGATCACAGGGGGTGGAGCTAGGTGATGTAAGGAGATGGGAGGGAAGAACAATAGGAAGAGGTCTTCCTCCACCCTCAACACAGACCAGCCTAGCTGAGAAGTATACGTCTTGTAATTACTAATAATTAATGCTCTTTAAAGTCTGAATGTTTTAGTTGCTTATTAATATCTTAGCTATTGTTCTGTTTCATAGAGATAAAATTCAGTGTCATAGAAAGGAAGACAGACGCTGATGAAATAAGAAACTTGTAATGAATTGTGTGAATTACACGGTCTTAAAAATAGAGAACATATAGGGATTTTTAAGATATATTTTAGTTTTTTTTTTTTGCTTTTTGTGTAAATGTCAGTTCTGTAATTGGTTGGACGTCTATATCACTGCTAAATGCTGTTAGTACTGCACTGTCTCTGAGAGAATGTTCTGTAGGAGAGACATGCAGATGACCAGCATCGAAGGGGTGGAGCTAGATAATGTAAAAGTAGGTAATGTTTCATCCTTCTTTTGTCTACAAAGGAGGGGGTGAGGAGCTTGGGCAGTTAGGAAGTTTTTTTTTTCCCTTCTCAAATTTGATGAGACATTGCAGGCAGGATCAGATTAATAATGAATTTGCTTAAAGAATATCATATTCCAATATGAATACATGTTTGTGGATTATTCTGCCTTGTTGTAATTCATGTCTGTTATTTGTACTAATATCTTACAAGCCTTATCTGCATCCATCAAATTTTCACCGGATGGATCGGTACGGGTTGAGACCTCAAGTGACAGTTCAGAGGAGGTTTGTAAACTAACTGCTCTCTTGGTAGATCCGGCTCATGCATTTGTCTTGATAGCTACTGCAGAAACTCAGCTTTCCGCAGGTCCTGACAAATAGTAAGCCACCTCCAAGACAAACTCCAATTCCTGAGTCATTGCTTAGCCCAAGGAACTGGACATCTGACATAGGTGATCCAGGTATTGCAGGTCAGCAATTTCTAAATTTTTAATTTTTAATTCTTTTATTTGCTACAAGGTTCTGATCTATTTTAAATAGAATACCAGCCTGATTGTCTAGCAGTAATTGGTGCAAGGGGTTTCAGGAGTGCCGATTCAGCTGGCAGAAACTGAACCACTAGAGGTAATGTTTAAAGGGTCACGATGCCTCATGCGCTTCCTTGTGCTGGAAAGTCCTGAAAGCATATTGGGAACCGAAATGATGGGACCCTTGGGATCTTGTATCGAATTTCACCCGTCCGGTGAGGCTCGTATACACCCCAGGTCTGAAAGTCACCCGACCTTCGGTCGGATGGCAGCAGACCTAGCGACACCTCTCCCTGTCTTCACTCTTACGCACGCAGAGAAACAAGTTCTTAGTGTCGTTACTTTGAGCCTTTGGGCTACCAGTCAGACGGACCTCGACAGACTGTCTGTATTTGTTTGTATTTAATTCCAGAGGAAAGCAGTACTGTTGGATAGTGCTGCCACAAGGGGCACAGTATAGCCCAATACCAGTTCACCAGATTCATGAAACTGGTATTAGACGCCTGGCCAATTCGCGAGGGCACCGCCCTCTTGTAATATGTTGATGATTTGTTTTTATTTTCTTTTATGTACTGCTGACACAAATAGTTACCTCAATGCATCACTAAGCCTTTTGTGTTTCCTCCATCAGAGTAGAATGGCTGCAAAGCCAGCAAAGAGAAACTTCTTAGATCACACCATGGTGATCTACACCCCACATGACATACATGGTATCCTGACACAGGTAAGCCGTAGACATCTGTCTCTTGCTAGACGGATCAAAATGGAACTTGCATTTACACTCTTCATCCAATGTCTCATTTCAACGTTGCACCACTTTGAATCCGGCCACCTTATTGCCATTAGGTGACACTGATTCAAATGGGGGAGTAAGTACAGAGGACCAGCTTTTTGCAAATTCTCTGACTGATGAAGAGGAGGCCTTTTGATGCAGAACACCAGCATGATTGTGACAGCTGGGTTCGCACATGTCACTGACAAACCCCTCCTAAACCCCCACCTTGAAATGTTTGTGGATGGATCTAGATACCTGAATGACAAAGGAAGGCTTGTAACAGGTTTTGAAGTAGTCACACTGAATGAGATACTTGTACAAAAGCCACTGCCGCCACACATGTCAGCGCAGGAACTGAGGCCTGTACGATTGAAAAATATACCACTACTAATATCTACACTGATTCCAGGTACGCCTTTGGTACTGCACACGATTATGGACCCATCTGGCGGTCCAGGAGCTTTCTCACGGCACAAGGCAAGCCCATTAAGCTATCATGTTGCCAGGACAGGTGGCCATAATAAAGGTTAAAGCACACACGCAGGGGCAGTCACCAGAGAACAAGGGGATAGGGCAGCCAAGGCTGCAGCTCTCCTAGGACAGGACGCAAGACCCCTTGTGCTGTAAGTTGGATCTTGGTCCCACCGCTCTTGTTGATTTGGGATTTGGCGTCCTACGGGACGTAGATGATGTACCAGCGGCTGCCTACACCCACCTCGCCGTCCTAGCTCACGGGAAAGTGCATGCCTCTCGGAATGCCATGGTTTCTGTTATGGACAAGGTATGGTATGCTCCAGGGTTGGACAGGTTGGCGAAGGCATATGTGAAGGCATGTGAAGTGACCACTGTATCCTATTCAGAGATTACAAATCGATTACATCCAGCTTCCCAAATCAGGCAGGTATGAGTACGTCCTTGTGTGCGTGGACCTGTTCAAAGCCACCGCACAATGTACAGTGGCTAAACTTGTGTCAGAACTTGTATGTAGATTTGGGGTACTAGAGACAATTGAGAGTGACAGAGGTACACAATTTACAGGTTAAGTGATGCGAAAGGTGATGTCAGCCCTTGGGGTGGAACAAGCGTTTTACACTCCATACCACCCGCAGAGTTTAACAGAGTTGAAAGAACTAAAATGATATGCTTAAGTTAAAAGAAGTGTTTGGCTCTATGCCAAGATTAGGCCTGTACCATCCACAGGCCCTGCAGCAGGGGTGTGATAAGGTTATTGAATATGTACAAGAATTATGTCGTAAACTGAAAATAACACCCGATCTAGTGTTTTCCCCAATTCCAGACCCTGACAACCTAGAGGGGACTAATTTCTTGCCACCTGGAGATTGGGTGGTCGCAAAAAGACACGTAATAAAGGCCTTGGACCCAAGGTTTGACGGACAATACCAAGTTCTGTTGTCAACACCTACTTCTGTAAAAGTGGATACATGCCTCCCACTGCAAGAAAGCTCCCGAGCCAGAGGAAAAGTGATGGGTGGGATCCCGGCGTTGTTTGGGTGGGGGAGGTAATGGACATTTTGATTTTCACTTCTGCATTTGTCTTATTGGACTGTCTTCTTATTGGGAAACACCACTACGAACGATCCACATGGACAAGCGATGGACTGGATGGGCAAATATTTCCCACACGTGTATGCCCAACCTCAGGAGTGGAGAGGACATTTTGCGGACTTGTCTATTATCTGTCCCCACTCCTGTAGAGACTCTTCGAGACATACCCAAAAATACACCCCTTTAAGTGTCTAATATGACAATGACGATATTGATGTTGATAAATCTAAGATTACTGTATTGTAAACTTGATTGACTTGCAATATTTGATATTATGTCTTCATATCTTGATGGACATAGAGTGCACCATTCCTACCTGGGAACCCGACACCTATGGGTGACAGAACCAGGAGATAATGGTGGCTCTGATGTCCAAATGGGGGAATGATAGGGGTCAATCATTATTAATCAATAACCTAACATAAGAAAGATAAGGAAACAGTGTAATGAATGTGACATTAGTTATTTGGTTATATAATGTTATGTATTATATGTAAAACATTCCGGAAGTTGCTAGTAGAATTTGGATATAGAATCATATGTAAAAAGGTATATTCAAGCGTTTATTTGAATATTGATTTTAAAATACTAAATGTATGATTAATTAGATTTTATTCAGTTATCTTACTGAATACCAACTCTGTGCTGACTCCCGAGTAGGTGGCCGAACCAGTTTTGTCTATGTGAAAAGTAGAAACAATGTCCCCTCTTTTGATGTGCAAATTGTTGATGGATCTTTAAGATTACATTCCGATTAAGTAGGTACTCAGGCAGCCAGGAGACAACCTTTATTATCACATGTAATTGTTTTATGTATAGTTCAAACAGCTTTGTTGATACCTTTTGTTTAAAAGGCTTTTGATTTACAGCCCTATTGTAATCTGTTGGAATGAGGGTTTGGTCAGCAAAAGTAGAATGAAACTAGGTATTGGAAACGCCTTCTTTCCAACTTGCATATAAACTAGCAATGTACAACAATAAACAGAATTCATTCTGATTTACTAAGTCTGTGTATAGTGGGTCATTATGGTTCTCAACTATGAGTACTCTATATAATATTTCCTCTTAATTTGGATACAGGCAACATTCGCATTTCGGTCTGCGTTCCAGACCCCCCACAATATCACATTACTGAGGTCTGGTAAAACTGAAAACCCCACTATCTTAGGCCAGTCTCCCACAGGCGGTTTTAGAACAGTGTTTTTTTTTTCTCCTTTTCAATAATTTTTATTGGGTTTTATAATAAACAAGAAAAACAGAAAGTTGCCATATTTGTTGCATTAGAATACAATTTCTGTACTGAGACATAAATATTTTAAACATAAAATGCGTTTTCTTACAAAAGAAAAGAAAATAGTTGGCAGGCTAATCGCCTCACAATATCACGCAACTGGGAAAGGGCTGAAGTTTCTACCAGAAAAGGAATAGAACAGCATTTTAAAACATGTTTGACAGTGTTTTTAATGCGCCCCATCATCGCAATGGGTGGTGTGGTGCGATAAAAAGCGCTGCAACACCTAAGATAGAACAGCGTTTGATTTAGCGCCTGTTAGAGACGCCGCGCTAAAACGCTCATCTGAAAAGCCCAATTGAAATAGATGGAGGCTCACTACAGCATTTTTAGCGGACATTTCAAACATCCGCTAAACGCTTAAAAAAATGCCTATGTGGGAACTGGCCTTATTGTCAATATTTCAAAGCAGGGAGAGACACAACTTGAAGCTCCTGGACCTAAATATAAAGTCTGTGACAGGACCGCTTACCTGGACATGGACCATTTATCATACTGGTGTTGTCTTATCTATCAGGCAGACTGTGGAGTTCCCTCTGGTATTAGGGCCCGGGTGACTGTGCCACCTCTGCCACCGCGATAGCTATGCCCAAGATTGCGAGTTTTAAGAGAACAGCAGGGGTGGCAATTTTTGAGCCAAAACCAGATCCATCAGGAAATAAATGTCCTTCCTTCAAATTTTCCATTCCCTTTGAATCTACTTTTGGCTTTGGCTCACAAAAAATGCCACAAAAGCCAGTGTGTGAAAGCACCCCAAAACGGTTGGCCCATTTATTGAAGGAAAAAAAGTTATCCAGCACTGGATTCACACAGCTGTATGGCAGGTTGCAGTGGAGAAACTTGGGTACAACAGATATCAGTCAATGTGCCGTCTGGTCTGCATGGCCGCCGCACATCACATGTCCTAATCTCATCCATGAAGACAGAAGAGAGCATGCAGCAGTTTTGTTTACATGGACCAGCAGTCCCGGTGAAAAACGGCTCATCTGTACAGTTTTAAAGGCTGTGAGCCGTCCATGGATTACACAGACAGCGCATGGCCCAAAAGCACAGCCGTGCGACTTGGCCCTTAGGGTACAATTGCTCAGCTGCGGCTAATGCTCATGTTTTACCAGCATTTAGTGGTAAACCACAAACTATTACTAGTGTAAGCATAACTATCCATGTAAGACAAGAGCTGTCACCTTAGGGCGGTATTACACGAGTGCCACTAGTGTTCCCAATCTACCCTAAGAAAATGTGGTAACCATATGCAGCCGAAATACTGACCACTCACAGCGGCCAATCACTGGGAGATTTTGCACAAAGAAAGAGCAGTGCCATGGGCAGAATCTGTGGCCACTGGTTCATCGGAGTTTTTGCTGCATGTAGTTTACTGTACATTCCAATGAGCACGTAGACTCATCAACCTCCCCGGATCTAATGTCTCCATGTGTCCCGTCATTCAAATGAAGGCAGGCAGTGGGCAGAAAACTAGGAAGAAGGGGAGTAGTATTTGTAGGCCGCCTTCACATGGGTCAGAACTGCTGTGGTTTCCACTGGCGGAATCTCTGCAGTACAGTACAAGCCATCTGGAGGGGATTTATAAAAACAATCTGCTTTGCATGCTGTGGAAATTTCCTGCAATAAGTCTGCAGCATTGCTGGAAAATGCAGTGGACTCCAAATCCGCATGCCTATTTAGGCTGCAGAACTCGACCCTTCAAATATACGGGTTCAATCCCACAGCAGAGCTGCAGATTTGGCCACTGGAATTTACAGCACAACTACTGTGGGATGTCCGCAGGGATCACGCTGTGGGTGAAGGCAGCCGAAGGCCATTTTCACATGGCCGAGAAAATCCCGCAGGATTTGTGCGTTGCATGACCCACAAATATGAAGCCCATTCTTTTGAACGAGGTCATACACCTGAGCAATTTGTTTTTCTGCATCGCAATTCGGAAACCAAATTGCAGCACGTCTTATTATGGCTGACAGCCATGGCGGAGGATCACCATTTCCCTGAAGTGTTGTGAAGCGGTTTTGAGATAAAAACACCTCAGAGTCGCATGAAATCGCACGTTGGTGAGCGTGATATCGAGCCGTGATTCATAGCCCAATATTGCACTCACCTATGTGAAATTAGCCTCAGGCGAGAGGAGATTTGTGTGTTGCGAGAGGCACGAATATGAACCCCTTTTTTGTTTTCAATGGGCCGGCAGCAGCATCGCGCCGCGAGCTCGGTACACACAGTGGGATGCAAAGCTTTCCCATTTAAAACAGTGGTAGACACTCCGTGATCCTCCGCCATGGCTATCAGCAACACACCTTGTGTCACACCACGTGCAGTCGCACAGGCGCTCGCCAACGTAAAATTTTCCCATGGGTGGGAGGCATTTTTTCATCAAAGCCACCTTGCATCACTTTGGGGAAGTAGCAATCCTCGGAGTGTCTTCCATTGTTATCAATGTGGAGACCTCGCATCGCATCGTAATGCATGCAGCTAGTATTTCGTGCGATGCTGCTGCTGGCTCATTAAAAAAAATCGGTTGATGCGACGTGAGGGTACGCCCAAAGTTAGGACATGCTGGGATTTTTTGATGCGGGTAAAAAAAAAATAAAAAAATGTATAAATAAATGCTCATGTGCATGACCTTATTCCAAAGAGGTTTGTGCATTTTGCGTGAAAATCTCAGCCGTGTGAAACCGGTTTTAGAATGATTTTTTAGCAACGAAACACCAGTTTAGGTACATAAAGTAAATAGTAGTTTTGGTAGTTCTCACACTGGCAGCCTTTTAGGCATAAGTTGTTAGAGAATTGTTGGGTGATGAACACTAACTTTTCAAAGGACCAACTGGCTTTGGAAAAGGAAAAAATGAAAATAAAGTCCCCCCCCCCTCCCCAATCTTTTGTTTTGTTTTCTATTCAGTCCACTTGGAATAATTAGGATCATTTTTCCAAGAATAACTTTTCAGACTGTCAGAATAGCTTTTTCATATGGAATTTAAGGGCTAACCCCCCCCCCCCCCAAAAAAAAACACAGCAGCAATGAAAAGCCTACTACCCAACAACCACGAGAGCGATGTAATGCGAGGTTTCTCTTTGAAAACAATGAGAAATACTGGCCAATCATCCGGTGTGGATTGCTACTTCCTTGAAGTGATGCAAAGCGTTTTTGACATAAATAACTTCGCATCTGTGGGAAATGTCGCGTTCCTGAGAGCAGAGTTTCACGGCCTGATATCACATTGTGAAATTAGCCTAAGGGTGTATTTACGCGGTGCACTTGACAGGACTGAAAAAATCTGCACACAACACTTTTTGCATTTGATGCATATTTTGAAATCCCTTTCATTTCTATGACAAAAAAACAGAGAAACGAAAAAAACGTGCGTTGGGGAAAAAGACAAGTCAAGACAGGGACATGCTCTTTTGACGTGTATTTTGGAGCAGAAGCACCTTGTACCTTTATGCGGTTCCTGTGTTGTTGGCTCACTGGCATTGTACATGCAAATTGCAGCACTTGATTTCCCTATGTTATGCGTCACGGCACACTCCAGCCATTTCCCTATACACAGTTCATTCTCTGTGTAGCAATGCATCTAAAACACTGGATCCCGGCCCCATGCAAATATAAAACTCCATTACCGTAAATAGATATGACCGCGTTACAAAGATGGATTGTATCTTCACCTATTATACTTCATCCACAATAAAAAGTGGACTCACCTGGACTGAAGAACCAGTCTGAATGACAAGCCACTACACCGCTGATCTAAGTGTGCCTACAATCTATTTGTTGCTACAAGAACCACATCCCTGTATAGTTCCAGGAGTACAGGGAGAATGTCATAGGAATTGGCCGGGCTCTTGATCCACTGATCACAAGAATGGATGGTGGTGGCCATTTTTCTCTGGACAGATGTCACATGACCCTTGATGACAGCATGTCTTTTTGACCAAAACATGTGACGATCACTGGTGTCAACCATTATTTTCTAGTTTGTTGCCATGTTACTGGTATATGGCAACTTCTTCCCCACACCCTGCTGATGTGGCTACCCATCTAGATGGCCAGTGAAGACTCTGATGCTGCCTTTACTCAGTCAATCATGTGCTAATTAGCACACACCAATACTCCCACATCCATTTCTTGGTTTAGGTAAATAGTTACACAGCCTGGTAATGTAATCGACATCCTCTGAAACGCGTTGCAGAACACAATCCATGCTTTCTGCATCTATTGAACTGCTTTTGGAATAAATCTTTCAGAAGCCCCCCAGATACCTTCTGGGGATTTCTTATTTGTGCCCATTGGTCCCTATGGCCTTCTCTCTAAATTAATTTACTTTGGATGATTTAACCTACATGCTCACCAAGTGGCACAGGAGTTACGTACACTTTTATCATGTTTGAAGACCCCATTACCATCTGTGGGCCAAAGATTCATGCCAAAATCTCCATATTTTAACAGCTATAACATGGGATTGGGGTTCAGAAAGAGTGACTGTATAGAGTGAATTTCCTCTAAAGCGACCCTCTTGTTTCCGGACACAGAAGGGGCAGGGGGGATATTACCTGCAATTGTTCTTTTCTGTGGTCCTTCTAATCTGACAGTTTTGGGCCGTGTGTGCACCAAGATGGCTGCAGCTATTTTCTAGCTACCTAATGCACACTGTGCACTGCTCTGATTGGCCAGTGGTGATCAAATGAGCACAATGTACTATGGGGATTAAGCAGCCAGAAGATTGTGTCAGCCATCTTTGACAGCCGAAAGCACGACCAGGAACTGGTGAATTGGAAGGACAGCAGAGTAGAGGATCTGCAGGTAGTAGACCCCACTCAGATACCAGATCAGAGTCTTGTCTCAAAACAAGGGGATCGCTTTAATCAGACATCTAATAATCCAGAAACTCTGATAATCTGGCAAAGTTTTTCAGTACGGAACCGCAATGTCAAAGAAACAGAAAACAGATGAAGCAGAGACATTTTATTTTGGGCTTTCTTCATCAAGGTTCTTGTACCTGCACAAGTTAGTTTTAAGTAGTTTTTATGTGATTGTCCTATAATCCAGAATATCTGTTAATTCATTAGAACCTGTTAGATCCAATTAATACAATAAAATGATTTCACTGCAGCAAGTATAAGTCTGCTATACCCTCCTGCAGACGGCCGGGTCGGATCGCGCTGTGAGAATCCTCGCAGCGGGATGCGAGCCGTGCCCCTGCAGTGACCACTGCAGCTCACCTGCTCCCAGCATCTCCTCGCTTTGCTATGCGTCGGCTGCCACCCAGCCGTCACATGCACAGAGCCAAGCTGGCTCGTCACTAGTGACGTTCCTGTGCAGGCCTCTGCGAGGCTCGCACAGAATTAGGACATGCCACGATTTGTTTTCAAGCGGTCAAATCACGACTGTCTGAATAGGATTGCATTATGTAATACAATCCTATGGCAGCAGGCACGGGCAGAAATTCTGCGGGAAATCCTGCCATGAAATTTCCACCCGTGTGCAGGGGGCCAAAAACTGGTTGTTCCACACAAGTGATCTGCTGTCAGATACATCCTCAGGATAGGTCATCAATATTTAATCATCAAGGACCTATAGCATGGGATTTTTGGCGATCACCCAGCTGAACGGTCAGTGCAGCACGCCAGATGTGCATCATAGGAGACAGAATCGGAAATGGCCTAGCTGTCTTCACACGCTTTAAAATTAATAGTAACTAAAGCAGCTATTATGCTTCCAGCACTTCTTGATTTCAATTGAAGTGAAGCCAATGAGGCTACCTATGTTTCTATCTACTATGACACACATCCGGCCGGCTGCATTGACAACTGGGTGAAGAGGTGGTCGCCGGGGATCCCATGTGGTGGTTCACTGACAATTAACTATTAAGTAGAGAAAGTCCTGACAAAGGATACTTGGAAGCTATAAAACTAATTTTTATGCATCCAGCTAGATTTAGGCAAAGTATGACGCTGGGCAAAATTTAAAAAGTGGGGCCACAAATCCTGACAAAGGACACTTGGGAGCTATAAATGTAGTGGCTATGTATCAGGAATGGTTTTACGCTGGTTGTAATCCTGGATAGAATTAAAAGCAGGGCCCAAAGTCGCGACTTCGCCAAAATCGGCAGAGTTTGCCGCCCAGACATCTTTGGTCTTTCACCTCTGCATTCCCAGCTTCAACACTAGAGCCCCACGGAATGCAGTATAACTGGAATCAGTCGGCTAGCAGCGCATGCACCAGAGGAGGACTGGAGTCCCACAGGGGACAGATAAGTATTCTTTTATTACAGGTGAAGGAACAACAGATCTAAACAGGAACCTTCCAGGCTTCAATGTCCTCCAGGTTAAAGGGAATGAAATGACAAACATCTATTTGTCGAAATAAATTTGTGAAATGTCAAACATCTAAACTTGTATTCACATTCACCCGTAACAGTCATGCTGTGCCTCCAACAACTTTGTGATAGGGTCTCTGGCTATTTTTCATTTACGTCTATGGCTGCCTTTACACGGGCGTCAAAATTCCGCATGATTTCTGCTTTGCGAGACGCACAAATATAAACCCCATTCTTTTGAATGGGGTAATACACATGAGCGTTGTTTTCCTGCTTGTCACCGCGATGCGATGTGGGAAACAAATAGCGACATGTTCTATCTTGCTGCATACTCTCGCATCGCCGAGCCCATTATTTTCAATTGTGTTGGTGGCAGCATCACACTAGCTGCACGCGATGTGAGGTCTCCCATTGAAAACAATGGGAGAAACTCTGCAATCCTCCGTCACGGCAGACAGCCACGCTGAAGGATTGCCTCTTCCCTGAAGTGATGCGAGGCTGTTTTGACATGAAAACTCCTCACATCCATAGAGAAATCACAAAAACAACACAGTTATCAATGACACTTTGTGAATGGAAAAATGTGTGAGTTCGACCTTAAGTAAAAAGCAATCACTGCTCTGCAACATTTGGCTACCATTGAAAAGTAGAACACAGGAAACAATGTAGCAAAAATGTTACTAATGAGCATTAGGAATCCAAAATGTAATCAGTACAAGGTTATCCGAAATATGATAGATAGTGGGCTGATAACTTTATAGGTGGTTTTAGTGCTACCGACTGCTGCCAAACAAACGGATTAGAAACTTTATAAGCCAAACTTTCCAGATTGGTCTATCTATCTCTTTAAATCCTGATACAGTGTGTGCACTGCCAATTACATGAACAGACAGCATATGTGTGAAGATGATTATCAGCTGTAGCCGACCTCTGCTGTGAAATCAGTGTATATACACACATATATATATATATATATATATATATATATATATATATATATATACACACACACACACACACACACACACACACACACACACACACACACACACACACACACACACACACAGTAGAAAACAGCAGGGGAGATTTTTCTTTTACCTCGCAGTCCAGAGTCTTCAGGAGGAAGCAGAGCTGTACTAAGCCTGGCCTCACAGACAGAAGTAATTTTGAACTGTTCCCTGCATTAATTGTATCCACCCACACTAGTAAGGATCCAGCTTTATTACTCAATATTGCCCTCTAGAGGATGGAATACACAAAGAACATTTTATTTAACATTTGAGTTCAAACAAGGTCTTTCTATAAACACAATGGGAATTGCTTTACATCAGATCCTGTCCTTGTATTTGCCAGGCCATGAAGGATCGTTAACCCCTTAGTGACCACGCCTGTTTGAGCCTTAGTGGCCAAGTAGTTTTTCAGGTTTTTTTCACTGTTGCATTCCCAGAGCCACAACTTTTAAATGTTTCTGTCAACATAGCCATATGAGGGCTTGTTCTTTGCGGGACAAGTTGTATATTTTAATGGCATCATTTTGGGGTACATATAATGCTTTGTTTAAGTTTTATTTTGTTTTTAGTTGTTTTTGGGGGGGGAAAGTCTGACATTTGTTTATTGTATTTAATTTTTACAGCTTTCAGTGTTCAAAACAAATTATTTGGTAACATTATTCTCTGGATCAGCCTATTCAGTTAATACCAAGTTTAAACAGTTTCTTTTTTAGTTTCAAATGACCTATTCTTTATTGGCCCTGTAAGATCACAAGGTAAAAAAGAAGGCCAAAAATGACAAAACAGATTCTTTAAACAGGGAATCTGCACTGGTTAAATAAACAAAGGGACTGGAAAATTTGGATAATTTGTTGCTTCATGCTGTTATAAATCCCATCAATATAAGGACCTATTAACATGGCCGTAAGCATTTTTTGTGCGCCCACCAGCGCTGTAAGAACGCTGAATGGCAAAGGGCCCGGCCCATATATGCCGAGCCCTCAATGCTGTGGGGTCTGAGGAAACATTCCCCTGTTCTCTCCCCCTCGCCAGCTCACCTCCTCTCTCCTCCCCTCCGTCCATTTGCATTGGGTAGGGGCGGGGCAGGGGCAGAGCTAAGCTCCCGCCCCTTGTCTGCAGCCATCAATGGGAGGGGCAGAGTGGGTGGAGCTTAGCTCTGCCCCCACGCCCCCTCCCATTGCAAACATTGGCAAGGGGCAGAGAGGAGAAGAAAAGTGGAGGGAGTTTAGTAGTCACGCTGCTAAACCCCCTCCCACCTCCATTCTCCGACAGCTAGTATAGGTTCCCATAGGAATCTATGCAGCTGCCACCGCCAGCGTGAAAGCGCTTTTACACCCCAGTGTACTGATATGTTGTAAGCAGAGATGAGCGAGTATACTCACTAAAGGCAATTGCTCGAGCGAGCATTGCCTTTAGCGAGTATCTCCCCCGCTCGAGACTGCAGGTTCGGGTGCCGGCGCGGGGGAGCGGTGAGTAGCGGCTGTCAGCAGGAGGGAGCAGGGGGGTAGAGAGGGAGAGAGGGATCTCCCCTCCGTTCCGCCCCACTCTCCCCCGCAGCTCCATGTCCGAACCTGCAGTCTCGAGCGGGGGAGATACTCGCTAAAGGCAATGCTCGCTCGAGCAATTGCCTTTAGCGAGTATACTCGCTCATCTATAGTTGTAAGCCAATGCATCAGAGGGGCAGCGTACATCTGCCAGGCATGAAAACCTGGCCAATATATGCCCGTGTGAATAAGCCCTAAATTATCGCAATAGACTATAGTTTAGAAAAAAAATATTAACACTTCTCTCAAGTAAATCTCCATACAGCCAGAAATGACAGGGTTAGCAAGCAAATATGTGTAAAATAAAAATGCTAGGAAATCTATCATAATACTGAGAGCTCCGTGAGCGTTACATTGTCTCTAAATAACAGTCTACAGTTGTGTTTTGCTTCCTTCTCCTCTGAGACTAAACTGTTCATAGCTAGAAAAGAACACTTATATCATCAGATAGACGATATAGTACTGGTAGAGGGGAAATGCCAGCATGGAACAAGTGACCACCAAGGTAAAAGCAAAATGCATCTGGGCACAAACTAGCCAGCAGTAAGGAATGGCAATGTTAGATGACCCTTACTGCAACCTCACACAAACTCTGCAAACAATAAAGCAAAGACGTGGTTCATACCTTGCCAACACAGGGCAGATATAACTGTGTAATCAATTTTAACACCAAATCTGAGGCACAATTGTTAGTGGGCACTAAACATGAAACGATCTATGTAATTGCTTAACAGATTAGTTACTGATTTTCGATAATGAAAAACTGAGAGCTCTTTCCCATGAGCGAATATTGGCCGCCGTTTTCACGCCCGAACGATATTTGCTACCATCTGGGGCATAAAAGTTTGTGAACGGGTGTAAAAATCTAACATTTGTGCGCCCGTTCACACGGCATGGGCCCCAGCGCATACACACCGAGGCTGCCATGCCGTTGAGCCTTCCCCTTCCCTCACCGACTCACCTCCTCTCTCCTCCCCTCCGGCTGATTCCAATGGGAGGGGGTGGGACGGGGTGGAGCTAAGCACTGCCCTGTCCCACGTCCTCGTTACTGGCTGTGGACAAGGGGCAAAAGCTTAGCTCCTCCCCCATCCCAGCCCTTGTCCGCAGCCAGCAATGGGAGGAGGCAGGACAGGCGGTGCTTAGCTCCGCCCCTCCCATTGGAATCAGCCAGAGAGGAGGAGAAAAGAGGGAAGGAGTTTAGCAGTCACGCTGCTAAACTCCCTCCCACCTCCCTTCTCCAGCCACTGTCATTGGCTCTCATAGGAGCCCATGCAGCGGCCAACGTATTCTCAAAGTGTTTGAGAATATCACTAACACACATTATAAGATATCCTTGAAACTCTATTAATCTCTTTTCTTACACAAGATGTTGAAACTAGTCTAACTGTAGTGTACAGGATTGTACACTCCATAAAAGGCTGTGGACTCCTAGGTGATGTCATCTTGTAGAGGTCACTGTAATATGCTAATTTGATGTTGGCCAACCACACTTTATCCTCCCCCCAAGGTACAGCCTAGCTTATGGGCATAATTCAGCCGGTTAGGAAAAAGACGGCCTGTGATAGGTAGAAGGAAGCTACGCATGGGTTGGTAGAAGTTAGTTAGGTAGGAGTTAGTTTAGTCAGTCTAAGACCGAATGCATATGGGCGTATTTGCATTGCAGAATCCAGAGCGGGCGTCCACCTCCAGATTCCACAGCAAATACTGCCCATAACATGCTATGGAAAAATCACCAAATCATTCACCACCTTGAATGCAATATTTGTTCCTCTCACGTTGCCTTCTTTACCCAAGTAGTGCAAGCCTTTCAGTTGGTGAAAGTACCTGCAGTCACATATCCAGAATATTTTACTGGCTTTGAAGTCATGTACTGGCAAAAACATCAGTGTCCTTGGAATAGGATTAATTGCTCATCAGTAGTCAGATTTACTCCTGGAAGGTAGATTTTGATTTATGTGGTCCTGTATTTCATGAAAAGGTGCAAATTTGTCAGTAACCATTTGAACACTTCTTGACGACTTGTCATTAAACCTTAAAAGTTCATTAGGTCTTCAAATCTTCCCTTACTCATCGTGGCACGGAAAATTACTGGACCATATTTCTTTCTCCACAGAACAGAGACGTTTGTGTAATTGCAATAATCAGGAGTCCAATAAAGACTGGAATTTCTACATAATCGCATTTTCTCCACATGTACAATGAATTTTTCTCTTTATAAATTCCCCCTGCTTACAAATTGGTGCACTTGACAATTTTTTCAATAATCTCACTCGTGGTGAACAAATCAAAAGCATCCACTGGACTCTCCAATACATTCAAAGATGGCAGCTTTACCACATTTGTTTGTGACTTCCCACTTTGTATGGTGCTGGTGGATTTCTGCTCCACAGAAAGCTGTCTTTCCCTACATAGCAGAAATTTTCAGCAGCCAGCAGTGCAGTGCTGTTACCTTCCAAATGGTCATCAATATTTTCAGCACTTTGCTTTTCTGAGACTTCATTCGCCACACTCATGTGATCATCTTCATTATTTGTCTCGAGATTGAATTCGTCAGTTGAACTGTATGTCACTGCTGTCTTTTTCTACAGGCAAACAAGTTATTTCTGCGTCACTTGGTTTTCTTTAAACAGAAAAAAAGGTTTGGTACCGTCTTAGCCAGCAGAGCAAAATGTGATTGTTCTCAGTAAGAGAAACCAAGTAATCTTGTAGATATAATACCTTTTAATGGCTAACAAAAATACATGATGTTATAGCGAGCTTTCGGACCTCTCAGGCTCCTTCCTCAGGCATAATGGAAGAAATCTAAAGTAGTATTTACTATAACACATCATCACATTGGAGAGCACGAACACGGCCAACTTAATTTGCACTAGATAAATACCAGAGACAGAGGGTAAGAGGACACAGACATGTTGGCATTAATAGCATTTAGATAAGTACCAGAGGGGGAGGACTATAACAGTAAATAATTAGTCCAGTGATAAGGAATGTGAACTCTCTCCTTTAGACCTGCAAACAAGGAAGATGGCACAATACCTCTGCAGCACCACCTATTGGATAGCAGCATTCCTTTAAATCAATGTATGAGTTTTCACCAATTCTATAAAACAATGATTGGGAATAGCACCCCTTCTAGGTGCTCTCCTTGGAGAGGGATGATGCCATCCCCGACCCACTCACCCTCCAGGTGTCTCCACATGCCCCCTGGGTGGTCTCCTTATGGACACCCCTCTTGACCTCTTTTCATTTTCTCCAATGATGCAAGAACCCCGCTCCAAGGTTCATTCCATTCCTGAGGGTATCAAAAATGGCCATAAATATTCCCAAATTCTTCTGTGATGCTGCAACTTCAAGTTGCCTTTCAGCATGCAGCAGAGCTGACAAGCAATGATTTTAAGGGCGTTAACCCTTCAGACGCTGCAGCTGTGCAACACACATACAGAAAATAGACATGACAGCTTTGCACAGTGCATTCACATAAGACAGACATGTATGACAATTATGGAGGGGTCCAGAATGGTGTTTTGGGACACTACACGTGGAATAACATGATGGAGGAAGAGTGAATAGTGCACATTATCAAAAACATTATGGCATGGACACCTTGACTGCATTTTTAAAATAAACGTATTTTTGCATTTTAAGCATTTTTGCAATTGGATGTAATTAATATGTTTCAACCATATATCCTTTCATTGTAAACTAGGGCTGAAAGTTCAGCAAAATCCCTTTGTCATGCTGACCAACAGGTTCTGCAGCTAATAGCATAAGGGAGGGGATGTTTAATCTGAGGAGAAAGGTCATGTACATTCTACAGAGAGTGGGGAGATCTGGGGACATTATCTGTGTAATCTTGATTTTATTCACAGTAGCCAAGTACAAAGTGCAGACCTGAATGCTTGTAAGGACAGGTAGCTGGGACTGCTGACTGCCCACTCTGTACTCAGCTACATTACACTGATAAATGTGCCGCAGATCTCCCTCCCAACGCAGTAAACCGTACAACAGGGTCACAATCGTTACCTTACATAAATAGTGTATTTTTGGACTATAAGGCCAGATCCACGAGGCCGTATTTGCATGCGCAATATGCAGTGACTAAAACCCATTGATTTCAATGGGTTTATTCATATGCGCAGATTTTTTCCTGTGTATATAGGTCGTGAAAAAAAAATGTAATCTGCCCTATTTTCCTGCACATTTGCACACCAAAAGGCCCCATAGACGTCATTGGGCATGCAAAATATGCTAGGGCAGTGGTAACGAACCTATGGCACGCGTGCCAGAGGCGGCACTCAGAGCCCTCCCTACTGGCACACGCTGCCACTGGCCGCTCACCACTTGTGAATACCGGCAGGTGCCACGGCTCCCCTGCCGGCATTCATTCAGCTGCACTGCTAGCAGCGCTGATCCCGATCTTCACGCATCAGCCAGTCAGCGACGTGGGAGGGAGGCCTTTTGCTTTTAGCCATGGCGTCAATATCTGACTGTGCTTTTTTTTTTTTTTTGTAATGTAGTTAAGGAAAGATCTGTGCTATGTTGTATGCATATATATTAACTAGGGTAAATAAAGTACCTTTGAAACTAAAGACCAGGGCAACAAATCACCCTCTGTCAGCCATTAACTAAAAATTTATGGAGTGTTTAATAGCTGTTAGAACTCCTGCTTTTTTCCCCCATAGAATTAGAGTAGTAAATATATAGGTAGTGCTTACTAAAAAATCTAGGAAGATAGGTCTTCCTGAAGTGGGATTGACTGAATATACACCACATCAACGTCAGATTTCTTGACTTCTTTCCAGAGAAGACAACGCTTGTAGGGGGCTATATAAGGCCTCTAAAGTTAAAGGACAAGATCTTCAAATCCATACTTGAAGAATACTTTATGCTTGGTGTGCCTCCCAAGATCTGGAGCGCAAGCGACTATATGACACAGCTAGTGTG
Source organism: Eleutherodactylus coqui (assembly GCF_035609145.1). Classification (NCBI taxonomy): domain Eukaryota; kingdom Metazoa; phylum Chordata; class Amphibia; order Anura; family Eleutherodactylidae; genus Eleutherodactylus; species Eleutherodactylus coqui. The sequence continues at coordinate 174,925,102 of NC_089843.1, read as the reverse complement.
GTGAGATGCTTCATGGAACCACAGTGTAGTAGACATGATGATTAGTTAGTGTAAAATGTCTATTGATTTGTATAAACTAGATGTATTTTACAGCTATAGTGATTTAACTCTGTAGAGGCTAATGGCCGCATAATTTCATTATGGTAATTGCTGGACGATGACATGGTGAAAGATGTGTGCTATAACATTAGCCTAATGTAAAGTTCGAATGCAGCCATTGAAGGGTTAAATTACATAGGAATGTAGCGGAGCTGATTTTAATGTTATTTTTCTCTCCAGCCCTCCCCCACCTCAACTCCTAGAACAAAGGAACTTACAGTCTTACAGAGATGGATGCTAGGAGGAGGTTGGGGGGGGGACTCAGTTAGCTGGAGACCCAATAATTATGCTCATGGACCACGCATGTAATATGTTATACACTCATAAAGGGCAGGTATTATGTATTTCAATAAAGTAAGTTCAGGGGTTGCTTTCATCACCAGAACTCTTTGTAAGCTTAAAACTCGACACATGTTTCAGTCTGAGTTCTTACATCTGTATAGCAGAGTTTTGCAATTAGGAAGCTGCAGAATACCCCAGAAAATTGGGTTCCAGATCAGTGGCGTTCCTGTGTTGGAGAGTAGACTGTGATTTAGTCACAGTCTGGAAAATACAGAGATTGGCAGATAACATGCAGAACTCAGGGGCCCGAAAATCTACAGAACACAGTAAGATTGCTTTATGTTAATCTACCTGTGTGAACTGACTTCTAACTGTTCATCTGCCTGTCCCTATGCCAGACTGCTAACAAATCACTGAAAGACAGGCAATAGCTTTAGTTCTGTCTACTCGAGATTTCCCCCGTGTAACATGTCTAGGGGTATTGTGTAGGCTGTGAATGTTGTGTTTGAGACGGTTAAAGATTGTGTATACAAGACCAAGAGACAGATTTTGTGAGGGTTAATTTGTAGTAGGGCGGACTTGGACTGTATAAGCTTTGAGGAAGCGCGCCCAGGGCGTACTCTCCTATGTAATGTCAATGATACTTGGAGAGTAGCGCCAGGAAAAATTTAAATAAGCGTATTCACTTGTATGATTGAGCACGGTATATGCTCTCATACGTAAGGAAGGCTACGCAGGGATTAAAATAGGCGTATTTACTTGTATGATCGAACGCGTCATTTTCTCATATGTGGAAAAGGATACGCAAGGGTTATACCATACCCGTGGTGTGTGACGGCTGGATACTCCAAATACTGTTGAGGTCTTCGTCACTGAATATAATCATCAGTCTTTGTGTATAGCCAAATGTCTTGTCTAAAGGGCGTGCAGGGTTTAGTAATGGGGATTACTGATGTAGAGCGGGCTTTGGCACAGATAGGTGAGATGTATACTTTAAGCCACTGAGAGTATTCCCCAGTAAACCCATCTGTTCCTTTTGTTTTGTGTTATAGAGTTAATGTGCATTGTGATTAGCGAGGAAAGGAGAGATTCTACTGGGAGAATTTGAGAATGGTAGAATCTAGTAAAGGAGTTTACTGTGTCCAGGAATTTCGGATAGGATAGAATGAGCAGGCAGAGTAGAATACGGCATAGATCCAGGTTGTCCAGGAATTCCAGAGAATGGGGAACAAAGCAAGCAAAGATAAGGGGCATAGAGCATGTGACTTAGTTGCTGAAAGAAAGGAAAAGAGTATGTTGGGAAATGAGAATAATGGAGGGAGGGGGTTGTGTTGTAGACAGTGAACGCAGAAAAGTTTTCAGAAGATAAGCAGGGGGCCCTGGCAGACAGAAAGGTGCTTTAGATTGCTAAACGTTGGTATAAAGTAGCAAAAGAGATTCACCAGCAGAATTGGGTGGGGGAGGAGGTGAGAGGGTAGTGGGGAATGTGCATTGCCTGTATCATAAACAATGTAATGCCTTTGTGTTGACTACAGCCAATCCCTATGATGGAGGCCACGCTTGCAATGTTTAAAACCCCACATAGTGTGACTCTGCAGCAAGTGTGGGGAGCCCTGCTCTCATCCTGAAATTACTTCCTCCCATGTGCTCACTTTCAGGGTGTGTGACGTCATTTCCGGCCCCTCCAATTCGGGACAGGACTAAGCCCCGCCCTTCCTCCTCCAGCAGCTATCTTGCCTCACCTGGAAGATCTGTAGCCCCGACCCTTCTTCCTCCAACAGCCATCTTGCCTCACCTGGAAGATCTGTAGCCCTGCCCCTTTTGCCTCTGGTGGCCATCTTGCTACACTCGGGAGGCCTAATTCCCAAATGCCACTGTATCCAGTGCTAACATCCTGATTGTCTGAAGTAAGGTCTTGTTTGACCAGACTTTATTATGCTCCAAAATGTGGCCACCTTGGATATGTGATATGTTCAGGGAAACAAACCTTTGTTCTTTGCAAAGATACAGCTTAGACTTCCGCCCAGGACACAGAGAGAGCAGGACGTGCCCAACAGAGCTCCTGAAGACACCATCTCCCAAAGACACCGGGACCCTCTAGTGTCTGAAGAAAAAGGCAGCTGCAAGGGATGAACATCTCCCCTGCTTGCTCAGCGGAAGCCCCCCACACTACAGAAAGAATACCGGGGGAACCCACCATAAACCTCCCGACGTGGCCCGCGGGAGTGAAGAACCGGAGCGCAGGCACAGGAGGAGGGGAAACGCACTGCCCACCACCCGCCGGGACCTTACCTTTCCTGGAGAGCCTCGGTAAGCGCTGCCGAACCGCCGATCTCTGCCCGAGACGCACCAGGAAACCCCAGAGCACTGTGGCCTAAGCAACATCCAAGGCCGTGGCCTAGATTTCTGTATTCTACGTTTCGTGAGAATACCAGAGACAGTAACCAACAACCAGCTTATAGCCTACTTAACCAAAGACCTACCGCAGGCACTTCAACTCGACATACCCAACGATCCCCTAACAAAAGAAAGAGCCCACAGAATTGGCCCACTGGGGGATGGACGCAACAACAGAAACAGACCTCGCCCAGTGATAGCAAAATACATGCACTGGGCAACGAAAGAAATAATTCTGCAAGCCTATAGACAACAAGGGGAACTAACAATACAGGGGACAAAGTTTCTTATGTTTCAGGACTTTTCGGTGGTAGTGTCACAAAAACGTAAGCTATTCACCCCGATTTGTCAAGCCCTGCACGAATGAAACACCTGTTTCCAACTACTATACCCAGCAAAACTTCGCATCCAAGAAGGCAACAGATCCTTGGTGTTCAACACTTCGGAGGAAGCAAGAAGACACCTACAAATGGAAAGGTTGGGAGAACAGGGCTGAAAATGCAGAGAAGAAGGAAATGTACCGCTGCTCTTTACTATAACCCTCCTCCAAGTACTGTGGATGTGGCATTCGCCATGCCAAAGAAAAGGAGAAATTGATGCTAAATATTTATATGTTTATCACTATGTTTTTCATGTTTCTCATGTTTTTTAACTTGACCCATTTGACCCCTAGAAAACAGACCAACGGGGAGGCCGGAGGGCCCCACAGACACGGCACGATCATCATCCAGTTGCATCCGCAGCTCGCTGGGACCAAAGGGTGCGACGACAACAAAAAGGCTAAAGCAACAGCAATTATGACCAACACACACACATTAATATGTCTATAGACCCAGAAGCAACAAACTATCAAACACCCACCACGATACAAATACTATCATGGAATGTAGACGGACTAAACACGCCCATCAAACGAAAAAAAGTGCTCACACACCTGAAACGACACAAACCAGACATAATGTTCCTACAAGAAACACACTGGAAAAAAGAGGGGAGAGGTGAACTGAAGGCTCCATGGATAGACACATGCTACATGGCCTCACATACATCGGCATCACGAGGGGTAGCCATTTTAATTAGAAAAAATCTACCACACACAATACTACAAACCATAGCCGACCCGCTGGGGAGATACCTAATAGTGAGAATCTGCATGGATGAACAAACATACGCCCTGGTGAATATCTATGCCCCAATACAAATCAATCAACATTCTATACCACGCTAATGGAACAACCACACTTAAATGACAGAATAATTCTGGGGGGAGACTTTAATAGCATACAAGAAGAACAACTGGACAGAACAGGACCAACCACCCAAACAACCTCAACCACACATGCACTATTAACACTAAAAGAACAACTGCACGTATGTGACCCGTGACGACTCTTGAACCCTACCAGCAAAGAATATACATGCTGCTCCAATACTTATCACACATTTTCACGTATTGACTTCTTCCTAATATCAAACAACATCTTTGACCACCACCACCAATCTGTAATCCACCCGATATCCCTTAGCGACCACGCGCCGATAGCAATGAAATTACAACTAATTGCTCTGCGGAGGTTATCCAAATTAAAGCGCTTCCCCTCATTCTTATGGGAATCGGAGGATTTCAGAGCATACCTGAAAATCCACTGGAACAACTACGCAGACGACAACAGGACACACACTGACAACATAAACCTATTCTGGCAAGCCTCAAAGGCAGTGATGAGGGGCCATATCATAAGCTACCTATCACATAGAAGGAAAAAATTTCAAACACAATTCGAGACTTTACATCACTCCCTCCTGATAGCACAAAAAGAACACATGGACGCCCACAACGACAACTCATACCAAATTTTCCTCACAGCAAAACACCTATTAAACACATTTGTACACACCCACGCACACTGGCAAATCCAATTAACAAAAAACAAATTCTACAGGTGGGGTAACAAGACAGCACGCCTGTTAGCCAACCTGACCAAACAAAGACAACCACACAAACCAATATTGACCCTAAGACGCACAAACGGGGACAATCTCACAACAAAACAGGAAGAAATGGCTCAAATACTGTATAAATACTTCGAAAATCTATATAGGGCAGAACCAACTAACACACAAGACATAAACAACTTCTTAGAATCATTGAACCTACCAAGACTAACAGAAGAACAAAGAAATTTACTAGACGCTGACATACGGGAAGAGGAGGTACGAGGGGCTATTGCGACGGCAGCAGGGGGAAAGTCACCGGGCCCCACCAGATTTTTGACAGAATACTATAAAATACTAACAACGGACATCGTATCAGTGTTAACCAAACTCTACAACACAATATACATAAATGGCACACAAGCAGAAGACTTCGGAACCTCCAGAACGATTCTGCTCCCTAAACCGAATAAGGCCCCAACAAGCCCAAGATCATATAGACCAATAGCGTTGTTGAATTGTGATTACAAGTTCCTGTCCAAGATATTAGCCGACAGGCTCCAGCTAATTCTCCCGTCCATACTAGATCCAGCACAGAAAGGCTTTACACACGGGCGAAGTGCCTTGAAAAACATCAGAGCCGCCATAGCAGCAACGGTCGCAGCACAAAACCTCAAGAACCAGACAACCATGTTGTTCAGTCTAGACGCAGAAAAAGCTTTCGACAAAATGGCCTGGCCATTCTTAAACATACTACTGGAAGGACGGGGTTTTTGGACAAACATTTGTGAAATATATAGACACAACACACATGAACGTCACCATGATCCTCACAATTAATGGCCTTAATACCCCCAACATAGACCTATTCAGAGGGGCCAGACAGGGCTGCCCCCTCTCATTGCTGCTATTTAATCTATCAATAGACCCATTACTCAGACACCTAACACAAACAACACTCTTCACAGGGGCGACCTACGGTGACGCAAAAATAAAGGTAGAGGCATTTGCGGATGACCTCTTATTGGTGGTAGACAACCCCAGGGAGACACTAACACTTCTACTGCAGGATGTTGAAAGAATCGGCAAACTCTCGGGCTATACTCTTAACCTAGAAAATAAAAGTAACTCAGCTAAAAGGAAACCAATGTGGCTCGACAAGACGGTACGAGGGGCAATAAACGAAAAGAAGAAAGCGTTCAAACTACTAAAGCGACAAGGCAGCGAAGAAGCGCTAAAATCATACAGGGAAAAAAACAAAATATGCAAAGATACGATTAAAACTGCCAAAGAGGAAGCGGAAAGACGGATCGCAAAAGAGAGCAGAAACAACCCGAAGCTATTTTTCAACTACATAAACAGCAAAAGGATTTGCAGGGAGAGCACTGGCCCTTTAAAAAACAATGCAGGAGAAATCATTGATGATGACGAAGGGAAAGCAAATCTAATAAACAGTTTCTTCTCAAGTGTGTTCACCAAAGAAAAGGAAATGCCACACGAGGAGCAGAGGAATAAAACAAACCCCTCACAAAATATCACATACCTAACGCAGGAGGAGGTGCGGAAGCGTCTAAAGAAAACTAAAATTGATAAATCACCGGGCCCAGATGGATTACACCCAAGGATACTAAAGGAACTAAGTGACGAGATAGCTAGGCCGCTATACCTTATATTTCTAGACACTATCAAGACTGGAGTAGTACCATTGGACTGGCGCATTGCCAACGTGGTACCAATCTACAAAAAAGGGAGTAAAAGTGAGCCTGGTAACTACAGGCCAGTAAGTCTCACTTCAGTAACGGGAAAAATTTTCGAGGGGATTCTGAGAGACGCCATCAATGAGTACCTCAAGGAGATTAAGGGAATAACTCCTCACCAGCATGGATTCATGAAGGGTCGCTCATGTCAGACAAATCTGATCAGTTTCTACGATGAAGTAAGCTCTAAGCTGGACCAGGGAGAATCTATTGATCTTGTATATCTGGACTTCTCTAAAGCCTTTGACACCGTGCCACATAATAGGCTAATATACAAAATGAGGCAGCTCGGACTGGGCGAAAACGTGTGTAAGTGGGTAAAAAATTGGCTCAACGATAGAAAGCAGAGGGTGGTAATAAATGGTTCGTACTCTGATTGGACCACAGTCGCTAGCGGGGTGCCACAGGGTTCAGTATTAGGCCCCACTCTGTTCAACATATTTATTAATGACTTGATAGAGGGGCTGCACAGCAAAATATCAATATTTGCAGATGACACAAAATTATACAATGTAATTAATGCAACGGAGGACAATATGTGGCTACAAACGGACCTGGATAAGCTGGGGGCTTGGGCAGAAAAATGGCAAATGAAGTTCAATGTTGAAAAATGTAAGACTATGCACATGGGCAAGAGGAACGGATGTCACGAATATTCACTTAATGGGGTACCACTAGGGAAAAGTGATATGGAAAAGGATCTGGGGGTATTAGTGGATAATAGACTAAACTGGAGTAACCAATGCCAGTCAGCCGCTGCAAAGGCAAATAAAGTCTTGGGGTGCATCAAAAGAGGAATAGGGGCGAAGGACGAGAACATCATCCTCCCACTATATAAGGCACTTGTCAGACCTCACATGGAATACTGCGTACAATTCTGGACACCGGTGCTCAGGAAAGATGTCACAGTGCTTGAGGGGGTTCAAAGAAGAGCGACTAAACTAATACATGGAATGACGGGACTGGAATACCCAGAGAGGCTATCCAAATTGGGACTATTTACTCTAGAAAAAAGAAGGTTAAGAGGCGACCAAATAACCATGTATAAGTACATGAGGGGACAACACATGGATCTCTCCCGCGATCTGTTTACACCCAGGACCTCGACGGTAACAAGAGGACATCCGCTACGATTAGAGGAAAGTAGGTTTCATCACCAACACAGAAAGGGGTTCTTTACTGTAAGAGCAGTTAGACTGTGGAACTCTCTACCGGAGGAAGTGGTGATGGCAAAATCCATAGAGGAGTTTAAAAGGGGACTTGATGTCTTTCTGGAGAAGAAGGATATTACAGGATATAAATATTAGGTTAAGTGCAATCCTGGAATATAGGCAGGTAGGAACTATTAGGGGTTGATCCAGGGAACAGTCTGATTGCCATTAGGGAGTCGGGAAGGAATTTTTTCCCCAAAAGGGCTAATTGACTTCTGGCCTTGGGGTTTTTTGCCTTCCTCTGGATCAACACAGTAGGATAGACAGGCTGGACTAGATGGACAATGTCTTCATTCGGCCTTACATACTATGTTACTATGTTACTATGTTAGATAAAACAGAAGCTCTACTCCTTAGAGGCCCAGCCAAACCCCAATGGGCAACACAATATCCATTCAAATGGGAAAAACACGCCATACAATATTTAGGAGTACAAATCACAAAAAGCCCAGCAAATTATACAACACAAACATAGAACCTCAAATTAAAAAACTAGAAATGACCCTGAACACGTGGAAAAATTTTTACGATCTCCTTTCTGGGGAGGGCGAGCCTACTAAAAATGATAGAATTCTCGCGTCTATTATATATCTTACATTCACTACCCATATTCCTAAAACTAAAAGATATAAAGAAAATAAACTACTTATATAGGAATTTTATATGGGGGGGGGGGGGGGGGAACGACCGCGCATTGTGCTTAAAACATTACATAAACACAGAGAGAACGGAGGAATCAATCTACCTAACATCCGAGACTATAACTTAGCAGCACATGCACAAATTATCCATGATTGGATCCATTCCAAATCATACTTCACAAACAAACTACTTGAACAGAAAATGGCGGGCCCAATACGTCTCCAAAGTATTCTCCATTATTCATACACAAAATTGCCAGAAAAAAATTAAAAGCAACCCCCTGATATTAGCGGCCTGGAATACATGGAACAAACTACGAAAAGACAGCCAAACATCACCACATGCATCAACATATCTATCATTAATGAACAACCCCAACTTCCAAGACGGTAACCCCCACAGTATCTTTGCGGAATGGGAGGCCCAAGGAATAGACTCAATAGATAAACTACTACATACAAAGAGAAGACAAATCCTAACACACGACGAAATGAAACAAAAATACCCCGAGCTCCAAATCCCGTTATTCTCATACCTACAGGTCAGGCACTATATAACAGAAATCATATCACGACTCCGAGAACCCGACTGGGTGCAGACAGGAGACACATGGATCACTAGAAAAACAGGATCATGGGGCATGATCTCCAAGTTGTACAGAGCAATAAGACATATGAGAGAGCAGGATGACACAGATCTGGGGGTTGGAAAATGGGCTATAGACAATCCCGACCTCACACCTACTATGATAATGAAATCCTTGACCTCGGCTCACAGACACCTGCTATCGGCTAGGTTCTTAGAGATGAGGTTACAAATTGCCCACAGGTCATATCTAACCCCAAGTAAAGGATTCCACATAGGAATCTATGCAACCTCAAAATGCTTCAAATGTCAAACGCCACATGCCAACCTGTACCATTGCTTGTGGACATGCCCTTCAATACGGGCTTTCTGGAAGCGAATAAGCGAGTATACAAAATCACACCTGACAAATTTCTGCCCACAAGAACCAGCATGGGCAATATTTGGGTATTTAGACCCTGAAACATACCACTGTTCAAGGTGTCAGGAAGCTATTACACTTTATAGCCGCAGCGGGATTAAAAGCCATATTACAGACATGGATACAGCCCACAGGGCCACCATTCAGACTGTTCTTGGACAAGCTAGCATTTCTGTTTCAAATGGACTGGGCAGAGACATCACTTTTTAAGGAAAGGATGGTACAAGTCTTTTTTGAAACCTGGGGAAGTTTCGTTCACTTATTACCGCAGAGGGTAAAAGCAAATTAAAAAACTGCTTCTACCACACCTGCTGGTTCCTGGAACAGATAGCAACAGGGAATACACCTATTTAGGGTGACCTACAGATCGTGCCGTAGCCGTGTGGGGCCTCCATAACCTCCGAAGATCTCCAATATTCAGGTCAGTAGACCAAATATCTCCGTAGTCATAATGGGTCAAGAGTTTGGTTTAATATATATAATTTGTTTGTTTGTTTAAATGTTTTGTTATGTTTTGTCCTACATAATTAACATAAAAATTGCAGATTGGGATAACTCATTCATACATGAAAAAGATAACCTGCAAAACTACTGTAAAACCGAATGTTTATCCTGATTTGATCAATAAAAACAAATTTAAAAAAAAAAGATACAGCTTAGGACATAGTAGATGACTAAGCTGGTTTATAGTGTATGGAAGATTGGAGTTGATGCATGGAGGACAGAGGCCAGGGGACGCCCTCTCATGGTGTGTTCCCAGGGGCTCTGTTTTCTGCTGCCTGCTTCTCCAGTGGATGTTCAGACAGATTATGTTAAGGAAGGCTCCTACAGATGGAATAATTTCCCTACAGTCACCCAGCAAACTTTTTCATGCAATTTGCCAAAAGTAATCTTGGTTTTTATGTGAGAAAGAGGGACTTAATTGCTCAGAGTAGGATGTCAATTCATCCGCATTCTTTAGATCTTCACTGAAGCTATAATTTTATTTAGACAGGATAGTCAAAGTCAAACAATGTAATTCCCTGAATGGCATTTCAACAGGGTGGCTGCTAATAGGCTTTTTTCCCCCCACTCTGTTGCTTGTGTTGTGCCCCCTTGTGTTTAAATGCTAACTGCGGCCAAAAAAAACTAAAGGATATTTTCGCTCAGATTTTGCTGCATACAATGTCACCTTGACCTACAATGTGCTTGTTCCTATGCCTCCTGGCATCTTTTTCCAACGTTGTACTATCTTGAACTCAGCTACTCCTTTTTCAATTGAGTATCCCGGTTCAAAAGGGGGGAAGGCATAAGTGATCTGGGTGTTGTAGATCAGCTATTATGTGTTTTGTTTTTTAAATAAATAATATTTTGCTACAAGATTCTGATCTATGTGAAATAGAACATCAACATGATTATTTAGTACTGATGCAGAAAGAAACTGCAGGTATGCAAACAGTTACTGAAACCCCCTGTTGACAATGCATATTTTGAGCTTTTTGCAGATGGTACCAGGGTGAAGATTGACGACTCCACATCAGATATGCAATGGTCACACAACAAGATGTCCTAGAAGCAGAAGCTTTGCCTCCGCATGTCTCAGCACAAGAAGCGGAACTGATGGTCCTCACTGAGGCGTTAGAGTGGCGAAAGGTAAGACGGCAACTATTTACACTGATTCCCGGTATGCATTTGGCATAGCTCATGATTACGGCCCAATATGGATGGCCAGACAGTTTTACCTCAGCAGAACAAACAAATAAGAATGGCACAGCGGTGCAGAATCTCATGGAGGCCTTACTTCTACCTGACAAACTGGAGAGCTAACACCAAATTGTGCACTGGAGAAGCAAGAGGCAACACCCTCGCCGACAGCACAGCAAAGGCAGTGGCCCTCAAGCCGTGGAAGAAAGGTACTGACAGCACGAGTCAGAGGCAAAAACTTGGACATTGACAAAATTTGGACATTGTTATGCTAAGGACTTTACAGTTACAAGCCAGCAAGAAAGGAAAGCATAAATGGACTAAAAATGGGAGCAGCAGAAACAGGACAGCGTATGGTGAACAGTCAACAGTATTTGCCTACCACGGTTCCTGTATCCCATGATGGCCCAGCTGATGCACGGAAAGACCCACCTAGTAAAGCAGCAATGATGTCGATGCTTGAACGAGGACGGGTGACTCCTGGGTTCTCTGTAGCTGCTGCATCATTTCTCCAGTTTGCATGATCTATGCCATAGGAGAGTCCGGACAAAAGGGAAAAGGTGCCCCAAAGACACTTGCCTAGACCACTCTACCCATTTCAGGGATTGCAAATTGACTACATTCAGCTCCCACCTGTTGGGAAGTATGAATATGTGCTTGTTGTTGTTGATGTCTTTTCAGGTTGGAGGCCTACCCTGTTACCAAGGCAAACGAGTAGGTAACCGCAAAGAAGCTCATGAATGAGGTAATCTGCAAATATGAGGTATCAGAAGTGATTGAGTCAGGCAGAGGTACAAACTTCGCAGGTGAAATAATGCAACGCATCATGTCTGCTCTGGGTGTACTCCAGGCCTTTTACACACCCTACCGCTCATAGAGTAGTGGAAACATGGAGAAACTTAATGGCACGCTGAAAAGCAAGATGCTTAAAAGAAATGACGCCGGAAATAGGGCTACCCTGGACAGATTGTCACCCAATAGCCCTATTCAGTGTTAGATATACACCCAGGGGGGATCATGCATTATCTCCCTACTAGATTGTTTGGGTCAGCCCCAAGGCTAGGTTGCTACTATCCCCAGTAGTTACAATTACATTCTGATGTGTTGACTATGTGATTTCTCTTGTTAAAGCACAAACCAAAGCCTATGCACAGGTGTTCTCTTCCAGACACACCGAGACACATATCTTGCAGCCTGGGGGTTGAGTGTATGTCAAGAAGTTCCTCAGGAAGCACCCTCTCAAACCTTGATTTGATGGTCCCTACCAGGTGCTTCCGACTACTGCCACAGCAGTGAAACTAGCTGAAAGACCTACTTGGATCCACACTTTACACTGCAAGAAAGCCTCAGATCCGGGAGACCAGGCTTAGTCATGCTTTGGACATTACTCTGGTTGGGGCTAGTGAGAGAGGAGGGTGGCAAGTGGAATCCTTGTTCGGAGGAATATGAAGGTACAGTTACCTTCTAGTATAACTCGTCCAACACTCAAGAAGCCGCATATTCCTTCGACTATTGTACTGTGGTCCCGTGTCTAGGAGCAAAATCCCAATGCGGGCTAAATTCAGCTCAGTTGAGCTGGTTATATGACTTATATACCCGGGAATACAATATGCTTGCGTCACGGATACCGTCGGGGGAGAAGACTGCCGCTATAAGGGATATGGCAGACGCTCCCGAATGGAAGCCTTCACCTAGCCCGCCCCTGTAATTAACCCCCTACGCCCTAAAATAAAAAAACCTTGTAAAACATGATGATCATAGCCGACCCTACCTTTGAGGACACCTTGATAGTAGAGACTGGCTACTCTGACCAGAATCTCTGATTGGAGTGGATGAGAGCGACAAGTCTAACTGTTTCGTGTGCGTTAGTGCCTGACCACACTTGGGGACGGTCCCCCTAAATCTCCTTGAACATGCTGAAGAGTGTTTCCTTAGTCTCTTCACTAATACTTCCACTAATTACACTGCTTGCGAGAAGTGGAAAAAGGAATACTCTATAACCACTTAAGTGCCTTGCCCCTGAGAAAGATTTACTGACTACCCTGGAAACTACACATGCTATGCAAACAGGCAGGGTGAAAAGAGATTTTTGGGAAACTCAACAACGGGCATTGCTCCTCCTACAGTACACTAGGAGGGGAATGGACGCAGAACCAGGTCCATTTCTTAGAAGACGTTTACTGGCTTTGTGGGAACATGAGGTGGAGGACCCGCCTGGAAGGTAATTGGACAGGGGAGTGTGCCTTAGCAAAGCCCTTATGCTCCTCCACATCCTGTCAGACAGCATTGAGGATGATAAGGTTACCTTCAATAGTTACCTTATCTCGATCCAACTCTGCCTGTGTTCTTTGGTTTTCCTGTCATGTTGGTCTATCCTTGTCTTCTGCATACGTACGGTGGTTCCTTCTTGTCTTGCCAATTGGCAGCGTAGGGTCAGTGTTGGCGGCTTGGGCCTGTCCACCTTTGGGGCTATCTCCAGGAAGGGATATTGGTGTGGGCAAAGGTCAGGGAGTCCCGTGCCGTGCGTACCTGTGCACTCTACTAATATTGTAACATTACCCTAGAGCGAGAAGAGATGCTCCTGGTGGTAGTTTTGATCTACACATGTAAATTGACATCATAGGACAGTCAATGGGGGTACCTGACAAGTTTTAAAACTAGAGACCAAGTTAAAGCTGTGTTTGAGTCCACCTTTTTCCAATCATTACGGTAAATAAAAAATGTTGACTCAAATAATTAGATTTATTATAATCAGCAGCGGTTTATAAATTATACTAGAGATGCCTTATAGGGACTAGCCGACCAATTGGGACCTACCTCGACTGTGACTTCTCAAAATAGAATGGCCTTAGATATGATTTTAGTTTAAAAAGGGGGGTGTCTGTAAGATGATAGGGGAAACTTGTTTTACCTACATCCCAGACAACACGGGACCCACAGGTAAAGACACAGTTACCATTAAGAAACTGACCGCACAAACGGAAGAAATAAAAAGAAATTTAGGGATAACTGATCCCCGGGGCCAGTACTTTTCATGGATGAGCGGGTGGCAAAGGATCCGGCCTAGATTGGCGTCGCTGTTGTATGTGCACCGATTATCTTTTCAGTTCTTGTCTGCTGTATTAATACCCTGTGTCCGGAAGACCAGTTAAACTGCTGTTAAAAAAAACCCACTCCCACAATGAGTTTGCTGGATGCATCCCCAGAAGGAGTGGACAAGTCCTACACTCCCTTGAAGACCCTAAATCCAACCGTCAAGGCGCTCCAGTCATAGGGTCACCCAAAGAGGACTGTGAAAATTAACAGGGAAAATTAGAGAATAGATATTTCAAGGGGGAAATGTAGTAGACATGATGATTGGTTAGCATAAAATGTCTATTGATTTGTATAAACTAGATGTATTACACAGCTGTAGTGATTTAACTCTGTAGAGGCTAATGGCCACATAATTTCATTATGGTAATTGCTGGACAATGACTTGGTGAAAGATGTGTGCTATAACATTAGCCTAATGTAAAGTTCGAATGCAGCCATTGAAGGGTTAAATTACATAGGAATGTAGCAGAGCTGATGGTAATGTTATTTTTCTCTCCAGCCCTCCCCCACCTCAACTCCTAGAACAAAGGACCTTACGGTCTTACAGAGGTGGATGCTAGGAGGAGGTTGGGGGGGGGGGACTCAGTTAGCTGGAGACCCAATAATTATGCTCATGGACCACGTATGTAATATGTTATACGCCCATAAAGAGCAGATATTATGTGTTTCAATAAAAGAAGTTTGGGGGTTGTTTTCATCACCAGAACTCTTTGTAAGCTTAAAACTGGACACGTGTTTCAGTCTGAGTTCTTACATTTGTATAGCAGAGTTTTGCAATTCGGAAGCTGCAAAATACCCTGGAACCTGCAGGAAAAATTGGGTTCCAGATCAACAAGTCAGGATAGAAAGTAACCGTGAAAGGACATTAAGGGAGAAACTGACAAATAATGAGAAAACATGTACTTTAACATTGCAGTGTTTGAGACTGGGAAACTTGGAAAGAGTTTGCAAAGATTTCGTTACTAAGCCTGAGATCTTGCTGTTTAAGTATTGCCCACTCTTTCCCACTCCCAATTTAATTTAGGAACGGGGGTCTACCACAGCCTCGTTCCTTGTTTGAGGTCAGGGTAAGGGGGGGGGGGGGGGGGATTCCCCAAGACTCCAGCAGTTCTGTGCCCTTGTCCAGTGTAGAGAAGACGTTTGTACATCCATTTCTGGATACTATTCCTTGGTTAGGTAGCCCCACTTGGAAGGTATGGCGTGATCGAAGCACCAAGGTGAACGGACACACTTATTACTTGCTAGTATTGTAGATTGCAATAAATCTATATACAGTGAGCAGGGAATGCGCCTACCTGGAGGCTTGCATAGTTGTTAATGTGGAAGAAATGGAATCTGGCGATGGCGTCCCTGGGAGTGGAGACTTGGATGCTGGCGGCTCTTGGCAACCTGTACGCACGGTCAACGATTAGGTCGAGGGGCACTGTGGTAAAATAATGCGCACTAGCTTCTGGATGCAGGAAGTAGGTTCAGATGCAGAAACATTTGCAGGGATGCCCCTAAATTTATGTTCCTGCAATTTCTGTCTTCCAGGTCTGCTAGTTCGGAAGCAGAACAACCTCTCGCTCTAGATCATTGTGGGAATCCAGAAGTGAATTGTCAGCCATGGTAAACTCCTCTATCTTGGGTTCAAAGTGGTCAGTGCGATTCTCTCAGCGCCTCTACTTAGGCGTTAATGCTTGCTAGTGCCGTTGATGTGTCTTTCTGTATGGGGATATGCAATGCCAACATGGCTGCTTTCAGTAGGCGTCTAATAGCTGGTATGTCTTGCAGTGAGATGTCCCCTTTAGATGTAGGTGAGGCAAAGTGTCTGCATGCTTTCTGCTTCTCGGGTCTAGTAGGAGATGGTGAGCACTCTGCTCTCTGTGGGATGTTGTGTTGGATACTGCAAGTCCTACTGGACTGGCGTAGTGGGGTAGGAAGTGTGTGAGTGTAACACTAACTCCCTAGTCGTTGCCAGATAAATAGCCGATCAACCCTTCAAATGTTTTTGGGCACCCTGCCAACTGTTCGGAGGCTGTGGCCATGGTTTAACCTGTTTTCTCTTTTCCCACTATTGCGTGGCTGCTTCTGACAGACCCTGTCTGTGCATCGCTTGAGTACGGCATTGCCTAGCATCTAACATAAAAGTGCAGTAATTGGTGACCTGCCCATATTACCGCTGACCCAACACTACTTGATAAAGTGTGATGGCGGCACTTGCCTTATGTATGTTGCCCTGCAGCTTACACAAACTCTCCTCCAGGCGGCCAGCTGGGACTCGGGAGGAGGAGTATATCCAGCGATTAATATAGGATGAATGTAGTTAATAAAAGTCTATGGACATCCATGCACACCTGCGTGGAGACGCTTAACTCCATATAAAGGTAAAATTTGAAGGTGTTTGGGCTCTTTTTGGCTCTCACCCTACCCCACAAACATTTGCATAATTATTGTGTAGAAGTAAATAAACAAGTGGAAAAACATATATAAATTTTTTTTCCTTATTCTCTTGGTATTGTAATACCGACTTACAGAAAAAAGTTGTAGTGTCATTTATATAGCATAGTTAGCGCTTTTAAACTTCAACCGACCAGATTGTATGGAGGATCCGCAGCAGATAGCATCCGTTGTAAAGTATGTAAAATCTTTTTTTCTTTCACACTCACAGAAACTAATTGCATATTTTGTGAGCCGAGGAAAAATCGCAGCATGCTCTATTTTGCTGCTGATGTCCTTCATTGAACTCAATGGTAGCTATCCGACCAACAGCCCATCAGCAATCGACATTGCAGATGGGCTGCGGGTATCCATGTCATTACCGAGCAAAGGCACGGCAAAAACGGATATTTAAAAAAAAAAAAAAAAATATCTGTACTGCTTATAATTGACAGCGAGTGCCCGCTGACATCTGCAGTACAGAAAAAGCAGGTACACAGAGTCACCAGACGGGGTCATAGCCGGATTCTGCTGCAGACTGACACGTTTGTGGGCAGCCAGCCTTACAGTAGATCTCATCGGACATTATTTATTGAAATATCTGGAGAAACATATATAGCACACACGAGCAGATAAATTAGCAATACAAACAACCCTTTTTTCGCGTGCAATGCCAATTTATCGCGGCTCATCTCTGCTGTTGTGTGCATCTATGTTCAGGAATCTTGTTAAGTCATGCCTGATGAGAGACCTAAAGCTCGAAAGCTTGTGCTGTTACCATGATTTCTTTTCTTGTCGGCCTTTAAAGCAAACATATTTGAGATTTTGTTTCTTGTACTAAAAGCGATAACGCGTTTCCCACGGGCAGATGACTTGGTTTATGGACGTAAGCTATCATTAGCATGATCATTCATTTCACCGTTGGCATGGGAGGATGTGCAGACCACCACCAAGCACTTTTTGGCTTGCATAAAAGATACATGATTTAGCTGACAAACCTTTGCTCATTCGTTAGTGAATAGTTTGTCCTTTATACACTGCCCAATAATCATGCAAACAAAAGTTTAGGCGAGCTTTCTTGCCTGATGATCGGGCTTGTAAAAGGCTGTTTTAGGTTCTGATCAGATCTGAGCCTTTATCAGATGTGCATATTCCTGAAATTGAAGACGGACTTAGGCTACTACACAGGTATGTATGTACCTGTTAAAGTATGTAGATGTATACCAGCCCAACAGAGGCCAAATGGTTTTACAAGCACACATGGTAAGGGGGTGCCGTTTGCCATATCTGCCTAATTCACCAAAATGCCTTGTCCGGCCTTGATCCCGGGAGCTCTGAGCTGTTTCTATAGCCGTCATGTAGTGTCCTTTACAGAAAAAAGTTCGGGAGCTCTGTGGTGCTGAATCACCAGGTCTAACAGGTAAGTACACCCCCTTTTCATTATTTTAGCAGCTTTTGGCCTAAGTACTAAGTAGTGTAGCTGTAAATCCAGCACTTGGGAGAGATAAAACACTTAAGGCCATTTACACACAACGATTATCGCTCAAATGCCATCTTTTGAGCGATAATAGTCGTGTTTAACTGTACTGACATTGTGCAGTTTTTGTTAACCCATCGCTCATCGTCGTCTTTCAGCGTGCTGAAAGAGGACGATGAGCCTTATCAGGGATTCACAGTGGGATACAGCTGATGTTATTGTTTCAGCTGTATCATGCTCCCTGATCAAAGGCTGAGTATGAAGAATAGAGCCGTCCAGCTCTGTTCTCCATACCCGTCCCGGAGCGCTCGGCTGTATAACAGCGGGGCGCTCCGTGCAGAAAACATCTGGATGCAGAATACAAGTGGGGACACCCCACTTGTCTTCTGCATCCTCTGCTCCGAGCGCTCGGCTGCATAACAGTCAGGCACTCGGAGCAGAGAACAGCTGGATGCAGAAGACATGCGGAGACACACTGCTTGTCTTCTGCATCCTCCCCTGGCAGGAGCGATAATCTTTGTGTCTAAATGGGCCTTTACTAAAGGCTGCAACAGTGTTAGTTTCTCTCCCTCTGCCATCTCTCACCCCTTTGAATACATGTCTCTGAGCTGCAGCTACTTGCTGATTTGTGTACTTGATTTTGTGTATGGGTTGTGTCAGTAAGTTTAGAGCAGTGTTTCCAACTCCAGTTTTCACGTTAATGGTGTCTAAGACACCTGGATAACTGTAGGGTCAGTATCTTAGGTTATGGCTTAAAAAGAAAAATGGTTAGATCCTCTTTTCACCCATAAAACTAGAAAAAGAAAAAACAAGAGTGCTTATAAAAGTTTGGGGTGGGACAAAAGGGGGGTTAAATAAAATTATTTTTAAATGGGGCGAAGGATATAGGCTGTAACCTTGACAACCCAAATTACTGAAGTAGCTAGTCAAGGCACAGATTCACATCTTGTTTTAAAGAGATGAAAAACATTTCTAAGGAGGTAGGGGGTAGATGTATCTAATCCCCTAAATGAAGGTAGTTTCTCTTTAGAAGTGTAAAACAGAGGTCCAGGTCTAGCGTGTTGTGTCTTCATGATGTTGAAATGTAGAATTATGGTGGTGTTATCTAGCCTGAATTGTATCAAATATTAGAAGGGCAATGATCATATTAACCAAACATCTTAGTCAAAAAGCGAAGTGATACATATCTGTAGCTTACATTGCGTTTAACAGAAGGTGACGCGAGCTTCTGGCTGGTGTCCAGGTTTGGGCTGGTCATTGGGGTCTAGGAGGTGAATTGCCCCCAAAGTCATAAGGTATCCTCTCTTTTTCTAGCATACATTTCGCGCCCTCTACAGATCTAATGGAAAAGGATCGTTGGTTGATGCTAGCAGTGCAAATGGGAAGCTCCATCTGTATTTGATATTTGCTTGTTGTAGTGCTAAGGTGATGGGTTTCTAATTCCTTCTTTTTGCTAGAGTGAAGGGAGCAATGTTGGCATAAATCTGGATGGCAGGTCGAACTCCCAGAAGCGAGGATAAAACTCGAGCTGCAAACAGAAGTTGGTCTTTCATTTCAGAGTAATGATGTTTAAGAATGTGTCTCTGGAGGTCAGGGATAATAGGTAAATTGATAGCTCGGAAGACTCTGTCAATGCGGAGAGACTCTTGGGCAACTTGTAGTAGGAGTGACATAAATAGGTTAGTTGCTGCTTCTTTTAGGCTGGTGATGGTCTCAAGTAGGCCTCAGATCCATATGCTCACCCTCCTGCTCCTCTTCTCGAGGTCCTAACACATAAGCTCATGTGCTTTGACACTCAGAGTAATCTTCCCATTTGGCTCGCGTTTGATCCAGTTCATCAATTATCTCATCAGTTTTTTGTTCAAGGTCATTTATGTGCTGGTCTAAGGCGCCCTGCACACGGGCGGAAATTTCACGGCGGGATTTCCGCCCGTGAAAGCTGCCATAGGATTGCGTTAGAAAACGCAATCCTATGCAGACGGCCGCGTTTTGTCCGTGCGAAATTTCATGCAGAAAACAAATCGCGGCATGCTCTATTTCTGTGCGGGGCTCGAAATGTCACTCCCCGGCCGCTGGCTCTACTCTGCACATATGCCGGTTGGGGGGCAGCTGGCACATCATAGAGCCGGAGCCGCGGGAGTAGGTGAGTGCCGTGCTGGTCCCTGCAGGGGTTCGGTTCAGGTCGGGTCCCGCTGCGATCCGACCCGGCCGTCTGCAGGCAGCCTAAATCAATGATTTGTTTAGAGAGGTCGTGAACTGCCATTTGTAGCTCATCTCAAAATATTTTTTATTTTATGTGACTTAAGAGTATTACATCTAAGGAAGAAAGGTTAGTAGTTAGAGTAGGCATCGTTGGTTCGAAAGGTTGCCCACTGTTAAGGTGATTTCCCAAATCAACAGAATTGGCACTTTTGGGTGAAGAGGCCATTTGTATGGAGGCGATGGATTGAGTGCCTGATTAGAGCTCTGGGAAGGTGCTCTTGAGTAGTTTGTTGTACTTTAGTCTGACTCTTTTCCTTGTTATTTTAGGTCTGAAACCTAGAGAGCTTGGTTTGGGGGATGATAGATGAAAATTTTAGTGAAATAGTTAGGACAGGACTGGGTCAGAGTGCAGCTCATGGGACGCCAGTCGTCATCACAAAAACTGTGTGAACACTTTGAACTGGGGGGGGGGGGCACTTGCAGAGTGTTTATTTTTTAACATTCAGTTGTGTTAACTTGAGGGCCATCATCCTTGCTGGGTACATAAATTACTCCCAGTGTTGGGCGCTGCAGGACTGAAGGGGGTGAGCCCCCTCTCCCAACCGCAGGTGGCAGAGAGCAGGACGGATGCAGAAGGATTGGTGTGTTGTGTCCTCAAAGGAGGGGGCCAGCAGCGGCCGAGGGCCCACTCAATCACCCCTGCTTGAAATTGCTAGTAGGCCCCTGGGCCTGCAAGTCACCCTGTGCCTCTATTTTAGAGCCAAGTGGGGAAGAGAGAAGGTCCTCAGTTGCTAGGCCACAACTTAGCGTTGTTTAAAAGGCTGCAGGGCCCTTGTTTCCTCTGGAACGGCGAAAACACAGATGCTGGTTGAGAGCAGTTTTCGAGGCTCAGGGGAGCTGGATGGCTAAGGGAACTTTTCTTTGTATGCAGAGCGCTCAGTGAGACCGCTCACCTCCCAGGTTACACCACACCCTCGTAGTACATCCATTTTAATGGTATTTATCCGCCTAACCCATGACCAGTCCCTAGTGGTGAATGAGGAAAGGTCTTTTAATGTGTGTTCCATAATGGTCAGATAATTCAAGGGAAACCCTTTTGGACTGTTCTGTTGAGATAAGGACCCCAAACTATTGGATAGCCTTCTGTTGTCATTAGAAAGGAAACTGTTCTGAAATATTTTTTCCCGCTCTTGGCATCAGTGATGTTTAGATCTTGTGTTAGGTGGTAATTTTAAAGTTAGATGGCCAAAATAAATCTCTCTCCTATCTGCCTATACACTGAGAGGAATCTATCTGATCTGTGTGTTATGAGCAGCGTGTATGAGGTGGCACATTCTGTGGGGTGGCATTTTCACATCCAGTCTGAGATAAATTCCTCTCCCATCTGCCTATACACTGAGAGGAATCTATTTGATCTGTGTGTTATGAACAGTGTGTGTGAGGTGGCACATTCTGTGGGGTGACATTTTCACATACAGTCTGAGGAAAATCTCTTTTTCTGCCTATACACTAGAGGAATCTATCTGATCTATGTGTAATGAGCAGCGTGTGAGAGGTGGACATTTTGTGGAGGGAAATTTTTACACACAGTCTGAGAAAAATCTCGCTTCTATCTGCCTATACGCTGAGAAAAATCTAACTTACCTGTGTGTAATAAACAGCGTGTGAGGGGTGGACATTTTTACATACAGTCTGACAAAATCTCTCTATCTGCTTATATACTGAGAAAACTCTAACTGACGTGTGTAGTGAGCAGCATGTGAGAGGTGGACATTTTGTGGAGGGAAATTTTTACATACAGTCTGAGAAAAATCTCTCTTCTATCTGCCTCTACACTGAAAGAATCTAACTGGCCTGTGTATAATGATAAAATATCTCTTCTATCTGCCTATGCACTGAAAATCGGCAAGAAATACGATTTCTGAGAGTTTTTTTTCAAGAATATATAAAGCCTAGGAAATTTCTTTTTGGCTACCTCTATTAGGCCTTTAACTTCAGGTAATAGGCAGCCTTTTTTTAGAAATTCATTGTCTAACCGTGATAATTTACAAAAAAAATCTTGAAAAAAAATTTAATTTATGTCCCATTAAACTATTAAATCTATCTTATCTAAATTTATTTGTACTCTAAAGTAACCATAATCTTATAATAAGATTTTCCATGTGAACACCAGTACCAAATTAACTAGGGCGAAGCCGGGTATATCAGCTACTATTAAAGACAATAAAACAGAGGAATGTTATATAGATTTTATTTTAAAAGATCCTATACAGACTGATCTAAAACCAGTTAGTAAATTCTATTCCACAGAGGCTAAAGAAACTTATGTTGAACTATTTTATACAAATGTACTTAATGATTTAACTAAATTAGATACATTTTCAAATAAAGATAAGAAATAAAACAGTTAATCTAACAAAAAAAGAATGGATAACTCACAGAACTAGAAAATAATGAAAATTTAGTTATTAAAAGAGCTGATAAGGGAGGGGGAATACTGCTTATGGATAGGGATAGATATAATACAGAAAGCCTTAGATTACTTAATGATGAAGATCAATATATATCATTAAAAGAGGATCCCATTAAAAACATACAAAAATCCTTAACACTAATAGAAAAAAGAATAGAAAAAAATGGTATCACTAAAACAGAAGGTATCACTAAATACATTATGAATCGGAGACACCATATTTTCATCATTTGCATAAGATACACAAGAACAGCAATAAACCCCCTGGTAGACCTATCATCGCAGGTATAGATTCTATCACTAGCAGGTTGTCGGAGTACATCAATCGACAATTACAAAAATACATGCAGAGCCTGCCCTCTTACCTCAAAGATTCAGGCCACCTTTTAGAATTGATTAAAGATATAGAACAGAGAGATACATATCTATGGTGTTCACTGGATGTGGAAGCTTTATACACGAGCATTCCACATAACAAAGGTATTCTAGCTATTCAAGACCATTTATCTAGAGACCCGCTTATGCCTGATCAACAGGTTCAGTTTATTATAGAGTCCATCACCTTCATTTTGGATAATAATTACTTCATATATGATAAAAAATACTACAGAGACTGGGGACAGCAATGGGCTCTAAATTTGCACCTACTTATGCAAACTTGTATGTAGGTAATTTTGAGGAGAATAGGTTTAATGACAAACGTATAAAATTTTTTGAAAGATTCATAGATGTTATTATATGGGAAGGGGAGAAACATGATCTAGTTCAATTCATTCAGAGCCTTAATCAAAATCTTAGATTCACTGACCGTATACACCCAGATAAAATAGTTTTTTAGACTTAGAACTAAGCCATGAAGACAAAAAAAAATCACCACCACACTTTTCAAGACAGTTGATAGTAATAGTTATATAGATTTTTTCAGTTGTCATGCACGACACTGGAAAGCTAACATTCCATACTGACAGTTCAAAAGGATGGGACGAAATTGTACAAAAACTCAGGATTACATTTAACAATCCAACCTTTTAAAGAGATTTCTGACCCATACAAATACGAAATGGCACGAGACAAGGCTGTCCCGTCTCCCTTCCTGTACATCCTGGTGATGGAGACACTAGCGAATGCTCTCCGAGCAAACACTAATATTAACGGTGTCAGAATAGGTAGCAGAGAAAACAAAATAGCCCTATATGCGGACGACCTGCTGATATACATCACAAATCCCAGAATCGCCCTCCCTAACGTTCTGGCAGAATTTAAACGGTTTGGGAAACTTTCTAATTTTAAAGTAAATCTTAGTAAATCAATAATCCTCAACGTCACTTTAGCAGATGAAGAGGTGGAAACCCTGAAGCCCACCCTCCCGTTCAAATGGAAACACGACGACCTCAAATATCTAGGCGTGATAATCACAAAGGACCCAGATAAGCTCTTCCTCAAAAATTTCAAACCCCTTCTTGCCACGCTAGAAGCAGACCTCAGAAGATGGCAGCAGGTCCCCATATCCTGGTTCGGCAGGATAAGCGCAATAAAAATGAATGTGCTACCACGATTCCTCTACCTGTTGCAAACAGTACCGATTCACTTGCCTGGGCCATTCCTATTACAGATTAGGAAATCCATCATGGCTTTCATCTGGGGAAGCGGCAGACCTAGGTGTAAACTGGAGAGCTCTCACCGGTCCTAAGGACCGAGGAGGCATGGGTATCCCAAATATGGCCTTATACCATAGAGCGGCATTGACCAAACAGATCTTGCACCTGCTCCATGGTAGAGCCCAGAAATTGTGGGTGGAAATGGAGCAGGACTCGGTCCCCTTTGATGGCGGAGGCCTCATCTGTATCCCAGGCAAAGGGAAGCACAGAGGTTTGGGCTGGTCCCCGTTCACAGAAGATCTAGTCTCGACCTGGCTGAGACCAGCGTCCAAAACGGGCATGATCTCAAGACCAGGCCCACTTACCCCTCTGGTCGGTAATATAGATATCCCTAACTTCTTAAAGGGTACCCCCGTGACGAATATCATCACAGACACGATCCTTAGGGTCAGAGACATCACCCTAGGAGACGATTTCAAAACGTTACACGAACTACTGGAGGGACAAAGGCCCCCGCCCGGAGCGTGGTTTCAATACTTACAACTACGCCACTACGCGGGGACCCTGGGGAACACACGCCAGATAAGACGCCCCTTGACCACCTTTGAGAAGACATGCCTCTCAGCCTCGATGACTCAACAAAAAATATCGACACTATACAAGATGCTAGTAGAAGATACTTGCAACAGCAACAGGGATCTAGAGAAAGAATGGGAGAGGGACCTGGGAATCACAACCCCCAGAGGAGACGTGGAGGAAGTCGTACATTCTAACCCATAAAATAAACGTATCTAGCAAACTGCAAGAGTTAAATTATAAAAGCATGACAAGATGGTACTAAACCCCGGTGAGAATGGCCAGGATATTCCCCCAGTACCCAGATACCTGTTGGAGATGCCAAACAGGAACAGGTACACTAGTTCACATATGGTGGTCTTGCCCCCAGATTCACCCCCTCTGGCAGGAGGTCAACACCTTGTACTCATGTGAGCAGATGCGAAATTACGTTCACGACAGAAATGGCCTTGATCTCCATGTTCCCTGGATCAATAGCCCACTCTCAAGGCTCCCTACTTAGATTCTTTATCATGGCTACGCGCCATATAATCGCCAGGAACTGGAAATCAGGGACACCCCCCTCAAGACTGATGTGGCTAGAAGCTATGGACCACATAAGATACATGGAAGAACTTTGTGCAAAAGATGAGATGAGACACAACAAATATATCTCAACGTGGTTGACCTGGAACCAATTTAGACTCTCCACAGACCTAAACACAAGGCTTGACAACGGAGGCCTGCCCACCCCCACAGTCACCACCACAACGAGCCCCAACACTCCATAATCCGCAACTCTACTGCTATCCACCTGAAAACCAGGGTTGCCTATCCCCTACCCCTCCCTACCCTCTACCCACTTCCTCTTTACTCACCTAAGGACCCCCCTGCTTTTTTCTTTCTTCTCTTATTGTTGTTCATAATTTGTTAATTAGTTTATAGCCCGATGGGGCTTATATTTGTTATAACAGATTGTCTATTTAGAAAACAAAAAAAAAAAAAGAAACTGCCTTACATGCAGAGAACATGGATGAAAAACTAAGACAGGACAGGCTGAGTATATGTTAATTACAACTATGTTTATCCATGTCATTCTCCGCAATGCTGTAACTAATGTTTACCTCTGGCAGGCCTTATAAAAACTGTTTGAACCATAACGATTTCTGGATAAAAATTACCCTGAAAAGCTAATTGATGCAGCATACAATAAAATATTAAAAGAGAGAGGAAGAAGAACTAGAATTTAAGGACATCAAAGGGGAAAATAAAAAGGAAAAGATCAATAAAAGCAAAAAAAAAAAGAAAAAAAGGAAACTATAAAAGTGGGACAGCTTTCATTACAAAATATAATAATCAAGTTCAG
Source organism: Eleutherodactylus coqui (assembly GCF_035609145.1). Classification (NCBI taxonomy): domain Eukaryota; kingdom Metazoa; phylum Chordata; class Amphibia; order Anura; family Eleutherodactylidae; genus Eleutherodactylus; species Eleutherodactylus coqui. Next base: position 174,898,905 of record NC_089843.1, on the reverse strand, counting down.
GATAGCCATAAAATATTACAAAAACCTTGGTCTATACTGCGTGAACTTATGGAAAAAGGTCAGATTACTATTTAGGAAAAATAAAACCATACAGAATCTTATAGCCCCCTCAAGATCTGAGCTGAAGAACAATAATAAAAATACCCTTCCTTTTATCAAAGTAGGCATATGTAATAAAATTAAATGTAGATGTTTGCCAACACATACAACATAATTGAGAATATATCAAATTAGAATCGGAGGAGAATAAGTTAAACAACAACCGTAGACTAGATTGCGATGGCAAATTTATTATTTATTTATTAGAGTGCACATGTGGCAAAAGATATGCGCTTCCACAAGCGCCGTTTTCACTTAGCCGATTCAGATTCTGTTCTGCAATACATCAACGCCAAAAAAAAGAACCTGCCTCAACTTGAACCACTTGCACACTGTTTTCTATAGATTAATCTGTAAATATTAGCACTTGTACAGTTTTGTATTTACACTGGAATTTAGTGCTGGCTGCTAATGGTTTTTAGAACAGACAATGATATATAAATAAATAAATAAATCTTGGTATTTGTATAGCGCCAACTTATTACGCAGCGCTTTCAGGTAATTATTACTTAATTACCCCCCACCAAGCTGGGTTCTCATTTTACCGACCTCGGAAGGATGGAAGGCTGAGTCAACCTTGAGCCAGCTACCTGACGCATGTGGGGATCGAACTTGCAACCCTTCAGGTCGTAGGCGAGAGCTTACACTCTGTGCCACACGAGGCTCATGAAGTCTCCAGTGGCCTGGCGTGCTCATGCTGCCGTTTCAGTGTGTCATCGACTGCTTATTTATCTTTCTTGGCACTTCTTTCTAAGTATTCCTGTTGGAGCTGCTGAAAGAGCAATTATAACACCATAAGTTTAGTTTTATAAATTTTTAGACATTCTCGTACTGGTTCAGTAATTGAAGAACTGAACCCAAAGCCTAACCACAAAACTGTCAATGTATACAAAAATATTAATTCATACTACTGTGTCATATAATGCAATTATCGTTATTAACCAGGCCCTACCAAGGAGTGGATATATATAGCTACCGAGGTGATTAGCGCGGGATAGCGTGGAAGGGCTGGCATATATAGAGAGGCATATATCAGTGTAAAAACACAATACAGGATGTTAATGAGGACTTTGTCACGGGTGCATCTGACATGAAATAATAGTCTACATCCACGGGATAACTTGAAAACACTCCATTGCCGGTAAGGTCAGCAACTGGAACTTTACTGATAGAAGACACCTTGACACGGGATTATGGTCTACAGATAAATTCACACGCCAGTACAGGAAAACAATTGAGAAGGTCAGAGAGGAAAACACAGGATGAAACCGGGCCTACAGTCCAAGTTATCTGTATGACTCCGCTCGGGGGGGGGGGGGAGAACACACTCACACACTCCGGAGTAGGACAAGGACACTCCACTGAACACTGACTCGTAACTGAAGACTTTGAACACCGCACGGCGGACTCTCTCTACTTCTCTCCACTCTCTTTAGGGTAGGGGTCCTGGGCCTGGAATTCCAGGGTGCCTCTCTTCAGCTTCCATTCTTCATCATACTCACTCACACTCACTCACACACCAAATGCCACTCTACCAGACGAGTGAAGGACAAGACTAACATTTGCACCTTGCAATCATATAAATCCTAGACACTCAGTGACAACATTGGATACATGAAAACGGTTACATTTCCAGACATATCCCAGACATATTACCCTTTTCCATGCTGCAGCTGTGCAATATACATATCTAGTGACAGGACAATTTGCACAGTGCATCCAAAGTCAAGTCATGACCATTATGGAGTGTACAGATATATGCATTTCGGGTCCCAAGCAGGGAATCCCCACCAGTCTGATCGTGAGGATCAGTCATCAATAAGTTGGTCCTGGAATCTTGTCCTTGTGAAGCCGGCCCTAGGCAATCCTGAAGGAAACATGTTTGAGGCACGTGCTGAGGTTGCTGTCGTCTGCATCGGGAGGGTCGGAGTGCGTGCCACTTTGTCCACAGCACTTTTGAGAGTTTTGTTGTAACGTTTGGCAGCCTTATTGAGACTGGAAGGAAGAAACAAGAGACGGCAATCCCTGTAAGAAGTCTATGGGTATGTGTTCACAGCAGAATGCAAGGTGGATCTTTCCCATATGGATTCCACCTCTAAAAACTGCAAAAGAAATCTGTAACTGAGCTGTGGATTCCTGCCCTGGCTATGTAGGTGTGGGTGGCCGCAGATCTGCATGTGGATTTAGATCTCTTCAATGGGCAAATCTGCGTAAGAATTCTCAACACGGAAACTACACAAAATCCGCAACATGAAGTGGCGCATCGTTTTGTTTTTTTTTACTCCACACATAAATGGCAAATCTCCGCAGTATAGACGGTCATGCGTTTAGAATGAATGGGATACAGAATCACCATGGATTCCACTGTGTGCATATACCCTATAAATTGCTGAGTGTTAGCGGCATGTAGGAGTGTCCTTGGAGAGACAGAGGGGGAGAGGGGACTAGAAAAAGTCAGAGTTAGAACAGAGCAGGTTGACACTTGTTTCTGCATTTGGGTAATAATGCACAATCTCAGGCTTTCGATGAATAGATTTGTTAACGCTTCTAAGAGGAGATGGTATTCGGGATAAAAAATCCTGTTAAATGGTCTAATGTAGCTTTCTGCATGCTAGACAGCAGTGTGAAATAATGAATACTACTGCTATATACTGTAGACTATATAAGAACAACAGTTTTGTATGTTTTTCTTATATTGGGATGCCACATATAGTTCTCAACATAAGTTGTCATATTGTCTAAACAGGCCAAGAATCGTTTGCTGCTAACTGGAACTCCTGTCCAAAATAACCTGCTGGAACTGATGTCCCTCCTGAATTTTGTAATGCCGCACATGTTCAGCAGCAGTACCAGTGAGATCAGGAGGATGTTCTCCTCCAAATCGGTAATATTTGTGGAACGTTAAACCTTCACCAGCGATTTTAGCTTTTTTCCAATTTCTTATATGTCCTGAAAATTGGTGTAAGCTTGTTTTAGGGTTTTTACACTGGGTGCAAATGCTGTGGCATTTCTGACGTACAAATTTTGCAGCATTTAAAACTGTCAAAAACCCCACCTTTGGTCCATATTTTGGCTCTAGATTGCCTGCGTTCCTGTGATATCGGGTGAAGGAGGCGCTGAGAGCTGAAGACATGGGAGGTGAGCGCTCTAGCTTCTTAAATCAATTGCGGGTGCGCAGCTGATTTCCAGTCAAAATTCGCACCAACGGTAGGGATTTTGACTGTTTTGGATCCGGAAATGTTTAATTTCCGCAGCGGACATTCTGTCGCATTTCCACCCCTTGTAAACATACCATTAATCTTGCATATACTGAGTTAAAAAAAAACAGCAACAATATACTGGCAACGACCATTCTTTCTAACTGCATAATTCTATACAGTTACAATACAGGGTGACTGTGGCCTGGCGAATAGCTGATCTGCCGGGCTCCCACGCTACAGATGCCATTGATGACCTGACCTGTGGATAGGTCATTACTTTTGAAGAGCTGGAAAATCCCTTTAAGATTATGTTCACACATAGTTGATTTTCCACAAACCCTAGTACAGATTTTGACTTGAATTTTACAGCGGACGGGCAGCTGATTGTAGCCTGTTCAGCGCTCTTTCATCTCCTAATACTGCGCACTGCTGGACCCAGAGTGCAATGTGCAACGGTTACTGAGCGCCACAGCCAGCATTCACGCGATGCCCCGTGTGATACCACTTCTGACGACACACAGCTACAGGTGTGCACTGCGTTCTAGGTACAGCAGTATGTGCTATGGGAATATGAAAGGAGAGCTTCACAGGCTGTGGATCCAAAAGCAGAGTTTTCAGTCAATCTGGTTATGGACTTTGCCTTGGAAAATCCACAGCATTTCCGCTGCGTGTAATCATGCCCTAAAAAGTCGTGTGCACTGTACGGCCAGCCAAAATCCTGAAGGCATGAGCTTCAGTGTAAAACGTGCTGGAAGACTCCGAAACTCCCTGTCCAAAATAATCCCGTAGAGAAGGTGACTGCGATTCATCTCGTAAAGCCCAAATCTTTATATGGCACTGATGTGTCCCACAGCGCTTTACAACCAGAGGGTACATGTAGGAACCAAGGGTGGATTCACACAGGCGCATTTATGTGCGCAAAATCTGCACATGAAATACACAGAGAATAGAACCCATCGATTTCAGTAGGCCTGCTCAAACTCCTTTTTTTGCATGTGCAGAAAAAAAACGTAGCATACTCTACTTTGTGGGCATTTGTGCACAAAAAATCCCCTTAGCAGTCGGGGGGGGGGGGGAGACACACACGGGTACAAATGCGATGCAAAACTCAACAGGATGCGCAATTCCGATTGAAAAAAAGAGCACATCTGGAACTTATTAGGCTAAATAGCCAACCGGGGGGGGAGGGGGTTGCGATCTGTTTGCAAAAAAAAACATCCCTTGTGAGCGCAAAAAGTACAGTAAAACACGACACAAGCACCAAAAAGCCTTGTTTATACCACAAATATGTGGCGGTTGCGAAAACACATACATCTGTGCGAGGAAACCCTAAATTGTAGAATACATCTATAGATATAAAATTGAACGTATGTGTGTGTGTGTGTGTCTGTATGTGTGTGTGTGTGTGTGTGTGTCTGTCTGTCCTTTATGCGCTACTACACCATTCATCCGATCGCCATGAAACTTTGGGAAATTGAGTACACTCCTGGGAGGATTACTGGTATAGTACATTTATGCTATAATAAATGGCGCGCGTGCGAGCGTCGTCGTCAGTTATGCCCCCCCCCCCCCCACGTAGATCGTTCGATTTCCATCACTGCCACTAATTCTCTCACTTCCCAATATCATAGAAACTTGAAATTTGGCACGAGCATTGATTAGGTCATAAATAGGAAAAGCTAATGGGTCCCAACTCGATTTAATTCTAAGCGCAAAAGAATTGGCATCCAAATTTTACGTACGGAATCTAATCTCACTTTCCAGTGTCATAGAAACTTGAAATTTGGCACGAGCATTGATTATGTCATAAATACGAAAAGCTAATGGGTCCCAACTCGATTATTCAATTCTAAGCACAAAAGAATTAGCGTCCAACTTTTACGTACGGAATCTAATTCTTTCATTCCCGATGTAATTTAGCACGAGCATTATGTCATAAATAGGAAAAGTTAAAGGTTCCCAGCTCGATTATTCAATTCTAAGCACAAAAGAATTAGCGTCCAAATTTTACGTACAGAATCTAATTCTCTCACTTCCTGATGTCATAGAAACTTGAAATTTGGCACGAGCATTATGTCATAATAGGAAAAGTTAATGGGTCCCAACTCGATTATTCAATTCTAAGCGCAAAAGAATTAGCGTCCAAATTTTACGTACGGAATCTAATGCTCTCAATTCCTGATGTCATCTACACACACACACACATTATATATATATATATATATATATATATATATATATATATATATATATATATATATATATATATATATATATATATATATAAAGAATGTCTGTCTGTCTGTCCTTTATGCATCCAATCGCCATGAAACTTTGGGAAGTTGTTGAGTACACTCCTGGGAAGATTACTGGCATAGTACATCTATCCTATGATAGGTGGCGTGCGTGCGAGCATCGTCGACAGTTATGCCCCCCAGACAAAGATCGCTTGATTTCCATCTCAAGCACAAAAGCAAAAAGGCATTACGAGCAAGCGTGTTCAACTATAAAATGATGCATCCGCCCAACGTTTTGCAAGACAATTGCTGGATATTGAGAATGCGGAGGTAAATGAAAGCTGTGCTGTGATTGGTTGCTATTTCTTATACTGCTGAGGCAACATGAAAGCTGTGCTGTGATTGGTTGCTATATATTATACTGCTGAGGTTACGTGAAAGCTGTACTGTGATTGGTTGCTATATATTATAACGCTGAGGTAAAATGAATGCTGCGCTGTGATTGGGTGTTATATATTTTAGATTGCTGAGGCAGAATAAAAGTTGTGCTGTGATTGGTTGTTATTTCTCTTACTGCTCAGGTAACATGAAAGCTGCGCTGTGATTGGTTGTTATATATTATACTGCTGAGGTAACATGAAAGCTGCGCTGTGATTGGGTGTTATATATTATAAAGCTGAGGTAACATGTAAGGTGCGCTGCGATTGGTTGTTATATATTATACCACTGAGGTAACATGAAAGCTGTGCTTGGTTGTTATCTAGATATATAAAAACGAATGTATGTATGTCTGTCTGTCTTTGCAGCAACGCGCAACGGGTAAGCAAGTACAGTATAAAACTAATAACTGAACTGAAGAATAGATGTGCGGGCCCTGCTCACAAGATTTAGTGAGCCGGTCACCAGCCAGTATCTAGCTATGTACATAAGTGCATTAGGATGTATGGGGTGAGGGCATACTGTGATCAGGTTTAGACAGAGAAATGGGATAAATGGGGAAGAGTTACATTAGGGGATGTGATATAATAATCTTTGTATAGCACCAAGTTATTCCGCAGCACTTTCAGGCATGGGATAAATGCAAAACAATACAATTACAATGTGAGGTACATTCAGTTTGAAACAAATGGGGTGGGGGGTGGTACAGGAGGTGCAAGGGGGGGGGGGTAGGGAGGAGCGAGGCATGGGAACACAGGCAATATGGGATTTCATGTGGAGATCAGTTATTAGTAGGCAAACAGGGTGGGGCGGTAAGGCTTCAGGGGTAAAGGTCATATGTAATAGGCAGGGTGGAAGGTGTGGGGAGCCATAGGGAGGGGCAGAGGACTAGGTCAGGGTATTTGGTATACTTCCCTGAAGAGGTGCGTTTTTAAGGCACGTCTGAAATTTCGTGCATCGGGAATTGTCCGGATGCCTTTGGGTAGAGCGTTGTAGAGGATGGGTGCTGCTCTGGTGAAGTCCTGGAGGAGAGGATGTGAAGTTCGTATTACAGGGGTGTTTAGTCTGCGTGTTAGCGGATCGGAGTGAGTGAGCTGGGTGGTGTACTGAGAGGAGGGAGGCGATGTATGGTGGCACGGTGCCATGCAGAGTTTTGTGGGTGAGGGTGAGGAGTTTAAATTTAGTTCTGCAGTGGATGGGCAGCAAATGCAGTGACTGGCATATTGCAAAGGCGTCTGAGTAGTGGCTGGATAGAAAAATGAACCAAGCTGCCGAATTTAGTATGGATTAGAGTGGAGCAAGTCTGGTGCAGGGGAGGCCGATGAGTAGCGAGTTGCAGTACTGAAGGCGGGAGTGGATAAGGATGACCACGAGTGTCTTTGGCGTGTCCGTGGTGAGGAACGGCTGTATTTTAGCAATATTTCTGAGGTGCATGTGGCATGTTTGGGTCAGAGATTGGATATGGGGGGGTAAAGGAGAGGTCAGAGTCCAGTGTGTCCCCCAAGGCAGCGGGCATGCTGTTTCGGGGTTATGATGGTGCTAGACACTGGAATGGAGATGTTGAGGGGAGGTCGGTTGGAAGGCGGAAAGACGAGGTCAGTTTTAGAGAAGTTAAGTTTGAGAAAAAGGGAGGACAGTGTTAGATAGCGGACAGACAGTCAGTGATATTTTGGATGAATGGTTAAGAGATCTCATGAGAGGAGGTGTATAAGTTGGATGTCCTAAGTGTAGAAATGGTATTGGAGGATGAATTTGTGGATGGTTTACCCAATTGGGGCAGTATAGATAGAGAAGAGAAGGGGACCAAGGACCTAGCCCTGGGGTACCCCAACAGCGAGAGGGAGAGGAGATAGAACCAGCAAAGGAGACACTGAAAGAGCTGTCAGAGGTAGGAGGAGAACCAGGAGAGAGCAGTGTGCCTTAGACCAGTAGAGCATAGTGAGAAGGAGGTCATGGTCGACAGTGTCAAATGCAGCAGACAGGTCAAGGAGGATTAGTAGGGAGTAGTCACCTCTCGACTTTGCCGTCATCAGGTCATTTTAATACTTTTGTGAGGGCAGTTTTGGTCGAGTGTAGAGAGCGGAAACCAGACTGGAGGGGATCGAGAAGCGAGTTGACAGAAAGCGTGTGAGGCGGGAGTAGACCAGGCGTTTTAGTAATTTGGAGATTAAGGGGAGGTTTGAGACGAGTCGGTAGTTGGCAGCAGCAGTCGGGTCCAGGGTTATTTTTTTATTTTTATTAAGCAGAGGGGATATGATGGAGTGTTTAAATGAGGGGAAAGTGCCAGAGGTTTGGGAGAGGTTGCAGATTGTGGTGAGGTGAGTAATGAGAGCTAGGGAAAGGGTCCGGAGGAGGGGAGAGGGTCAGTAGCAGACTTACTCACTTTCTATGTTAGAACAACAAGAGAGGAAGAAGTGCTGGAGGTAGTGCTGAGGAAACTGGAATTGGGGCTAACCATGCAGTTTTCAGAGATTTCTTTTCGGATGTTTTCGTTTTTTTCTTTTGAAATAGGCAGCTAGTTCCCCAGCAGTCAGATCCATCATCGGGCCTGTTATTTAGGGCTGAGGAGGGAGTGGAAGGTCTTGAAGAGTTGTTTGGGGTTGGGGGTTAGTGAGGAGACAAGGGAGGTGAAATAAACTTGTTTGGCATGGTGATGGGCTAGGTTATACGTTTTAAGCATGAATTTGTCTGCTGGCAGCTTTGACTTGCTCCACAGCTGCTCGGCGCACCTAGGGCACCGCTGGATGAAGCGTGTTTGGGACATGAGACAAGGTTGCCATGGTCTGCATTTAACAGCTCAAGTCACAGGTGGTGCCGCTTCATCCAGGGCACGGCTGAGGGTGGTGTGGTAGTGTTCGACTGCCAGGTTAGGGCAGGGGAGGAGAGAGATAGGCAACAGGGAGGACTGAATGGTCTCAGCAAACTATTTAGTGTGGACAGACTGGAAGTTCCTAGAGGTGCGATCGATAGGAGGGGCAGGGGAGATGCCAGGGTGCCTGATGGAGAAAGAGAGAAGGTTGTGATCCGAGAGTGGAAGGGGGGAGTTAGTAAAGTGAGAGGCAGAGCAGAGACGGAGGAAGACTAAGACTGAGAGTATTGCCATCTCTGTGAGTGGAGAGTCAGAGATTAGTGATAAGCCAAGGGAGGAGGTAAGCAATAAAAAGCAGGGATGTTGGAATCACCAAGGATGAGGGTTGGGATTTCACAGGATAGGAAGTGGCGAAGCCAGGCAGTAAAGTGGTCTAGGAACAGGCAGGTGGGACCCGGGGGCCGGTAAATAACTGCGACACGAAGGGGTGGAAGGTAAGCGAGGGAGCTGAGGGAATGACCTTGAAGGTACAGTTAGGCGAGAGGAGGATTCCTACTCTTCCGCCGCATCTGTCGTCCAATCTGGGGGTGTGGGAGAACTGCAGGCCATCATATGACAATGCAGCGGGGGAGGTGGAATCAGACTGCTCTATCAAGGTTTCCGTGAGGGCGAGCAGATTAAAGTGTTTGGTGGTGAAGAGGTCATGGATAGTTGGGAGTTTGTTGCATGCAGATTGAGCGTTTCATAGGGTGCATTTGAATGGGGCAGGGGGGCATTTTGGTAGAGGGCAGTACAGGGTTGGCCTGGGTTGTGGGATATGTCACCTGCGGCTAGGAGTAGCAGGGTAGCAAGGGTTAGTGCATGGTTAGGGTATTTGTGTGGGTGGCTGAGGTGTTTCTTTGCGGTATGGGGGGGTTGGAGGAGTCTTAAGTTTAAAAGTGCATGGGAGGCAAACATGGGTGAGGAGAGGAGGGAGGGGCTGATGTGGGCATTGGAAGAAAGTGTTAAGGCTTGAAAAGAGGATAGTGATGGAGACCAGTGCAAAGAGGAGAGCGTTTTCCTCCAGACTTTGGACAGTTGTGGAGTTTACCTGCCTCCTGCTATGTCGAACTGCGCTGCATAATTGCATCATTCGACACCATAAGACGCTTGTTTCTGGACACATCAGGTGAGGCAGCCTCTGGTGAGGCATGGAGGATATAACTGGCTTTAGGCTGGGTTCACACTGGGCGTATTCCCGGCGGAAATCCCGCGGTTTGGCCGCAGCAAAAACCGCGAGATGTCTGCCGGGAGAACCTCCGCGGAAAAACCCGCGGCAACTTTGAAGTGGCCCGGCTGCTCGCTTTTCCGCTGCGGCCGGCGCTCCCATAGAGGAGAGCGCGGCCGCGGCGGAAAGAAAAGATAAATAGACATGCTGCATATCCTGAAATCGCGGCTGCAGCCGCCGCGGTTCCAGCCCGACTTACCGCAGCGGATTGGCCGACCCGTGTGGACGAGATTCCTGAGAAATCTCGTCCACGTGGCTGGCTAATCCCGAGATTAGCAGCCGCGGGCGGATTTGCTGCGGCAAAACCGCGGCAAATCCGCCCTGTGTGAACCCAGCCTTAAAGTTCTATTCACAGACGTGACTACCACTAAAAACGTATTTTATTAAATATATTAAGACATAAACTGGGCACTACAAAGACAACACACAGCAACCAGGTACCTCCAGACACAGATTTGTTATAGGAGGATAAGGACCTGGAGTTATTTGATACTTGATAAGCGATAAAAAAAAAAAAAATGTTTTATGATAACAAACAAAAACACTCTACCCAAGATGGATTCAAAAAAGCAAAGGATAGTTCAATATAGGAGCCAAAAGAGCTGGTTTATTCTATGTGTAAACAAGGCAGGGTTACCATTTGGACTCTCACTTGTGATGGAACACTATCACTATCAGTGATCAGGACTCAGGCTCCAACAATTGAGCGTCCTGAATTGTTATGGGTGTCGACAAGACAGGATCACCATCTAGGTATTCACTTATGATGATCAGTACTTGAGTAAGCCAGTACAAATACTCAGATCAGTACTAGAGTTGGTCAGTACTTATACTCTACGCGTTTCACCATTAATTTGTTGGATCATCAGGAGATACAGTACTTGAGTCATAGGTTCAAAGGTAGAGGGAATGAGAAATCCCCGAGAGAACATCAAACTAATATATAAAAAGCTGTATCTAAGATGAATACAGCAAAACTTGTGTAGTGATCAGGATAAATATCCTTATTATAGGAGAGTTCTATACTCTCAATTAGGGCATTAAGGTAACTCTTAGGGTTGGGGGCCTGCCAAAAGGTACCTCTAAACAAGGAAGCTTATCTTGTGTGCTAGCGGTTAATAGCTAGATGATATATGTAGGTACATAACGAGAGGTGTTTATTTCAAAGTATGCCCGTCAATACACGCACAGAGGTAGAGTAGAGCGTCCCCGAAAATATGGGGGGGGCACTGCTCTCAAATATCTGAGCGCTAGAGAGATGGTATAATGCTTGTCATGCACAAGTAGGATACTCAAAGTAGTTAGCGTATCGAGTTAGAATTTAGGTCATCAATATGGGGATAAGGCATAAAAATATGTCCTGATCTCCTGACCCAATTAATTGCACTTAAGCAAACAAGAATAGCTAAAGTGCTAGATTCCAACCCAAAGTGCTCGCATTAGAGGTCATTGGTGTGGAGGTATGACATTAATATAAGTCAAACTCTCCTGACCTAATTGTAGAAGCACTTTTAGATGTCCAAATTGCTTGCACAGAGGTCATTAGTATGGAGGTATGACATTAATATGAGTCAAACTCTCCTGACCTAGTTGTAGAAACACTTTTAGACGCTGTGCATGCTCTCAAGATAGACAAGCCATAAAGCTAGTTTCCTAGTAGTTAGATTTCAGGCAAGCAACCCCAGCAAACCCCCCAGATATAGGGCTCAAGAGAGAGCAAAGAAAAAGGTATGACCCATCGCCTTGATCGACTCCACACCAATGACCTCTAATGCGAGCACTTTGGGTTGGAATCTAGCACTTTAGCTATTCTTGTTTGCTTAAGTGCAATTAATTGGGTCAGGAGATCAGGACATATTTTTATGCCTTATCCCCATATTGATGACCTAAATTCTAACTCGATACGCTAACTACTTTGAGTATCCTACTTGTGCATGACAAGCATTATACCATCTCTCTAGCGCTCAGATATTTGAGAGCAGTGCCCCCCCCATATTTTCGGGGACGCTCTACTCTACCTCTGTGCGTGTATTGACGGGCATACTTTGAAATAAACACCTCTCGTTATGTACCTACATATATCATCTAGCTATTAACCGCTAGCACACAAGATAAGCTTCCTTGTTTAGAGGTACCTTTTGGCAGGCCCCCAACCCTAAGAGTTACCTTAATGCCCTAATTGAGAGTATAGAACTCTCCTATAATAAGGATATTTATCCTGATCACTACACAAGTTTTGCTGTATTCATCTTAGATACAGCTTTTTATATATTAGTTTGATGTTCTCTCGGGGATTTCTCATTCCCTCTACCTTTGAACCTATGACTCAAGTACTGTATCTCCTGATGATCCAACAAATTAATGGTGAAACGCGTAGAGTATAAGTACTGACCAACTCTAGTACTGATCTGAGTATTTGTACTGGCTTACTCAAGTACTGATCATCATAAGTGAATACCTAGATGGTGATCCTGTCTTGTCGACACCCATAACAATTCAGGACGCTCAATTGTTGGAGCCTGAGTCCTGATCACTGATAGTGATAGTGTTCCATCACAAGTGAGAGTCCAAATGGTAACCCTGCCTTGTTTACACATAGAATAAACCAGCTCTTTTGGCTCCTATATTGAACTATCCTTTGCTTTTTTGAATCCATCTTGGGTAGAGTGTTTTTGTTTGTTATCATAAAACATTTTTTTTTTTTTTATCGCTTATCAAGTATCAAATAACTCCAGGTCCTTATCCTCCTATAACAAATCTGTGTCTGGAGGTACCTGGTTGCTGTGTGTTGTCTTTGTAGTGCCCAGTTTATGTCTTAATATATTTAATAAAATACGTTTTTAGTGGTAGTCACGTCTGTGAATTGGGCTTATATTTCCTAGTTGACTCTATACTGCCCCCTCTGTGAAGTCAGCCTTAAAGTTCTGGCTACAGGACTTCAGCTGGGAGTGGCTTGTTACATTTCACTAGTCAACCAGCTGACCCACCTATGGATGGCTAATGAACAAGATAAGATGGGGGAGAGAGGTTTATTACCTCCTTACATAAACAAACTGTCAAGCAACACTAAGATGAGACAGGGAGAAAGCTATTTGGGGGAGGTGATGAGGAAAATACATATAGTAACAAATAGAGTCAATTCAATTTATATGAAGCAATGGAACATACCACTGCGCACAGATTATGACATAAATGAAAGATTTCACAGCAGATTCAGTAGAAGGAAGAGCAATCAAATTCAGATGGAGTGAAGCAATGGATGAGTGGAACATACCTGTTGGTGAAAGAGAGAAGGTAGATGATTACTAGTAACTTAGTAACTGCGTTGTATAACTGCATCATTCGACAGCATAAGACACTTGTTTCTGGACACTTAGTGCTGGACACATCAGGTGAGGCAGCCTCTAGTGAGGCATGGAAGATATGCATGTCCCTGATGGGTCATTCACGAGCATGAGCAGTGTCCTACGCAGCTTGTACGTGGTCTCTGCTGGCAGAGCAGACTAATGAGTCAATGCTGCAGGAGACTCACAGCATTGTATGCATACGCCTGTGTGAATGAGTCCCAAGTTTGCTTTCACATCTGCATTATGGTTCAGTTCAGGGATTCTGGCTCTCTGCTCAAAAAATGGATCCTTTTATTCCCATTAATTTCAATGGGGCTTCAAAAAATGGAAAGGCTTCCGTTTAATTCAATTCCATCAGATTTCCATTCTTTTAGACGTGAAAATAGCAGTCTGCAGTCTCCTTTAAAAAAACACCAATGAATAATGCAGTACGAGCCATCTAGAACCCACATTTGAATAGCTGGTAGAGATCAAAATGAGAACTAGTAGTACTAGGAATAGACAAAGGAGTCATAACAAACTTCATCTATTACAGTCAATTCCGCAACAGGTATGACATAATTGAGACAATCTGTAAATTCCGTTCTGAAAGGATTGTGTTTTCCAGTATCTAGGATTCAGGATTTTACCAGCTCCCATAAAATGACAGAGCATCTGTTTTTGCCATGGAGATAGTTCCCTATATAATTGAAAGCAAGGCCACCTCTATTCGTGTGAAGGATATTCAAGCCTCTATACCAGGAGAACAAAACTGTACAGTTTCTTTGCTGGCATCTCCCAGATATGCTGGACATATGAGTAAGAGGAAAAAAAGTTAAAAAAATTCTATCTGAAGAAAAGGTTCTGTTAAGCTCTGAATTGCATCTGGCATGAAAGGAGGGATGGATCCTCTATTGGAACTAAGTCATCCTCTTCGTCCCTCAGCAGTGCATAGATCCACGCAACAGTATGAAAAAGAGAAAACTAAAGACAGGCCTTTTCAAATTGAGTTAGGGAGCATAATATAGTGGCAGCAGAGTCTTTATTGGAAATGAAGTGTTTAATTTGAGAGCATAAGAACCAGTCTCTGTATGAATTGCTCCATGACATCTCTAAGCCTTGGGCATGAAGACAGGGGTAGATCAAAAAGAAGAGTGTTTCCCTGTCCCACAGGTGGAGCCCAGGGTAGCAGTACCAATGTGGTTCTCTGTTTGAAGTGCAGGGCAACCCGGCAAACTATTATGGCGTCATTAATAGGTTGCTCGTCTGCATGGTGCACTACATGTATCAGAAGGTCTGCCACTTTGTATCCACTGTGTGGGAATATACACCAAGCAGCTACCCCCCTCTATATTAAGAGGCTGTGTGAGTGGCTGTCTCATCAGTGTTCCTAACAGGTGTAATTAGCTCATTTGGAAGTCTGCTACCTGCATGGTAAGAGGATGCAGCTATATGCACTCCTTAGTCAGTAACTATATGGCCGTTTTCTGTGATTGTTTTTGCCCACTAGTGGGCGTGAGAGGACCTGGTCTATAGGATAGCAGCAACTGATGAAACATTCAATCCCATAGTTGTGTTAAAGTAATGGACCAAAAGTGGACTATGGAAAACAGTGGACGATGAGAAGGGCTAATCCATAACAAGTATGGTCAATAGAAGATGCAGCATTTTCTAAGGTTATTCACTGATTTTAGAGTTATGGAAGAGATCCATACATGGGCAAATGACCGCCTTATAATCCGAAGGCAATAAATTCTCTGCATCCTTAGGGTTTATTCATATAGGTGTGCCTGTGCACTGTCCACAAAAAAATATTGGACAGCACACAAATGCCATCCATGTGTCGCCTGATTTTCATGGAGCGTTTTACATTGCATGAGTTGCTCTGTGAAAATGGATCAGAATAGGACATGCTGCCATTTTTTCCCCCCATAGACGGTATATCGGTCTGTATGAAAAAATGCATGTGTGAGTAGCACAAGGGTGCCTTCACACTGGCAAAAAAAAATGCGGGAGATATGCACTGCAATACGTAAAAATATGAAACCCATTCCTTGGTTTCCTGCATGGCACCACAATGTGATGATATGCGAGAAACACATTGCATTATGTCCTATCCTTCTGCAATATTGCCCATTGCTTTCAAAGGGGCCGCACGAAAACACCTCAAATCCACAGGGTTTTCACATGGTCGCAATTTAGATATCGGGATGGGATTCACGGCCCGATATCGCCTCGCCAGTGTATAAGAGCCCTAATTGGCTATTATATACCCATGCACTATAAAGTCCATTTCAGTCTAGGATGGCAAATGGATGACTAACACTAGTGTTAATAATTCCTTAAAGGGGTTGTCCATAGCCTTTGCCTTGTGACGTTTCTCCATCATACTGAAAAAATTATTGCTCATCACCAAATTGGAACGACGTGGAAGAATGATATCAGAGAAGGAGACAGAAGTGGCAGGAGGTTTAAATATGAGGTAGTGACTAAGTGTTTTTCTGATGAGGAGGCAGAGCCTTTATGTGTGTGGAATATTTTGGAGTTTTTCCCCATTTAATATAGTCTATCTAGTGTTGGCTATGTGGAGTGTCATTGCTGGATGTCTGCTAGAATACCACCAGGATTGCTATGTGTTGATGCAAGCGGACAGGGAATGAGGAAGGCATATAAACCAGCAATCACTGCTATTAATGCTCTGATTGTATTCTAGTGTGAAAGGTCTGTTCAATTTTATTTTAGTCATATACAGTTACAATCGAAGTTATTTAGCCCCTATTGCAAATAAGGTTCATTTGCCAAATTTACAGACTTTCATCTGTTTGCAAAAAACAAGCAAACACGAACAATTTCAATAACACAACTAATCTAAGAAGTGGATCCTTTAAATTTACCACAAAATGTCAAAATAGAAAAAAAATTAAAAAAAATAAAAAGGGCTGCAACAAGAAGGGGTTAAATATATTTTTTTTGAATATTATTTAGATGGCAGCTTTGATGGCTGGTACAGGAGTGGGAAAGGGACTGTTCTCTTAAAGTTATTTTATGGCAAAAAGTGGGCCAAGCATCAGTGTTATGTGGCTTCTGCCAATAATGTGTGGAATTTATAGATTTTCCAGTATATTATAGTTAAATTACAATGTGGGAAATAAAAGTCCACTTCTGAGGGCTATAAATGTGTTAAAAAAGTAATGAAAATGTAAAAAAAAAATTTTAAATGGTGAAACAAGAATCATTTACGAACTTTATTAAAAAAAACTGGCACAGATATAAAAGCAAACAACTGCAAAAAAGGTCTGGCCTTCTCCACCCCTTAATAGCTGGCCATCTCTCACCTTATTTCCCTGTCACCCATGGCAAAAGTAAACAAGGTCATAGAAGAGGGAGAAATATAGAATTACACTCACTGGTGAATGTAATTGTAACATTAATATCTTATGAAGTATATGTATATGGTAATACTATACATACAGTATCATAATATTATTCTATATTGGGCATGTGGTGCATCTGACATGGCTGGCACATCCTAATACCATACATTTAAAAAAAAAAAGTCCAACCTCCTCCACCCCTTAACCCCTTGAGTGGCACGCCCGGAAAATTTCCGGGGCTGAGCTCCACTGCTCATAGCGATACTGCCGGGAAGATTTCCGGGCTATGTATCACTATGGGAGCTGCAGAGCACAATGCCACAAGCTGTGACAGTGTGCTCTGCCTGCACAGACCCACAGAAAACAAAGCAAGGGCTATGACAGAAGCAGAAGATATTGCCGACATGTCGGCAATGTCCTGCTTTGTTTACAGGTTGCCATAGAGACCATCGGCTTGTCAGAAGCAAGCTGATGGTCTCTGTGGCAGGGAGAGCTAGTTGTTAGCTGTCAGAGGACAGCTAGGTACCAGCTCTTACAGCAGAGATCAGAGAAAACCTCCGATCGCTGCTGTGTTAACCCTTTACATGCTGCAGTCTATGTGACTGCAGCATGTAAAGGGTTGTCACTGCAGCATGTAAAGGGCTGTCATCATCGGACACCCGGAATGTGATCAGGGGTCCTGATGGGTCCCTGTGGAAGTCCCCTATAGGGACAAAAAAAAAAATTAAATAAAAAAAATAAAAAAAAAAAAGTAAAAAAATTATTAAAAAAATTAAAAAAAACACTTGTCTCCCTTTACTTTGTAAAAAATCAAAAATACAATCACACATGTGGTATCCATGTGTCGTAATGACCCAGAGAAGGAAGTTAATACATTATTTAACCCCTTAATGACATGGCCCCTTTTTTTCTTTTTTCCCCATTTCTTTTTTTCCTCCCCCCTGTTTAAAAAATCACAACTTGTCCCGCAAAAAACAAGCCCTCATATGGCCATGTCAATGGAAAAAGGAAAAAGTTATGGCTCTTGAGACGCAACTGCAAAACTAGTTGAAATTCAATGATTAGACCATTTTAAAAAACCTGCCCTGGTGGGCACGACAGGGTGGTAGGAAACCTGCCACTCAAGGGGTTAATAGCTGGCGATCTCTTGCCTTATTTTCCATTTGCCGATGACCATACTAATACAGGTCATAGAGGAAGGAGAAATATAAAATTAGATTCACCAGCAGTCACTAGTAAATGTAATTGTATTTTTAGTAATTTATGTAGGGTATATAAAGTGTAACACTGTACATACAGTACCATAATATCAATGTACTCTGGGCATGTGGTGCGCCTGACAGTCAGGCACATCCTCAAGCTATACATAATAAAAGAAAAAAAATAAAAGGTATACTACTTTTATGCCAGATTTAGACATTCTGGCAGTAATCTGCTGGGCCTGCTCCTAATATTGTCCTGGACGTTGTTTTGCCTACTTTATTGATGCTCATCTGCTTCTCTTCATGGTCATCTTCTCTTGATTATCTTCTTGGGGCTTAGGACATCCGATGATCATAAAGAACCGCTGCGCTGTCCAGGGTTTTCCAGTTTGCGCTGACAAATGAAAACCCCGCGAATAAGGCCTGGTGGTCTGCTGATATGGTCGAGTGGTGAGCTTCTGCTGCCTCCATCCTCTCAAGACTGAATAGTCGGGAGCCTCGCGGATGTTTGACTAAGAAAAAGAAGCAGAGGGATTAGCTGGTATGATAGCTTCTCATAACAGCACTGGATTAAAGTTCTAAAAGACAAACTAATTCCAATATAAATTTATCACCCTAAAACTGTTTACACACAAGTAAAAAATGAATAAAAAAAAAATAAATTAAAAAAAATGAATAGGGGCTCACCTCACCAGCAGGGCCTCCGGTATATGGGAAAAAACTATCTGTTTCCCAGCGGGAGCTCAGTCCTCAGATGGCCGTTGGCAATCAGCTAAACTTCAGAGAAACTGTAGATATGGAGGAGGGCTTCAACCATTGAAAATAGTAACTTTATTGATTAAAACGCATACATCCAACACGCAAACTCCAAACGCGTTTCGGCCAGACAGTGGCCTTTGTCAACAGAGCACACAGACAGATTTAAACCTGCGCCTGAGATTCTTGGACACATCATCATCTATGCGTTGTCCGATGTGTGGGACACCACACACTTTCATGTGCTATTCTTGTTCAAAAATCGGACAAAAATAGGACATGCTACAATTTTTTTTCCCATGAACTATTTATCCAAGTAGAAAAAAAAACATCCCACTCCAATGAATGGGTTTCATTTCTATGCAATATTCTGACCCTCAAAAAAAAAAAAAAAAAAAAAATCAGTCCAAAATTTAGATGGAAAAATCTTCCTTCTGAAAGCAGCCTAAATCAGGTTACTGTAAGTAATCACCAATACAGAAACCAGTGTTCTTCCTCTTAGGAAAATATTACGACATTCAAGACATACACAGTATATACACCAAGAGACTTCATAAAGGTGATATTAGGGCTACAGCCCATGTCTAGCACCATAGTGAGGCTTAGACATCTCCAACTCAGTTTCATTAGTACTACTGTGACGTTATAACAAAGCTGAACCAATACAATTACTGCCCCAATGCTTACTGGTACATGGTTATGTGGTGGTCACATCCTCATGGCTTGTACCCAGTCCCAATTGCTATGCCGGAAAAACTTCTGGGCTCTAATGTTACCGTGAACCCCTAAGCGCTTCGTAGAATCTTCTCGAAGGAGCTAAAAATGAAACAAATTGAATCTAGTGATTTGAACTAAAATTACTATCATGGTCTAGTGTAAAATGTATTACATAAAGAAAATATTCATTTTTTTGATGATCTTTGCCTCGATGTTCGAAGCATTAAATCGTCCTCGATGGTACTTGGACCTGCTGGTAACCATGATATTTAAAATGATATCTAAAACATACCAGTCGATTGCGGCATTGTACTCCTCACTGTCCAGCATCTCAGAAGCCATGTGGTGTTTCAGCATATCCGGTGGCTGCGCGATCTCCGTAGATGTCCTCGAGGGGCAGCCCGAAGTCAGCGATTTTTAGATGGCCTCCAGGATGTTATCAGGCTTAAGATCTCTCTGAAATAGAAAGAAAAAACAATGGTTTATCCCTTTTCATACTGCCAAGAGAGACTCACATTAGCTGATTTCCTTTATAAATACACTAGCTGATATACCCGGCTTCGCACAAGTTAATTTGGTAGTGGTGTTTATCTGGTGTTCACACGGAAAATCTTATGAGGTCGTGGTTACTTTAGAGATACCGGAAAAACATATGTTCACCATTTTGCATAGTTCTCTGCATTACCCAGGAAACACCACGGGAAGGTAACCATGCGATGTTTCCTTTATATAAAATGACATCAGGAAGTGAGATAATTAGATTTCATACGTAAAATTTGGACGCTAATTCTTTTGCACTTAGAATTGAATAATCGAGTTGGGACCAATTAACTTTTCCTATTTATGACACAATCAATGCCCGTGCCAAATTTCACGTTTCTATGACACCGGAAAGTGAGAAAGTTACATTCCGTACTTAAAATTTGGACACTAATTCTTTTGCGCATAGAATTGAATAATCGAGTTGGGACCCATTAGTTTTTGCCATTTATGACCTAATTAATGCTTGTGCCAAATTTCACCTTTCTATGACACCGGAAAGTGAGAAAATTACATTCCCTACGTAAAATTTGGACGCTAATTCTTTTGCGCATAGAATTGAATAATCGAGTTGGGACCCATTAGCTTTTCCTATTTATGACATTCAATGCCCGTGCCAAATTTTAAGTTTCTATGACATTGGGAAGTGAGAGATTTAGATTATGTACGTTAAATTTCGACGCTAATTCTTTTGCGCTAGAATTGAATAATCGAGTTGGGACCCATTAACTTTTCCTATTTATGACATTCAATGCTTATGGAAAATTTCATGTTTCTATGACTTTGGGAAGTGAGAGATTTAGATTATGTACGTAAAATTTCGACGCTAATTCTTTTGCGCATAGAATTGAATAATCTAGTTGGGACCCATTAGCTTTTCCTATTTATTTATTTTTTTTCCAAAATAGTTTTTATTTGATTTTCAAGAAAAATCATACAAGTATAATGCAAAATAGGTGATCTTCATTACCATTGCAATAACATGTTTCACTCATAACATTTTCCAGTTACACAGATATGGAAACAAAAACAAACATCAAGATAAAACTTATATAGATGACATGTAGGCATTAACTTGTAGAATAGCGTTAATCTGAATTACATATCTCCACTTACATTGTAATTGCATATACTATTAATAACTTTATAGCAAATCCTAATTGTGATTAACTAATAACCAGAACTGTCGCCAAGATTGCCAGATAGAATTAAAACGATGTATGGAATTTTTCGATTTAGCGTGTATTTTTTCATAATCATAATGGTCTGCTAGGGTATCTAGAAGTTCTTTAATGTGCGGAGTAGAGCGTGTTCTCCAATTTCTTGTAATAAGTTTTGCCGTCAACAGGAAGTGGCATACCCACATCCTATGTGAATTGGGTAAATCATCACATTCTAACAGTAAAAGTGCAAACTGAGGACTCTTTCACGTAAGTGCCTGTAATCTTTGCTATGAGGGCAAATACTTCTCCCCAATAATTTTGAATTTTCGGGCAATCCCATAAGATGTGAAGCAGTGTTCCCTCTTATCCGCAATTTCTCCAGCACTCTCTACTATGGCAAGGGAAACTTCTAGCTAATTTAGCTGGAGTGTAGTACCACCTTGTTAGTGTCTTATAATGTGTTTGCAGAATTGCTGCTGAGAGAGTGGACTTATTGGCCCACTTGAAAGATTTCAACCACTGAAGCTGAGAAATGCTCCGCCCAAGATCAGACTCCCAATTTATTAGATGAATTCTCTTCGTGACACCCATATCTCCTGATAAAACATTGTAAAATGTCCTTGTTTTGAACCCGTATAGAGCTTTATATGCAGTGAAGAGGGACCTCAGACTCTCAGGAAAGCTAAGAGATTCTGTCCTATTCTTTTTTTTTAGGAAAGACTGAATTTGATAGTATATATAATAGTCAGATCCTCCCAGTCAAAAACGCTCCCCAAGTATGTCAAAGGCTAGTAACTCCTCTTCCCCCAGAACGTCTGATAAATGCTTAATTCCTCTTCTTTTCCAGCCACTAATGTTCAAGTCTTGGATAAAATATGTAAAGATCTCCAGAGGGAACCCAAGGGTTAAGTGTTTCGGAGATCCTTTAAACTTATATACATAATGGTTCCAGGCCTGTAATGTAGCGAGCATAGGAGGGGAGTTCTCCTCCACACCCACCAAAGGTGGACAATTGGAAGAAAAATAGCCGTGACAGCAGGAAACGATGCAATCACAAAACCTTTATTCCTCCAGTCACCATACAACGTTTCGATCTAACATGATCTTTATCAAGTATATACAACCCCCACCAGCCCAATACTTATATAGAAGAACAATTAAAAACAGATAGCAAGCAGCTGACTTACTCATTATGCATGTGCGTCCTTCCACCATAGCCTCCGGTATTGCTGATGCATACATCATCAAGCTGCGTCCACATCACTTCTCAGATCTTGCGAGACTACAGAGCCCTAACTCAGACCGGCTTCTTTCTGTGTACTGCGCATGCGCTGATCGTATAGCGCTAAACAGAGTCTCCATGGACATTTCACCCTTCTGCTATATTAATGCGTACAACATGTCATATTGTATTAACAGATGACCAATAGAGCATTTGTATAGTACAGTCATCAGGATTTATATATATGACGGAATACTCATTCAGATCCTAGGTGGCTCTACAAAGGCATGTGAACATGCAAGCCCCTCCCATTCCATTCATGAATATGCACATATAAAATATTAGACACAACTTACACTGAGCCATATTATAGTATAATCAAACTGCTAACAAGCAGTGCAAATACATATATATCCAGATGGTCCAAATAACATAGCAAATCAATGTATGAAATATAAATGCCGCAGCAAAAAATCATCCAGGTCATACATAGTTAATTATGAAGTTTAAAGATTTGTCATTATATTCACATTAAATATCTCATGTAGAAAAACCATTTCATACTCGTTATCTTTTGTGCGTACCATAATTAATACCAGGTCAGAGTAATTTAATGGGCCAGACGTATATGTATGCAATATCCTTTATTGAACAACCACAAGTTTAATCCAAGACACAGCAACAATTTTAGCAAATATGTGGCATGGAGGAGGATCAAACTTCAGAAGAATGGCGCACATGCATATGAGCCGTATCTGCAATACAAACAAACATAAGGTGATTAAAAACAAACATGAGACGAGGTACTAGTAATTTACAGTCATCAAAAATTTCAATGCATCATTTATAACAGTGACATTATTGGATATTCTATATTTAACCCCTTAGGGGTCAAGGTCTCCAGCTCGTGTATCCATTTCATTTCTTTACGTCTGAGTAAACCCTCACGATCTCCTCCCCTAGGCAATGGTGCTACCCAGTCTATGACCTTAAATCTTAATTGGCTCACAGTATGTTGAAAATCACAAAAATGTTTCGGAATTGGCAGGTCTATTTTTCTTGTCCGGATCGTGCTCTTATGATTTATAATTCGGCTACGTATTTCCATAGTTGTTTGCCCTACGTAGCCAAGCCCGCAAGGGCACGTAATCAAATATACCGCATATGATGTAGTACAGGAAAACCTTCCTTTTAACATATACTTCCTGCCTGAAATAGGGTGTCTAAAATGATCCCCCTTCTGTAAATTATTACAGCAAGAGCAAGAGACACAAGGAAAATTGCCCCTTTTGCTCTGACCGAATGTTGTATCAGTCCACCACCTGGAGTAATAAGGGGCCTAACCACCTTATCCCTAATATTACCCCTCTTATAGGCCAATATTGGTGGTAATTTAAACTCAGGTATGTTCTTACGACAATCTCTCAAGATAGGCCAATGTCTCATCAGAATATTCCTAACCTCTCCACTTTGGGGACCATAGGTTGAAATAAAAGGAATCCTAGGGGGACCTGGTTTCCGTACTTTATCCAACAATAAGTCCTTTCTCTCCACCTGACACACTCTCTCTTTTGTCTTCTGCAATAAGGAGGGAGGATAACCCCTCTGCACAAATTTAGCGCACATCGCATCAATCCTAGATTCCACTACCTTTTCATCTGTGATCCTTCGCACGCGTAACAGCTGTGACCACGGTAAGGAATCAACCATCGGGCGTGGATGATTGCTACTATAGTAAAGCAGCGAATTCCTGTCTGTTTCCTTAACAAATAAGTCTGTGCTCAAAGAGGTACCTTCATGTATCACATTCACATCCAAAAATTGGATGTTTTTACGGGAATAGGACATAGTAAAACCCAATTCTGGGTAGATGTTATTCAAATAAATATGAAAAGCTGTCAGACTCTTCAGTACCGCTCCACAGTAGAAAAATATCGTCTATGGGATGCAAACCTGTACGAGGTACAAGAGAAAAGAGGCCCCCGAATCTTCCGGAGGAGAGGTGGACAGAGACACTCTAGGTCGAAATACTACAAACACGACAGCGACACCATCGGGTTGGCAGCTACCACCCACACAGAAGAAACATTAAATAGAGACATTGTGGTAAATATATCGTCTAGACCGTTAAATGATATTGAGATCACTGTTTTGGCGAAGGGTCTATCCTTTTGTCCGTCTAATCAAGTAGATTGGTTCAATCTAGAATTGGACTTAAGAAGGTTTTTCAGGAATCTAAACCTGAAACATTACTTTGGGTCCCAGGAAAATATGACTGAGTAATACATCTACCACCACTGATGGATTTTGTCTTAAAAATTTGGGTTTTCGCAACAAGAGTCATTTCTCTCCACCTGTCACTAATCATGCCATTGATACTTTCTCCTCTCTGGTCTTGAGAGATGTTTCCAAACTCAGAGCCAGATCCATGAATAAATCGGTGAGGAGAAAAACTAACTTGACTAAAGCTGAATATGATGCTCTGAATGGTTTGTCATGTGACAAATCCGTAGTTTTGAAACCTGCTGACAAAGGCAGCGCAGTAGTCGTCATGAATATGACTGACTACTGCGCCGAAATCCAGGCAACTCCAGGATCAGCAGGTCTATGAGCGGTTGGGAGGTGATCCCACCTCTAAATTCCAGGTTAGACTAAGGATAAGGTTACAAGAAGCACAGTTGGAGGGAGTGATTGACAACCCGCTGTACAAATTTCTTGACGTGCAATACCCCATAATACCAGCATTTTATACGTTACCTAAAATCCACAAAGATTTAAATCATCCACCAGGAAGGCCGATTGTGGTGGGTTGTGGATCCCTTTTTTCCAACTGTGCAAAATTTCTGAATAGGGTTTTGTGTTGCTTTGCAGAAAATGCTCAGTCATATTTAAGGGAAACAGGAGACTTTTTGAGGAAACTTAATAACTTGGTCACTGACTCTACTTTGCTGGTTACGTTTGACGTAGTTAGCTTATATACTTCTATTTCACATACACGCGGATTGTTGGCTGTTGAACATTTCCTAGATGCGTCCTCCATTCCAGTTGGTAATCGTCGGTTTGCCCTGTCGCTGCTGGAGTACATCCTCGTGAACAACTATTTTGTGTTCGTGGGGGTGTACTACCGGCAGCGACAGCGCACAGCTATGGGATCAAACGTAGCGCCGACGTACGCGAATATATTTATGCGTATGTGTGAGGAACAGCACATTTATGTTTCTGAGTATTGGAGTCATGTTATATGCTGGTACCGCTTCATAGACGATATTTTTCTACTGTGGAGCGGTACTGAAGAGAGTCTGACAGCTTTTTATATTTATTTGAACAACATCTACCCAGAATTGGGTTTTACTATGTCTTATTCCCGTAAAAACATCCAATTTTTGGATGTGAATGTGATACATGAAGGTACCTCTTTGAGCACAGACTTATTTGTTAAGGAAACAGACAGGAATTCGCTGCTTTACTATAGTAGCAATCATCCACGCCCGATGGTTGATTCCTTACCGTGGTCACAGCTGTTACGCGTGCGAAGGATCACAGATGAAAGGGTAGTGGAATCTAGGATTGATGCGATGTGCGCTAAATTTGTGCAGAGGGGTTATCCTCCCTCCTTATTGCAGAAGACAAAAGAGAGAGTGTGTCAGGTGGAGAGAAAGGACTTATTGTTGGATAAAGTACGGAAACCAGGTCCCCCTAGGATTCCTTTTATTTCAACCTATGGTCCCCAAAGTGGAGAGGTTAGGAATATTCTGATGAGACATTGGCCTATCTTGAGAGATTGTCGTAAGAACATACCTGAGTTTAAATTACCACCAATATTGGCCTATAAGAGGGGTAATAATATTAGGGATAAGGTGGTTAGGCCCCTTATTACTCCAGGTGGTGGACTGATACAACATTCGGTCAGAGCAAGAGGGGCAATTTTCCTTGTGTCTCTTGCTCTTGCTGTAATAATTTACAGAAGGGGGATCATTTTAGACACCCTATTTCAGGCAGGAAGTATATGTTAAAAGGAAGGTTTTCCTGTACTACATCATATGCAGTATATTTGATTACGTGCCCTTGCGGGCTTGGCTACGTAGGGCAAACAACTATGGAAATACGTAGCCGAATTATAAATCATAAGAGCACGATCCGGACAAGAAAAATAGACCTGCCAATTCCGAAACATTTTTGTGATTTTCAACATACTGTGAGCCAATTAAGATTTAAGGTCATAGACTGGGTAGCACCATTGCCTAGGGGAGGAGATCGTGAGGGTTTACTCAGACGTAAAGAAATGAAATGGATACACGAGCTGGAGACCTTGACCCCTAAGGGGTTAAATATAGAATATCCAATAATGTCACGGTTATAAATGATGCATTGAAATTTTTGATGACTGTAAATTACTAGTACCTCGTCTCATGTTTGTTTTTAATCACCTTATGTTTGTTTGTATTGCAGATACGGCTCATATGCATGTGCGCCATTCTTCTGAAGTTTGATCCTCCTCCATGCCACATATTTGCTAAAATTGTTGCTGTGTCTTGGATTAAACTTGTGGTTGTTCAATAAAGGATATTGCATACATATACGTCTGGCCCATTAAATTACTCTGACCTGGTATTAATTATGGTACGCACAAAAGATAACGAGTATGAAATGGTTTTTCTACATGAGATATTTAATGTGAATATAATGACAAATCTTTAAACTTCATAATTAACTATGCATGACCTGGATGATTTTTTGCTGCGGCATTTATATTTCATACATTGATTTGCTATGTTATTTGGACCATCTGCATATAGATAGCTATATGTATTTGCACTGCTTGTTAGCAGTTTGATTATACTATAATATGGCTCAGTGTAAGTTGTGTCTAATATTTTATATGTGCATATTCATGAATGGAATGGGAGGGGCTTGCATGTTCACATGCCTTTGTAGAGCCACCTAGGATCTGAATGAGTATTCCGTCATATATATATATAAATCCCGATGACTGTACTTTACAAATGCTCTATTGGTCATCTGTTAATACAATATGACATGTTGTGTGCATTAATATAGCAGAAGGGTGAAATGTCCATGGAGACTCTGTTTAGCGCTATACGATCAGCGCATGCGCAGTACACAGAAAGAAGCCGGTCTGAGTTAGGGCACTGTAGTCTCGCGAGATCTGAGAAGTGATGTGGACGCAGCTTGATGATGTATGCATCAGCAATAGCGGAGGCTATGGTGGAAGGATGCACATGCATAATGAGTAAGTCAGCTGCTTGCTATCTGTTTTTAATTGTTCTGCTATATAAGTATTGGGCTGGTGGGTGTTGTATATACTTGATAAAGATCATGTTAGATCGAAACGTCGTATGGTGACTGGAGGAATAAAGGTTTTGTGATTGCATCGTTTCCTGCTGCCATGACTATTTTTCTTCTGACTGGCTTTCTGGAGCTGAGCGATCCGGCTCCTTGCTGCGGTTGGCACATTGGACGGTCCCACCCAGAGGGTTATATGGTGTTGTGCTGCCCTGGACTTTGCTATTGTGAAAGGTGGACAATTGGGATATAAAGTTCGGATCATGCTTGCTCCCAAAAGGGAACCTAGTGGTCTATTTTTGTTTAATTGTCTTTCCAGAAGACTCCATGATGGCACCTCCAGATCCCGCAGCCAGGCCCCAGTCTGTCTAAGAATAGTTGCTTGATAATATGAGTGCAAATTTGGGACACCCAGTCCCCCCTGTCTATGGTGTTGGTATAGGATCTGTGCTGCTACCCTATGTCTATTATTATTCCAAATGTACCTCAGTAGTTGTTTTTGAAACCCTGTTATTGTAACTTGTGGAATAGGGTAAGAAAGGGTACGGAAGAAGTATAAAAGTTTTGGCAATATTAGCATCTTGTAGAGCACTATCCTCCCCATCCAGGAGTGCTCCATCTTCCCCAATCTTTCCAGCTCTTTTTGAGTGGTGGAAAATAAAGGGCTCAGATTAGTTGAAACAATCCTGGACAATGTGTGACACAGTTTTATGCCCAAATATGGGATTTCTGGTTGCCATTGAAAGGGAAACTCTTTCTGAATGTCTAGCTTTAATTGTTCGTCTATGTTGATAGCTAATATTTGAGATTTGTCTACATTTAGCTTCTAATACGAAGCTTTGCTGAACATCTCTATATTTACTGCTAGTTTTCTCAGAGAGTTTAAGGGATCAGTCAAAGACAGGAGAACATCATCCGCGAAGAGTCAAATTTTATGTTGTCTGAACCCCAGAGGAACTCCCCGTATCTCAGGAGTGATTCTTCTTAATTTCGCCAAGGACTCCATTATCATAGTGAACAACAGGGGAGAAAGAGGGCATCCCTGCCGCGTCCCATTCGTAATTGTAAATGGCGAAGATAGAGTGCCATCTACTAACACCCTTGCAGACGGTGAAGAATACAGTGCACGGACAGCTTGTAAAAATTGGGGTCCCGTTCCAAATTTTTTTAGGGTTGCAAATTCCCAGTGTAGTCTATCGAACGCCTTCTCCGCATCCAGTGCAAGGAGGAGAGAAGGCGCCTGACTCGACTCTAGCATTGCCATCAGGTTTAGCGCCCTCCTCGTGCCATCTGCTGCTTGCCTCCCCTTAATGAAACCTACTTGATCTTTATGAATCACCTCTGGCAAGACTTAAGAGTCTTTCGGCAAGAACTTTGGAGTAGATTTTAGTGTCTGAATTGAGGAGAGATATTGGTCTAAAATCAGATGGTGTGGTAGGGGGTTTACCTTATTTAGGAATTGTGGCGATAGTTGCTTGCAGCATTTCTGCAGGCAAGAATCCATTTATCATTGCATCATTAAATACTCCTATTACATATGGAGTGAGATCCGGGGCAAATAATTTATAGTACTCGTTTGAGAACCCATCTGGCCCTGGTGATTTCAAATTTTTCAATTCGCCAATAGTTTGTTATTTCTGCTAAAGAGATAAGTTTGCCCAATTCTTGAGCTTTGTTACCTAAAGTAGGGAGGGACATTTTCTCCAAAAATGTATCTATATCATCAGAACTGGGTTGGGGAACCGAGGGATCTTCTTTTAAACTATAAAGCTTGGCATAATAGGCCCTAAATTCCTCTGCTATCTCAGGAGGATGGGAAACCTTGATTAGAGGGTCATTTGCTTTAAACACGTATGGAATTTTAGCTTTCACCCTTTTTGGTTTGGTAATGTTAGCCATTAATTTAGAAGGCTTGTCCATATTTGCATAGAAATTAGCTTTCCAATATATGGAATCTCTTTTGTAGTCCTCTAGCAGAATCTCTCTCAGATTGCGTCGGAGTGACATTAAATCTTCTGTAAGATCAGTTCCAGAAGGGCCTTGTAAACTTTGCTCTAATTGTTTTATTTTGTCAAGAAGTTCTACCATACCTTGCTTCTTGTTTTTCCTGTTCTGAGCACTGATTTTTATCAGAATTCCCCTGATAACGGCTTTGTGCGCATTCCATAAGGTACAGTTCCCTATTGTTGGGTCTGAATTCAGGTCAAAGTATTCTTTTAAAGCATCAGAGATTATCTTTTGATTGTTGGGGGATTTAACCCCTTAGTGACCAAGCCTGTTTGCGCCTTAATGACCAGGCCAAATCTTGCAAATCTGACACGTGTCAATTTAGCATGAAAACACCAGAAAGGTTTTGCATATCCAAGCGATTTTGACAATGTTTTTTCGCTACATGTTGTACTTCATTTAGGCGGAAAAAAAAGAGCGATAGAATTTGTGTTTATTTATTAAAAGCGCCAAAATTGGGAAAATTTTGAAAAAAATCGTCTTTTTCACATTTCCAATTGCAATATCTCAAATATGTGCAAACATAATATAGAAATTTTTGCTAAGATATATATTTCCATCCATTTACTTTATTTTGGGCGCATATTGGAAAAAATTTAGTTTTTTTAACCATTTAGGAGACGTACAAATTTAACATTACTTTTCAGCATTTTGAGGAACACTTTGTTTTCCTACACCAAGCCAAGATTGGAAAGGCTCATGGGAGTCAAAATGATAGATACCCCCACAAATGACCCCATTTTAAAAACGACACCCCTTAACGTATTCACTGAGGGGTGTCGTTAGTATTTTAACCCCACAGTTTCTTTTCAGGAGTCAATGGAATTTAGAAGAGAAAAACTAAAATTTCATATTTTGGCAAATATGTCATTTTAAAGACAGGAATGTTTTCAATAGTACACATGAAAATGAGGATTTGCACCCCAGAATGGATGAGCCTGTTTGTCCTGTGCTCAGAAACATACCCATTGTGGCCCTAGTATTACGTCTGTATGCACAATGGGGCCCAAAATGAAAGGAGCAACCGGTGGCTTTCGGAACAGAAATTTTGCTTGAAGGAGATTTAGGCCCTATTGCACACTTGTAGAGCCATTGAGTGACCAAAACGATGGAGAACCCCCACAAGTGACCCCCATTTTGAAAAGTAGACCCCTTAACGAATTTATCTAGGAGTACGATGACTTTTTTGACATCACAGTTTTTGAATGAATCTAAGCCAAGCAGAAGGAAAAAATTATGATTTTCATTTTTTTGGCAATTGTGTCAATTTAAAAACAGTTTTTTTTGTCCAGTGTACATAGGAATGAAGACGTTCACCCCAAAATGGATGTCCCTGTTTGTCCCGTGTTCAGAAACATACCCATTGTGGCCCTAATCTACTTTAAGGAAACATGGCTAGGCCTATAATGGAAAGAGCACCCATTGGATTTCAGGGTACAACGGAATAAATTCCAGGCCCCATTGCCCACTTGTAGAGCCATTGAGCGGCCAAAACAATAGAGAACCCCCACAAATGACCCCATTTTGAAAACTAGACCCCTTAATGAATTCATCTAGGGGTGTACTGCGTATTTTAACCCCACAGTATTTGAATGAATCTAAGCAAAGCAGAAAGAAAAAATTACGATTTTCATTTTTTGTCAATTTTGTCAATTTAAAAACTGTTTCTTTTTGTACAGTGTACATAGGAATGAAGACGTTGACCCCAAAATGGATACCCCTGTTTGTCCCGTGTTCAGAAACATATCCATTGTGGCCATAATCTACTTACAGTACACATGGCTAGGCCCATAATGGAGGGAATGCGCACTGGATTTCAGGGCAGAACTGAATAAATTCCAGTTCCCATTGCCCAC
This sequence comes from Eleutherodactylus coqui, assembly GCF_035609145.1. Classification (NCBI taxonomy): domain Eukaryota; kingdom Metazoa; phylum Chordata; class Amphibia; order Anura; family Eleutherodactylidae; genus Eleutherodactylus; species Eleutherodactylus coqui. The sequence goes on along the minus strand of NC_089843.1, from coordinate 174,867,388 downwards.
TTATACGGAAAAAAAAATTGACTTCCTAAAAATACCCCCCCCATTTTTTGGCATTCCCTAAATATTAGATACAAGTGATAATATAAACCGCGCTTTATGTCCGAAGACAGGGGTAATTACGGAGGCTGGTTGGGTTGGGCACATGGGGCAAGAAAACCGTGTATCCCCCCTCCTCTCATGCTTTTTGGGGGGTATATCTTAACCTCAGTGGCGGGGATGGGGTGTAAAAAGTGGCGCTCTGTGAGGCTTTGTAATCTTGCTGCGGTGCAGCGGTCTCACACAGAAGGCGCTCAACAAGCTGCTCCTGGAACTGCATGAAGGCGAGTGTTCACGGGGCTTCTTGTAAATTACGGATTACAGGTAGCGGTCTGAATAACGCCGGGCTCACACGGCCGTAGGTGGAATCCGCTTGTGGAGGGCCGCAGCGGATTCCAGCTGTGAGCCCGGCTGTGACCCTGCGTACGGCCGAGTAATGTACTGCGCATAACTGTCTACTCACACAGGCGGTCATGCGCAGTACACCGTTGTTTGTTTTTATCTCCCGCGCCGTCGCTTAGAGATGACCCGGGTACCCGCAGCCCGTACACAATGTGTTTGCATGTGGGCTGCGGGTATATCCGCGGTCATAGAGCACAATGGGCTCTAGGTCGCGGATATCCGCGGTAAAATATAGCACGCCGTGTTCTGTTTCTGCGAGTGGATTACGTAATTCCGACCCACTAATTGTGGGGAATTGTGTAATCCAATGCATGCGATTGATCCGTGGATTACCGCTGATCAAGCGCATGCAGAACCCATAATTCCTCTCCGGTCATGTGTGACCGGCCTAATGTTAGATGGCTACTTTATCACGTGACTGGGGACCGCTCAACGAGGCCACCGGTCACTGCTCCAAGCACTCAGCGACCGTTGGTCGCTGGGAGCAAGGAGATTTAAAATTTCCTGGGCTCCCCAGCTCCTGCGAAAGTGTCCTGCATTTTGCCGGCGGGCGCATGCGCAGCAGCCGGAAGGGTCCATGGAGGATAATCGCATCTGGATTCAAATGCAGAAGCCTCCGAGATGATGTTTCATCTCCTCTCACCGATCGCATCGGTGAGGGGAGATGAAACTTCCACTTTTTAAAGAACTTTTACGTGATCGCCATTATGCATTGGATAACGGCGATCACATCACCAGTAACCGCATACCGCGGCTCCCCGTGACATCTCCAGGCTCTTGGCTACCTTTGGTAGCCAGGAGCAGGGAGATTTTAAATTTCTTGGGCAATATTTCGCTTTTGCGCATGCGTCCGCCATCATGCTGACGGGCGCATGCGCAGAAGCTGCGGTAAGGTCCGTGGATGAACATCCCATCAGAGAACAAATCGGGGGACCATGGGTACGTTATTTCATCCCCCCTTACGGATATGATCTGTAAGGGGAGATGAAACTTTAACTTTATAAACTTCTAGCTTTTTTTTTGTTTTTACTTTTTAACTTTATATGATCACCGTTATCTGATGGATAACGGTGATCATATGACTGGAAACCGCATACAGCGGTCCCCAGTCATATCTCCCTGCACTTGGCTAACTGTGACAGCCGGGTGCAGGGAGATTTTGAATTTGCCGGGCTCGCCGGCCTTCTGCGCATGCACGCCACATTGGCACATCGCAGAAGCCAGCGGGGGTCCGGAGACCGGCCGGAGGACACGGGGTGAGTACTTTCACCTTCCCTCATGGATCCTTGAGGGGAGGTGAAGCTTTTCTTTTTTTTACTTTTTTCTCCACTTTTCCGCGATCTCCGCAGCCGCGGTTTCAACCGGATTTACCGCAGCGGATTAGCCGTCCCGTGTGGACGAGGTTTCTGAGAAACCTCGTCCACATGGCTGGCTAATCCCGAGATTAGCGGCCGCGGGCGGTTTTGCCGCGGGCGGATCTGCTGCGGCAGAACCGCGGCAAATCCGCCCTGTGTGAATACAGCCTAATAGCTGCGGGCAATGCAGCGGATTTTCGCCGCGAATTATGTGGCGGAAATCCGTTCGTGGGAAGGAGGCCTTACATGCAGCGTGTTGTCTTTGTTCACCAACAACTTTGTAGGAAATCCCCATCTGTAGGGAATATTCGCTGCTCTCAATGAGGTGGTGATGCTGGAAAGAGCCTTTCTGCTTTGGATTGTAAATGCTGAGAGATCCACATAAATTTGAATATTGGAGTATGGAGAGGGCAAAGTGATTGTGTTCCTCACTGCATACATTAGCGCTTCTTTAATGTGAAAAAAGTGGACTCTTGCTATTACATCACGTGGAGTCGCTTCTGATAAAATTTCGGTTTAGGAAGTCTATGTGCCTTATCAATTATGCGCTCTTGGTCTGAGGTATTTGGCAAAAGAGTCGCAATGAAAGTAGAAACCTTTTTTAAATTCGGATTGACCGATACTCAGGGACACCTCTTAGTTTGATATTATTCCTCCTGTTTCTGTCCTCTAGATTCGCCAACTTCTGTTTAATAGAGGATACATCTTCCGCCAAAGCATAATGCGCATCAATTAAATTATTATGTGAGGTGGAGAACTCTGCCATTTTATTTTCAATATGGTCGATACGCTCCTCTATTTCCTGGAGAGAGTGGTAAAATGCAGAGGAAATATGCTTTATATCTTTTTGTAGTGACCCTCTCAGGGCTACAATCATATTTTTTATGAATTCCTCTGACGCAGGAGAACTAGATGAAGGGACAGCAGAAAGAAAGTCCTCTTCCTCATCAGAACCCTGTTGTCAGGAGAGAGGGGTGTAGAGTCTGCACTTTTGTTTCTCTGGGCTCAGAGAAGGAGAGGAGGGCTGGGGGAGGGGCTGGAGTGTGCAGATGTGGCCATCTTAGATTGTTGTATACTTAATGAAAGTCCCCATTCTGCTCCTATCTCCTTATGTAAAGTCATCCTTCCATTACTTTTGCCCTCTCCTGACCTCACTCCCTGTATCTCTGCTGATCTTTCTCTCCCAGAAGCAGAACTGCTTATCAGGCTGTTTGTTTTAGATGAAGGAGGGGGGGCAGGGGCACCTGTCGGCACCATAATGTGTCTGCTCATTTGCAGCTCAGCATCCACCTCTCTCCTCTCACTCACCCCACACTTTGCTGACCTCATCTGTGGGCTCAATTGCAGTGAGAGACCAGCGGCAGCAGGAACATCTTGTGCAGCATTGGCTGTGTGAGGACTCCTTGCTCCCTCCTCTCCAGGTGAAGAGACAGCAGGGGAGGAAGGTCCCCGGGAGTTTGCAGGCTGCTCCTCTGTCCTCACAGGGAAAAAAAAAAATCAGAAACCCTCTGCGGTGGCACCTTGAAGGCTCTCCTCTTTGGCATGCTGGTATGTCAGAAGCAGGCACTCTTCACTTGCAGGGAGAAACACCGCTGGGTCTGCTTTGAATGTCGCTTTAGGCTCGGGTAAAGTAGGAGCTCAACCCGATGTGACTGTCTCCACCATCAGTCAGGCCACGCCCCCCAGCTTTTCCTATTTATGACATAATCAATGCTCCTGCCAAATTTTGGGTTTCTATGACATTGGGAAGTGAGAGATTTAGATTATGTACATACAATTTCGAGGCCAATTCTTTTGCGCTAGAATTGAATAATCGAGTTGGGACCCAATTACTTTTCCAATTTTGGAGATAATCTATGCTTGTGCCAAATTTCATGTTTTTATGACATCGGGAAGTTGGAGAACTTTTGGCGAGTCAGCGAGTCCATGAGCGGGCCAGCGAGTGAGTGAGTCTGTGAGTGTGTATATATTTGGTAGTGGTGTTTATCTGGTGTTCACATGGAAAATCTTATGAAGTCGTGGTTACTTTAGAGATACCGGGAAAACATATGCTCACCATTTTGCATAGTTTTCTGCGTTACCCAGGAAACACCACGGGGAGGTAACCATGCGACGTTTCCGTTATATAAAATGACTTCTGGATGTGAGAATTAAATTCCATACATAAAATTTTGACGCTAATTCTTTTGCGCTTAGAATTGAATAATCGAGTCGGGACCCATTAACTTTTCCTATTTATGACAATCAATGCCCGGTCCAAATTTCATGTTTCTATGACACCAAGAAGTGAGAGAATTAGATTCCGTACCTAAAATTTGGACGCCAATTCTTTTGCGCTTAGAATTGAATAATCGAGTCGGGACCCATTAACTTTTCCTATTTATGACATAATCAATGCCCGTGCCAAATTTCAAGTTTCTATGAAATCGGAAAGTGAGAGAATTAGATTTTGTACGTAAAATTTGAACGCTAATTCTTTTGTGCATAGAATTGAATAATGGAGTTGGGACCCATTAGCTTTTCCTATTTATGACATAATCAATGCTCGTGCCAAATTTCACGTTTCTATGACACCGGAAAGTGAGAAAATTACATTCCCCATGTAAAATTTCAACGCCAATTCTTTTGCGCATAGAATTGAATAATCGAGTTGGGACCCATTAGCTTTTCCTATTTATGACATAATCAATGCTCGTGCCAAATTTCACGTTTCTATGACACCGGAAAATGAGAAAATTACATTCCGCATGTAAAATTTCGACGCCAATTCTTTTGCGCATAGAATTGAATAATCGAGTTGGGACCCATTAGCTTTTCCTATTTATGACATAATCAATGCTCGTGCCAAATTTCACGTTTCTATGACACCGAAAAGTGAGAAAACTACATTCCGCACGTAAAATTTGAACGCTAATTCTTTTGTGCATAGAATTGAATAATGGAGTTGGGACCCATTCGCTTTCCCTATTTATGACCTAATTAATGCTTGTGCCAAATTTCCCGTTTCTATGACACCGGAAAGTGAGAAAATTACATTCCGCACGTAAAATTTCGACGCCAATTTTTTTGCGCTAGAATTGAATAATGGAGTTGGGACCTATTAACTTTTCCTATTTATGACAATCAATGCTCGTGCCAAATTTCATGTTTCTATGACACCAGAAAGTGAAAAAATTACATTCCGCACGTAAAATTTGGACGCTAATTCTTTTGCGCATAGAATTGAATAATCGAGTTGGGACCCATTAGCTTTTCCTATTTATGACATAATCAATGCTCGTGCCAAATTTCCTGTTTCTATGACACCGGAAAGTGAAGAAATTACATTCCGCATATAAAATTTCGACGCTAATTCTTTTGCGCTAGAATTGAATAATCGAGTTGGGACCCATTAGCTTTTCCTATTTATGACAATCAATGCTCCTGCCAAATTTCCCGTTTCTATGACACCGGAAAGTGAGAAAATTACATTCCGCACGTAAAATTTGGACGCTAATTCTTTTGCACATAGAATTGAACAATCGAATTGGGACCCATTAGCTTTTCCTATTTATGACATAATCAATGCTCGTGCCAAATTTCATGTTTCTATGACATTGGGAAGTGAGAGATTTAGATTATGTACGTAAAATTTCGACGCCAATTCTTTTGCGCATAGAATTGAATAATCGAGTTGGGACCCAATTTCTTTTCCTATTTTGGAGATAATCTATGCTTCTGCCAAATTTCATGTTTCTACGACATTAGGAAGTTGGAGAACTTTTGGCGAGTTAGTCAGTGAGTCAGTCAGTCAGTCAGTGAGGGCTTTCAGCTTTATATATATATATATATATATATATATATATATATATAGATAGAGATATATATATAGATGAAAATGAAACCTAATGTGTGCACATACATTGAGAATATTCCTAAATATGTTTTATATTTTAAGATTTCAAACCATCCTCTATACATACAGTATAATCTGGGATTACAGACCAGGTTTGAGTCTATTACACCTATAAAAACAAACAAACAAAAAAACAAAAAAAACAACGACAATAAGAATATATTTACTGGGTCATCATTGGACCTTGTATGTGGGCAGTATAGCTAATATAAAGGTTGCTTTACATGGGACTAATGTAGCTTGCATAAAGGCCCAACAGCCTTTCCACAAACAGCTGCCCAATTATCGCTCCTGCGCTTCACAAGGAGTGATAGTCGTTCTTTGAATGGAGGTGGAACAGTTGGGAGATCATTCTGGCTCGCTTGTCTCCTTTCACAGTAAACAGGCAGTCATTCATAGTTGAATAACTGCCTGTTTACATGGGCCAATAGTCACTTGGTTTTTAGTTCTGCTATAAACCAAGTGACTGACCAGTGAGCAATTTCTTGCTCAGTACCGTGTACACGGGACAGCTATCGCCCAAATTTGCTGTTTCCAGCGATATTTGGGTGATAACTGCCCTGTGTAAAGGTAACTCTACTCATGTACTGTCCTCTTTATGTAACTGTAGTGATCTCTATGAAAAAGTTATTTACCAGAATAGAGGCTACCCAGGCAAATTTCAGGAGGTGTGGGGCTTTTGGCTTGACGTATATTCTACCTTAACTGCAGATTAAATACTAGAATTTAGTTTTCCCCCTTCCCTCCTCTTATTCTAAACTTTGTTGATTAACGAATTAACATGACCAGCATAGACGGTTTATTGTTGATTAACAAGTTTTTCTTTATTATAATTACTTACTTAGATATTGGAAAATAGTTTTTTTCACGTCTTTTGCTATTGTACAGAATGTAATTATACACAGTGTGAGTTATATACCTAAATCAAAAAACTTTACTATTCTGTACTACGCATTCTTTTATGATAACTAAAGCAAAGTTAAAACTGTAGTGAGCTGTTTATTAGCTTAAGACTGAATTACCGTGCACTGGGGATGTCAAGACACCCCTTCAGCTGCACAAGTTGATCGAAGAAGTCTCCAAAGATGATGTACTCCACTCCAAGCAGCACCAGGCCCTCCCATACAAAGAAACAAGAATGTTAATGTCTGCAATCATTTGATAACGTGATTACAATGTCTACATTTTATACAGAGTCTATTATCCGTTATTTTTTCATCATAGGTGCAGACTATAGGACGACAGGGGGATGGGTGTGTGGAATAGAAGTTACATTCTCTATGAGCAATCAGTAAAGCTTAAAGGGGTTGTCCCGCAAAAGCAAGTGGGGTTAAGCACTTCTGTATGGCCATATTAATGCACTTTGTAATATACATCCTGCATTAAATATCGGCCATACAGAAGTTATATACACTTACCCCCTCTGATGCTGGTGTCCCCGTCTCCATGGCGCCGACTGAAGCCTTCTTCTCCCCCCGATTAGACGCGCCTGCACTGTCTGCTCTTCTGTTCTGTTGAATGGGGCCGCTCCGGCGTGCTCGCACCGCAGAGGTCTTCGGAAATCAATTTTCTGCTGGTGGAGGGAAGAAAAATCACATTTTTTATGCGGGCTCTGCACAGACAGCAGAAAAAAAACCAATTTACATCTCTACTACACGTTTGGCATGCCGCCCGGACCATCCAAAGTATGGTCCGCTGGGCACAGGGTCGGATTAAAACCTGGTCGTATTTAGCTGGCCAAATTGTGCTAAAAGGTTTTAATGAAACATTGTTGCAAAAAAATTGATGTCAGCCCAAAATACATACATTTAAGTGGGAAAAAAATTGCCTTTAACCCCTTCACGACGGCCCCATTGCCTTTTTAGGTCTTGGCTTTGTGGGCTTTAATCCTCAGGGCATGCATGTTTTTATGTTTATGAGTATTACGGCCCTGCAGGCTCTGAATGTGACAGCTCCATGCTGTAGGTTCCCGTAGGTAGCTGACAACAAGGAGCAGTCATGGGGGGGACCTCAGGAAGCCCACCCACAAGTCATGCAATCGCTGAAATTCAATGGATAGTGCCGATCAAAATAGGAGTGAATTTCTTACCGAAAATTCCTTTTTTCCGAGTCATCCTGACGGCATACCTGGAGGTTGCACCTTGACCTTGTAGGGACAGGAAGCAAGAGACTTCAAAAGGGTCCTCCCGCCTCCCATTCTCCAGTGTCTTCTAAATTACTTACATGGACATGTCGCGGTTAACCAAGGAAGATATTTTATTTGCTCCGAAACAAGAATAACATGGTTAATTCCATTTGAAAATAAAGGGTAGCTTACCCGAGTTTAAACAAAGGATATTATGCATAAATTTTCCGCATGAAAAGAATGTCCGACATAGGAGCATCTGGGCTACAGATTCGTGCCCGCATAATCGTAGACGTATGTGTGAGTTTTGGGAGGGAATTACGTGCCGTCAGGATGACTCGGAAAAAAGGAATTTTCGGTAAGAAATTCACTCCCTTTTCCCCGGCGTCATCCTGACGGCATACCTGGAGTATACCAGATTATTTTCTTAGGGGGGGGACGGGGACACCACTGCCTGCAAGACCTTTCTCCCAAACGAGAGTTCGGAGGAGAGGTCCATATTCAACCTGTAATGTTTAACAAATGTGTGCAGATTGGACCACATGGCTGCCTCGCATATTTGGTCCGGTGTCGCCATAGCCCTCTCGGCCCAGGAGCAGGATACTGGCCTGGTTGAATGGGCCTTAAGTCCTTCCGAAATAGGTCTGTCGCTGGAAGAGTAGGCCTGCTGGACTGTGGTTTTTATCCAGCGGCTAATGGACCTCCTAGAAGCCGCTCTTCCTCTGCCCGGCCCCTGAAATTGCACAAAAAGACAGTCAGCCTTCCTAAAGGATGATGTCTGCTCTAAGTAGCATAGAATAGCCTGGATGTAAGAGGGCCATGGTAGTCTCATTCCCTATCATTTTTGGGATCTTGACAGAAAGATGCGAGGATAATTTCCTGCTGTCTGTGGAATTTTGAGGCTACTTTTGGAAGAAAGAAGGGGTCCGTTTTTAGTATGATCTTATCTTGGACTAATAGATAAGGTGTTTTACAAGACAGAGCCTGGAGCTCGCTAACGCGCCTTGCTGTTTTGATTGTTACCAGAAATACGGTTTTTAAAGTGAGGTGCCTAATTGATACCTGATCAATGGGCTCAAAAGGGGGTTTCACAGAGATTCTCGAGAACTAGGTTCAGGTCTCAGGGGGGAACCGTACTACGGCTAACCGGCCTCCTTCTTTCTGCCGCATTTATAAACCTGAGGATCAGTCTATGATCTGCTAACGGTTGGTCTAGAATGGCCGAGAGCACAGATACCTGTACCTTTAGGGTCCCTGGTCTAAGGTTTTTATCTAGACCCTCCTGGAGGAAGTCCAAGATCTCCGCCACCAAGGTGACAAGATTGGAGACTTCCAGCCCCCTCCAGGAGGACAACCCTTTCCAAATCTTGCTATAAATAGCTGATGTAACCGTTTTGTGAGACTGGCATAGGGTTGCGCTAACTCTGGAGGACAGACCTTGCCTCAGTAGCGTCTGTTCCTCAATATCCACACTGCGAGGTTCAGTCTCTCTAAATTGGGGCACAACACTGGGCCCTGCGCTAGGAGATCCTTCCTGGCTGGAAGGCGGATTGGCTCCGCGATGGCGAGTCTTAGGAGTACTGGAAACCACGCCCGTTTTTCCCAGTATGGGGCGATTAAGATCAGGGTGATATGGCTTTGCTGGACCTTCTGCAATACTCTCAGGATCAGGGGAAGGCATACGCTAGACTGAAGTCCCAACTCTGAGAAAAGGCGTCTAACCCCCTCGGCCCTGTCCCTCGTATCTAGGGAAAAGTAGACAGGGCATTTTGAATTTTTGCTGTTAGCGAACAGGTCCATCTGTGGACTGCCCCAGGCATCTGTAATAAGACGAAATTCCTCTTGATTCAGGGACCATTCCCCGGGGTCTAGGCGTCTTCGACTAAGAAAGTTGGCTGTGAGGTTCTGGGACCCTTTGAGGTGGACTGCCGTCAGGGACTGTACCGTGGTCTCGGCCCATCGGAAGACCTGGGCTGTTAATTTCAGCAGGTGGAAATTCCTGGTGCCTCCCTGGTGGTGAATAAGTGAAACGGTGGTCATTATCAGAGAAGATCTTAACATGTCTCTTCTTTAGGATATCCTGAGCCCTGTGAAGTGCCTCCAAGATGGCCCTAAGTTCTCTGAAATTTGAGGTCTGGCTACGCAACGCTGGACCCCATTCGCCCTGGAACAGGTGCTGCCCCATTTGCGCTCCCCAGCCAGACTGGCTTGCGTCGGTGACTACAGAAATGAAGGGCTCTGCCACCCTTGGGGACTCTGCTTCTAGGTTGTCTGTTGACCGCCACCAGCGGAGGGACCGTGTGACAGATGACATGGGCATCCTGATGTCCAGGGAGGTTGTTGCCCCATCCCAGTTGCCCAGGATGGCTCTCTGGAGCGTTCTTGAGTGTGCCTGGGCCCAAGGAATAATGTTGATACAAGAGGTCATGAGGCCCAGGAGCCTCATCGCGTCCCTAATTGTTATTTGTTTCTTCTGGCCGCATTCCTGTGCTGCCAGTCTAAGGCTTTCCAGTCTGGGTGGAGGCAAGGATAAGGTCTGCGACACCGAGTCTATCCGCACCTCCAGGAAGGTTTTGCGTGTCTCAGGGAAAGACTAGATTAAGGGAAGTTAACTATCCACCCCAGTCTCTGAAATAGGGAGATGACTCGGCTGGTATCCTCTTTGAGGATCTTTGGCGAGGATGCTATTACCAGGAAATCGTCCAGGTATGGGATGATGTTTATGCCTGCTACATGGAGATGCGCCACCATCTCTGCCACTATTTTGGAGAAAATTCTGGGTGCCATTGAAATGCCGAAAGGTAGGCACTGGAATTGAAAATGGCGTACACGGCTCCCTATCCTGATGGCAAACCGCAGGTACTTGTGATGTTCCGGCAGGATGTGGTAGTACGCGTCCTTTAGATCGACGGTACTCATAAAGTCCCCTCTTTCAATTAGAGTTACTGCTGACCTGACGGTTTCCATTTTAAACCTTTTATAGGTAATGAATTTGTTCAGGCCCTTCAGATTAAGGATCATCCGGAAGCTGCCGTTTGGTTTTTTGATAGGGAAGAGTAGAATCCCAAGCTCTGCTCTACTGCGGGGACCCGAACTACCGCCCCCATTTGTAGCAGATTGGAAATTTTGTTTTTAAAGATATCCTGCATAGCAGGGGATTGCGTGGGGGTGACTCTGAAGTTATTAGGGGGCCGGGTGAAGAATTCTATTCTGTACCCCTGGGCTATGAGCTGGAGGACCCACGGGTTGTCTGTAATCTCCTGCCATTCCTGGGAAAAACTTAGAAGTCTACCCCCCACCCGGTAATCCTCTATGGGGGTAGAGGTAGTTTCTGTCTTACCCCTGCCTCCTTTGGGGTAGGACCAGCGCCCCGTCTTTCCTTTGCCCCGGTAGGGCCTGAAGGATGGCTGTCGCCTGTGTGGAAGTGCAGTCCTCGCCTGGTCCGGAAAGCTGTGGGTCTTGTCTGTAACCTTCTTGAGGATCTCCTCCAAGTCCGCGCCAATGATGTGTGGGCCATGAAAGGGAATGTTACACAGGTCTCCCTTTGGATGCCGTATCTGCTTTCCACGTTTTCAGCCAGACCGCCCTCCTGGTCATGTTGGACAATGCGGCGCTCCTGGCTGCCAGCCTCATTGTTTCGGCAGATGCGTCTGCCAGGAAACCCGTTGCCGATCTCAGCAGGGGTATGCACTCCTGCAATGCCTCTCTAGGGGCCCTCTGTTTGATCTGTTCATCCAGCTCCCCTAGCCAGAGGAACATTGACCTTGCCACAGAAGTCGCTGCAATGTTGGACCATAGCGTATAAGCCGTTGATTGCCAGGCCCGTTTCATTAAGGCATCTACCCTGTTATCCATAGGGTCTTTAGGATGAGACGAATCCTCAAATGGGAGGGCTGTCTTCTTGGCCATTCTGGCCACCTGTGCGTCTACTCTGGGAACTTCCTCATAGGTGCGCACATCCTCTTCCGCGAAACAGAGCCTCTATATACTCGCGGGGTAGGTAGAGGTGTTTGTACGCAGAAGCCCATTCATCCGTGATCACCTTTTTCAGGGTGTCATTTACCGGAAAGACGATGTGGTTCCTTGGTCTGAGCCCCCCAAACATATCGTCCTGTACGGACCTTGGCTCGACCACATCCTCGACCTTCATGGTATCCCTGACTGCTTTAATCAGGTCATCCAGGTCACCTGATGAGTAGTACTTTTTCTTCTCGTCCTTAGCGTCAGGGGGACGGTCAAACAATTCACCATCGGAAAGGTCGCCCAGGGATTGCTCAGAGTCTGAGCTCCTTAGCGGAATGTGGCTAGACCTCTTGGAGGCCCTTCTTTCCTGCTGCGCTGGGGGTAGACTGGAAATTGATGCCCGGACCTCCTCTCTAACCAGGGATTTTATATCTTCCCTGAATGCAGACTGCTCGTCCGTAAGGATCTTCGAGGTACATTCAGGGCATAGCGGCTTTTTGTACACCTCATCCAGTTTTTTAAGACACAGGGCGCATTTCCTGTGTCTTTTCTTAGGGTCCTGTTTAGACCTGGTGGACTCTGTCCTGCAATGATACATGCATGCATATAAGGGAAACCCGCCATACATCGCTATAAGTCCCCTGAGCACATCAACCCTGCATAAGTCACACTTACGGTTTGCAGGGCTTCCACTTCTGGTTCTTTGGTAGTCATGGTGCAGGATAGCAGTATACCAAAACCAGCTTGTCAGGAAAATTCCTTCACTGAAGGTGTCCTGTCAGTGGAAGCTTGCCGGGGGGTTCCCATTTTTAAATCTCCCGTCATTTCCGGGTTGCTGTCGGCGTCTGACGTCACCGCGTCACTGGCTCCGCCCCCCGACGTTGCGCGCAGCCGCGCCGGCAGCCTGGAGGAGAGGCTCCCGAGCCTATGGCCCGCCGCTCTCCCGGCTGAAGAGGAACCAATGACTCGGAGGGGACGCAAGGACCTCTGGCCCGCTGCTACAATGCACTGCGGTGGTGATCCCCGGGCGGTCAGACCTGTGGCCCGCCGTACTCCCGGACCGCGCTGACATCCAGAAGGGAGGTGAGAGGGGAGGCAATCCTGTGGACCGCCAACCCCGCTGTCAGCCTTGCGGCTCCCTGGAGGGAGCTCCTCTTGAATGTCCCTGTAGGGACAAGAAGCACTGGAGAATGGGAGGCGGGAAGAGGCTTTTGAAGTCTCTTGCTTCCTGTCCCTACGAGGTCAAGGTGCAACCTCCAGGTTTGCCGTCAGGATGACGCCGGGGAAAAAAGTAAATAAAAAGTAGAAAAAAAAATAAGTTAGAGTTTCAGCTCTCCTCGCAGATCACATCCATAAGGGGCGCTGAAACTGCTCACCACCCATTTTCCACGATGTCTCCAGATAATCTTGTCCGGAACGGACCCTCCAGCATCTTCTGCACATCTATTACTGCAGAACTGTAGCTCTATTTCATTGCATTTATATTTTTAAAAAAGTGACCTTTCAGGAACGTCTTCACGAAAGCTTAATATAAGGTACATTAGGGTTACTTACTATTAGGCCTCCTTCACACGAGCGACAAAGTCGCGCGATTTTGTAGCATTGCTACGGTGCTACAAATCGCATGTATGTAAAGTCCATGGTTTCCTATGGGTTCCTTCACACGAGATGTTTTGTAGCATGCTACAAAACGACACACAAACCTCACAGGTCCGGCGATATGCCCGCGACACGTGAGGTTTTGTAGCCCATGCTCCTCTATGGAGCCTTCCTCCCTGTTGCATCGCATGAAAACGCGGTTCGCATGCGATGCAATGCAACTTTGTCAGTAGCAGATGCTACAAAGTCGCGTGATTTTGTAGCGTCACATGCGACTTTGTAGCGCTACAAAATCGCGGTATTGCTGCGAGAAAATCGCAGCGATATACGGCGCAGCGATGTGATGTCGCCCATGTGATGGACGCCTTAAGGTGTGTTCACTGAGCGATGAGCTAATAGTTTATGCAGCATAAATGATGGACGATGAGCTGATGCCTCATTGTTGAGTCTAAATAGCAGCCGCTATGTTAAAGCAATAGAGGGGGGCGGGGGAGCGCGAGGATAGAGATCTTCTGCAGCAGCCACGGCCCCCTACTGACTAATCTGTGAGCGAGCCAGCGCTACTAGCTCCCACGCAGGAGCAGGGGAGCGAGGACACACAGGGACGAGTGTCAGGCATCGTTTGCCCAACATTCATCCCATCTAAATGGACCTTAGCTCCACATACTTCATATTAGCCCCAGATTGGCGTGATTTTCAAATTGTCTGTGTGCAAAAAACATACATATTAACCATTTGAGAACTGTACTGACTTGTGATCTTGGGCAGAAAGCAGTGCTTACTTGCATCTGTACCATAATGCTTCCATATACAGTACCCCTCTGGGTCCAGGCACACGTGTACAATGCATTCTTCATAACAAGGCAAACCATGCTTCTACGTGGGGCTCACCGCTCTGTCACCTTCAACTTTATCCGTGTCCTCAGTGTGCTGCATTGCACAAAACTTATGACTCTTGGCCCTGAAAGGCTTAAATAACAGGGGCCACTTAAATGTTTATAGGAGAAATTAACCTCTCATATACAGCAGATCGTTTCTCTGTGAAGTGTTGCATTGGGCCAATGCAGGTGATGCTCTACTGTATTTTGTTAAGTGAAGCCTCCGATGGACACAGGAGATTTCGCCATCTTGCAGTCTAGCTGGTCAGAGCGGAGCCATAAGTTGTTTTAGTTTCAATGGTTTTTATTGAGGCATTTTCAGGAGTAAAACGGTAACATACAGTCTTATGTCCCCGCGCAGGGGGCTAAGAATTGGCAATTTAGTACAAGTTAGCTTTTAATAAAACCTTTTACTCCTAGTATGGAGTATTTGGAGGGTATAACAGGGCGTCATCAAGGATCCACATCATCCCCATGGCTTATTGAAAGTCTGAAGCCGGCTTTGGTTGGGGGTTCTTAAGTGCAAGAAGAAACTTATTGTAGTCCTGGGGCTGCAAGATAGCTAATCCAAGGTTGCCATGTAGCTAGAAAGTTTGTTGGGGCATCCGTCCAGATAGCGTGGATCCTTTGGTATAGCATAATTGTAGAGATCCTATTAGTCACCTCCGAAAAAGAAAGGTTCGATGACTCCCATCTGGAGGCAATGTGGATCCTTGCGGCCATACAAATAACCTGTATAAGCTTATGGGCTTTCAATCTGATCTTAGGATCGCGATTTCCTAGAAGGAAGACTGTGGGTGATTTTAGGTATCAGGCCAATGAACATTTGGTATAACAAATTGTGTATTTGCTTCCAGAGCTTGGCCACTTCCGGACAGGACCAAGTGTGAATCATACTGCCCAAAACCTGGCAACCCCTAAAACAAAGCAGAGAGGAGGATGGGAATAAGCAATGTAATCTCTGTTGGACAAAATACATCCTGTGTAGTATTTTGACAGTTGTTTCCACAAGGGAGACTTGTTGGCTGCTCTTCGTGATAGTGGTGCAACAGTGTCGCCATCTTTCCAGGGACATCTGCATTCCCAAATCCTCCTCCCACTTTCTCATAAACATTAACTTTTAAGCAGCCTCAGGCTTATTTAACATACTATAGATATTTGAAAGGATTCCTCTCTGGGAGGGGTCTCTTGCATACAGGTAGGGGGATTATAAGGGGCACCGATAAGGAGCGGATAAAGTGAAACACCTGGTTGACAATGAAGTATTCTTGTGCAGGGGGTTTAAAGTTGTCCAAGAATTGTTATATGGTAAAGAGTTTCCTTTTGTTGTAGAAGTGGTTAAGCAAGGTTATACCGTTAATTTTCCACCATATAAAACGAGATAGGTCAAGACTTGGGGCGCACTGAGGGTTGGGGATTATCGGTAACAATGGGGAGAGTTAAGATGCAAGGTTATACTTAAAGTGGGCGCTATTCCATAGTAAAAGGTAGTATGAGAAGGGACTCATCTGGAGCAGTCCCGGAGTAAGGGGGCTCGTGGACCAGGTCAGGAAAGATACAGAGTATGGCTTCATGTGTCTTCTCTATTTCTACCCAAAGGGGGCCCAATGCGTCGCCTAAGCAAGTTGCCCATTGGGTTATTCTTGCTGACTTGAAGTATTTCACCAGGTTGGGCACCGAGAGACTACCCAGACTCCAATGTTAATGCATTACCGCATGTCTAATTTTGGCGCATTTATTGGCCCAGATAAATTTAAATATGGTTCGATGAAATTCGAGAATGACAGGCATAGGAACAGGGATTGGTAAGCATCTGAAAAGGTAGAGTAACCATTTTGACTGAGTTTATTCTTCCTATCCATGAGAGGTGGGGTTTATCCCATTTTACTAGGTCCGCTACCAGTTTTTTTTAATTAGAGGGGGGTAATTCCATTTATAGAGGGACTGAATTGAGATAGTTAAGTTGATGCCCAAATAGGTTATGTAATGTGGTTTGTGTTGGAATTGAACGTTAAGGTTGATTAATTTTTTAAAGGCTTTCTGGGGGTATTTATAAACGCCATGTCAGATTTGTCTAGATTTACTCTAAGTCCCAAGTAATTCGCCCATTTGTCTAGTATGGACATTAAATTCGGTAGAGATATTAGCGGTTGAGATACCGTTAAGAAAAGGTCGTCCGCGAACAGACTTATTTTATATTCGCTGTCTCCCATCCTCACCCCCTTAACATTTGGGTTATTGCGAATAGCTATTGCAAGTGGCTCAATAGACAGGGCAAATAAAGCTGGAGATAGGGGGCAGCCCTGTATGGCCCCCTTGTGGTTTTTAATAGGGGTTTCCTTTGTGGTAGGAAGTGTCAGGAACGTGGATGGTGTCGAATAGAACGCCATAATTGCGGAGAGAAAAGGTCCCTTGATTCCGTTACGCTGGAGAACCCATAAGTGGTAGTTCCACGATAGCGTATCAAAGGCCTTTTCTAGGTCCAGTGCCAGCAACGTCATCTGGGTATTCAGTTTGGAGACGTGGTCTATAACGTTTAGAACCTTGTGTATGTTGTCAGCTTGTCTCGTCGGTATAAATCCGACTTGGTCTCTATGGACTAAGGGAGGAGGCGATTTAACAGTGTAGCGAGTATGGATGTGAATCTAAACTGAGCAATGAAATGGGTCGATAATTCTTTGCTGATAGGTAATCTAGGTGATAGTGAGTCTCTCCCTTCAGAAGGTCTAGGAATATTTTTTTAGGGAGTTGTATTAGAATAAGTTTAAAAATTTTTGTAATAAAGGGCGGTAAATCCGTCAAGACCGGGAGCCTTTTCTAATTTAAGATTTTTTATAGCCTCTATTTCCTCTTCTGATATTACAGTATTCAGTAGCGCCTGTTGGGAACTTTATAAGGAGGGAAGATTCAGTGCTCCCAAGAATGACGTTTCTGGGGGTGGGACTTTATTCGTTTGGGCCTAAGGGTGAATACCCCAATACAGTTTTTTTCCCCTGCGAAATTCGCAGCATTTTTTTTTCCCCGCAGGGGTCTATGAGACTTGCAATGTTAAAATCGCGATCGCGCAAAATGGCAGTTTACTGCGAAATCGTGATTTTGCGCTATTTCGATTTTAACATTACAAGTCCCATAGACCCCTGCAGAAGAAAAATCCTGCGAATTTCGCTGTGAAAAAAAACTGTAGTGGGTAGTCACCCTTATAAAGATTGTCGTAGTAATTATGGAAAGTGTTATATATTAGCTCTGGACCTGTGCTAATAATTCTCGGTCTTCATCTTGATCAGCTGGATCTTGGTCTCCTGTTTTTCCCTGCTCATCTTCTAAAGTACTGTGGTTACTGCATGTACCTGATGATGTCTTATTGACGAAACGCGTTGTTCAAATAAACGAGGTAAAAGAAAGACTGTTGTCCGGAGGTGGATGTTCCTAGGAGCGCGGTATCCAATTTTCTTAGTATATAGCTCTTTACTCCAGCGGCTCTCGTGCCAGAGAGACAGTGGATCTGCAGAAACTCTCCCCTGTCTAGCCCAGAGGGATTTTAAGGGACCTACCAGCAACATAATCTACAGGCTTTTCTGGATAAAGAGGTGTTGGTAGGGATCTTATACAAGGTCTCTGCCAAACACCGGGTAAGTGTGATATATACATTTTACACACATTACTTATATTCTGCCTATATATTCAGGAGCGCTAACCTGGTTTTTTATACTGAGATCTGGATTGAAGGTCACTTTTCCTCGAGTTGTGCTTAATTTAAAGACACTGTTGACTATTGCTCTATGTCGTAGACTAGCTGCCAGCAGACGGTCTGGTTTGTTAGCGAATTTATAATAAGTCGCCCAGTCCATTGGAGAGCTTTTTCTACCTGCTGTGATAGAAGTATATTGATCTGTAACTTGATATCTTTTATAGCTTTTGTCACCAGGGAAGGGTGTCGCTGATTTAATGTTAGTAGCAGGAGGAGCTTTCTTTCTAGGGAAAGAAGTGCTTGTCCTTTCTCCCTCTTTCCTGGATGCTATTTTAATCAGGTGGCCCCTGATATAGGCCTTATGCGCCAGCCAAGTCCACATGGGGGATGAGTTATGACCAGTGTTCAGTTCAAAGTATTCGGTAATTTCTTTTGTAATTAGAGCGAGGAGCGCTGTGTCTTTCAGCAATGACCTATTTAACCCCTTCCAGTTCCAGGATGTACATTTAAATCCTGGATCGTCAAGGAATGCATGCAGAGAGGTCGCGGGGCGACCTCTCTGCATACAGGCGGACGTCAGCTGTTTATTACACCTGCGGGCAATAACCGCGATCGCCCGTTCGCGGCTATTAACCCTTTAAATGCAGCTGTCAATCCGTACGGCCCTCCCGCCGTGAGATCGGGGGAGCCGTGCAGGTGTCATGGCTGTCGGTGGCCTTCTGAAAGGCCCCAGGGCTGCCTTGAGAGACTGTCTATCAAGCCATCCCTGTGGGGATAGGCTGCCTGTCAGAATGCAGTATGATCTCTCATTACGTCATACTGCAGGAGCGATGAAAGTATCGCATAGTGTAGTCCACCAGGGGGACTTAAAAAGTGAAAAAAAAGAGCAATAAAGTAAAAAAAAAAAAGTAATAATTGTTTAAATCAACCCCCTTTTGCCATACCTATAATTAAAGTCTAAATAAAATAAAAATACATATTTGGTATCGCCGTGTCCGTAAAAGTCCGATCTATCAAAGTAGCGCATTTACCCCGCACGGTGACAGTCCAAAAAAAAAAAACGTCCCAGAAAAAACGCTGTAAAAAGCGATCAAAATGTCTTACGTATTTCGAATTAGTACTATTGGAAACTACAGGACATCCTGCAAAAAATGAGCTATCGCTGAACTAAGTCTACGGAAAAATAGGTTATTGCGCGCACAAGATAATTGCAGAAAATTGAAAAAAATTAAATGTCTTTGAAAAAAAAGAAGTAGTATAGTAAAAAAAAGAACTATACAAGTTTGGTATCTTAGTAATCGTACTGACCCATAGAATAAAGTTATCATTTCGTTTTTGTTGCAGTTTGTGCGCCGTAGAAACAAGACGCACTGAAACATTGCAGAATGTCGGTTTTTACCCCACTTAGAATTTTTTTAACGTTTTTCAGTACATTATATGGTATATCAAATAGCACCATTTAAAACTACAACTCATCCCACAAAAAACAAGCCCTCAGAGCGACGTCGATGGATAAATAAAGGAGTTATGATTTTTTTTAATTGGGGGGGGGGGGGGGGGGGGCGAGACACGAAAATTGGAAAAAAATAGGGCCGCGTCATGAAGGGGTTAAACGTTATTTGGTTTTTACGTGGGTATTTGATGTCCAAATTACAGAGGTTAGTACTATATCGTGATCCGACCATGAGCAAGGAATGTGTCTAATCTAGGCTAGCATCAGTAGAAGGGAAGTTGAGACCAGGATATAGTCCAATCTGGATTATAAGTGGGCTGTCGGGGAGTAATACATATATCCACTCTTAGTAGTAGACTGCTGGAGAGAACTTAATGGCCTGAGAGATGTCAGGGAATCTATCCACCTTTTTTCGCTGCACCCCAGAAAACCTATTTAGGGTTGGTTGCCGTCCTGTCTAATTTTGGGGAGAATGGGAGATTAAAGTCTCCTGCCCACACCAATTTTGCATTTATGTAATGCTTTAGTTTCTGGCTCAGCGACAAGAGTGTAGGGAGGGGGTTTTCTGAGGGGGCATACACATTCACAAATGCTACCTGTTGGTCATATAGTGATCCCGACACTATGCAATATCACCCATGTTCATCTGTATCAACCTGCTTTATGCTCAAGGGTAAAGAGTTGTGGAAAAGTCAGGACCCCTCTATGTTTCGTGGAGGCAGTGGAAGTGTAGAATCTGGAGTATTGTGGGTGAAAGTATTTAGGGGTGGAGGTTTGGGAAAAATGGGTTTCTTGAATACATATTACGTCTGGGCGGTGTTTTATATAGGAAAGTAAGGCCTGTTTTTGTGGAGAGTTAAACCCCCCTTACATTGTGGGAGATAATTTGGACCATTAGAATGGGTCTTCAATTACTTTTGTTCGCTCTGTGGACTTAGATTCCTTAGCGAGGTATTATAGCATTGAGGGGATGTGTGTTTACCCGACGATCTAGGAAGGGGAGAACTGAGCATCAACAAACTTCTCCGTTTTGGGGTCAACATAAACAGGTGAACATAGAAAAGAGTCTTGGGACTCAACCGGGGATGTCTGATTTCGTTCCCCAACAATGGGTGTTCGGCAGTCATCTTTTTGTGGAACAACATGAGAAGCAGGGCTAGACCAGCAATGCCTATCAGAATGTCAAACCATTTATTAAGCTCTACATTTTGCAACTGGGGAGGGAGTAAAAATCCCCCATCCCCAACGACAGCCAGTGTAGTTTAAAATGTGTCTAACAGATTCCCTACCCTCAACCCGATGGTTTCTCGGGCAGGGTAGCCGCAGAGAACGGAGCCAAGAAAGGGAAACTAGAAAAAGAAATAAGGAAAGCTAAAAGTTATCCCTATGCAACAATAACATACCATTCAAGATATAAAGAAGCTACATTGTGTCTAAGCTTATGTGGACATATAGTACCACTTAGATCAGTACGATTCCAACAGTTCGTATCATGTGTCCATTTTTTTGCCTTCTAAGGGTGTCCCCTTGTATAGTCAATGCTCACATGTAATCCATCAGATCTGGTCCTGGCTGGAGTGGAAGCTGGTCTACGTGGTCTTCTCGTCGGACTTGTCGTAGTCCAGGTTCGTCTGGGGCGCGGTGGTAGACGTCTCAGGGCAGGTATGTCAGTCACTGGAATGCAGACAGCCTCCGTAGCTTGGTAGGCTTCTTGTAGTGTTCTTGCTTGATGTTGGAATAGAAGAGTAAAAGGGAAGCCCCACTTGTATCTTAGGTTAGCGCTTGAAGTGCTGGGTCACATGCACTAGGGATCTGCGTTTTTTTAAGGTGATGGGAGATATATCTGCATAGAGTTGGACTGAAGCTGGAAGTCCTGGGAGATGGGACAGCTGCCTAGCTGCAGTCAGGATCTGATCTCGTGTTTTACTATAGTGTAGTTTCAAGATCAAATCCTGGGGCAGCTCCCGGATAGGAGGGCGCGTCAAGGCCCGTGGATCCTGTCCATCCTCAGCTGCTGTGAGGATATATGTATATATTGCCATATGTTTTTTTATGCTTTATACCTATATGCAAGTTTTTTAATTTCCAAATGAGATAAAACTTATATGTCGCCTTACATCAGATATTCCAAGGCTTAGAAGGCTGAGAGAGATGTTCTAGAAATTCAGAGAAGATACGGAACCAGACACAAGGCCGCGTTGTACTTGGCCGTTTTCCCAGAAGCGCTGGAACAAGATATCAAGATGTTCAACCATGTACATAATTTTCACTGTCTCAGGCCGGAAATCCGACTGCCCATATATGGTTATAAGCCCATCACCCCTTGTTGGTGATGGGACAAAGGATTATAAGATCTCATGTAATCTGTAATAAACGTCGGCAAAGCGCAGCCATGTCCCGTGTGAGGAATGATACCAGACCTCTGTGTGGTGTTTTTTTCTTTACCGCCGGCAACGGGCAAGTGGGGTGGGCCCGATTGGTGCTGTACTTAGAAATTTTATTACCCTGACACTGCTGCTGATCTATATTAGGCAGAAGAGCGGAGAAGAGAAGTGGCTGTCTCTTTCAAGACGGTTATTGACTCGGGAGTCTTCTGATCCGATATTTGCTCGCCTGGACCTGTTCTCCAGGTCCTCGCATTTGGACTCCAGGTGGTTTAGTCTGGTTTCAAGTTCTTCGAGGCATTGTTTGCCGTCTTCCAGGTATCCACAATGTCCTTTGTTATGAGCTTCAATTTGTCTGTTCTTTGACCAAGATCCTTATTTGGTTAGTAAAGTCCTTTACTGCTAATGATAGTTTCGCTTTCAAAATAGATTTCTCTTTAGTTTTTGGTCATCTTTAATATGGCGTGAGCTCTGTTATTGAGGTGCAGAGCTTTTTTTTATTATTTTTAAGGGTAGCATAGGTCCAGCCCAGGCGTGGTCTAGTCAGACATCAAAGCATCTTTCTCAGACCACCCGTGTGTCATGCATTGACTGTGGGAGGCAGCATAGCCTAGGGCAGTGGTGGCGAACCTATAGCACGCGTGACAGAGGCGGCACGCAGAGGCCCTCGATGGTGGCATGCGCAGCCATCGGCTGCTCACCACTAGCTAAAACCGGCAGGGGCCGCGGATCTTCGGTATCTTGTATTGTGTCGCCACCAGAAGTTAGGGGTGGGGACATAATACAGGGGTTTTACATGTTGTACTGCCCCCAGCTTCTGGAAGGGCGTGTGTGGCCTTACCAGCGGAAGGCGTCAGCGGCGAAGGAATCAGCAGCAGAGGGGGCGGCAAAGAGCAGCGGCGGACCGAGGCAGATAGATCAGCAGCAGCAGGGACACTAGAGGGAGCGCTGGCAGCAGCAGGAGACAGAGATCCAACGGCCAGCAGGAGACTGAGCGCCGGCAGCTTGAGCACAGCCACTTTCAGCGGAGGCCGGAGGGAGCGGCAGCAGCTGGAGAGCAGGGCACGGAGCAGCTGCAGCACAGACTGCGGGGCCCTTGGGTGGGTGGGGCGTCGCTGGTACGCTGGGGGGGGGGCGTCGCTGGTACGCTGGGGGGGGGGGGCGTCGCTGGTACGCTGGGGGGGGGGGGGGGGGCGTCGCTGGTACGCTGGGGGGGGGCGTCGCTGGTACGCTGGGGGGGCGTCCGCTGGTACGCTGGGGGGGGGGCGTCGCTTGGTACGCTGGGGGGGGGGGCGTCGCTGGTACGCTGGGGGGGGGCGTCGCTGGTACGCTGGGGGGGGGCGTCGCTGGTACGCTGGGGGGGGGCGTCGCTGGTACGCTGGGGGGGCGTCGGCTGGTACGCTGGGGGGGGGCGTCGCTGTACGCTGGGGGGGCGTCGCTGGTACGCTGGGGGGGGGCGTCGCTGGTACTGTGGGGGGGGCGTCGCTGGTACTGGGGGGGGCGTCGCTGGTACTGGGGGGGGCGTCGCTGGTACTGGGGGGGGCGTCGCTGGTACTGGGGGGGGGGCGTCGCTGGTACTGGGGGGGGGCGTCGCTGGTACTGGGGGGGGGCGTCGCTGGTACTGGGGGGGGCGTCGCTGGTACTGGGGGGGGGCGTCGCTGGTAATGGGGGGGGGCGTCGCTGGTACTGGGGGGGCGTCGCTGGTACTGGGGGGGGCGTCGCTGGTACTGGGGGGGGGCGTCGCTGGTACTGGGGGGGGGCGTCGCTGGTACTGGGGGGGGGGGCGTCCTGTACCTGGGGGGGGCGTCGCTGGTACGCTGTGGGGGGGCGTCGCTTGGTACGCTGTGGGGGGGCGTCGCTGGTACGCTGTGGGGGGGCGTCGCTGGTACGCTGTGGGGGGCGTCGCTGGTACGCTGTGGGGGGGGGCGTCGCTGGTACGCTGTGGGGGGGCTGTCGCTGGTACGCTGTGGGGGGGCGTCGCTGGTACGCTGTGGGGGGGGGCGTCGCTGGTACGCTGTGGGGGGGCGTCGCTGGTACGCTGTGGGGGGGGCGTCGCTGGTACGCTGTGGGGGGGCGTCGCTGTACGGGGGGGGGGGCGTCGCTGGTACGGGGGGTGCGGGGGGGCGTCGCTGGTACGGGGGGGGGGCGTCGCTGGTACGGGGGGGGGGGCGTCGCTGGTACGCTGGGGGGGGGGGGGTCGCTGGTACGCTGGGGGGGGGCGTCGCTGGTACGCTGGGGGGGGGCGGGTCGCTGGTACGCTGGGGGGGGGGCGGGTCGCTGGTACGCTGGGGGGGGGGGGCGGGTCGCTGGTACGCTGGGGGGGGGGGCGTCGCTGGTACGCTGGGGGGGGGGCGTCGCTGGTACGCTGGGGGGGGGGGGGCGTCGCTGGTACGCTGGGGGGGGGCGTCGCTGGTACGCTGGGGGGGGGGGCGTCGCTGGTACGCTGGGGGGGGGGCGTCGCTGGTACGCTGGGGGGGGGGGCGTCGCTGGTACGCTGGGGGGGGGGGGCGTCGCTGGTACGCTGGGGGGGGGGGCGTCGCTGGTACGCTGGGGGGGGGGGGCGTCGCTGGTACGCTGGGGGGGGGGCGTCGCTGGTACGCTGGGGGGGGGGCCGTCGCTGGTACGCTGGGGGGGGGCGTCGCTGGTACGCTGGGGGGGGGGCGTCGCTGGTACGCTGGGGGGGGGGGGGCGTCGCTGGTACGCTGGGGGGGGGCGTCCGCTGGTACGCTGGGGGGGGGGGTGGCGTCGCTGGTACGCTGGGGGGGGGGGGGGGGCGTCGCTGGTACGCTGGGGGGGGGGGCGTCGCTGGTACGCTGGGGGGGGGGGGGCGTCGCTGGTACGGGGGGGGGGGGCGTCGCTGGTACGGGGGGGGGGGGCGTCGCTGGTACGCTGGGGGGGGGGGGGGGGGGGTCGCTGGTACGCTGGGGGGGGGCGTCGCTGGTACGCTGGGGGGGGGGCGGGTCGCTGGTACGCTGGGGGGGGGGCGGGTCGCTGGTACGCTGGGGGGGGGGGGCGGGTCGCTGGTACGCTGGGGGGGGGGCGTCCCTGGTACGCTGGGGGGGGGGCGTCGCTGGTACGCTTGGGGGGGGGGGCGTCGCTGGGCCGCTGTGGGGGGGGGGCGTCCCTGGTACGCTGGGGGCCGCTGTGGGGTGTCCCTGGTACGCTGGGGGCCGCTGTGGGGTGTCCCTGGTACGCTGGGGGCCGCTGTGGGGTGTCCCTGGTACGCTGGGGGCCGCTGTGGGGGTGTCCCTGGTACGCTGGGGCCGCTGTGGGGTGTCCCTGGTACGCTGGGGGCCGCTGTGGGGTGTCCCTGGTACGCTGGGGGCCGCTGTGGGGTGTCCCTGGTACGCCTGGGGGCCGCTGTGGGGTGTCCCTGGTACGCTGGGGGCCGCTGTGGGGTGTCCCTGGTACGCTGGGGCCGCTGTGGGGTGTCCCTGGTACGCTGGGGGCCGCTGTGGGGTGTCCCTGGTACGCTGGGGGCCGCTGTGGGGTGTCCCTGGTACGCTGGGTGCCGCTGTGGGTGTCCCTGGTACGCTGGGGGCCGCTGTGGGGTGTCCCTGGTACGCTGGGGGCCGCTGTGGGGTGTCCCTGGTACGCTGGGGGCCGCTGTGGGGTGTCCCTGGTACGCTGGGGGCCGCTGTGGGGTGTCCCTGGTACGCTGGGGGCCGCTGTGGGGTGTCCCTGGTACGCTGGGGGCCGCTGTGGGGTGTCCTGGTACGCTGGGGGCCGCTGTGGGGTGTCCCTGGTACGCTGGGGGCCGCTGTGGGGTGTCCCTGGTACGCTGGGGGCCGCTGTGGGGTGTCCTGGTACGCTGGGGCCGCTGTGGGGTGTCCCTGGTACGCTGGGGGCCGCTGTGGGGTGTCCCCTGGTACGCTGGGGGCCGCTGTGGGGTGTCCCTGGTACGCTGGGGGCCGCTGTGGGGTGTCCCTGGTACGCTGGGGCCGCTGTGGGGTGTCCCTGGTACGCTGGGGCCGCTGTGGGGTGTCCCCTGGTACGCTGGGGGCCGCTGTGGGGTGTCCCTGGTACGCTGGGGGCCGCTGTGGGGTGTCCCTGGTACGCTGGGGGCCGCTGTGGGGTGTCCCTGGTACGCTGGGGGGTGGGGGGGGGGCGTCCCTGGGACGCTGGGGGGGGGGGGCGTCCCTGGTACGCTGGGGGGGGGGGGGGGCGTCCCTGGTACGCTGGGGGGGGGGGGGGCGTCCCTGGTACGCTGGGGGCCGCTGTGGGGGTCCCTGGTACGCTGGGGGCCGCTGTGGGGTGTCCCTGGTACGCTGGGGGCCGCTGTGGGGTGTCCCTGGTACGCTGGGGGCCGCTGTGGGGTGTCCCTGGTACGCTGGGGGCCGCTGTGGGGTGTCCCTGGTACGCTGGGGGCCGCTGTGGGGTGTCCCTGGTACGCTGGGGGCCGCTGTGGGGTGTCACTGGTACGCTGGGGGCCGCTGTGGGGTGTCACTGGTACGCTGGGGGCCGCTGTGGGGTGTCACTGGTACGCTGGGGGCCGCTGTGGGGTGTCACTGGTACGCTGGGGGCCGCTGTGGGGTGTCACTGTACGCTGGGGGCCGCTGTGGGGTGTCACTGGTACGCTGGGGGCCGCTGTGGGGTGTCACTAGTACGCTGGGGGCCGCTGTGGGGTGTCACTAGTACGCTGGGGGCCGCTGTGGGGTGTCACTAGTACGCTGGGGGCCGCTGTGGGGTGTCACTAGTACGCTGGGGGCCGCTGTGGGGTGTCACTAGTACGCTGGGGGCCGCTGTGGGGTGTCACTAGTACGCTGGGGGCCGCTGTGGGGTGTCACTAGTACGCTGGGGGCCGCTGTGGGGTGTCACTAGTACGCTGGGGGCCGCTGTGGGGTGTCACTAGTACGCTGGGGGCCGCTGTGGGGTGTCACTATTACCACTGGGGTATGTTTGCATGTGGCGGAAATGGGCAGGGTTGTTTCAAAATAGATAGGGGGCAGATTTTGACTGCTTTTTGGATGCGGAAATGCTCCACAGAAATTTCCACTGAGGAGACTGCAGCATTTCCGCATCCAAAAAGCAGTTAAAATCTGCATGCTGTCTATTTGAAGCGGCCCTGTCCTCCTTAGAATGACGGGGGTAAAAGCATACGTCATGATAATCCCCGCCCCCCTGACGTGTTGGCATTTTGCAGTGAAGTGGGTTTTGGGTTGCAGTTTGGGCACTCGGTCTCTAAAAAGCTCGCCATCACTGGTCTAGGGCATATGGTAGATGGCAGCTGGATCTGTAATATAAGGTGCTCCACCGCAAGGAAGCTGAGTATAGTTGTAACTTTTAAGGGTCAGCAAAATTCACATGGGTGGTGTGTTAGTATCAGTGTTCTATCTTGTCTCTGTAGCGGTGAAACTGCGTATATTGCAGCGCAAGTGTTCGCTTTTTGATATATTGCTGCTCTTGAGATTATGCAAAATTGCAGAGACTTGGTTTTCTCTCTCCCCCCCTTTAGGTCTGCAGTAGTATAAGCACAGAAATGGCCACTCTGGGTTTCAATAAAGCTCTCCTGCTGTCCTCCAGCTCTCAGTTGGTCCCCCTTGCTATCAAGCTTATTGTTGGCTGCCTGCCAGCTGCACTTCAGGGTCCCAACAAAGTGCTTGGGCCTCTCTGCAGCACAGGTCCAGAGCTCCACAGGCCCCCTGGGGCAAAAACATCCAGGAGCACTCTAATAGGTCCCCTGACCCCTCTCCTCACCTTCTCCGGTCTCAGGGGGAGATGGCCCTTGCTGTCTTGCGCTCGGTGAATGTCAGCGGCGGCAGGTGTGTGTGTGTGGGGGGGGGGGGGGGGGGCGCAACGCCCGAGGTTTGTTCTCGCTCCTCCTACTAGAGGGCAGGGGAAGAGAGACATGCGTTAGCGCTGAGTTCCCCCTTACCTCCGGTGGTGGGACCGGCTATCTTTCTGCCTCCAGCAGCCCGTTGGCCATCCCCTTGGCTACCGCCGGCCGTCGGCATCCGGAAATTTAGGAGAGGGCTTTGACAGGCATCCTCTGGAGCTGGAAAGTGCAGTGGTGTAGAGTTGCAGGCTACCTCGGGCGTAGGAGGGGCCCGAATCCCTGGTATTCTCGGCTTCTCTGCAGAGCCCAGCAGGCTGCGTCCTCCTTCCTGCTTGGCTAGCTCCGCCTCTCCGCTATAAGTTGTTTTATTGCCCAGTAACCTGAGAAATAAGGAAATGCTGCAGTTAGTATTTTGTAACAGAATTAAAACACCATTAAGAATGGCCATAATTATAGGGGTGCAGAAGACAAGCCATAGACCATATTCGTTTGCGCAAACATAAGTATGTTGGCTCTGGAGGTGATGAAATTAAGCCGAGAAAGAATGCGGAAAGAAAGACTGACAGGCCTGTTCTCAGTGAAACATTCACTGCCATGATCTTGGCCTTGTGGTGAAGAACTGATCCGACTTTCAAAGTAGAGAACATATGCTTTTTTTTTTTTTTTAAACTTCCTGTTGGAGAACCCCGCTGGTCCATCGTCGTAACAATTGCAAAACAAAGGGTGAGCTGCCCAGTGTTGTGAGCTCTGGTAAGGCTATATTAATCTGAGACCTTGGTTCTCAGGCAGCCATTCTTGTTCAGTGCCTCTGCACCAATATTGGATATATTGTTATACATATTTATTATATATGCAGGGGGCTGGGACACTACCCAGAATAGCATGCATGGGGCTGGAGAACAGGCATACTGAGTGCTAATTAGAAGCTGTATGGGTGTGGTTCGCAGAGATAAAACCTCCAACCACACTGCTGCTCCAACTACTCCTTGGGAGCAGAGCACTCTCAGAAGGCTGCAAGCCTGGTCTGGTCCCTGGGGTCTGGTGTGGACTGTAATGCCATGAGTCTGACAGGACGCCCCTAGACTTACACCCAGTTGGTTGGGTACACTAAATTGGACAATTGCTGCACATTAGATTTGAGAAACTACTGTCTAGTTAGCGCTTTGGACAGGTGTTTTTGTTCACTGCACTAAGCGTATGTGCTGCTAGTGGCTGCTGTTTTTCCACTGGGTTTCCATTCTATTGTTGGAATTAGGAAAATAAAACTGGTTGAACATTAATATGTACTGCACTAACCAAAGTGTGGAAATCAAGGATTTTTTCTGTTCGTCCTCATTTCAAGGTTTCTGCTTCCGAAGTGGTTGCCAAATAGCATCAGATGAGCTACTGCATATGTCAAGGACATGGCGATAAACAAATGCATAGGTTACAGAAAAGGCAAGGGTCAAAACCAGGAAGGCAGTGAAAGACAAGTACTGGGAGAGATCCAAGACATAAGTAAAAAGCAGAGGAAAGAACAATATCAGGATGAGCAGCAAGGAAGGTGCCAAGTGCAAACACAAAGAAATGAGGCAGGAGTGAAGGTCAAGAAATCAGCTGATAGAAAGTAATAAGGAGTTCTGCTGGTAACATGGAAACCAAAAACAAAGACATCAGGCATGGTTAAGACAAAACAGATGACATTGAGCAGATAAACAAGGATGGAAGGTGGCACAGGTGCTGCTTCCTCTGGTACTCCATCCAGTCACCCCTCTATCATCAGTCCCAAATTATCAGGGTACTTTCAAAATAAATCAGCTTTTTATGTTTCAACGGTTTTTATTGAATTAGAAAAATAGGGTTGGCAACACTGCCGCATTTACCCCTTGCAGGGGGATATATTTCTATCTTTTTGTTGTTGAACAGACTCACCATAATTTCTAGCTCTTTATAGACTTAGTAACAAAATAACAAAACAAAACAGGGCATATATAGAATTTGCATATAATATGGTTGTATCAGATTATAAATCTCACAGAATTTTTTAAAAATTAGGGGGGGGGGGGGGAAGAGGGTAAAACAGATGTCGATGTCTTCTACGCCCGATCTATTGTAATTATTGTGGTGTTAGGGTGTGGGATGATTTATTATAAGTCTAATTACCCCCCTTCTCCTCACCCTCCAAAATTATGTTTTTGGTGGATATAGGCTTCGTCATTCAGTCTTCCACTTAGGTTTTCGTATAGTTATACAAGTTAGGGATATTAATGTATTCTATCCAGGGGTTTCACACTTTCTCAAATTGAGGTGTTTTATCTTGGCGAATAGCAATAAGTTTTTCGTTCACGAAGATTCTGTTTATGCGAGTTATACAAGATTCAAATGGTAGTGTGGGCTTTCGCCATTGTTGTGCTATTAGAATGCGAGCTGCCATGGTGATATGCTGAAGTAGTTTAAAAGTTGGGTTGCGAATCCCGGTGGGTTTATTTCCTAGTAGGAAAATAAATGGGTCTAATCTAAAGCTTGTCCCTGTTACTGAGGCTATGAAGGGAGGTATCCTTTTCCAGAACGTCAGTGCAACTGGACATGTCCACCATATATGTCAGTGGGAGCCTGTATCTCCACATCCTCTAAAGCACATACACAGGAGACTTCTGGATAAAAGACATTCAGTCTTTCCAGTACCAGGTATGCTCTATGTAGTACCTTAAGTGAAGTCTCGGTTAATGAGACTTGCCAACTGTTCCTGCTTAGGGTCTCGCAGCAGTGGTGCCAACGACTTAGCGATAGAATAGTATTAAAGTCGGTCTCCCACCATAGCATGTACGGTAGTTCGGTGTCCACCAGTGCACCATTTAACATAACGTAGAAGTGGGAGAGAGTGCCTGGATGCGTTGGGCAAAATTTGCACATTGCTTCCATGCAATTTAATTCTATCTTTGTCGATGGGGACAGTATTGAGGACCGAAAGTGGAAGACTTGTAGTTTTCTCCACTATTTTCGAGGTGGTGGGCTATGACGATTGGTAAATGTAGACATCGACATCAGTTTACCGTGGATCAAGAAGTCATATAGGGATGTCCGGTTGTTTGCTTTCCATCATGTAAATTGGGGCTCCACTAGCCCGGGTGGGAAATCAGGGTTGTGGAGTAAGGGTGTGAATGGTGATGGAGTGGATTTAGCTTAAATCTAGTTTGTCTCCATAGTAAGATGGAATAGAAGGAGTATGGCGAGTTAGTTTTTAAGTTGCTTGGTAAGGGTGCCTTTGTCCACAGTAGTGTTGACCAGGTGAGAGGTGTGAGTTTAGTCTCTTCTATGGCGGTCCACAGTGGGGTTTGGGGGCCTGCGAATACGGGGGGTATCTGAGCTAGTCTGGCAGCTTTATAGTATTTTATTATGCAAGGCACTGAGAGACCACCATGTTTCTTATGTAAGCACATTAGGGACTTGGAAATTCTGGAGCGTTAATTGCCCAGATAAATGTGAATATTTTCTTTTGGAATGCTCGTAAATCCAAGACTGGGATAGTTCCGAACAGATATAGTAATTTTGGGAGTAGGTTCATTTTAATGCTATGTATGCGCCCGGTCCAAGAGAGATATGGGGTTTCCCATCTTGTTAAGTCCAGGGTCAATTGTCTAAATCAGGGGTGTCAAACTCATTTTCACCAGGGGCCACATCAGGTTTTTGGTGAACTTCAAAGGGCCGATTATAAGACAGTACAGTAAGGGCTCGTTCACACCAGCGTATTTGCGTACATAATATGCAGAGAACAGAAGCCATTGAGGTCAATGATTTCATTCACATAATGTATATTCTCACACAGCATGACCTATATTGTTTCAAACTACGCACCCCGATAGGCCATTGAAGTGAATGGGCCGCGCAAATACGTGGTGAATGCGCAGGAAGCCTATGTATTCAATGCATATTTGCGCACCATCTCAGGGGCCCATCTGCGTTCTTTTCTGCGTGCCCAAATACGCAGGCATAAGCGATTTTCGATTGCGCAAATACGTAGCGTATTTGTGCGACCGAAATGCAATTACGCCCGTGTGAACGAGCCCTAATAGTGACCCCCATAGTGGTCGCAGTAGTAATAGTGACTCTGATAGTGGCCCCAGTAACAATATTGACCCCCCACAGTAGACCAGTTAGTAATAGCGATCCCCACAGTGGCCCCAGTAGTAATAGCGACCCCTACAGTAATATTACTCCCTCCCAGCAGCAATATTACCCACTCCCAGCAACAATATTAACCCCCCCACACAGCAACATTAACCCCCACCAGCAATATTAACCCCTCCCCCCTGCACCAATATTAACCCCCTCCCAGCAACAGTATTAACCCCCACCCACCCAGCAGCAATATTAACACCCCCCCCTCCTCCCCTTCCCAACCCGGCAGCAATATTAACCCCCTGCCAGCAACAATATTAACCCCCTCCCAGCAGCAATATTAACCCCCACCAGCAATATTACCACCCCACCCGACCCCCGCAGCAATATTAACCCCCTGCCAGCAACAATATTCACCCCCACCAGCAATATTACCACCCCACCCGACCCCCGCAGCAATATTAACCCCCTGCCAGCAACAATTTAACCCCCACCCCCACCCCCCAACACACCAGCAATATTAACTCCCTCAGCCCCGGCAGCAATCAGCATTATTAACCTTCTCCCAGCAACAACAATATTAACCCTCACCCCCCAGCAGCAATATTAACTTCCCCCTTCCCCAGCCATGTGCTTACCTCCTCCTTGCTGTCAGCACCGTTCCTCCTCGGATCGTGCTGAGCCCGGGTGGCATATGAACTTTTCCCACAAGACTTCTGCACTATTGAGCAATTCCAGCAACCTGATTGGTTGTTTGGTTCTCTGGGTTGGCTGATTCCCCAATCAGATTGCTGGAATTGCTGACAAGTGCAGAAGTCTTGTGGAAAAAGTTCATATGCGTCCGGGTGTGCACTGACATCAGTGAGCAGCACGGCACGCTTCCTCCCCGAGTCCTCTCCTGCGGAACTGAAGAGCAGGGGACTCGGGGGAGAAGGGATCAGCGCTGTCAGTGTGATTACCAGCGGGGAGCTGCGGCACCCCAGCTGGTAATCACTACAGTGGTGAGCGGCCGTCGGCACGCCGCGGGCCACATAACACAAGGCAGCGGGCCGGATTCGGCCCGCGGGCCTTGTGTTTGACACATGTGGTCTAAATAGTCGTTCGTAGTTCCATTTATACAGTGTTTCTGGTGAGTTGGTAAGTTTAGTCCCGAAATAGGATATGTAATGATTTTGGGTTTTAAATTGGAAATTTCTCTCAATTTGTATATGTTCTGGGGGGGGGGGGGGTGTTGCAGTGGAGAATTTCTGATTTCGACTGGTTTATTTTAAGGCCTGAGATGAGGCTAAATTTATTTAGTGTCAACATTAGATTAGGAAGTGAGGTCAGTGGATTAGTTAAGTTAATCATCCGCGAAAAGGCTTAGTTTGTTCTAAGTGTTACCAGTCTGGATTCCTGTGATATTGATATTTTTTCGTATGGCAATTGCTAGTGGTTCTATCGCTAGGGCGAATAGGGCTGGTGAAAGTTCCTTTAAGAATTTGGATTGGGATAGGGTGGGTTGAGGGAATTTTAAGATATGCTACGGGTTTCGAGTAGAGTGCTGATATAACATTCAAGAAAGGTCCTGTAAATCCCATTTTCTGGAGGGCTAATCGGAGGTATGTCCAGGATAGGGAATCAAAGGCCTTCTCTATATCTAATGCTAGTAGTGACATGGGGGTTTTATTTAGGTTTGCGTGGTTTATAAGATGAAGGATATTGTCAGGTGCTTGTCTGCCTGGAATGAAACCTACTTGTTCTCCGTGTATTATTGCAGGTAGTAGGTTACTCTGTTTGCTATTATAGATGTAAATAATTTTAGATCTATATTAAGAAGTGAGATTGGTCTGTAGTTGGGTGAGAGGGTTTGGTCCTTCCCTGGTTTAGGTATAGTTGTGATGAGTGCTTGTAGGAAGTCTGAGTGTATGTGTCCTTTCTGGAGTATGTGGTTGAATAGGTTAACTAAATGTGGTTTTAGGGTATGGGTGAATTTTTTATAGTATAATGATGTGAAGACGTCTGGGCCTGGGGCTTCCCCTCGCTTGAGACGTTTAAATCGCTCAGTCTACGTCTTCTTCAGTGGATAGTGGTGAGATTTTGAAGTCCAGAATCAAATAGGCGGGGTAATTTGAGCTGGCTTAGGAATTCAGCGATTTGTGCTTCTGAGGCAGTTTGTTGGTTATATCATTTTTGGTAGTACTGATGAACGCTTTATATATTTTGTCGGGATTAGAGGTTAGTTGTCCGTGTTTTGTTTGGATTTTGTGGATTACATTGGTGGTTTGTTTTTCCCTGAGTTTTCTTGCTAGTAATTTGTCAGGCTTGTTTGCAAGTTGGTAGTAGGTAGCTTGCGTCCAGGCTGAAGCCTTTTCCGTTTTATGGGTTAGTAGTTAAGTTCTAGTCTGGTGTCCTGGATGGCTTTTCTTAAAGGGGTTGTCCCGCGCCGAAACGGGGTTTTTTTTGTTTTTTTTTAACCCCCCCACCCCCCCGTTCGGCGCGAGACAACCCCGATGCAGGGGTTAAAAAAACAAACCGGAGAGTGCTTACCTGAATCCCGGCGGTCCGGCGTCTTCATACTCACCTGCTGAAGATGGCCGCCGGGGTCTGCTCCCTCCGTGGACTGCAGCTCTTCTGTGCGGTCCATTGCCGATTCCAGCCTCCTGATTGGCTGGAATCGGCACGTGACGGGGCGGAGCTACACGGAGCCGGCATTCTGCACGAGCGGCCCCATTGAAGACAGCAGAAGACCCGGACTGCGCAAGCGCGGCTAATTTGGCCATCGGAGGCCGAAAATTAGTCGGCACCATGGAGACGAGGACGCCAGCAACGGAGCAGGTAAGTATAAAACTTTTGATAACTTCTGTATGGCTCATAATTAATGCACAATGTATATTACAAAGTGCATTAATATGGCCATACAGAAGTGTATAGACCCACTTGCTGCCGCGGGACAACCCCTTTAAGTAATGTGAGGGATGTTGTGTGTATGCTATCTTGAGTTTGCGGATCTTATGTTCTAGTGTAGCCTGGGCTCTGTTTTTTTTCCCTTTTTCTTTGTGATGCTATAGAGATTAGGGCTCCTCGTATTACTGGTTTGTGTGCTAGTCATCTTATATCTACTTCTGTGTCCTCTGGTCCGTTGTGTTGGAAGTAGTCTTCTAATTTTTGTTGGATAGTGGTAACCAGAGTAGGGTTAGTGAGGAAGGCCTCGTTTAGTCTCCATGTGTAGGGAATCCGTGTTTGGGGGGAAAGTAGGCACTGCGAAAGGACAGCATCGTGATCTGACCAAGCCATTACTAGGTGACGCGAGGAGGACATCAGTGGTAGAGTCAGTGAGTTGGTGAGGAACCAATCTAATCTATAATGCTGCTTGTGAGCTGGTGAAAAGTATGTATAACTCCTTTTGTGTTGGTTAAATTCTCTCCATGTGTCTGATAGGGTTAGTAGTTGGAAAGCTTCCTTGAGTTTGCGTCTCAATCTTATCTCTCTTGGGGGTGGTGTTTGGGACATGGAGTCGATTTTGGGGTTGATAGTAAGGTTGAAGTCGCCACTCCATATTAACTTAGTGTAATTCAGGGGGATAAGAATATCACAGACTGATAGGAAGAAATCGATTGGATTTTCGTTTGGCACGTATGTGTTAACGATGCAGAGTTTATCATTGTAGAGTTCTTCCATGAGGATTAGGTATCGACCTTGGTCATCTATTATGAAGTCATTTAGGTGGAGACTCCTCTGCTTTTGCTAATATATTGTGCAGGATAATGGGTTAGGTATCAGGGATTAAAAAAACTTGGGCTTGATGTGGTCGAGAAGTGGGATTCTTGTATGCATATGTCTGGCTTATGCCTTTCGTAGTCTATAAAGGCCTTTCGACGTTTGCTTGGGGAGTTGAGGCCTCGGACATTATGGCTTAGTACTCTACACATGGTTATTTAACGGGATAGGTGAGCTGGTGTGAGCGCATAGGTTGTGAGGTCTGTTTTTTAGGGATGTGGTGTGATTTGGTACATAAATTTGAGTAGTGGTGGTGGTACCCCGTAACATCTTAACTATTAAGAAAACTTGACTTAACTTTTGTATATGACAAAAACATCAGTAGAACAACAAAGATGTGATAGGGGTCCTTATAGGGGACCATCCGGAATAGCATATACCAGTTGGACAACATGTTGTCCGTGGTGGGAATAGTGATATTATTGGGAGATAGGTTGTTTAGGCCGCATATTTTGCAACTCAAAAATCAACTCTTAATCTATAGCGCTAACAAACAGGTTAGACTATCCTTTGGTTTAAGGGAAACTCAGAACGTCTTGTCTTTTCCAATGTAGCTGTAAGGAAATTATCCATCACAGCTCCATAATGGAATCGGTGGGATCAAAACGGATCTGGTACTGGGTCTTCGGCGTCTGTTTTCCCAGAGTCTTTCTGGGCGTTGGGAAAATTCGGGTTGATGTCTTGGCGTTGTGGAATCTTCCAGTGGGATATTTGCTGCTTGGAGTATTTCTTGTCCTTCCGCCAGTGTGCGAATGATATGTACTTAATCTTCTATCTTAAAGGATAGCATAAATGGGAAGCCCCATCTATATCGTAGTTGAGCTTTTTGTAGTGCCAGAGTAACGGGGCGCAGTCGTCGTCTGCGCTCAAGAGTGGATTGTGCTAGGTCCGCGAACAGCTGCACTCCTTGTTCAGTTCCCGAGATTGGGGACATATTTCTGGCTGCTGCCAGGATCATGTCTCATGCTTCTAGGTAGTGTAATTTTAGAATAATGTCCTGTGGTTGATTCGGGTTGCAGGGTTTGTTAAGGGCTTTATGAATGCGGTCCATTCTAAAAAGGTTTGGGTCTGTTCGCGGTAGTATGGCTTGGAAAATATTTAATGCTGTTTCTTTTAGTGAAGTAAAGCGTTCTGGTAACCCTCTTTTGCGGAGATTCGCTCTTCTTGATCTGTTCTCTTGGTCTTCCAGTTTAAGTTCTAGTTGCTGAATTTTCTCTTGGTTCTCTTTGATGAGGTTTCTATCAAGATCTATTGCTTCTATGATTTCGTCAGTTTTGTTCTCAATCTCGTCTCTTTGACCCAGTTCCTAAATTTGTTTGGAGAATTCAGAAATAGACCCCAGCAACTCTTTTTTTTGAATAGGTGCTGTATGTTTTCGTATAAATCTTTAATATTTTGGCTTGACAATCGCAGATTATTTTGGAGTCGGTTTGGTGGGACCTGGTCGTTATTTTGTGATGTGGTTGGATAGTCATGGTCCTGGGTCTCCATCTCTAAGGTTTGTGAGGGGCGGAAGATTTTCGGTATTGGTTTGGGTAGCGCACGCTGCGGGGTTGTTTTAGTATATTTCCCGTACTTTGGCATATTAAAAGCTTATGTTGGAGGAGATCTGGTATTTCGTAGATTGATGAGTTGCAGCTTGATGAACTCACTTTCCACCTAATGGTCGGAGGTCAGTATAGTGTCATTGAGCCTCCGAAAATGTGTCTACTGGGTAGATGGTATCTTGACTACACCATTTGGCGAAGTTTGGTGATAGTCTTTCATTAATAGCAGAAAAAGTGTCCCTTGTAAATCGCGGGACACGTGTAGTTTTAAGATTTGTCTGGATACACAGTGGGCTAGTTCACTGCAGTAGTTGACAGAGGTGGAGAGTAATCTTAAATATTGCGGCTTTCTTTTGGAATTTTCTCAGGCCCTTGTCGCTTAATGGGCCCTGGCGTGGGGCTTATTCTGTGGTGTGCCCCTAGCTCTTGTTGGTGCAGTGGTGTGAGCTGCTGGGGGGGGGGGGGGAGGGGGGGGAAGCCTTTTGGCGAGGGGAGGCAGAGAAACCTGGTTTTTTGATTTTTTTAATGTAACTCCTCTGCTTAAGTTATCACCTAGTCTCTGGTGGTGTTTCAGGGGGAATGGGATGTGTGGCGAGTGGGGGGCTGTTCTAACACTCACCAGACTCACCGATGTCTGTAGGATGCTTCTTCAGCTGCAGGAACGTGAGGTAGGGGGGGAGGGGGTTCTCCCCTCACCCCCCGATCACCGGCGGTGTTATGGGCCAGGGTCTCCGGATCTGTAGAGCACGTCGGCAATATTTGGGGGGGCCATCCGTTAGGTGCCGCTGCTGTTGGTCGGTCTTCTCTTCCTCCCTTGGGGTCCCTCGCCGGCGCCTCTCACCTACCGGGCGATGGTATTTTCCCGGTCCTACGCGTTTTACCGCCCCCCTTTACGGCCACTTCTCCCCTCTCCTCCAGACAGCGGTGTTGTGTTTCGGGTCCCTCTCGGGCCGCCTCGGATCTTTCTCTGTTCGTGAGAGTTGCGGGAAGGCTTCGCTCTCCCGCTCTGAGTCGTTCCGACGCTCGTCCCGGTAGCGGTGTCCGGTCTTCCCTTCCCTGAGCGCGGGTCCTCCGTTGCCAGGCTCCATTTTGGTCGCGCCTCCCGCTGGACTTCCGGACGGCCGGGCCTTCAAACTTCAGGCTGCGGCTGTGGTCGCTCAAGTAGGCCGCAACTTTTTCTGGCGTCCACAAACCCGTGGAAGGGCTCAATCTGGGCCTCTCGATGAGCGGAGACTAGCTAGAGGGCTTTCGGGTGTTTTGGAGCCAATCTAAGCCGCCGGGGATCGCTCAGGTAGGGTCTTGTAGAGGAGCACAGAGGAGTGTGTCCGCTCCGACTTCTCTTTAGGCCACGTCCCTTCATCAATAAGCTCCCTCGGTCAGATAAGGCTGCAGTTGTGGCTATGATGGCAGCCTCTGTCACTTCCTGCCGGCTCTCACACTGCTGCTACCTGCACACAGATGCTGCCCCTTTTCACCGCGGTGTCACTCACTCTTGTGATGCAGCACACACACTATGTTGACAAACGTATTCGCCCCCACCAATCATGCGCTGTCTAGTGAAGTGGATATGCAAATTGGATGTGTGCATTAGCTATAAAAAGGAGAGTATCTCACAGGCAGATCCCAGTACAGAAAACATCAGAATTCCACCAGCTGTAGAGCCGACAACGGGGTCTGGTGGGGGATGTCACCAATCAGTAATAGCCATCACAAAGCTTTTGGACCTTTCAGGCCGGGTTACAACACTGTATTCATGGCGGAAATCTCACAGTACGGCTGCAGCAAAAAAAACAAACGCAAGATTTCCGCCGGAAAAGCGCTGCTTCAAAACCCACAGCATTTAGCCACAGGTATTTGGAGCGGCTTGGCCGCATGCTTTTCCGTTGCTGCCCACGCTCCCATAGAGGAGAGTGCGGCTGCAACTGGGGAAGGGGAAAAAAAAAAAAGTACATGCTGTGGTCCGCGAATCCGCAACGGATTTGCCGCCCCGCATTGACTAGATTTCTTAGAAATTTCGTCCACATAGCTGGCTAATCTCAGGATTAGCAGCAGGCGACAGAATTTTTGTGGCAAATCCGACCTGTGTGAACCCAGCCTTAAAGTCCACTGTGTGAAGTTCAGCCATGTTCAGGGAAACCCCGTAAACTGACGAAATGTGGATAAGGCAGCCTTTTATGAGCTGTAGAAGCATAGTACATCTGACAACACTCAGGAGGCCTAATAGAACATCCATGAGCACAAGAACCATCCATAGGGAACCACATGCGAAAATGTTACTATGAGCCGCTGCACACAAGCCCAACAAAGCAGTGAATGCACAGCGGCACCTGCGATGCTGCTGGGAGTATCCTTCTTTGACTGTAAATGACTGGAAGTAAAAGTTGTGTATGACTGAATCCCACTACACCATCTTCTAATCGGATAGCCCCACTTGGGTGTGGCGATTGCTTGGAGAGTGGTTTCTTTCAACTGCATCATCGCTGCAGTGAAGTTTGGAGGAGGTTCTGTTATGGTGTGGGGGTGTTTCTGCACTGACAGAATTCTCAGCCCAACAAAAGTTTCAACTGACAGGCATGTCAACTGGCACTCACTTTTAATTTGCTTTTCCATGGACCCATTCAACATATGGAACGTGAGATCCACAATGTGAACAGAGCTTTACAGTCAACTTCTCTTAAGATAACATCTTCGCAATGAGTAAATGGCAAGATTTAGATCCTCAACATTCCTCTGAATGTTCATTAGTCCAACAACTCTGTGGTGTTAAAAAAAACAAAAAAAAGGAAAAAAAAAAAAACAAGTTACCTAGCAAAAAAAAAAATGCTGGCTAATTGACTGTAAAGCAATATTTGCAAATACCATCTTATCGGTTATCAGATCTAATTCCAGACACAAGTGCACGCCCAAAGCAGGTGCAGCGAAACAGTCTCTTCAGTCCCGGCATCAAAGAGAATACTGTTCCAGCACTTTTACATAATAAAAACAACATTATTTAATCTTGACAGATAAAATCATCATGAGTGTGAAGTAAAAAAGATGGAAACATTCTTGTACATTTCAAGCCATAAGAAAGTGACCTTTAACTCCTTAACGACCGTCCATGTGTCTTTTGATGGCAACCTTTAAGGGGCTATATTCTGTGGCTCAGTTTTTGGATGGCACATGCATCAGAAGCCTAGCATGGGTCTCCCAGATGACAGCCAGGCACTTGCTCTATCCAACTTGAAACCTCAGATCCCCTATTAACTCTTAACACGCCACAGTCAATGTAAACCACATGTAAAAGGCTGACAGGGAAGGGGGGGCTCACTCTGTCCCTCATTGAGAGGAAAGAGGGGTGGAGCTAACACAATGGTTCTAGAAGCTTGGGTTTGAGATGAATATCTAGAAGCCAAAAAGTCTCAGATGGATAGTGGATACCAACCAGAAGAACCCACCAACAGTGGGTGTGCCAAAAATGTGACGAACAAAAGGTGAGGTGGGGGGGGGGGGGGAGGTGCAGAACATCCCACAAACTGGTGGATAGGCATGACCCTCTAAAGCACTTGTTTACATCCTACCACTTAATTATTGAATAAATTAAGAACCAGCATAAGATACGTGTTTTGGGGTGAAACCCATCATTAGTCACGCTGGGTAGAACTAATACACGAGATACATTGTAATGGAATTAATTGTAACATACCATAGATTCGTTACAAGAGTATAGGCAGGAAAGGCTTCCACTAGTAAAGGCCATTAGCTTAAAGTAGTCTTTAGTGCAATAACCATTGCATCTAAATGCACGGACATTGTTCCGTTTTCGTGCACGAGTCGTTCCTCGCTTAATTCTAGTTTTCTTGAATTATTACAGTCGGCATCGCTGATAAGATTCTTACAGCCCGTGTCCCGCTGGTAGTTCACAGCGAGACATGAGCTGCAATCGTGGAGAATACAGCTGTTTTCTTATGCAGAACAGCCGTATTGTTCGCCGAGCAATAGCAGGAGTCTCCCGCTCCGCCTGCATAGCTCTTAAGTAGTTACTATAGACTATGCAAAGATGACCGCTTAAAACGGTCACTGAAAGTATCGTTTAAGAGCGTTTTGAGCGATCTGTCAGTGTAAATGGGGTTTGATGGTGTCCCCTGCCACGCATTTTTCAGCCACTGGTAAATCATTACCGACCCACTCATTTCATTTTTGTTTCTCTTTTCTTGCTTTGCTCCATTTCACTTTTTCCCATAAGCCATCTCATAAGTGTATTAGAATGATGCCAAGTACCTAGTGGGGCAATTTAAAAAAAAAAAACCACAACATACATATATGGTATAGCTGCATTTGTAGTGACCCTGACCAAAAAAAGTCAGTACATTAACCCCGAAAAGTGCCAGGCAAGAAGAAAATTACAAAATTCATGGTGAGAAACAGGAATTTTTCTTACCGATAAGTCCCTTTCTTGAAGGCATCATGACAGCATACACTGGAGGTTGCTCACCTGCTGACCTGAAGGGACAGGAAAAGGCAGAGCATAAAAGGAACCTCCCCTCCACCAAACCCCAGTGCGTTCCAAATAACCACAGTGACAGAATACTTAACCAAAAGGTGTATTTTAATTGGCATCACACACCTCAGACAAAGAAATCATAAGCATACACATTACCTCATGTGTTACACAAAACAAGGATAACCAGGTCGGTAGGGAAGGGAGGGGAGCCCGTATGCTGTCATGATGCCTTCAAAAAAGGGAATTATCGGTAAGAAAAAGTCCTGTTTTCCGTCCGACATCATGACAGCATACACCTGGGGGAATACCAAGTAACTGGCATGGGCTTTTTTAGGGAGGGATTACTGCTTAAAGCACCTTCCTCCCGAAGGTTGCATCCTGACTACATTTAATGTGCAGCCTGTAGTGTTTAATAAAGGTATGGCCAGAAGTCCACGTGGCTGCGTTACAAAATCTGCTCGATTGATGTGTGCGATCTTTCTGCCCAAGAAGATGCCACTGCTCGCGTAGAGGGGGCCTTCAATCCTTCTGGAGGAGGGATGCCCTTGGCCTTGTAAGCCACCTGGACAGCTCTCCTGAGCCACCGGGCGATCGCATCTTTAGAAGCCTGCCCCTGAAATTGAACGAAAAGTTTGTCTTTCTGAAACTTTTAGTCGCCTCAAAGTACGCTAGTACAGCTCTTTTGATGTCAAGATTATGGAGCCTCTGCTCCTTTTCGTTTTTGAACTTGTCAGAAGGCTGGAATGACTTTCGGCTGGCCTCTGTGGAAATCTGACAAGACTTTAGGCTGGAAGGACAGGTCTAAAGAAAATACAACTTTGTCTGGGTGAATAGTCATATATGGTGCCCTTTGTGAAAGGGCCTGGATTTCACCCACGTGTCTTGCCGACGTGACTGCCACAAGGAGGGCTACCTTATACGTCAGCAAGGCGATGGATAGATCCCTAATAGGTTCGAACGGTAGATCGCAGAATGCCTGAAGGACTATGGTCAGATCCCAGGGGGGTGCCGTAAGCCTTTTAAATGGATGAAATCTACACGCCCCTCTAAGAAATCTCCTAATCCACCTGTGATCAGCAAGCGCGAGATCAAAGAATGCCCCTAAAGCTGCCACTAGGACTTTGAGGGTATTCGGACTCAACCCTTTATCCAGGCCCGCCTGGAGAAAATCTAGAACTTTAAAGATGTCTGGCTGAACTGCTGGATGTCCTGGCCTATCCACTGAGAATTTTTTCCAGACTTTGGAATAATTTTTTTTTTTGTCGAGGGCTTAAGGACGTTGCTAATCGTAGAAATTACATTAGGAGAAAGACCCTTTCCTAAGAATTTTACCCGTTCAAGATCCAGGCCGTAAGCCTGAACTTGTGAAACTCTGAGTAAAGAAGAGGCCCCTGCAGCAATAGGTCCCGTCTTGGCGGAAGGTGGAAAGGCTCTCCCAATGACAGATCTCAGGAGAGGAAACCAAGGTTTAGAATGGACAGGCTTGACTGCAGTAATTTCCTTAGGAGGAGCGGAATCAATGGTAAAAGGGGGAAAAGCGTAAGCTATGTCCCAAACCCAGGGGTGAGAGAAGGCGTCCGTGCCTAAGTTTTGTTTCTGAGCCTC
The DNA here is from genome assembly GCF_035609145.1 of Eleutherodactylus coqui. Lineage (NCBI taxonomy): Eukaryota > Metazoa > Chordata > Amphibia > Anura > Eleutherodactylidae > Eleutherodactylus > Eleutherodactylus coqui. The sequence goes on along the minus strand of NC_089843.1, from coordinate 174,824,342 downwards.
GGGAAAAGAAAAGCCGGCAATTCGTATTTGTTCTTGACGCAAATAGGTCTATTTCGGGTACCCCCCATTTTGTCACGAGTAGGTTAAACACCTCGGGATGGAGTTCCCACTCTACTGGGTCCACTTTCTTCCTGCTTAGAAAGTCCACGGCTGAATTCTCGGCTCCTTTTTGGTTGCGAGTTCCACCCACTGAAGGATCCTTCCCGCCAGCTGCTGCAGTAGAGGATTCCTGGTGGTACCCTGGTGGCGAATGAGCGACACTGTCATATCTGAAAAGATCCTCACATGCTTCATCCCTAAGAGCGATTGCAGGCTATGTAGGGATTTCCACACAGCATTAAGTTCTCCAAAGTTAGATGAACCAGATCTCTCATGAGGGTCCCATGTACCCTGTATATGGCTCCCTTCAAAGTGGGCCCCCACCCTCCCTGTATATGGCCCCCTGTAAAGTGGGCCCCCCCACCCTTTGGCGCTGGTATTCGTTGTAATTATTGCAGGGTCCAAGTTCCATTCGGATGCCCACGAAAGGTTGTCCGATGACAACCACCAGCGGAGTCAAGATCTGGCTTTAGCAGAAATAGAGATTGTCTGGTCAAGTGAGAACTGTAACTTCTCCAGTCACTCATCCTTCAGAATTGGGACATCGCGGCTATAGAACTGGGCCCAAGGAACCACACCAATAGATGAAGTCATTAGCCCAAGGATCAGCATTGCTCCTTTTATTGTTACTCTAGATTTTTTATATAGAGCGGAACATTCCTCTAAAATGAGCCGTTTCCTTAGAGGAGGAAGGGACGAACTTTGGAGACCGGAATCCAAAATAACTCCCAGGAATAATTTCCTGGTTTCTGGTTCCATGTTGGATTTCAGATTAATGATCCAACCCAGGTCCTTAAACAGTTGAAGCGTGGAACCCAAGTGTGACCTCAGTATGGTGCCGGATTCCCCGACTAACAGATAACAGTCCAGGTAGGGGACGATAACCCCACGATTGCGCAAAAAGGCTACCATTTCTATCACCACTTTGGAAAAAAAACGTGGGGCAGAGGAGATTCCAAATGGGATGCAAATAAATTGAAAGTGACAGATTCCCGCTTCCATTCTCAGTGCAAACCTCAAGAACCTTTGCGAGTTGACGTAAATAGGGATGTAAAAATAAGTATCCTTTAAATCGATCGTGGCCATGACACTATCCCTAGCAATTAGGGAAGCTGCAGTTTTGATGGTCTCTATTTAAAATTTTCTATACACAATGAATTTATTCAATTCTTTGAGATTGTGCGGTGGGAGTCATCTGGTTTGGGAACCAGAAAAAGGTGGGGGGTGGGGGGGAATAAAACCCCTTCCCTAGTTCGCTCTTGGGGACAGGGATAACCACGCCGAGATACAGCAGGTTCTGAACACCTTTCAATAGAGCCTGCTCTAGGACTGGAGACTGGACCGAGGTTAAAATAAATCTATCAGGGGGGCGAGATTCTAGTTCGATCTTTTACCCCTCTGCCACCAGGTGTAGAACCCATTCATTATTCGTTGTTACGCCAACTAGTAGAAAAACGAGCCAGTCTACCGCCCACTGCGGGCTGAGGGACAACGATAAGTCTTACCCCTTCCGCCCTTCGGATACGACCACCTTCCGGTCTTTCCTTTCCAAGCGTACATTGTAGACGAGGGGCATGGAGTGAAGGGTCTTTTGGGTGTTCTGATGGCTGGCAGTCCCTGGTTCTTGTTAGCTGCTTTTTCCAGCAGGCAATCCAGGTCCGGTCCAAAGAAGCGTGCACCCCCCGAAAGGGTAGGGTACACAGCTTATTTTTGGAGGTTATGTCCCCCGACCACTCCTTTACCCAAACTGCCCTTCTGGTGGTGTTGGATAGGGCTGCCATGCGGGTTCCGAAGCAGATAGTCTCCATAAAGCATCCCCCAGAAAACCCTTTGCCAACTGGAGCAGAGGGATGCCGCCCGCAATCTCTTCCCTAGAGGCTTTTTGGTCAACTAAGGACGCAAGCTGATCCAGCCAGACTGCCATGAAGCGATCCATAGAAGTGGCCGCGATGTTAGACTTTATAATAAGACTGGACATTGAGATGGACCAGGACTTCCACATGGTCATATCCACTTTGTTGTCCATTGAGTCCTTTAAGTGGGACGTATCTTCAAATGGTCAGAATTTCACAGCGGCAGTGTGGGTCTAAGAATTGTACATATCGAGAAGCTTACTTGGTTGGACCTTAAAGAATCCTAAAATATAACTTTTATTCTAATTAATTAAAAAGGTATAGAAGGACAAACATATACATGTATTTACAAAAAGAGAAAGGATTGTTGAAAATAATCCGTTTAGAGCCCCTAAAGCACTAAGATAACGAGTGATTTGGTTAAGTTCCAACGGTGGGCGCTCAACCAACTAGTTCAATCAGTCCAGAACCTAACAGATATCTTGGTTATTTACAGTGATTACAGCGCAGGTGTCTACCCGATAGCTGGGTGACTACTACAAAGAGACCTGGACGGCAAGTTTAGCCCTACGCGTTTCCCCCATTAAAGGGTTCCTCAGGGGCAAGAAAAATTGGATGATTACAGTCGTAATGAACCGGATAGTGGCTTAGAAGATTAATCTATAGAGAGATTAGCTTTAGTTAGACCAGATAGTGGCTAAAAAAGTTGCATATCTGAGTAAGAGGATAATAGCAATCCAAATGTAGAGTCGGACTCTGACACAGCCAGAGCAGACCTTCTTGTAACCCCTGAGGACCCTGGTTGGAGGTCCGAGAGGGAGGACTGTACTTCTTCCCGGACGACCGACCGAATTGCGGACACGAGGGAAGATTTTTCCTTCTGCAGAACCTTTGCTGAACAGGAAGCACATAACGTTTTAGAGTAGGAGTCGTCAAGCACACTGGACACACTTTACTTCTCCTCCTAGCCTCCCCAGGTTTTTGAGTATCCCTGTCCTGAAAAGACAAGGGAGAACTCTGTTAGTAAGGAAGTGTATGTAGTGCAGGTGTCTGTAGGTTGGCCCACTGGACCACTTAAAGTTTGGAGACTCTCTGGCCGACATCCTGCGCTTGTGGGATCAACTCCTGTACTTAGGATCAATTCCCAGAGTGAAAAAAGCACCAGCCGTCTTCTCCTGGGGCAGGGGAGCTTTATATTTTGAATCTGATGTCAAGCCGCGCCCCCTTCACGCTCTGTCGAGGCCACGCTCCCTTGCAGAGCATCTGACGTCGCTCATCCTGCGCTCCGTCGAGGCCACGCCCTTTTGTGAAGCACTGCTACCCAGACAGGACCCAGAGACTGCGGCCGCCGCCTGAATGACAGCTGCGGTGGTGCTGGAAAGTCCTTCCTTGGACCCAGGCCCACACATTCCCCGATTAGCACCCATATGAGGTACTTCCCACTGGGGTAACCGGGGCTGCCAGAAGAGATGCCGCTACCAAGTCCTGGAACCTCCGGCATAGGACAGCATCGCTGGAGCTCTGCCGCTGCTGTCCTGGAGGTACAGGAAGAGCACTGGTGTTTGGTGGAGGGGAGGTTCTTTTTATGCTCTGCCTTTTCCTGTCCCTTCAGGTCAGTAGGTGAGCAGCCTCCAGCATATGCTGTCATGATGTCGGAGGGAAATAGCTAATTTTGCATACCTCACCTTACAACAAAAAAAAATAGAATGATCAAAAACGTCGCATGGTTCATCAAATATAACAATTAAAAAGTGCAAATCCTGCAATCAAAACAAAAACCTTTCACTGCACCGCTGACAAGAAAACCAAAAACCCAGAGAGGGTAGGATTGGAGTGGAGGTGTTATGACCATTGATTCTTTGGCGTCAATTTGAACACTGTATAAGGCGGCAGGGCCCAGCTCTGAGTCTCGCCATGCCCCATTCCCGAGGGCTTCCTGGGGGAGCTCCAGAGCCCTCTCTATAGGTGCCCTGTGGCCACCCAGGCCTTAAATCTTTCAGAAGCTCTGAAGGTAGACCACGCCTGCCAGGTATGATGGAATCTTACCTGGGAGTCGCTCTCCTCTGCTCCCATCTCGTCGAAACGCATGAGATCATTTAACTCTTCTACCCACATCCCTCTCGAGGGGGGGGGGGGGTTTCCAGAGTCTAGGGATGACTCTTCTGGTTGCTAGCAAAAAGAATCTCAAAACATTTCGCTTGATATTTTTGATGGAACCTGGGAGGACTGAGAGGAGGGCCATCTCCTGGGTGAGTCTTAGCTGTGATTTGCAGATGTGGTTATATAAATCGGTAATTTCCCCCCACAAGGCAGCCACTCCAGGACAGTTCGTTGGTGGTGTCTGTGGGAAAATTTTGTGTAGGTGATCAGGAGTTCTATACCACCTACCCAAAATTTTGAAATTTAGATCTTGAGCCTTACCGGCCAAAGACATTTTGTGACAGTGTCCAGGCTCTCTCCCAGTTCTCTTTCGGTAGACTGTGACCCAGTTCTTTTTCCCAGGCTTCTATGTATGTGAGGCTTTGGTCCTCTGCCTCCCGATTCAGCATCAGCTTGTATATAGTTGATATCGTATGTGTGTGTTTGAGGACATGACCATTTGTTCAAAGGGCGTAAGAGCCCCCGTTAGGTTCACAGGAGGCGCAAGGGACCCCACAAACCCCCTCAACTGAAAACATTGTAGCCAATATCGGGGAGCAGATCCTCCATCACCTATTATTTCAGTGAATGGTTTCAAGCTCGTGTTGGACATGACGTCTCTGATTCGGGGTATTGGTGTAGTCTGTAACCCTAATATGGGCGTTCCCCCTAGCGTTGTCTCGAATTGTGGGTTTGTTATGAGAGGTGTTAGTGGGCCGGGGACTGAGAGCATGCCTTCTTTATGCCTGAATTCTGTCCAGGTCTTAAATAATTCCCCTACAAACGGAGATATGTCGGGGATCTCTTATGAGTCTAGATGGGATCCACGCTGTTCCTCGGAGGGTCCCAGAGCCCAGGGAGTGTTCCGCAGTGACCCAAAGTTTGTGGCTGTTTTCTTTGAGTAGGTCTAGCACACAATTTGTGAGGCAGGCTTTATAGTAGAGATTGAAATTGGGCAAGCTCAGGCCCCCTTTTTCCTTTTGTCTGGTGAGGAGTGAGTAGCGTAGGCGTGGCTTCTTTCCCTTCCAGACAAACGCCGTGATGAGGGTCCGGAGGCGTTTTAGATAGTAATTTGGGAGTTTCACCGGGACCGTCTGGCATATATAAAGAACTTTTGGGAGAAAGTCCATTTTGATTATGTTGAATCTGCCACTCCAGGACAGAAACAGGGAATTCCATTTGTTAAGATCCCTTTCTAGTTCCGACAGGAACGGAAGAAAGTTCAGCTTTAAGGCCTGCGTAGTGTCTGCTGGGAGCTGGATGCCCAGGTATTTTATCGAGGGCCGTTTCCATCTGAATGGGAATTGCGCCTCCAGCTGTGATGCCTCAGTCTGCGGCAGCGTCACGTTCAGGATCTCTGATTTTTGGGCGTTTACTTTATAGTTACTTACTCTACCGAAACGTTTGAACTCTTGAAGGATTACGGGTAGTCCTACGCGCGGGTTGGACAGATATAGTAGCAGGTAGTCTGCGAACAGGGCCATCTTTTGCTCAACTTTCCCAGTCAAGATCCCCCTAACAGCCATTTTGACAGATCGCGTTAGCTAGTGTTTCCATCGTTAGAACGTATAGAAAACGGGGAGAGGGGGCAGCCCTGCCTGGTCCCGTTTGTTATTTGGAAGGCGTCCGACAGGGATCCATTTACCCGAATCATGGCTGTGGGGTTTCGGTATAGGGCCATGATTCAGTCTTTTGTCCTCGGGACTACCCCTATTTTATCTAGTGTGGCCGCGAGAAAGAGCCAGCTGACCCTGTCGAACGCCTTCTCCACGTCGACCGCCAGGAGGCATTGCGGGTCGCCCATCCCTTGCTCTGGCAATCAATGAGAGGGTTCGGACCGTATTGTCCCTAGCCTCTCGGCCGGGGACAAACCCCACTTGCTCCCCATGTATCAGCAACGGTATGGTATTTTGAAGACGCGTGGCTATCAATTTAGCGAATAGCTTTATATCTATGTTAAGAAGTGATATGGGTCTATAACTGCCGCAGACCGAGGCATCTTTCCCTGGTTTTGGAATAAATGAGATGTGGGCCATTCAGGAGTGTGTCGGGAACGGGCACCCTTGTTCCACCGCATTGAAAGCTTTAAGAATTAAAGGGGAAATTTCTCCTCTGAAGATTTTGTAAAATCTGGCTGTAAAGCCATCCGGGCCAGGGCATTTCCCCACTTTCAGCTCTTTGATGATTTTTGTGCGCTCCTCCTCACCAAAATATTTGTCCAGGTCCGTTGCCTCCTCAACTGTCATTCTTTTGGGGGCGTTTGAGGTCAAATAGGCCTCAATCTTGCCATCTAGTCCCTGGGCATCGGACTGCGCTTGGTCTCTGATGTTGTATAATTTAGAGTAATATTTTTTGAATTCTTCTAAAATGTCCGTTGTGGCGTGCACGTGGCCTCTGCCCTCAACCTTTAATTTGGTGACGTGTGCGGGGGAAGTTCTAGGGTGGAGGGCCTTGGCCAGCCAGCTTCCACAATTGTCCGAATATTTGAATGTCCCTCTACGTAGCTTATCTCTGTGTGCTAGTGAACGTTGGTCGAGTATTTTGAGAATTTGCTGAAGTACGGGGGAGATTTCGGCTTTAAGCACATCGCTTTGGGATTTTTTGTTGGCCTCTTTGTTTTGCAAGTTTGAAATGGTAGTTTCGTCGAGTTTTCTTTTTTATGTCTGGAGCCATATGAAATTAAGATTCCCCGAACCACACATTTTAATGCTTCCCATTGGACGGGGGCGGACGTTTGGTCACTCTGGTGGTCCGCTATGAATCCAGCGATTGCTTCCTTAATGTCTGAGACACAAAGGGAGTCACGGAGCAAGTTATCATTTCGTCTCCACGAGGTGATCCCCGCGCGAGTTGGCCGCACCAAAAACCCTCCGTAGACTGGGGTGTGGTCTGACTAGATAGTAGCCCAGGGAGCAGTCCAGCAGTCCCTGTGAAACCAGGAGCATGTCTATTCGTGTGTATGTATTGTGAACTGTTGAGTGAAATGTGTAGTCCCTGGTCCCCGGGTGAAGGATCCTCCACAGATCCACCAAATGTAGGGCGTTTAATGTTTTTTTAAGTCGCTGTAGTGCTGATCGGGGTACAGAGGTCCTACCTGATGAAGAGTCTATTTCTGGGTTCAGTACCAGGTTCCAGTACCCGCCCAGGATGATTTTGGATCTGCTGGCGAAATTGGCCAAATTCTTTAAGATCTTGATAGCAGCTGGCACTTGTTCCTGGTTGGGAAGATAAACATTAGCCAGAGTATACAACATGTTGGACATTTCTATTTTTAGGAAGATAAATCTGCCCTCCTGATCTGTTGCAGAGTCTATTACATTATATCTAAGGTTTCTGTGCAGGGCGATAGACACCCCTCCCACCTTCTTCGTGGGATGTGGGCTATGGAACCATGTGGGGAATAATTTGGAGCCTGCCTTAAAGTGGGTTTCCTGGAACATAGCTACCTGAATTCTTTTCTTGTGGAGGTGGTAAAGTATCTGGCTCCTCTTGAGGGGGATGTTTAGGCCCTTGGCGTGGTAGGTACTAAATGTCAGCTCAGCCATGGTAGTCTTCGATCTTGTGGCGCCATCCCGTGTAGACCCCACCACCCTTCACGTTGGGGGGAGATTTGGGAAAGGGGGGCGGGAGAGAGGTAAATCAAGCAAGAACAAAAACAACAAGAACAAATAATTCGTATCAAACTGGTGTACTATCATTTCCCAATAGTTTGCGAGGGCTATCTGTGCCATCGCTTTAAGCTATAGGGCGAGAACTAACACACTTGCGAGCTTTCGCTCCCACCCCCTATGGTATCAAACATTTTGTAATGCGTTTGGTTTCCAAAAAACCCCCCAGAACCCCAAGGTAGTCCCGGTCTCGTCTGCTCCTATGCTCCCCTCTGCTGGACACGCGCACGGGCGCTAAATGTTCTTTTCAGGTTGGTTTTGTCGATTTGGGCTTCTGTGAATCTCGCATCTCCCGAGATCTCTCTGCGTCGTCTTGATCTGCATTCTACTGTCTGCCATTCGGGTCTTGGAGGGGGGGGGGGGGGGTTGGGAGAGAGGATGATTTGGGCCAGTCCGGCAGAGACACGAGTGGCAGCTTAAAAGTCCCGAGGAAGTTGGGCAAGTCACCGAGGCTTCGGAATGTAGCTGATTTGCCTCCTTTGTTGGCATGGAGTTGAAATGGAAATCCCCACCAGTTGACGATTTCTTTTTCCCACAGTAGTGAGTCGGGGCTTCAGTGCTTTTCTCAGCTGGAGAGTGCGTCGTGATAGGTCTGTTAGGACCATTAGCGGAGCTCCTCTGTATGTCAGATAATCTTTTCTGGCTTGGCGGAGGATTTGTTCCTTTAAGTTGTAAAAGTGCACTCTGCATATGATGTCTCTCGGTCTGTTCGGGTCGGTGGGTTTGGGTCCCAGCGAGCGATGGATTCTGTCTATTTCTATTTATGCGTCTGGGGGACGCTGTAGCAAGTTATTGAAGAACTCTCTCGCCCATTTGCTCAGCTGAGTATTATCAATTTTCTCTGTGAGGCCTCTGATTCTTATATTGCTCCTTCAGTGGCGATTTTCCAAATCGTCGATCAGGTTATATAGTTCAGAGATTTGCTGGGAATGTTGCGTGAGCTCATGGGCATGGTCGTTGATGGTATTAGACACTAACTCTTGCTCGCCTTCGATTTCTTCTATTCTCTGGCCCATGTGGCGTGTATCTTGTTGTAACGCGGCGATGTCGTTTTTGTGCGATGCTTCCAACTTTTGAAAAAGGCCGTTAATTTCACTTTTGGTGGGGAGGGCTCGGAGGTGTTCCTTCCAATCCCATTTCCCGGGGGGGGGGGGGGGGGGTCTCGAGGGCAAGGGGCTTATTCCTTCGCTCCTGTTCTTTTTTGTAGCGGTGTGCTGTGTGGCACTTGCAGCTGGTATTGGGGGCGAGGGTGCGGAATCTTCTGCGCTGGACCCTTCTGTAGCGCTTGTCTCGTTTGCGGGCTCTCTTCCCTCTGGGCCACTATGATCAACCCTCCTCTGTGGGGGTCTCTGAGGTCAAGGGGGCTTCTGGACATGAGGGCTACTTTCCCCCTGCTGCATTGCTCCTTGGGGGTTCTCTCCCCCCTGAATTCTGCTGTTGCGGGATCTTCTGCCTCACTATCCCTCGGGCCCTGGGCTTGGGTGTGGGGTTGTCCCTCTTGGGTCATGGATTTAGGGGCCATGGGAGTGCAGTTCTTACGCCATTCTGCCATCCACTGCTCTGCCTCCGCCGCTGCCAGGAGTTCCTGCATACTCGTCTCGGCTACTCCTGGTCTCTGGGCTGCCGCGGCTTCCATCCCTGGCTCCGTGCTTCCTGCAAAGCCGGCACCTGCCGGCGCCTCTTCCACGTGGGCGGCTTTCTTCAGTACCGGCGGCGCCATCTTGGCCGCAGCACCTCGCTCCACGCTGTCTCCCGCGCCTCAGAACGCCGACAGTCCGCTCCCCGGGCGAATAGGCGTCTTCCTGTTATGCTCCCGCGTCTTCCCCTTGACCATCGGGCCGGTAAGAGGGGTCTTGGGGTCCTCGCTGGGGCTGGAAACAGGTCATGGGGTCGGGAGTGAAGCGAGTGCACGTCTCAGTCGCTCATCCGCTGGCCACGCCTCCTGAGTTAAGATTTTTTTTAAAAAGGTAAAAGCTGAAAAACCCCCAAAACACCTATATCAATTTGGTATGGGTGCAAACACACTGGCCTGCAGAATGAATTTAACCTTTAGGGCTTATTCCGACGTGCGTATATCGGCTGGGTTTTCACGTCCGGCCAATATACTCTGTCTCTGCAGGGGGAGGAGACGGGCCAGGCGCAGAGCACTGAGCTCCGGCCCCCTCTCCACCATTGGCAACTTGAGTCGGTGGGACGGGGCAGAACTTGGTTCCGCCCGTCCTCCTTTGCAAACAGTGGTAAGGGGCGAAGAGAGGGCGAAGATAGGCCGCCTGCAGACGGGCGGAAGTTCCGCAGTGGGATTTCTGCCGCTGGAAGCCTGCATAGGATTGAGTTAACAAACGTAATTCTATGCAGCTGGCCGCGCAAAATCTCGCGCGGCAAACAAACCGTGGCATGCTCTATTTCTGTGCGGGGCTCGCAGAGAATCCTCGCAGCCGGATCCGACCTGCCCGTCTGCAGGCAGCCATAAGCCGGGAGATCAGTGCACTGCTTCTGACCTGGCCCGTGTCCTCCCACTGCAGAAAGGGACAGTGTATATTGTCGGGCGTGAAACCCCAGCCGATATACGCACGTAGGAATAAGCCCTTATTCTGCACAGCGAATGCCATTCAAAGTAGAAAACATGCCAAAATGGAACAAAAAGCTACCAAAATGTTATAGATTACCAAAAATTGCATAAAAAACTACAGTTTATTATGTAAAAAACAAGCCCTTCTAGAATTCAGTCCGTGGAACAAAAATAGAAAAAACACGCACCCACCCCCCCCGAAAAAATAAAATAAATACATTCGGTATTGCCTGCACTTGTGCTGACCTAGAGAGTATTAGCACATTTTGCATACTAAGGGTTTATTCTGACATGCACATATCGGTGAGGTTTTCACACCCGGCTGATATACGCTGTCTCTGCAGGGAAAGGAGGTGGGCCACAGTGCATTGAGCTCCTGCACCCTTTCTGCCCCTTGCCACTACTTGCAATGGGAGAGAGTGGGACGGAGCTAAATTTGGCTCCGCTCCCATCCCGCGCCTTCCATTGCCAACAGTGGCAGCAGAACCAAAAGACAGAACCAAAATTGAACAGCACTCAATATATTTACTATCAGAGGTATACATATCTATATCAATACTCTAACCACATTAAATAATGCAAGGTTCTTGGTTTATAATTTGATCAAATTACATTGGCCCATCTACCAACCTCCAGGTGATCAAGCAGTGGCGAGGGGCTGAGGGGGGCGGGAGCTCAGTGTACTGCTCCTGGCCCACCTCCTCCCCCTGCAGAGAGGGACAGCGTATATCAGCAGAGCGTGAAAACCTGGTCGATATATGCACGTTGCAATAAGCCCTTAACGCTGGAAAAATAAATTTTACGCCATAAAAATTTCCAAAAGTACAATATATGTATCTAAAAATAATGCCATTAAAAATACAACTTGTCCTGCAAAAAACGGTCCTCAATATAGCTGTAGACTGAAAAATGTTAAAGTTATGGCTCTTGAAATGAGAAGAAAAACCCAGAAAAATTAGTCAAGCCTGTTTGCGCCTTAATGACCAAGGGGTTAACAGTCAAGTTTCCAATACAAGGAGCAAGTTTAAAAACCATAAAATACTCCCCCTATACAGGTGTATGTACTTACACCTGTGGTCACCATCATTAACCCCTAATGCACATGCACTACAGTAATGATCTAGTATACACATCAGCTCCGTATTACCATAGAACTGGTATATACACATCAAAGTAGACCGAAAATTCACAGCCGCTATTCAAAACCAGTATCCAATAGGCTTCTCTGTTTCTATACATGAAGCTGCCAACATATTGCAGCTAGCTCCATATTGCATCAAAAGATATGTTCACCAATAGGTTTCATAAGGCTGGATTCAGACGAACGTATATCGCCTGGGTTTTCACGCCCAGCCGATATAAGTCGTCTCTCTCTGCAGGGGGAGGAGGCTGGAAGAGCCAGGAGCAGTGCTCTGAGCTCCTGCCCCCTCTCCGCCCCTCTGCACTATTTGCAATGGGGAGGGACAGGGCTAATTCACGGAACTTAATCCCACCCCCTTCCATTGAAAATCGTGCAGAAGGGCGGAGAGGGGGCGGGAGCTCAGTTCCTGCTCCTGGCTCTTCCATCCCCCCCCCCCTGCAGATGATGACACCGTATATCGGCTCAGTGTGAAAACCGAGCCGATAGACGGTCGTCTGAATCCACCCTAAGGATATGATGGCAGATCTCACATGTTGTAATTTACACGTGGTGCATGTAACATACACCACATAATTAGTGGAGCAGTTAAATGGGTTTTCCAGCGAAATACTATTGATAACTTATGATAGGTCAACAATAGTTGATCAGCCAGGGTCCTGCAATGCTTTATCGCAATCATAGGTGCTATGGTGCACGCAATCATAGGTGCTATGGTGCAAGTCCCCCACAGGGACATAAGCGTAAAAAGATAAAAATAAATGTCCAAAAAAAAAGTTAAATAAATGTTGTGCTCTCATATTAGCATAAAATTAAAAAATATATAAATACCACATTTGGTATAGTCATATCCGTAACGATGCATACAATAAGTTGAAAACGCTTTTTATCCTGCACAGCAAAAAGCGTAAAAAAAAAAAGGCTAAAAAAATTAGCCTCCCAAAGCACACACACACAAAAAAAAAATGATCAAAAAACCCATGTATGTACACCAAAATGGTACCAATAGAAACTACAGCACGTCTTGCAAAAAATAAGCCTTCACAGAGCTCCATCCATGGAAAAATAAACAAGTTAAAAGGACTTAGAATGCAGCAACTAGGGGGAAAAAAAAATGTAAAAAGAAAAAGCCTAAAACAATTAATTTTGGTATACCAGCCGCAGAAAAAATGCATTATGTCATTTATGTTGCATGATTAACACTGCAAAAAAAACACACGTCCATGGCAAAATTAATGCCTTCTTTCCCCATCAAAAAAAAAAATGAATAAGTCTTACAATGTAGTCTATGCAGCCAAAAATTGCACCACTCTAAACTACAGTTCGACACGCAAAAAACAAGGCCTTCTACTACCGCGTCAACAGAAAAATAAAAGTTATGGCTTTTGAAAAATGGAGATGAAAATCCACTAAAAATCGTTGCGTCCTTAAACCCAAAATAGGCCATGTCATTAAGGGGTTAAACTGGTTGTGGTCCAGCATTGGTTTGGATTCTCGGACACTCGTTTGTCTTTTGGGTTGCTGAGCAAGCAAAGATACAACTGGAAGGGCATCAGGTGGGCATTTTCAGGAGTGATACGATTATCCGTTGGCTGGGATTCAGAGATATGATGTGAGGTGGGTACTTCTAGAGGCAATACGTTTTGCAGGTTTGGACAGGGCCCCACACATCTTAGTTGTACATATTGGGGGGGGAATTATCTGGGTAGTTGGCCAGAAAGTGAGTTGTGCAGGAACTTCCAGCACAAATTTAAGGTAAAGCATATATGGTGATAGTATGGTCTGAGATGCCCTCTAGAAATTTGCAGACGATGACCAGGTCAGACTTGGGTAGCAAGTTGTGCTTGCTGTGGCGGGTGGGATGGTCCTTGGAGGCGTTTTTATATTTGGTCGCAGGGAGTTTGGTGGGTACAGCCTCACCTTTAAGGCTCCGCCCTCCCCTCCTTATGGGGGATCCGGCACTGCCCACTAACGATCAAACATTTGTACCATCTCCAGCAGTCCTGGTACTTTCTGCTACTGTGTACTGAGGGCGGGTGATGGCACTTGGGGAAAGATTGTGACATCTGGTTGTGTCTGCCGGAAGGGGTAAGGAAACAGGGTGGGGTGAGTCAGTAGTGCAAACAAAACCTAAAATATGGGCCTAATTTATCCAAACTGTCCAACAGTAAAAACGGTCTTTGTTGCAACCAAAGCTTAGTTTTCATTTTACACTGCTGTGGTAAAATAGAAGCGGATTGGCTGCTATGGGCAATAAAGAAATAAAGACAGTTTCGTTAAATCTTCCCCCATAACATTCTCTATGGAAAAGTCTGGACAAACTTCTTAATGGGCAATTATGAGGACATCACGAAGGGGTATTACATCACAATTGGTCCAGAATCTCCCAAGTTCTAAACGTGAAGCATCCTGTGGCAGTTGGGCTCAGTGCCTTCTAGGTAAGAAGCTCAGGGTACTTTTAGACAGGACAACTGGTGGGTGCAGAAGCAACCAACTGTGGTCCCAACGACTATCACTCCTATGCTTTCTCGCCACCAACCTCCCTTCACTGTGAACAGGCAGTCGCTCAAAAGATGACAGAAGTCTCTTACTAGTTTTGTTTCAATGAGATGAAACAAAGTGACTAGCGACTAATAAACGATTTTTTGTTCGGCACTCTTATTAGATGCCATGTTTACACGACACAACTATCACTTAATATCACTTGATTTGTCGGCCGATAGTTGGCTCATCTAAAAGTAACCTTAGTGAGAAAAGTTGCAAAATTTGGCACGCAGCATCTTGTATGTCAAAATGTGCAACCTTTGATATTGTGCCAACACTGCTATTTTTTTTTTAAAAAGTGGGAAAAGACTTAGGCCTCATGTCCACATGGAAAATCAGGCCGCTACGGATTCTCCATGGAAAATTCCGTAGTGGGTCCCTCCTGCCCCGCGAACATGAGGGATGAAAATAGCAATTACTCACCTCTCGCACACTCCGGATCTTCCCTACTTCACGGCTTCATCATCTCTCCGTTGCGGCCGGATCTTCTTTCTTCGGCCCGGCAGATGTGCACGGCACGTCGGTTGCGTGCCGCGCGCATGCGCCGGCCCGAAGACAAAAGATCCGGCCGTGACGGAGAGAAGATAAAGCCGCGAAGAGGAGATCTGTAGCAGGTGAGTATATTCTGATTTTGGTCTCCCGCAGATCCGGACGGCTACCATAGGCTCCAATAGAAGCCTGCGGGAGCCATCCCCGTGGGAGACAGGCACCTAAATGGAGCATGGTCCGGATTTTTTCATGCTCCATTTTTTTTTAAATCACTTTTATTGACCATCCGCGGGTATTTATCTACCCGCGGGTGGTCAATGCATCCCTATGGGACGCAGATCCGCTGCGGATTTTAAATAATCTTTTGCCCGTGGACATGAGGCCTTAGTGTCACAGAAGCTGCTTGCGGTGCATCACATTTACTAGAATTTATTATGTGGAAGCAGCATACCGATGTGGATAGCAAAAGTGCTGCAGAGTTTTCTGCTGCATTTCTGCCCCGTGTGAATGTACCCTTAATGGAGTAATATCCGCTCACCTGTCCGGCTGTATAGACCCAGCCCATTCAACGCATTAGGTACTGTAGCTGGCTCTGGGGGCCCAGGTGAACAAGCTCAGCTCCGGCCTTCTCCCCTTCCCTGAACCCATACATAAACGGTGCTGCACATTGCGGCAAGAAAAAATTTAAAATTACATGTTGAATGTTGCGGTGTATTATGCCTGAAAAGGCCCATTGTTCTCTATGGGCACATAATGTAGTTACATTGAAATGGCGCAGGAAAACACAAAAATAGGCAGTGTGCAAGATACGCCGTCATGCTCAGTACAATTTTGCTGCTGTATACGGCGATGGGACAGGTCACTCCACAGCAATAAGACGCTCATGACCCATGCAGCTTTTTGCGCCTCTGACAGAGTTCATGTTTTCAACCACAATTAATTTGGTATTCAAAAGCCACATGTTAAGACACTGCTGTTAGGGGTTAATCCTATTTTTAAATAACCAAACATAAGAAGGATAAGGAAACAGTGTAATAAATGTGACATTAGTTATTTGGTTGCATAATGTTATGTAATATGGAAATGAAAAATATGTAAAACATTCCGGAAGTTGCTAATAGAATTTGGATATAGAATCATATGTCAAAAGGTATATTCAAGCGTTTAATTGAATGAGGATTTTAAAATACTAAATGTATGATATTCATTCAGCCATCATGACTACAAGTTTGAACCTTTGACCAGAATGTGCTGAATATACTAAGTAGGTGGCTAAACCAGTTTTATGTGCAAATCAGAAGAGATGTCCTCTCTTTTGATGTGCAAATTCGATTGACTTGGAGACCAGGTTGAACTTAACATGATGGGAATTTAACCCCTTAAGGACCAGGTTGTTTTGTACCTTAAGGACCAGACACTTTTTAGGGATTTTACCCATGTGGTGGTTTTACTGCTCTATTTTTTTTCCTTTAGCTACCAAAATTATTTTTTCTGCGTTTTTTTTCCCGTGACATATAGGACTATTTTTTAAATATCTTTTTCACTGACTTTTTTCTGTTTTTTAGTTTTATTGGGAGTAAAATGCTAAAAAAAAAAAAAAGATTTTAACATTTATAGTTTTTTAAAAATTATTTTAATATTTACACTAAAATAAAGTATGGAAATGAGTTCCTCTATTTATTTCGGACGTTTTAATATATAGTATGTATGGTTTTGGCTTATAGGGCGCATACGGTGACGGTTTTTGTTGGCATCTGCTTTGTGTTATTCTCTTTCTTATGTATGTATTGTTTTATTCTGTTTTGTTTTACTTATTTATGTAATTGTGTTTTTTTACTATCTGTCTCCCCCATGACGTCATATAAGACCTCTGGGGGACATTCACTTTTTTTTTTTACTTTGACACTTTCCCACTATAGTTGGGGCGTCCATAGGAGCCCTAATTATAGGGGAAAGCAACCCCTGTGGTGACATTAGTCACCTGCAGAGCTGCCAGGGTCTAAGTCTGACCCTCCAGCTCTGCAGTAGCAGGGAATCCCGGGAGGTCACATGACCCCCCGAGGCTCCAGTAGTGCAAGAACTTCTTACTTTCACTTTGCTCAGCCAGTGCTCATTGAGCACTGGATATCGGGGAAGCAGAAGGCAGGAAGGGTTAAAAACCCCTCCTGCCTTCTGCTCCAGGTTATCAGCTGTCACTGACAGCTGATAACCGGTTCCTGATTGCAGAGGCAGGAGACTAAGGCCTCCTTCCCACGAGCGTGACGGGCTCCGCCGCGTAATATTACGCAGTGAAGCCCGTCACGGCGCCCCCCAGAGCCCCTATACTTACCAGCGGACGATAGCGTGAAGACGCTTCCCCGCCCACCGCCGTCGCGTGACACGCCCACCGCGTCACGTGACGCGGCCGGCCGCGTCAAATGACGCTGCGGCGGTAGGCGGGGAAGCGTTTTTTCACGCTATCTCCCGCTGGTTACAGCGGGAGATAGCGTGTACAGACGGCTTCCATTGACTGCAATGGAAGCCGTCAGCGCGTACAGCCCGTCCTCACCCGCAGCAAATAGAGCATGCTGCGGGTGAGGACGGGAGAAATCGCGGTGCGTAATTCCGCGGTGGAATTACGCATCGTGAGCATTGTGCTATTAGGTTCAATAGAACCTAATAGCAGGGGACCACGCAGCGGATTTTTGCCGCGAATTTACGCGGCGTAAATCCGTTCGTGGGAAGGAGGCCTTAGAGCACCGCCGTATTTTTTCGATCGGTGGTCCTCTAAGCCCAGGACCAGCCGCCGTATATATACAGTGGGTGGTCGTAAATGGGTTAAGATTACATTCTGGTCTGGGAAGGGGTGTAATTAAGTTTGTACTCAGACAGTGTGGAGTCAATCTTTATGATCATATGCAACTGTTTAATGTCCACTTCACAAAGGAATGTGCTGGTACCTCTTTGTTTAGAAGGCCTTGGTTTTGTAATCTGTTGGAATGAGAGCTTGGTCAGTAATATTAGAATGTAAAGTAGTTTGAAACTTAGTATCAGGCCACATTTGGAAACGCCTTTTCCTCTTGTATAAAAACTGGCAATGTTCAACAATAAAGTAGAATTCATTCTGATTCACTAGACTGTGTGTGTGTAGTGGCTTATTATGGTTCTCTCCTATGAGTACTCATTATAACTTTCCTTTGAATTTGGACTCAGGCAACATCCGCACTGGTCTCCGTTGACAGACCCCCGACACTGCATACACAAAGTCATGTGGATTTACACAATACAAACATTTTTCAGTTATGTGTAAAGTGTTGAATTATATACACAATACACCCAGGTTATACCAGCATGTTCCATATCACTAGTCACAGGGAGATGTATAAACACATACTGTATACAGTGATATCAACTATGCTGGTATAAGCCCGATGTCACATCTGCGTCAGGACCTTTGGCTGCAGGTTCCGTCACAGATCTGGCTTAAAATACTGAAATAAAAAGAGCTGCATTCAGTGCTTTTATTCCACCCAAAAGCCAGATCGCTGGGCAGAAAGTGAGCGGACCCCCGGACCCCATTATAGTCATTGGAGTCCGTCCAATGCGGTTCGGTTCCATCCAGAGATAGAGCAGTTTGACCGTGGGGATTCCTTTTTCCTGCTCCCAAAAGGGAGCAGAAAAGTGGAATCCCCAATGCAGATGTGAAACCACCCTTAAGGCGCCTTCACAATGGTGTGAAAATCATGCGAGATTTGTACGTTGCGAGACACACATCTCGTACAAATATGAACACCATTCTTTTGAATTACGTCATATACATGAAGTTTTCCTGCATGGCACAGTGTTGCGATGCAGGAAACAAATTGCAGCATGTTCTATCTAGCTGCAAGTTTGCAGCCAACAGCCCGATTGAAAACAATGGGAGAACTCTGCAATCCTCTGCCATGGCAGGGAATTCCTTCAGCGCCTCAGCGAAGCAAAGTAGTTTTCACATGAAAATGCCTCACATCTATGGGTTTCACATGAACGACTAGGGTGGTATGGGGCAATAATCCACAGCCAAATATCGCCCTCGCCACTGTGAAGGAGCCCTAACCTTGGTATCTCTTGTACATTATATGTACAGCTGCTTTAAGTTCTACATCCTGTATATAGTGATATACCAGCATTCACTGGTATACAGGAGATACCTAGCTTATACCAATAATACACAATTATATAAATCACATCTACATCAGCCAATTACGTCTATCAGTCTGAAACTATATATACCACAGCAATATGCAGTAGCTTAGATTAGATCCAGGGCGACATCCAATTGCCACATCTGGGGTCAAAGTTTTTTTGCCCTCCAAGGAGTAACTCTAGGGGATTTCTCACCTTCTTTTGGATCTTTGGGTCCAGTGGCTCTCACTTCAGGTCAATGATGAATGGTCCATAATGACCACAGCAAGTTCTATGGTATCCACCGGCCTCACCTGAGAGTCTTTGTGATTGTAATTAAATATTACAGGCCATTTTATAGACTAAGCAACAATGTTTTTTTGCTTTTCCAATAAAAAAAATTCCTAAAAAATAAAATTATATATATATATATATATATATATATATATATATATATATATATATATATTCTCCCCCACACGCTAGAGCCAGAGCCCGGGCTGAGCTATGATTCTGTATATAACAAATTGTATCATCTCTCACACACGGCAATAGCAGTTAGGAGACAAACTGTGGCACGTTCCATATATCAAGAATATATGACTCCACCCAGTGGTGTAACTATAGAGGATGCAGGGGATGCAGTTGCACCCGGGCCCACGAGCCTTAGGGGGCCCATAAGGCCTCTTTTACATACAGGGAGCCCAGTTCTATGAATAAAGCATTATAGTTGGGGGCCCCGTTACAGGTTTTGCATTGGGGCCCAGGAGCTTCAAGTTACGCCTCTGACTCCACCTATAACATCAGGTTCTGTCTCAAGGTACAAGTGTACAAGGGCTTTAACATGGTCTGTGCCCTCACTTCTACACAACACACTGCCTGAAGGACAACTGAAGACCGAGTCACCAAGAGCAACCGAGTACAGAAGACACAACAGGGGTCTTGTATAAAGATAGGTCAAAGACCAAAGAGATGTTTATTATTGAGGTGCAACAAGTAGCTATGGGGAACTAAGACCATGTAAGGGAACGCTGCTAAGCAATGTCCAGTATTAGACAGTGGCTCGTATTTACTAAGGGTATATATTATGTCATTCTAAGGAAAGGAGGCAGTCAGTGATTTGTGCCAAGTTTATTGAAAGGCGAATGGTTGCTAAATAACGTGGTGCATTTGGAACCCTCTAACAGCAAGTCCAATGTACCTCTGTTATGAGCAGGGATGGAGTCGCACCAACATGTCGGCCATTTTCAGGATTTCTACTTAATAAATGTAATATACTCTAACATCCTGCAGCAACCAAGGCACAACACTGAGGAGATGGCGGGGGGTAGAGATGGCACTTGTCAGTGGCTCTACCAAACTCCCCCCCAGAGGGATTCATACGGTTTGAGCAATAGCACCGCTTTTTTGTTTGGTTATCATAGTTAATATTATGAAAAAAACACAAGCTAGGATATATCATATATTCACAACCGGAAAAAATCAACAAATATGATGTAATGTCATTTGATTATCCTGACTTGTCTAATAAAAACAAGTTTAAAAAAAAAAAAAGCACCGCTTGGTCTCTTCCAGGCAACCCTGGGACAGCAGTTACCTGTATAGATGTGTAGTGGACTGAAGTTGTCACTTGCGATGTCCCGGTTCCTTCACACAGTTGGTTGTCCTACAGAAAATAGAGACCACACACGGTTATAGTGAATAGCTCAAGCACTAGGAATGGGCAGTGACTAAAACTTTAGTACTGCAAAGAAACACCAGTGCAAGAAAAGTCTGGGAGGAGAACAAAGGATGAGACTGGGCCTATAGTCCAAGTTATTTGTAGGACGCCACTCCTTGTCAAACACACTCCGGGACACAGGACGACACCAGGCCTACAGGTCGAGTTATCTGTAAGGCTCTACTACCAGACAGACACACCGAAGGTGGAAGAATACTCAACTCACTCACTTGTATTCAGTAGATAGAACACTGCATGGCAGGCTACTTATTTCCACTCACTCAAGGAGGGGTCCTCGGATGGGAACGTCAGGATACTTCTCCTCGGCCTCCATTCTTCACCACCTAAGGGTTGAAGTGCAGCTGGCACTCTTCATGAAGAACAGAACACCAATTAAGAAATAGACCCAGACCCACTCCTTGAAATCACATTTATAGGGCAACATGACGTGATAAGTGTGAAGGCTGTAGGCCTAAAAGACGGTTTAAAAAGACTCCTTGTCGTCTCTTATTTATGTATTATAAATACTCAGATACACATTTGTATGGTTTTCAACTTTCACTTAGATATATGCTAGACTTCACCTTTAAAGATTCAGTTGGAGCTACTAATTGGGCCACCACAAAGTTTTCTGTCTTGTTAGCTTAAGAGGTTTCTTGCCAAAAACATACAAGATTGTCAGGAAGTATCTTAAGGTCTAACATCTGCAGAGAGGAAGACAACTGATAAGAAACTACTATGTATACATATTAATTGTATTTGGCATAAAGCCACTTGCTTTTCAGAATACTATAAGAATCAGCGCATAGGGTAAATAAAGCTAGAATGCAATACATAGCATGGTCTGTGTGTCTGCATCCTCCTGACTGGTCAGTTACCTCTTTGATTTGGAGCATGCCAGCATATGAATGAAACTGTTGAATTTCCCTAACACAAGACAGTTTGATACAGTTTCCAGACTTATCCCAGCCACTCAGACATTAAACCATTATATGCTGCAGCTGTGCAATACACACAAGGACAAGATAATTTACACACTGGAGACGGAGGGGTAGATCGACACCGATGTATTTCTGCAGCCGTTTTTCCACATACAACAGTGACTAGAACCCGTTGATTTCAATGGGTTCATTCAAATAAGCATATTTGCACACACACCTCGTTCTCGTAAAAGAAAAATGCACAACATGCTCTATCTTCAGGTGGTTGCATAGGGAAAGAACACATTGAACTACACCAATTGCCCATTCGAATGAATTGGAGTGTGGTTGCGTGTTTGTGTGCGCTAATGCACACGATTTGCTTGTACAAAAGAGTGCAGTAAAACGTGCACATGCACGCAAATACACTTACATAATCAGTATTGTGTATGTGAAAGGTAGGTGTAGACTAGCATATTGTCAGTGTAATTCCACTGACAGCTTACGGCTCTACTTTAACCTATGAAGTTAGATTTTTTTTATGCCGCCCCACAGTCCACATGATAAAACTCCCAGCATGACTTTTCCCGTGAATGTACCGTGTCCATATATATCAGGCATCTGCGCCCTGTCCAATGCGAGTTGCGCCCAACTCTCAGGCCCATCTGGCATTTAACCCCTTAACGACGGCCCCATCGGGAAACTACGTCCTCAGAAAGTGGGCCTTAATCCTAGAGGACGTAGTTTTATGCATCCTCTTTGGATTGATGCCCACTGGCCTGAGGACGTGACAGCTCCATGCTGTCGGTGCCCGCAGGTAGCCGACAGCATGGAGCTGTCATCCCAGGATGCGGGCAGTCCCCCCCGGCATTGCGATCGGCGCTATAAAATGAATAGCGCCGATCGCAAAAAAGTAAAGAAAACAGTGTTAAAAAGTAGTAATTCAGCTGCTATGATGGATCGGATCCATCACGGCAGCTGAAAATACTCACACGGCTTGTCGGCGGTGTCCCCCGGAGATCTGGTCCTCCCGGACCCGCCGGCGGCCTTCTGCGCATGCGCGCCTGACGATGACGTCACGTGCAAAAGCCCGGGTGTCCCCGGCAAATTTAAAATCTCCTGGCTCCCGGCTCCTGAAGGTAGCCGGGAACCAGGAGGTGTTACCGGGGACCACTGTGAGCGGTCCCCGGGCCCGCGATCACCGCTCCCATGAGGGGAGGTGAAGATACTCACCCCCGGTCCTCTGCGATGTCCCGATGTCCCGGGACCCGAAATCCCCGTCTGCGCATGCGCGCCCGATGATTGACATCGGGCGCGTGCACAGAGGGGCTCGAGCCCCGGGAAATTCAAAATTGCTCTGCTCCTGGCTGCCATGTGTAGCCAAGAGCAGAGGGATGTCACCAGGGACATGATCACTGTCATCCAATGGATGACAGTGATCATGTAAAGTAAAAAAAAAAGTGCAAAAAGTAAAAAAATAAATAAATAAAAAAAAGGGGTAAAAGGTAAAAAAAAAAAGTGCAAAAAGTAAAAAAAAAGTTTTAAAAAGTTAAAAAAAGCTTGCGTTTCATCTCCCCCCACGGATCATATCCGTGAGGGAGGATGAAATGACGTACCTAAGGCCTGCGGATTTATCCGTGGACCTCACCCCAGCTTCTGCGCACGCGCCCGTCACCATTGTGGCAGGCGCATGCGCAAAAGCCGTGGTTTTTTAAAATCTCCCTGCTCCTGGCTACAAAACTTAGCCGAGAGCCTGGAGATTTCACGGAGGGCCGCGGTGAGCGGTTCCTGATCACGTGTTCGCCGTTATCCAAAGAATAATGGCGATCACGTAAAAGTTAAAAAAAGGTGAAGCTTCATCTCCCCTCACTGATGCGATCGGTGAGGAGATAAAACTTTTTACCGGAGACCTCCATATTTACACCCCGACGCAATCTTCTTCCGTGAACTTTCCCGTATTCTGCGCATGCGACCGCTGGCAAAACACCGGACACATGCGCAGGAGTCGGGGAGCCCAGGAAACTTAATATCTCCTTGCTCTCGGCGACCAACGGTCACCGAGAGCCTGGAGCAGTGACGGGTGGCCTCGTTGAGCGGTCCCCAGTCACGTGAAAAAATGGTAGCGATCTACCTTTGGCCGGTCTCACATGACCGGATAGGAATTACGGATTCCGCATGATTTTGATTAGCGGTAATACGCAGATCAATCGCATTGGATTACACAATTCCACTCACATTAGCGGGTTGGAATTGCGTAATCCACTCGCAGAAAAGAGAACGCAGCAGGTTCTATTTTACCGCGGATATCCGCAACATAGAGCCCATTGTGCTCCATGGTCATGGATATACCCGCAGCACATACGCAACTACGTTGTATACAGGCTGCGGGTACCCGCGTCATCGCTAAGCGACGGTGCGGGAAATACAAACAAAAAATAGTGTACTGCGCATGACCGCCCGTGTAAGTACGCAGTTATGCGCAGTACATTACGCGGCCGTACGCAGGGTCACAGCCGGGCTCACAGCCGGGATCCGCTGCGGGCCTCCACAAGCGGATTCCCCATACGGCTGCCTGAGCCCGGCGTTATTCAGACCGCTACCTGTAATACGCAATTTACAAGAAGCCCCGGGAACGCCCGCCTTCATGCAGTTCCAGGAGCACCTTGTTGAGCGCCTTCTGTGTGAGACCGCCGCACCTCATCAAGCTTACGGAGACACACAGAGCGCCACTTTTTACACCCCATCCCCGCCGCTGAGGTCAAAAAATGACTCCCAAAAAGCATGAGGAGGGGGGACACCCGGTTTTATTGCCCCATGTGCCCATCCCAACCAGCCTCCATAATTACCCGTCTTTGGAAATACTACACAGTTCACATTATTACTTTTATCTAAGATTTGGGGAACGCCGAAAAGGGCGTGGGGGGGGGGGGGGGGGATTTTAGGGAGTCAATTTTTATTCCGTACAAATGAGCAATGGGGCCTGGAATTTATTCAGTTATGCCCTGCAATCCAACTGGTGTTCCCTCCATTATAGGCCTTGCCATGTTTCCTGTAAGTAGATTAGGGCCACAATGGGTATGTTTTTGAACACGGGACAAACGGGGGTATCCATTTTGGGGTGAAGGTCTTCATTCCTATGTAAACTGTACAAAAAAAAAAAGTTTTTAAATTGACAAAATTGCCAAAAAAATGAAAATTGTAATTTTTTTCTTCTGCTTTGCTGAAATTTATTCAAATACTGTGTGGTCAAAATACGCAGTACACCCCTAGATGAATTCGTTAAGGGGTCTAGTTTTTAAAATGGGGATATTTGTGGGGGTCTTTATAGTTTTGGACGCTCAATGACTCTATAAGTGGGCAATGGGGCCTGGAATTTATTCCGTTGTACCCTAAAATCCAACGGGTGCTCCTTCCATTATAGGCCTAGCCATGCGTCCTTTAAGTAGATTAGGGCCACAAGGGGTATGGTTCTGAACACGGGACAAACAGGGGTATCCATTTTGGGGTGAAAGTCTTCATTCCTATGTGTGCTGTACAAAAAAAACAGTTTTTAAATTGATACAACTGCCAAAAAAATGAAAATTGTATTTTTTTTCCTACTGCTTTGCTTAGATTTATTCAAAAATTGTAGGGTAAAAATACACAGTACACCCCTAGATTAATTCGTTAAGGGTCTAGTTTTCAAAATGGGATCATTTGTGGGGGTTCTCTGTCGTTTTGGCCGCTCAAGGGCTCTACAAGTGTGCAATGGGGTCTAAATCACCTTCATGCTAAATTTCTGTTCTGAAAGCCACCGACTACTCCTTTCATTTTGCGCCCCGTTGTGCATCCAGACAAAAGATTAGGGCCACAATGGGTATGTCTCTGAACACGGGACAAACAGGGGTATCCAATTTGGGGTGCAAGTCTTCATTCATGTGTGTGCTGTACCAAAAAAGCAGTTTTTAAAACGACAATTGCCAAAAAAACGAAAATCACAATTTTTTCCTTTTGCTTTGCTTCAATTCATTCAAAAACTGTGGGCTCAAAATGGGCAGTACACCCCTAGATAAATTCATTAAGGGGTCTAGTTTTCAAAATGGGGTCACTTGTGGGGGTTCTCTTTGATTTTGGTCGCTCAAGAGCTCTACAAAAGTGCTATGGGCCTAAAATTTCTTCAAGGAAAATCTATGTTCTTAAAGCCACCGACTACTCCTTTCGTTTTGGGCCCCATTGTGCATCCAGACATAAGATTAGGGTCACAATGGGTACGTCTCTGAACACGGGAGAAACAGGGGTATCCATTTTGGGATGAAAGGCTTCATTCATGCGTGTGCTGTACAAAAAAAGCTGTTTTTAAAATGACAGAATTGACAAAAAAATGAAAATCACAATTTTTTCCTTTTGCTTGGCTTAAATTCATTCAAAAACTGTGGGGTCAAAATGGTCAGTACACCCCTAGATAAATTCGTTAAGGGGTCTAGTTTTCAAAATGGGGTCACTTGTGGGGGTTCTCTTTGGTTTTGGCCACTCAAGAGCTCTACAAAAGTGCTATGGGGCCTAAAACGCCTTCAAGCAAAATTTATGTTCTGAAAGACACCGACTACTCCTTTCATTTTGGCTCCCGTTATGCATCCAGACATAAGATTAGGGCCACAATGGGTATGTTTCTGAACACGGGAGAAACGGGGGTATCCATTTTGGTGTTTAAATCCTCATTTTCATGGGCTCTATAGGAAAAAAATATGTCTTTAAAATGACATATTTGCAAAAATATGAAATTTTATTTTTTGTCCCCTAAATTGAACTAATTCCTGAAAAGAACTGGTGGGGTCAAAATACTCATGACACCCCTCAGTGAATACACTAAGGGGTGTAGTTTTTAAAATGGGGTCATTTGTGGGTGTATCTATTATTCTGACACTTATGAGCCTCTGCAAACTTGGCTTGGTGCAGGAAAACAAAGTGCTCCTCAAAATGCTGAAAAGTAATGTTAAATTTGTACGTCCTCTAAATGGTTAAAAAAAAAAAAACACAAAAGTTTTTCAAGTGTGCATTCACAATAAAGTAAACAGATGGAAATACATATCTTATCAAAAATTTGTACAGTATGTTTGGACATATTTGAGATATTACGGTTGAAAATGTGAAAAAATGACAATTTTTTCAAAATTTTTCCAATATTGGTACTTTTAATAAATATACACAAATTATATCGGTCTCTTTTTACAATCTAAATGAAGTACAACATGTGGCGAAAAAACAATGTCAGAATCACTGGGATATGTAAAGCCTTTACGGAGTTATGCCACGTTGAACGACGCATGTCAGATTTCCAAAATTTGGCTCCGTCACTAAGGCGCAAACAGGCTTCGTCACTAAGGGGTTAAAGCTTGTGCGCACCCAGACTTCATCATACATTAGATACACGAAACCCAATATGTGATGTCATCACAAGGAAGTACGACCTATAATCAGACATGTAGAGCGGCATCACTCAAAGCACCGCCTATCAGTACACGCAATATCACCACAGCAACGCAGTTCTTATATGCACACCATAGGGTACTGTCAGGGGTCATAATGGCAACCAGGCCTCTACGCTTAGGGGGGCCCAGAGGCCACCCTGCACCATATACAAATGTACATTCAGGTCGCACTGTTGGCCACGTGACTAGTGTGGTACGGCTGACAGTGCAAAAAGGAGGGAGGAGGAGGAGAAGGGAGGTGGTTTATAATCTACGTTAACGTCCAGCAGCGTTGGGGTATCTATTAAGAGAGGTTGCACAACGATCTACCTCCATACAACGCAGGCGCTGGCTGCATCTTACAGCAGACACTGGGCAGCCCTAGCTCCGATTAGCTGTACAGGTCATTAGAGCTGTTAACCCTTTAAATGACGTTGTCAATTCTAACAGCGGCATTTAAATTTCCCGACCAATTTTTGTGGAGTGACGTTATAAAATGCCTGTCAAATTGCAGTATGATGTAATGCTATGGCATTACATCATACCGCAGAAGTGATCAAAGCTTAGCAAGTCGTTGTCCCCTCTGGGGACTAAGGAACAAAAAAAGTAATGCAAGTTTAACAAAAACAAAGGTTATTGCCATATTTCTAATAAAAAGAAAATCTAAATAGAAAACAAAACAAATCCATAAATTTGATATCACATCTGTAGAAGTGTGATCAATTAAAGTAATGCATTATTAACCCTGCATGAACATAAAAAAACCATAGGAAAGATACAAGAAATTTGCTTTTTTGGTCACCCTGTCTCCAAGAAAAAAAATGCAATAAAAAGCGATCCAAAAGTCGTATGTATTCTAAAAAGTGGTACCAATGCAAACTACAGGATGCCCTGCAAAAAAATGAGCCCACCCACAAGTATGTCGAAGGAAAAAAAGAAGTTACTGCTGTCAGATAATAAAAACCAAAACCATTAGTTTGGTATCGTAGTAATCGTACTGACCCATAGAAGATTATCACATTTTTGTAGCAGTTGCGCACTGTAGAAACAAGATGCACCGAAAGATTGTGAAATGTGTTTCGTTTTACTTGACTTCGAATTTAAATTTTTTCAGCACATTAATGCCATTGAGAAACAACTCGTCCCGCAAAAAACAAGCCGTCAGACATAAGTCAACTGATAAATATAAAAAGTTAGGGCTTATTAAAAAGGGAGGAAAAACCGAAAAAGGAAAGATAAAAGGGACATGACCTTAAGAGGTTAACTTGCCTCCACAAGAAGGGGGAACGCCACCATGTTCTAGCAGCATGCTTAACCCCTTAAGGACATGGCCTATTTTGGGCTTGAGGACGCAACAATTATTTGGGGCTTTTCATTTCCACTTTTCAAGAGATATAACTATTTTTCCATCGACACGGCTGTATAAAAGCTTGTTTTTTGCTTAGCGAACTATAGTTTATTGCTCACTACCGGGAGACTGCTTGCATTGTAGATATTCCAGCTTTATTAGTAAAACGTGCACCTTACAGACATGGAGAATGCGTATCGGTTTTACAAGACCTTGTTCACCTCTACATCCTGTTTTTACAAAACTTCCTTAAAAACTAAACCTTTAATTAATTAAAAACAAATGTGGAATTAACTGCTTAGTAATGTATAACATTGGTAGCCTTTTACCCGTTACTTCTTGTTAGTTACTAGGTTCAAGGCATTACATGGTGATATTCAATATCAAATACATATAACATACATCATTAATTTAAAGGGGTTCTGTCACTAAACAAGAAAAATGCTATACTTATCTATCCTTCCCCCATCAGTCTACTTACCAGATCTTCACCTCCCTTATCTTCTCCTGGGGTGCTCACTTTACCTCCTCTTGCCTGATTCTGCTCCTTCCTGTGAGGTTACATACATTAGGTTGGCAGTCTGCCAATGTACGTTATGTCACAGCTCACAGGCCAGCAGGAGGACTGCCTATCTTCTTCAGAGATTGCTCATAGGAGCTGTCTCTGAAATAGATTAAAATTCCTTCCTAGGCAGTGAAGCTACAGCACAGGGACCTGACCTTCACTGACCCAGCAGGAAGGAGTTTGTGATAAAGCAGCCTTCATAACAAGTTGGGCCCAGCCTGCAATGAGCTGACCTGGGGTACTGGAGAAGCTCAACCAAGAGAATATGTGATAAGGAGACTGACAGGGAAGGGATAGGTAAGTTTAGATTATTTTTCTTTTAATGACAAAACCCCTTTAATGACACCATACTCCATAAATTTATTAACACGACATTGATTGTTAGGAAATTATAATATATTTGAAAATACTATTACCATATATACTCGAGTATTAGCCGACCCAAGTATAAGCAGAGTCAATAGGTTTTACCAAAAAAAAACGGCAAAACTTATTGACTCTAGTATAAGCCTAGCTATACTCAAGTATATACTAGGTAAAGAAAAAATGCAATACTCGCCTCCCAGCCGGCGTCTGTCTCCAGCACAATGGTCTGCCCGTCGCTGTGACAAGCTGCTTGAGAATTCTTCCCGCTGTCATCTCCTTGCTCAGCTTTGAATTCCCTCGCCGTCAGCGCTGTGTAAGTAAGCTGGTGCTGCATCCAATCACAGCGCTTACCTACACAGCGCTGACGGCAGGGGAACTTAAAGCTGAGCAGGGAGATGACAGCAGGGAAAATTCTCAAGCAGCTTGCCGCACTCCCGGGTAGACTATCGCGCCGGGGACACAGACGCAGGCTGGGAGGTGAGGGGGTTAAGGCTGAGAAATGAAGCCACATTTGAATATTCTGAGGAGTTTAAGGATAAATGGCATACTATACTGTAACTGCTCTTTTGTTAATTAAGCTGATTGTGGAATATGAAGCAGATAAACTAAAACATCTAAAAATTGAGATCAAAGAAATGGAAGTTGTTGCAAATAGGGGCACAATTAGGTGTGCTAGATGAGAAAGTGGTGTCTTTTGTGTCCAGCTTCTCCTGTGGTAGCTGTGTTCCACGACTTGCCAAAAATTCATAAAGGGATATTTCCACCCCCCACATGCCCGATAGTTGCAGGGATCGATTCCCTCTGAACG
Source organism: Eleutherodactylus coqui (assembly GCF_035609145.1). Taxonomy (NCBI): domain Eukaryota; kingdom Metazoa; phylum Chordata; class Amphibia; order Anura; family Eleutherodactylidae; genus Eleutherodactylus; species Eleutherodactylus coqui. The sequence continues at coordinate 174,794,526 of NC_089843.1, read as the reverse complement.
TCTCAGTTCGTGGGTGGATCGATCCCTGCAACCTTTGTTTCAAAGAGTACCTGGGTTTTTTGAAAGATAGTAAGCATGTGATCCAACAATTGCAACATGTCAAATGGAACAAAAATTATATGTGGATTTTGTGCGATATAAAAGACTTTTATTCTAGCATACCACACCATGCGGCAATGGAAGCAGTACATTTTCATTTGAAACAGTTCAGCAATTACAACAATGAATTAAGAGAATTTATTTTGTTAGCTACTGATATTTTATTAAAACAATTTTTTTTCTTTTGATGGTGAATTTTTTTTTTTTTACAGATATCTGGAGCCTCAATGGGCTCCAAAGTTTCCCCCTCTATTGCAAATCTATTGATGAGCTGGTGGGATCATTTCATTTTCAATCAGGCTAATCCATTTATATGCCCCATGGTGTGGTATGCTAGGATTTATTGATGACATTGTCATCATTTGGGATAATACAATCATTATAACAAGCGAAAAAATACAGACTTGTCAGAATTATTATGAATTTACACTGAAAAACCTATCAATTTGCAATTTTTAATTTCCCATAATAATGAAGAGGTACCATTTCTGGATTATTCTTGAGTGGGAATATTTCCACAGAAACTATAGAAACTATTTAGGGAAAAACGACATGGAACACTGTACTTCATGCAAAAAGCAACCATCCCAAACATACCTTAAAAGCAATCCCGACATGGGAATTTATTCGGGCAGAAAGATCTTGCACAAAAGAATCCAATTTTATTGAAGCAAAAGAATGCATAAAGGAAAGACCCATGGAGAGAAGACATAAAAAAATCTGTATTAAATAAAACATGTAATAAAATAGATATGAACAGTAGTACTTTGTTAACAGAGAATAGGTACAGAAAAACTACTAAGGGGTTAATTTTTTCCACTGTGTTTAACAGGAATTTTTATACCATCAAAAATATTTTTCAGAAATTTCTTCCCATTTTGCGACAGGATGAAATTACTGATAAAATTCTGGATGAAGGTATAATGTGTGTAGCCAGAAAAAGCAGGAACCTGGGAGATTTGTTATCCCCAAGCATGTTCCAACCGAAAACAACAGACTCATTGGTTAAATATTAATGGGTTTTTTGGATGTGGTAGCTCAATGTGCAGTGTCTGTCATTTGGCTACTAAAAAAAGAAAAGTACATTCTCTGATAGTAATCAGTCCAAAGAATACAAAATAATGAACTTTATTAATTGTGATACAACCAGTGCGATTTAGGTTATTGCATGCACAGCATGTAAAAAGCTATTATAGGATGCACATCTCGAAAAATAAGAACAAGAATCACAGAACATAGACATAAAAAATAATAACCTTAATAGCTCGGGGGCAGCGAGACATTTCCTACAGGAACATTAAGGGAATTTAAATAGCGTCGCCTTTTATGGCTTAGAAAACATATCTAGCAAAAAAAAAAAAAAATGGCATAATTAGCCAAGAAACAGTGTTAAAAAGGGAGGCATTTTGGATTCTGACACTTGACATACGCTTTCCAAAAGGTATGAATCAGTGGTCCGATCTACTTTATATATATATATACTAGCACTCCATTATTTTGCCACTTGTACAACAGAATGTGCACATCACTGTAAAAAATAAGAAAAGGACAACATGAATATATGATGTACATCTAATAAAGTTGATACGAGAGGCAGTTTTAATAGCGAAACCGCTGTTGTATAGAATGAAAAACAGAAGTTGTTTTGTGAACAGCATATAAAAAAATGTAAATAAGAATCCGTCAAAAAACAAAATTTAAAAATAAATATTTATTAATATCTGTATCGCATTCTAATGCACCATTTTTGTAGCATGACGGAAATCTTATTTAGTAATAATGTAAATAACTGAACTAGCTCAAGAATACACATCTAATTATCTGAACAAAAGCTTCAAGGTGGAATTGTAATTGCAAAAAACACAAAAATAAAATGTCTCTAATATGAATGGGGTGTGTAAAACAAATAGCGGCAAGAGTTAAAACTGCTACCCGTAATAAGGGGAATAAAAAATTATCATGAATAAAAAGAAAAAGTACAATGCATTTAAATAGAATTAATTTACTACTACATATGCATTGCATTTTAGTGCAATGATTAAGGTGAAGTGAAACTAAAATCGACTGCTATACAAAACAATTAACGGTATAACTGCATTAGCTGCTACTATATAAAACTAAGATGAAAAATAAATTATGCTGAAAAAAGCTAATAATTTTATAGCATACTAAACAACTAATTTTGCTAATTTTATGGGTATAGGCATTTATTGTATAGAGCTATTAAAGACATAACTTCAACAATTGCCATTATAAAAATATATACCGTATTTTTCTCTTTATAAGACGCACTCCCCCCCCCCCCCCAAAGCGAAAGGGGGGGAGAAGAGGAGGGGGGGGTGCTGCGTCTTCTAGAGCGAGTGTGCCAAAAATTTGTTCCGATCACCATTTTTAGCGCAATCGCGAATTTAACGTGCGAACGCGATGTAGTTAGCACGATTGTGCGTTAAACTAGCAATCGCACGAACAAATGTGCGATCAGTCAGAAGATTTCTGTCCTCCCCACTGCCGCCCATACATACCTCTAATTGGTTGTGAGCGCTGGCGGATGCTACTGCTGATCCCCGCCTCCAAACTGCTTCCTTCCTTCCTCCTGCTGCACACATGCGCCACTGTGACATGGAGCGCCGGTTTTCAGACCTCTGCTGCTTCTTCTACTCAGTCGCCCGGCACTAACCCAGCGCTGTCCCTGGGTGAGTTAAAAAAATTCCCCCCCCCTATTTTCCCGCTCTAAAACGGGCGTGCGTCCTATAGACCGGTGCGTCTAATAGAACGAAAAATACGGTAATAGTATTTTCAAATATATAATTAATTTCCTAACAAAATCAATGTTGTGTTAAAAAATTTATGGAGTATGTCGTCATTAAATTAATGATGTATGTTATATGTATTTGATATTGAATATCAACATGTAATGCCTTGAACTTCGTAACTAACGGGAAGTAATGGGTAAAAGGCTACCAATGTCATACATTACTAAGCGGTTAATTCCACATTTGTTTTTAATTAATGGTTTAGTTTTTAAGGAAGTTTTTGTAAAAACAGGACGTAGAGGTGAATAATGTTTTGTAAAAATGTTCTCCATGTCTGTAAGGAGCACGTTTTACTAATAAAGAAGGAATATCTACAATGCAAGCAGTCTCCCGACAGTGAATTATATTTGTACAAGAAAGCCGAGTAAACCAGTGGCTAATCCAGACTTGCAAGATACACCGCGGGAAGGAACAGGGAGCTGAAGCCGGACAAAGGTGGGACTGACTTTTTTATAGTTTTTATTGGTATCATTTTTGTGTGCCTATAATGTATTGTATAACACTTTTTTTTTTGGGGGGGGGGGGGCATGGCTAACCGCCGGCAGAAGTGGACGTGCGGCGAGAGAACTCCTCTGGAAGCAAAGCAAAAACCGCCACCATTCGGGATGCCACAACAACCACCGCTGACCTCTGAACACCAGGAGGAGCAGAAAGAGGGGTCTTGTAGTCTGATAGGTGACTGCGGGAATCTGTGGCCTAGTGAGACCCACAATACCACGGCCTAAATTTTCAGAATGACCGCCGCGGCAAATCACAGGACGCACCGGGAGCAGCAGGAGCCAGCCAACATTCGGAAAGGGGCACCACAATACCCCCTGAGACGGGGAGAGAGGTGAGGAGGATCTGCAGTGGGCTAGGGGGCCCAGAATCACGGCCCTGAACACTGCTTACCGCACACACAGAACAGCAGCCTGAAAGGAGAGGGGGGCCCACTGCTTCCCCACACTCCAGGGTCATTTATTTCCAGCAGACATACCCCACTCACCACCAGCAGTGATTTTATAATCCAGGCCAGAGAGGCAGCGGTGCAGACTGAGGGGGTGCTACTTGTGGCAGTGGGGAGATCTCAGTGGGACCCCGCCACCCTGCCTGCAGAAGAGTACCACCTGCAGACTTTGGGGAGAGGTGTGCTGGCTTACAGATGCACAGCAAGTGGTGGATTTAACAGAACAGCAGGACATAATTGGTGATCTGTCGCCACCTAGCGGTTACTTAATAGATCAGCATAATCTGAAAAGAGGATTTTTTCCTCACCGTAAAATCTTTCTCGTCTCGTCATTGGGGGACACAGCAAAGACCGTGGGATATAGCTTCTGCCACTAGGAGGCGCCACTAAGCACAGTTAGCTCCGCCCTCTGGCTATATCCCTCCTGCCGAGACCAGGCTAATTAGTTTTTAGCTTAGTGTCTCGTAGGACGGCGGTCGTGTCCGTTAGGGCTGCTTTAAGGGTCAGGGTTAGACGGGGAGGCAGGACGCTCCCCATCAAACCCGAACGGTTTGTCCAGGTTGCTTCTTGCCCGCCCACCTCAGAAGAAAAGGTGGCACAACCGGGTCATATATATCCACATGTGGCCCGCCAGCGAGGGCCCCCCATGTTTGGTGCAGAGTTCCGCATCCCCCTTCCCTTGGGCAGGCGATGTTATAGGGGTAGGCTGTAGGAACTGGGGAGCCGCTTTCTCTTCCAGCAAGGACGCAGGACGTAAGTATGGGCCGACGACCTCCTCTCCCCCCCCCCCTCCCTCTCCCTTCCCTGGCTCTCCCAGTATGTCGCTTTTGCACGCATACCTTGTGGGCTGCAGCGAGGCGCCGGCGGACAGGCTCCTTTTCACGGGGTTCTATCCGCTATATATGGCTGCAACAGCAGAGGGCATTATTCCGGATATTCAGGGCGCTGGTTCCAGGCACAAGCCGGTGGGGGGGGGGGGGGGGGGGGGCGTGGCCTCGTGGGCATGGCACCTCAGGTGGCGGCAGCAACAACTTCCAGTATGCCCTGGTCTTCCGGCTCCCGGCAGGAGTTCCTGCGATGCGGGGGCTCAATGGAGCCCCGGGCGAGGCAATGCGGGCGTGGAGGGGGCGTGGCCTCACTGTGGTCATGCCCACATGACGTGTGGCTTCATGGCAATGGCCCTGTGGAGGGGCGTGGCCTCGTCTAGTGGCCACACCCCCATGTGCCACTGGGGGTGTGGCTTTGTGGCATGGGTGCGGCAGAATGCTGCCCTCATTGACTCCATGTAGGGGGCATGGCCTCATCAGCAATGCACGCCCCCCTGCCCCTCCCCGTTCTTCCCTCAGCACAGGTGAAGGGGGATGACATCAGAGAAGCAGCCTATTGGGGACAGCGCGCCAGGACTTAAAGGGGTTGTCTCACGCCGAAACGGTTTTTTTTTTATTCAATAGGCCCCCCGTTCGGCGCGAGACAAACCCAAGGGATGGGTTTAAAAAAAAAAAAAAAAAAAAAAAAAAGTTTATTACTTACCAGAATCCCTGCGCTGCGGCGACTTCTTTCTTCCTTTACCAAGATGGCCGCCGGGATCTTCACCCACGAAGCACCGCGGGGCTTCTCCCATGGTGCACCGTGGGCTCTGTGCGGTCCATTGCCGATTCCAGCCTCCTGATTGGCTGGAATCGACACACGTGACGGGGCGGAGCTACGAGGACCAGCTCTCCGGCACGAGCGGCCCCATTCACCAGGGAGAAGACCAGACTGCGCAAGCGCGTCTAAAAACGGCAGAAGACAGCGAATTTAGACGGATCCATGGCGACAGGGACGCTAGCAACGGAGCAGGTAAGTGAATAACTTCTGTATGGCTCATAATTAATGCACGATGTATATTAAAAAGTGCATTAATATGGCCATACAGAAGTGCTTAACCCCACTTGATTTCAGGAGACAACCCCTTTAAAAACCGCCCTGCTGCTCCACTCCTTGCTGCCTTTTTCTGCTCAGCTCATATGCTGTACAGCTCAAGCTCCAGGAAAGAAAGCCCTTCAGCACCTGCAGTCTCCCAACCCAGCGGCTCCCCTGACCTCAGCAAGGACCTGGGTAAGCTCTGCCTGGCTGCTAGCTCCCCTCTTTCGCTGCATATCCCTCCTGCCGGCAGTTGGCATAGCAGAGGATAGCCCGCATTTTTCTTTGACGGTGAAATCCCAGCACCATGTCCGACCCCAGAGCCCTGGAGGCTGGACCAGGGACAGCAAGAGTAACGCACTTTGCTTGCTCACGCTGTAACCTAAAGTTGGCATGCGGACAGGCTTCTGTAGAGATTGTTCCCCTGCGAAACAGGCGGCTGTGCAGGGAACACCCCCCCCCTCCCCGTTCAGCCCCCCAGCTATGGCCGAGCCGAAGTGGGCCCGCTCCTTGTCAATGGTGGTGTCTGACCTCACTCGGGCATCTGGCGCAATTTTGGAAAAATTAGCGCAGGACGCCACCGGTTCACGTGAGGAGCGCGGCCATAGACGAAAACGGGTCAGGCCTTCCGACTCACGGCGGCCCTCCCGGTCACCATCCTCCTCGTCGCTTTTGTGCTCTTCTGGTACTAGGTCGCGGCGCTCGTTGGCAGAAGGAGGTTTCGGACGAGGAATGGTCTGAATCTTCCTCAGACTCTGTTGTGGAGAAGGATCAGGTCCCAAAATTTTCGGCAATGGTGGAGAGCTTAGTGGTTGCGGTGCGTGACACTTTTCAGCTCACTGAACAGGAACCACAGGCATCTGGGATATCGTTTTCTTTCAGGCAGCCTAGACGCTCTCCAAAAACCTTTCCTCCTCATGAGGACTTTGACAAGGTCCTATCTAAGGAGTGGAAGGCACCGAATAAGCGTTTTTCAAGATAGGTTACTTGGACGGGAAACATCCCTTCCCGCAGGACTTAGTAGAGAAGTGGTCAGTTCCACCGCTAGTAGATCCACCCATTTCGCGCCTGGCTAAGCACACGGTGCTACCCACAGCAGAGTCCTCCTCCCTCAGGGATCCCAAGGATCGAGGAGTCGAGGCCTTAGCAAAGACCGTTTTTGAGACGGCAGGGTCAGCTCTTAGGCCTGTGTTTGCCTCGTCCTGGGTCAGTAAAGCTGTTACTGACTGGGCAAAGCGGTTACGGGAAGGAATCCTCGAAGGGGCGACGTCCGAGGATCTGGTAGGCATTACACACCAGATTGAACAAGCGGGCATGTTTCTCTGTGAGGCCTCTATGGATACAGCCAGGCTGGTGGCCCGAGCCTCCGCGGCATCGGTGGCAACTCGCTGGACCCTATAGTTAAAAGCGTGGGATGCGGACACTTGCTCCAAGGGGTCATTAATCAGTATGCCCTTTGTAGGATCTCGTCTTTTTGGCGCCAAGCTAGACGAGCTCATCTCAGAGGCTACGGGTGGAAAGAGCTCGCTTTTGCCACAGAACCGACCAAAGCGCTCATCTCCGCAGCACAGACGTTTTCGTTCCCATCGTCGGACGAGTCCTCGTAGGGTGGAGAGGAAGGGTCCACAGGAGCTGGACCAAAGGAAGGTTCCTTCCTTTAAACCAAGGTCCTCTTGGCGGGGGCCCCAGCCCGCAAAGGGTACCAAAAGCAAGCCCTCCGCATGAGGGACTGCCCCCACCTGTTTCGGACAAGGTGGGGGGACGGCTTCTCCAATTCAGCCAGGTCTGGTCGTCTCAGATCTCAGACACTTGGGTACAGGAGGTTGTGTCCAAGGGCTATGCGATAATTCCTTTCACAACCGCATAACGGCTTCTTTCGGTCCAGAACCCAGGGAACGCAGCAGCTTTTCTCGGAGCCGTCCGATCTCTCTATTTACAGGGGGTGGTGGTGCGAGTGCCCCCCGAGCAATACTTCACGGGGTTCTACTCCAATCTTTTTGTGGTCCCCAAAAAGGACGGCTCGGTCCGTCCGGTTCTGGACCTAAAGAAGCTGAACAAGTTCGTAGCGGTCCGTCATTTCCGCATGGAGTCGGTACGAGCGGTCATCGCATCCTTGGAGGCAGGGGAATTCCTGTGCTCGATAGACATCCAGGATGCATATTTACATATCCCCATTTGTCAGGCGCACCAGCGCTTTCTCCGGTTCGCAGTACAGGAAGAGCACTTCCAATTTGCGGCATTGCCATTCGGGCTGGCGACAGCTCCCAGGGTGTTTACAAGAGTCCTAGCGGCAGTGGTGGCAATCTTGCATTCCAGGGGGGTTGTTGCCATGCCGTATCTAGGCGACATTCTGGTGAAAGCCCCGACGCAGCGGGACAACCTGGAGAGCCTGCAGATTGCCCTGGACACGCTTACCAGGTTCGGTTGGCTGATCAATTTCAAGAAATCGTCTCTTGTGCCAGCTCAACGCATGCTGTACCTGGGGATGTGCTACGACACGGCCCGGGGTCAAGTGACTCTCCCGGAAGCAAAATGTCAGCTGCTTCAGAGGCAGGTGCAGTCCCTTCTATCGCAGCGACCAGAGGCGAACCGCCATGCGATGAGGGCTTTGGGACTGATGGTATCGTCTTTCGAGGCAATTCCATTTTCCCAGTTCCACTCCCGCTCCTTGCAGTGGGCGATACTATCAAGGTGGGACAGGTTAGCACCATCCCTCGAGCGGAAGATAAGGATTCCGCCGGGGGTTCAGCAGTCACTTCAGTGGTGGTTGGACTCGCCACGTATCCAGCAGGGCAGGTCGTTCCTGCCCCTGCAGTGGCAGGTGCTGGCTAGACGCCAGCATGACAGGCTGGGGGTGCATGCTGGGGGATCAGGTAGCACAGGGAACCTGGTCCACGCAGGAGTCCGGTCTCCAGATAAACGTCCTGGAGCTGCGAGCAATACTCCGGGCCTTGCAGCATTTCGTGCATCGGCTGGAGGGAACTCCAGTGCGAATCCAGTCAGACAACGCGACCGCTGTGGCTTACATAAACCATCAAGGCGGGACCCGCAGCAGGGGAGCCATGAAGGGAGTAGATCGAATTCTGTCATGGGCCGAGAAACCTCTTCCAGTGATATCAACAGTCTTCATTCCCGGGGTCGAAAATTGGGCGGCTGACTTCCTCAGCAGGAAGGAGGTCGACCCAGGAGAGTGGGGGCTACATCCCGAGGTATTTCAGGAAGTATGCCTGAGATGGGGCCGGCCAGACGTGGACCTGATGGCGTCTCGCTTCAATCAGAAGCTTCCAGCCTATCTGGCCAGGTCAAAGGACCCCAGAGCTCTAGCAGCAGATACGCTAACGGCTCCATGGACGGGGTTTCATTACCCCTATGTCTTTCCACCAATTCCTCTCATTCCTCGGCTGCTCAGGAGAATCAGGAAGGAAGGGGTACCAGTGATTCTCATAGCCCCAGATTGGCCGCGAAGAACGTGGTACGCGGCGCTCATGGACATGGCAGCAGACGCGCCCTGGCGATTACCCCTGCGAAAGGATCTTCTCTCTCAGGGTCCCCTCTACCACCAGAATTTAGCTACACTGCGTTTGACGGCGTGGCAGTTGAGACCGCGGTACTAAGAGCAAAGGGCTTCTCAGACCCAGTTATACAGACAATGATTAGGGCTAGGAAGCCGTCGTCATTGAAAGTATATCACCAGGTGTGGAGAACATTCTTTCGCTGGTGTGAGCAGAAAGGGGCGCACCCGATGCATTTTTCGATGGCCCATCTCCTGTCATTTCTCCAAGACTGGTTGGGCTTGGGCCTGAGCCTCAGCTCCCTTAAGGGACAGGTTTCGGCTTTGTCAGTTTTGTTTCAGCGACTTTTGGCTTCAAGGTCGGCGGTGTGCACCTTTTTACAGGGAGTCGCTCATACGGCACCCCCTTTCCGGTCTCCGGTGCCACCTTGGGACCTTAACCTGGTTCTGGATGCCTTGCAGGCCCATCCGTCTGAACCATTAGCCGAAGTACTGTGGTGCTTGCTGTCCTGGAAGGTCGCTTTCCTTGTGGCAGTTACCTCCCTTCGTAGGGTTTCAGAGATTGCGGCGCTATCGGCAAAACCACCCTTTACGGTTTTTCACCAAGATAAGGTGGTGTTGCGACCGCTGCAATCTTTTCTCCCAAAGGTGGTGTCTACCTTTCACATTAATGAGGACATTGTACTGCCATCATTTTGTCCAAAGGCAGTTCACCCTAGGGAACGGGCTCTGCACACTTTTTACTCAGTCTGCGCCCTGAGGACATATTTGGACCAGACCGCGTCTTTCTGGCGCTCGGATTCCCTATTCGTGATACCGGATGGTCCGAGACATGGCCTTGCGGCATCAAAGGTGACAATTGCTCGCTGGATCCGTTCGGCAGTGGTGGAGGCCTACCGGGGTAAGGGTGAGGCATCGCCGTTCCAGGTCACGGCACATTCCGCCAGAGCGGTGGGGGCTTCATGGGCGGTGAAGCCGCAGCGGAATCTTTATCCGACATGCCCCTCTCACAACAAATTCCACATCCAACATCCCCTGTTGACAGGGCCCCATGCTTCCTTGCTAATCCATATGAAGTCCATATTCAACGAAGAACTAGCAACAGCTGTTAAAGAATTCATGGATCAAATAAAAGATTTGGGTCAAGGAACAGACGAACTGGAGCGCAAAACAGATTACATTGTTGTGGCGGTGGAAGATGATAATTGCGTCGAATTGGAGTCCAGAATAGAGGCCCTAGCAGCTAAATATGAAGACCTCGAAAACAGATCTCCGCGAGCAAATATTCACATCCGAGGACTCAGAGACAGTGACTGCCCTAAAGGAGACAATGGTCAACCAGTTCACAGTACTACTGCCCACAGTCAATAAGAATTTACTGAGGATTGACAGGATTCATTGAGCCCTTGCCCAATCACCGTAGCCAGACTTGCGCCAAGATGTAATTCTAAAGCTAGACTACAGCAAAATGCGAGATCAGCTTTTGTCTGCAGCTGGACAAGTGGCCCATCTTCCAGGGCTCCCAACATCTGTCCAACTATATGCGGACATTACTGTCACAAAGACTTGTCACTGTGGGGTGCTGTGTCAATTGCGAATGGTGGGTCCTGTGTTATCTATATTTACGTGTCACCGTACGTGTGCGGGGGAGGGGCGGACTGCTCTCCGATTGCTTTCAACTGGGACAGACGGCTGCCAGCTCCACTGAAAGCAATGCGAGTCTCCCATAATAATGCCGGTCTAAGTCATGTGATCGGTGTTATCGGGAGAGCGCACGCTGAGGAGAGAAAGCAGTGCATCATGGAAACTCATTAGGCGGCGCCATCTTTGAATGATTTTACAGGTCAACTTTCCTAGGAGAAAAGGAATAAAAAGGTTAGCAGAATGCTTTTTTTATGTGAAATGGTGTATTGTATAATGCTTTTACTCTACAGGGCATTAATGGGCAAAAAGTGTGACTTTGGGCAGCAGGACAACCCCCTTAATGGTTGTGGGTTGAGAAGATCTTACATTAGTAACACCTTCAATATGTTTTTAATGAGTATCAATTAGTAGCCATAATTAGGAAATATTTTCCCATTCTTTTTTCCGAAAGTTACAAACTGATTGCATGAGGATTGGAAGTTGCTACAAATGGATAGGAAACAATTATTTCAATTTTCTCTTTATAGTTGAGAAGACACTAATACATTAGTAACATCTTCAATGCTTTAAGGAGTATCAATTAGTGGCCAAAGTTAGGAAATATTTTCCCATTCTTTTTTTCGAAAGTAAATTAAGAGATCAACTGAGACCTGGAAGTAATTTCTGCGCTGGGAGAAGTTGCACTAATGGAACCTATGATTAGTAGCTCAAAGCGCATTTCTCCATCTCATTTGGATCTAACAGGTTTCCATAAATGTAGGACCAGATTATGTGATCTATGTAAATACATTAACCGTAAAGACTTGGTTGTGTTCACTAACAAAACCTACTGCATTTCCAGTTTTAATAATTGCTCTACCACTTGTGTGGTGTTTGTTATTACATGCACCACGTGTGGATCTGCGATCAGACCCTAAGGCCTCATGTTCACGGGCAAAAGAAGAATTAAAATCCGCAGCGGATTTTAACTCTTCTCCTGCACGCGGATCCGCACCCCATAGGGATGCATTGATCACCCGCGGGTAGATAAATACCCGCGGATGGTCAATAAAAGTGATTTTTTTTTTTTAAAATGGAGCATGAAAAAAAAAAATGGACCACGCTCCATTTTCGTGCGGGTCTCCCACGGGCTTCTATTGAAGCCCATGGAAGCCATCCGGATCCGCGGGAGACAAAAATCGGAATTTACTCACCCGCTCCGGTTCTTCCCTTCGCTGCGGCTCCATCTTCTCTCCGTCGCGGCCGGATATTTTTTCTTCGGGCCGGTGCATGCGCAGGTCTCTGCGGTGAGCCTGACAGAGGGCATGCTGCGATTTAGATCCCGTGAGTGAAGAATCGCTATGATCCTCGACTCGTGGATGCCGCGGCTGTGATTTCCATAGCAACACTAATGGGAAGCTTCACACAATGTGAATCGCTGGCGGATTCCTGCCCATGAACATGCAGTCTTAAAAGCTGTGTTAGGAAGTATTTGTTAATGTTATACATGCGAGAGTCTATCAGTGCTAAACTAATGGGAACATTAAACAGGAAGCCATCTGTCTAGGGTTGGGGGGGGGGGGGGGGGGGTAGGTAGTCCAAGAACTAGCAGACTGTCTTAACACAACATTCAAATAAATGGTTGAAAAAAGTATGGTAGTCTTGTGGAGTGTGTGTGGTATGGGGGATCCAGTTAAACAACTCTTAATGTTCCAGTGGGTAAAGAAATATCGGCTGCTTGTGGTGTTTGCAAGAGACATCCAACTAGAGAACCTGCACAAATGTCAAGGTTTAGTGGGTGGGAAACCGTTTTCACTCAATGCATCAAGTCACTCAAGGGGGTTCGCATTAATACACAAATCAACCCCATTCCAATGCTTCATGCAAAAATGGGCTTTGAGGGGCGCTTGTTCTTCCTCCACTGCAAATTATACAAGCAAACATGTTTACTTATTTCACTATTTTCCATTCCCATATAACAAATGAATCAAGCGGTGAACACTGGAATTTATGGCGGTGATGCTAGATTCCCCTATTATCTTGGTAGGGGACATCAACTCTGTTGTCACTCCCCATTGAGATAGGGCACGGGTGTTACTGATGGGTCGCCTAATCCCTTTGGGACGCCTCTTACAAGAAACGTTTTGCTAGATCTGTGGCGAGCTAAAAACCCAGGTGTTTGGAACTATTCTCATCACTCAAGCACATACCGCTCTTTTTTGCGTATCGACTTAGCAGTGGTTAATGCCCAGCTGGGTCGATGGTTAGGTATTTGCCCCGACTGCTTTCAGACCACTCGCCAATGCTGGTTGAAATACAACATACAAATGGCTCTAGGGTTGAATGCATTCTGTTGGATGAATACTTTACACTTAATAGCCTCCCACCCTACAAATATTTGTTGTGTGGCTACTAAGGTCTATTTAAGAGGCCTTTTCATCACAAAAATTACAGCTTAAGCAGAGATGTCAGGCGCTGGGCCAAGAGCTCCAGAATCGGTTAGCAGATACAGAGGCCAAGTTCGTGAATAATGGTATTCCCGAGGCCCTGGCAGATTGGAAGGAGGCTCAGGACAAGCTGCATAACTACACACTAGAGAAATGATGAAGGCAGCAGTTGATGCAGTTAAAAAAGAGGTTTATTCCTCCCACACAGAAAAAACGACGTTTTGACTCTCAAGCAGTTGAGTCTTTGTCAAGTACTTGTCAAAAAAAAAAATTGTATCTTGACGAATTGCGTACAACTTATATACTGATGGTAAAGATTATGTGGAAGTGAATGGAAGTGTTACGGACACCTTCCCACTGCATAGCGAGACACAGACCTGCCCTTCATCCCAGTTTGCAATTATAATTGAGCCCCTTGAAATATAAGCCCTAGCTACAATACACAAAAAAATTAAAAATACAGTACATAACCTAGCAGGCACTGTACAGGTCCTTCCCACTGGTCTCTAGAGTTCCGGCACGCTTGCTTGCAATCCTCAGCTGCCGACACATCGCGTGCTGGTAATGGGTTTGTAAACCCCACCTCCAGCAAATTATGCTTCTGATTGGCTCAGCTACTGCTCTCTAGAACCAATTAATGTACCAGCACTTGAACCAATGAGACGGCTGTGATTAATTCGAGCCAATCAGTGCAGCATTTAAACAATCCGACCCATCGCTCCCTGTAGGTGGGGTTAACAAACCCCATTACCAGGAAGCATGTTGTCAGCAGCTGAGGACTGCAAGCAAGCATGCCAGAACTCGAGACCAGCAGGAGGGATACGGACAGTGCCTGCTAGGAAAGCATTCTAAGACAGCCTCCAGAAGTAAGACCCAGTGCCTCTTTTGGAGCAAAAACAAATATAAGACAGGGTCTTCCCCTCGTGGAAACACGGGAGACTCAAATGCAATGACAAACATCTCTTTACATTTTATCTCATACAAAAGTTATGGTGGAAAATTAGAAACATTGTAGGAATAAAGGCATTTAGGGTAGCCCCTGGCTATTAGAGGAAAATAAGCTACAAGACTTTGAAAATTGGAGAAGCAAGGGTATAAGACGTGTGTCTCAAATATTGGCAAGCATAGGACTAAAAACATTTGACCAACTGCACCTGGATTACGACATATCACATGCACAATTCTAAAAGAACCTGCGGCTACAGCACTCTTACCAGACCAAATAATCTTGTAGATCTACCTTTTAATGGCTAACAAAAATACATGTTCTAGCCAGCTATCGAACCAACGCAAGGTTCTTCCTCAGGCCTAACCGAACAGATCTAAAGACTTGTTTATATAAAAACAAACATACACATGAGGGCACAAACATGTACTGATTAATAGCACTTGGATAAATACCAGAAAGGGATAAGCAAAAGAGTAAAGAATTATAGCATAAATATTCTCTTTCTTCAAAAGATCATGAAGCCGATGTATGATAAAAAGGACATTCTTCTCTTTATTCAATCCGTGCCATTACATGTCCACATTAAAAAAAAGACAGCCATAGGACGCGTTTCAGCGCTTAAGCAGAACCTTCATCACTGGATCACGGATTGAATAAAGAGAAGCATGTCCTTTTTTTATCATAGTCTTCATGATCATCTTTTGAAGAATAAGAGAACATTTATGCTGTGTTTGTATTGCAGTTTGGGTCTGGACAGTGAAGCTGCAAGTGTGTATCCACTGAAGGTGGAGAGGATAATTGCTGGAGCTCAGATGTGTAGCAGAATTTTGACGGCAAGTAACATTTACTTTTTTCTAGTAAAGAATTAGTCCACTGACAAGGAATGTGAAAGTTTTATGGTCTTTAAATTGATGTTAGGGGGTCAACAGGTTGGCGTGTTACGTCTGCTCTGGGTTTCTTTTAGCTCATAATCTCCACTGATGTAACCCACCCCCACCCAGAGATTTATACAGTTTCTGGTAGTACCAAAGGTGGTTATAAACTTTTATATTCCCAGTTTCTGTGACAGTAGGACCTAAAATTGCCTTTAAGTAAAATAGCTTTCAGATGTGTCCGTAACTAGAAAAATGCTTTGCCACAAGTAATTGTCTCTTTAATCTGGCAGCAATGCGATCTTACCCTGGCATTCAGTTCTTGTTTTGTTTCTTTGACATAAAAGGCCCCTAACAGGACATTTCCTGCACAGGATTAGGTTCATAACATTGGCCGTGGAACATGTGAATGTCCCAGGGACCTTGTAGTCCTGCTGCGCGTTGGGGTTATACATTCTGTCCACAGTCAGTACATGTCAGCAGGTCTTGCAGCTCCTTACATTGCAGAGATAAGTTCATATTCGGGTGTCAGAGCAAAACACTCCTGATAAGGTTCATGAAAAATTGGAGGTTGCCCGTAACACAGGAGGGGAGGTTCTGGGAATACGTTTTTTAGATGGTCATTTTTGTCATTTTAGATGGTCATTTAGGACCGCTTCAACCCTAAAAAAAGTTCTTTATTAATTATTTCATTAAAAAAAAAGCAATCTGCTTGCAAACATTGTATGCAAAAACACTAAACAGCAGTGTTGTTGACAAAGGCCAGTTGGCTGAAACTCGTTCAGCATTTTTGCATACAATGTTTGCAAGCAGCTTGCTTTTTTTAATGGAATTAATAAAGAAAATTGTTAATGGTTGAAGCGGTCCTCCAACTTTTTTCTTTGTAATTTAACTACTGCCGCTAGCAGACGGCACTTTAAGGATCCAGCTCCCATTGCATCTTTCTGAAACTAACGAGATACTGCAGGAGAGGTGAGCCCATACTTCTATTTCAATTTTACATCCTTGTGTAGGGTATGATGGAGTTTCTTTTCAGTTTTCCTTAGTTACCTCTGGTTGTGAGTTGTAGGTCACTACTAGAGGTACTAAACAGCTTTCTTCCTTTTGTGTATTAGAGTAGTTGATTTCTAGGTATCCTGGTGACTGGTATTTTGGTCTTCAGTTTAGATAGGATGGTAGCCCTGATTTAGAGTGACTTCCTGGCCTCCAGCACCAGCAAACCATTAGAATATTTCAGTTACATTGATGACCTTAATCATCTGGACAAACACTGAACTAGAACTAGTAAAATTGCATGAGAGATTTAACACATTTCACCCGACCATAAACCTGACATTAAGCTCCTCATTCACAGAAATCAACTTTTAAAGACACCAAAAATAAATTTTTTTAAACTCCTCGATACAGACATTCCTATACCGAAAACTGATCGATCGTCCCACATACCTCAGATGGGACTGTTTCCATCCTTAATACATCAAAAAGTCCATAGTCTACAGCCAGGCCAACCGGATCTGCTCCAATCCAGAGGAACATCTATACCATCTTAAAAGAACATTTTTAGACCAGGGCTACCATTCCAAGTCAGAGCCACCAGGATACCCAGAAGTCAACTGCTCCAATACACAGAAGAAAAAACAAAACAAACTGTTTAGTACCTCTAATAGTGACCTGCAACTCACAGTTAGAGGTACTAAGGAAAACTGCAAAGAAACTCCCATCGTACCCTACACAAGGATGACTGAAAACCATATTGGCTGACCCTCCTTTTCAGTGTTACAGGCAACCTCCAAATTTGGACATACAGAAATTATATACTTACCCCTACAGTAGCTCTCTTCATTCCAGGTCTGCTGCGGTGAGTATTACAAGTGACCAACGGTGTCCAATTGTCAAGCAGTGGAGAGTGAGTGCTGTCACATAACCAGGGAGCTGTTAATGTATTGCTGTGGAGGCAGCTCGTGGGACTGTCAAACTGGAAGGGGAAGGTGGGTGGGGGTTGTCAGTGTGGAGGTTGGGGTGCTGTCAAAGTGGTGGTCAGGGTGCCAGCAGGGAGGGGTTTCAGTGTGGAGGTCAGGGTGCCAGCAGGGGTGGGGGGTGTTGCCAAGGTGGTGGGAGGGGGAGTGGATGTGTGGAGGGGGGCACTGTGTGTGCGGACAGCACTGTCCCAGCGTCCAGTGGTGAGACATGTCAGTGAGATGACAATCTCCTACTACAGCTGTCAGAGCAGTAGAAGGAGATCGCTCTCCCATAGCCTTCAAAGCAGTGAAGGGACTCTGAGGGAGAGAGCTATATTGCTCTCCCCATGCCCGCGTGCGTCTCTATAATGACGACGATCTTCCAGTCATGTGACCGGCGTCATAGGAAGCGTGCATGCTGAGGAGAGCAAGAGCAGTGCATCATGGGACTACCCCAGAGGCGCCATCTTTGAAAAATTCTTCAAGTCTGCTTTATAAAGGGGAAGAAAAGGAATAAAAAGCTTAGCTGAATATTGATTTTTATGTCTAATGCTGTATTGTAGGATCACTACATGTCTATGTCCTCATATCCTGTCACTGGTATTTACCCAAGCGCAAGTACATGATGTTTATGCCCTCCCATGTCATCATGTGTATGTTTTTATATAAATAAGTCTTAAAATTATGCCCGAGGAATAACCCCAAGCAGGTCTGAAAGCTTGCTATAACAAATGTATTTGTTAGCCATTAAAAAGGTATCATCTACAAGATTAGTGGGTTTCTCTTATTGAGAACAATCATTCTTTGCTCTACTGGATAACACTGTAAAAAACAGTAAAAATCTAAATATATAAATATACAGTAGGACTATACCAGACAAATAGTTCTTATGGAAATAAAAACTCCTAATGTCACAATAGCGGAAATTATACATACATGTCTGTTGACAGGAGCAAAAGGAGTGAATTTCTTACCGAAAATTCCTTTTTTCCGAGTCATCCTGACGGCATACCTGGAGATTGCACCTTGACCTTGTAGGGACAGTAAGCAAGAGACTTCAAAAGGCTCCTCTCGCCTCCCATTCTCCAGTGTCTTCTAAATTACTTACATGGACATGTCGTGGTTAACCAAGGAAGATCTTTATTTGCTCCGAAACAAAAATAACATGGTTAATTCCATTTGAACATAAGCAAGAAAAGGGTAGCTTACCCAAACTTAAACAAAGGATAATTAATATGCACAAATTTTACACATAAAAAGAATGTCCGACATAGGAGTCTCTGGGCTACAGATTTGTGCCTGCATAAACGTAGATATAAACGTATGAATTTTGGGAGGGAAATACGTGCTGTCAGGATGACTCGGGGAAAAAAAGGAATTTTCGGTAAGAAATTCACTCCCTTTTCCCCGGCGTCATCCTGACAGCATACCTGGAGTATACCAGATTATCTCTTTAGGGAGGGACCACTGCCTGCAAGAGAGATCGGAGGAGAGGTCCGTATTCAGCCTGTAATGTTTAGCAAATGTGTGCAGATTGGACCATGTGGCTGCTTTGCATATTTGGTCCGGCGTCGCCATAGCCCTCTCGGCCCAGGAGCAGGATACTGCCCTGGTTGAATGGGCCTTGAGTCCTTCCGGGATAGGTCTGTCGCAGGAAGAGTAGGCCTGCTGGATTGTCGTTTTTATCCAGCGGCTAATGGACCTCCTAGAAGCCGCTCTTCCTCTGCCCGGCCCCTGAAATTGCACAAAAAGACAGTCAGCCTTCCTTAAGGATGATGTCTGCTCTAAGTAGCATAGAATAGCCCTCCTTACATCCAGGCTATGGTAATCTCTTTCCCTATCACTTTTGGGATTTTGACAGAAAGATGGGAGGATAATTTCTTGCTGTCTGTGGCATCTCGAGGCTACCTTTGGAAGAAAAAAGGGGTCTGTTTTTAGTATGACCTTATCGTCCTGGACAAGTAAGGTGTCTTACAAGATAGGGCCTGGAGCTCGCTTACGCGTCTCGCTGTTGCCCGCCTGGCCATGTTAGACAATGCGGCGCTCCTGGCTGCCAGCGTCATAGATTCGGCAGATGCGTCTGCCAGGAAGCCTGTTGCTTATCTTAGTTGAGGCATGCATTCCTGTAATGCATTACTAGGGGCCTTCTGTTTGATCTGGTCGTCGAGTTCACCTAGCCAGAGGAACATTGACCTTGCCACATAAGTCGCTGCGATATTGGACTCCAGCGAATAGGTCGTTGTTTGCCAGGCCCGTTTCATCAAGGCATCTACCTGGTTGTCCATCGGGTCTTTAAGGCGAGAGGAGTCCTCAAATGGTAGGGCTGTCTTTTTGGCCATTCTGGCCACCTGTGCGTCCACTTTGGGAACATCCTCGTAGATGCTCACGTCTTCCTCGGCGAAACGGAACCTCTCCTTATACTCGCGGGGTAGGTAGAGGTGTTTGTTCCCGCAAGCACATTCATCCGCGATAACCTTTTTCAGGGTATCATTTACCGGAAAGACGATGCGGTTCCTTGCTCTGAGCCTGCCGAACATGTCGTCCTGCACGGACCTTGGCTCGACCACATCCTCGACCTTCATAGTATCCCTGACTGCTTTGATCAGGTCATCCAGATCCCCAGATGAGAAATATTTTTTTATTCTCATCCTTAGCGTCAGGGGGACTGTCAAATAGTTCACCATCTGAAAGGTCGCCCAGGGATTGTTCAGACTCTGAGCTAGTTAGCGGTATGTGGCTAGACCTTTTGGCGGCCCTTCTTTCCCGCTGAGCTGGGGGAAGACTGGAGATTGACGCCCGGACCTCCTCTCTAACCAGGGATCTTATATCTTCCCTAAATGCAGGCTGTTCGTCCATAAGGATCTTGGAAGTACAATCAGGGCATAGCGGCTTTTTATACGCCTCATCCAGTTTTTTAAGACACAGGGCGCATTTCCTGTGTCTTTTCTTAAGGTCCTGTTTAGACCAGATGGATTCCCTGTCCTGCAAAAATACATGCATGCACATAAGGGAAAAACCCCCCACAAAACACTAAACCCCTGAGCATATTATCCCTGCAACAAGTCACACTCAGAGTTTGCAGGGCTTCCATCTCTGATTCCTTTGTAGTCATGATGCCAGATAGCGCAGACAGAACCAGTTTAGACAGATTAATCCTTCTCTGAAGGTGTGCTGTCAGTGGAAGCTTGCCGGTGGGTCTCCATTTTTAAGTCTCCCGCCACTTCCGGGTCTGCCGACGGCGTCTGACGTCACCGACTCCGCCCCTCCCCCCCCCCCCCCCGACGTCACGCGCGGTCGCACCGGCATGCCTGGACGAGAGGCGCATCCGAGCCTATGGCCCGCCGCTCTCCCCGGCTGAAAACGCTGCACAGAAGCTGAGAAGAGGAAGGAGGGGACTCAAGGACTTCTGGTCCGCTGCTCTGACCGCTGCGGTGGTGAACCCCGGACGGTAAGACCTGTGGCCCGCCGTACTCTCGGACCGCGCAGACACCCGAAGGGAGATGAGAAGGGAAGCAGCCCTGTGGACCGTCAACCCTGCTTGGAAGAGAGGTGAGGGGGGAAGCAGCCCTGTGGACTGTGAACCCTGCTGTCAGCCTGCTTGGAAGGGTCATCCTTGCGGCTCCCTGGAAGGAGCTTCTCTTGCATGTCCCAGTAGGGACAGGAAGCACTGGAGAATGGGAGGCGGGAGGAGCCTTTTGAAGTCTCTTGCTTCCTGTCCCTACAAGGTCAAGGGGCAACCTCCAGGTATGCCGTCAGGATGACGCCAGGGAAAAATTTCATTTATACCCACTTGCAAGGCAATCTAAAACCGGGGAACCTAAACGTGACCAAGAGTAAGTGGTAGGCAGATATGGGACCTATGTAGAAGAACAAAGGAGACAGCGCCTCAGAAGACAATATAGGTCATAAAGGGAGGAAGGGAGATCTTCAAATTCTCACATGATCCACATCCATGGAAAGCAGCATGTGGAAAAAAGATGAACCCCATATGTAAAATGGGGGTAGAAAACAGTGAGTGTGGCACAATGTGCTCAGACTAGAAAGCCCAGAGAAGAGCAGATACTCAGGAGGGGGAGAGCACCTGGCTAGTGGATGGCTGGGTGAAACGCCAACATAGACGTTACCAGATCAAATGTCAACGTTCGCTGGAGTGCAAAATTCTAGTTTATTAGGACAGTCAGTAAAAGCCCAGTACACACACCAAAAAAAAAAAAAAAAAAAAAAAATCGGGCTTGGTATGGTGCAACATGTTTGAGCATAAATTAGCTCCCTTCTCAAGCACAAGTCTAAATAAGTAGTATAAACATAATGGAGCAAACATAAAAACAGGAAGGGAAAGGGGGGGGGGGGAAATAAAGAAGGGGTGACGGATAACCCTTTATGTATGCAATGTGAAATTCATACTGCAGGCCTAAACAGAAGTGATGTGGCGATGTCCAAAACTACATAGATCTTGGACCGAGATGCACTCTCTGATCAATGCTGTGTATGGTGTCAATTTGGATCTCATACTGCTGTTACGTATCCTTGGATATATAACTGATCTAACAATGGAAGTGCAAGAACTGCAATAGCGAGACTCCTATATATTGCCAGGAAGCCAATAGCACAGCAATAGTTAAATGAGTCCCCTTCCATGATAAGAGATTTAGAGACCAAGTTAACAGGTTGACATGGAAAAAAGGCTATACCTCAAACAAAGCGGGCCACAAATATAATAAGCTTGGTTAAAAGAGTAGAGTACTCCGGGATCAGCACCGCTCAACCTACTTAGTAGTATCGAATTGGGAAGACTGTCACAGAACAGAGGAAATGGGTAATTTAGGAGAATGCCAAATGACAGTGAGCCATGGATATAGGCAGGTGGGTGGGGGTATAAAAAGATCACGTGTCAATAACACACTATTGCTTCAATTGTACTTGAATATGGTGTACTATAATGTGAAATCTTTACTCATAGGGGTAATGGTTGGAGCAGAGCTAGTTTCCACCTAACATTTATGCAATCCAAATCTACTTACAAGAATACCGGACTGCACAGAAGCGACGGCTTATATGGACAGTACGCTATACATTTTTTCGTGAAAGCAGGAATGGACTAGAATACATCGGAGAGAGATTTGGAGGGGGTAATGTGAGGTTTGGTGAACAAAAATAGTGATAAGTATTTTCACTAAAAATTATTTAATCAGGGGAAAATAAATGGGTAATGATAGTGATCACATGACTAACACACGTGTACATGGGAAGTGTTCTATTGTTTTTAAACAGGCACTTTGGTCTGTAATCATAGTAACGTTTCCAATACAATCTTTTATGGCCTGAAACTCAAGAGCATTTCCTGAAGTTTTATTTCACTCTGTTTTTATTCATCAAGTTTAAATAAGTTTGTTTTTATTCTTAAGCAAGAGTGCTGGAACATCGTTTTATTCTTCATGCTCTGATGCCGGGACTGAAGGAACGTGGCTGATGAGCAACCTATTAACTATGTAAGCCAGAGACTGGCTTGACAAAGGCTCCTGAATAGGAGCTGAAACGTTGCGCCCTCTTGCAAGTGTTGGAGGAATAAAGATTGCATTTTTACCCGTTTCCTCCCCATGACGCAAGGGCATGTCATGGGAGCGGGGTACTTCCCGCAAAAAAACGTACCCTTATGTCAGAGGGACAGCGCGAGATCATGATAGATCTCGCACTATCCCGCAGCAGGAGTCGGCTGTCAGTCATAGTCGGCCTCCAGCTGCAGCAGCGGGGGTGCATCGGACATGCGCCCCGGCTGTTAACCCCTTCCCTGCCGCGATCTATGTAGATCGCAGAATGGGAAGGGTTCACAGAGGGAGCGCGCTCCCTCTGTGAAGAGCCCGGCTGGTTGCCATGGCAACAGAACGCCAGATACCAGCTCCCTGTGTTGCCAGAGCCTACGATCGCTGTATAAGCGATAAGGCATGGCAGGACAGAAGTCCTGCCATGCCTTATCACAGCGATCATCAGTGCTGTGCTTTAAGTCCCCCAGAGGGACACAGTGTAAAAAAATGCTAAGTAAAAAAAAATGGATTATACCTACCCGATAAATCGGGTTTCCAGTAGTCTCCACGACACCACCAATTGAGATTGCCTCCTCCTTATAGGACAGGAACACACTGAGAGGTTAAAAGCTCCCCCCCCCCTTCGCCACTTTCCTCAGTGGATTCTAACGAATTGCCGCGGTAGGAGCTCAACTTAAATTTTTTTCCCTCAACTGAGGTTTTTTTTTTTAAATTATAAAATTATATTATATATATTTTATATTATATTCTATAGTTTATTTTCTATCAATTTAGGGGGGGGGGGGGGAGGTACGGGTGCTGTCGTGGAGACTACTGGAAACCCGATTATCAGGTAGGTATAATCTATTTTTTCCACCGTCGTCTCCACGACAGCACCAATTGAGACCTACCAACTAAAGTTTCCCTAGGGTGGGATTGCTGCCGAGAGGACTTTGCGGCCGAAGGCCATGTCCTCGTCCTGCTGCACTTTTACCCTATAATGTTTAATGAACGTGTGGGGTTTCTTCCAGACTGCAGCTTTGCATATCTGCTCGACCGAAGCTGAGCTATGTTCGGCCCATGAGGATGCTACTGCCCTTGTAGAACGAGCTTTAAGAGCTAAAGGGATTTCCTTCCCGAGGGCCTTATAGGACTCTATGATGGCTAGGCGGATCCACCTGGCTATGGAGCTTTTCGCTGCTTTGCTCCCTTAATTTGGGCCACTGAACTGGACGAACAAGTTGTCGTCCCGCCTCCAGTGGCTTGTCGCCTCTATGTAGCCTAGGACTGCTCTCCTAACGTCCAGGCAGCTTAGGGTTTTTTCTTCCTCGCTTTTAGGTTTACTAAAAAATGAGGGGATTATTAGGTCTTGGGACCTATGAAAATGTGATACTACTTTTGGCATAAACGCCGGGTCCGTTTTAAATACTAATTTGGTGTCCGAGATTTTCAGGAACGGGTGGCGAATGGACAAGGCCTGCAGCTCGCTAACCCGTCTTGCGGAGGTGATGGCTACTAAGAAAATGGTCTTGATAGTAAGCATTTTTATGGGTAGTGCTTCGATCGGCTCGAATGGTACCGTTGTCATGGCCCTTAGGGCCCAATTAAGGTTCCAGTCTGGAAAAAGATTTATGGGCCTAGGCCATAATCTAGTTGCTGCTGCTAAGAACCTGTTGACCCATCTGTTGTCTGCGAACTTTGTGTCACATATGGCGCTAAGGGCTGCGACCTGGACCTTCAGGGTGCTTGGAGAGAGGCCCATCTCTAGGCCCTCCTGCAAGAACTCAGATTAGAGGGATGTCCGGGATAGAATCCCCACGATCCCTTCCCTGTCTCCATGAGGAAAACCTTCTCCAAACTTTCTGGTAGATAAGGTGGGTCGTCTTTTTTCTGCTGGACATTAACGTTTCTACTACTCTCTCTGAGAATCCCTTCTCTTTTAGTGAGGATTCCTCAAGAGCCATGCTGTTAAGTGGAGCTTGTCTAGGCTCGGATGGTTCAGTGGCCCCTGCGATAGAAGATCTGTCCAGGTAGGGAAGGTGACTGGGTCCTGGACGCTCAATGTTGCTAGAAGACCGAACCAGCTTCTTTTGGGCCAGAAGGGGGGTCACCAGGATTAGTGTGCATACCTGGGTTCTGAAATGTTGTAAGACTCTGGGGATCAACGGTATAGGAGGAAAGGCGTACACACCAACCCCTCTCCCCAGTCTTGGCCTAGGCCATCTACTGCTGTCGGACGATCTCCTGGCCGGAGGGAGAAGTTGCTTACTTTGGCATTTTCCCTGGTTGCGAACAGGTCCAATTGTGGGGTCCCCCACTGGTTGATCAGGATTCTGAATGCTTCCAGGGAGAGAGACCATTCTCCTGGGTCTATTTGCCTCCTGCTGAGAAAGTCCGCTTTTTGGTTTAGTGTCCCCTTCAAGTGGGTTGCCGTGATCAAAAGGATCCGGGCCCTCTGCCCAGTGAAAAATTTTCTGTGCGATGTTTTGCAGGGCGGGAGATCTTGTGCCCCCTTGGTGTCGTATATGGGCGACCGCGGTTATATTGTCTGACAGTATCTTCATATGCTGGTCCCGTAGCGAGTTCCCTAACTGCTGGAGGACCTGCCATACGGCCTGTAGTTCCCTGTAATTTGAGGACTGTTCTTTTGTCCTTTGAGGCCATGGGCCCTAAAAGAACTGGTTCCCCACATGCGCTCCCCATCCCCAGACGCTTGCATCCGTTGTGATGTGAGTGGCTGGGTTTTGTAGCCAATGGACCCCTCTCCACAGGTTCTCTGGGGATGTCCACCAACGCAGGGATGTTTTCACCACGCTTGGGATGTACATTCTTGTCCCTAGAGGGGACTGCCTTTTGTCCCACGTGGATAGGACTGAGGATTGCAGGGCTCTGGTGTGAGCCTGGGCCCATGCCACTCCTGGAATGCATGACGTCAAGCTTCCCAGGGGAGACATGGCTTCCCGAATTGTTCATAATCTTCTCCGTAGAAAGGTTTTGACTAGCAGTCGGATTTTTTTGTATTTTCTCCTCGGGTAGGCAGGAGCATTGCGATTCTGAGTCGAGCGTTATTCCCAGAAACGTTTTCTGCTTGCCGGGATGTAGGCTGGATTTTTCCCAGTTTATGATCCATCCTAAGGATTGGAGAAGTTCTAGCACTATCCCCAGGTGTTTCGTTAGGAGTTCTCTGGACTCTGCTATTATTAAAATATCGTCCAGGTAGGGTACTATTAGGACCGACTTCTTCCTCAGGTAGGCGGCTACCTCTGCCAAAATTTTGGTGAAGATTCTGGGTGCTGAGGAGATCCCGAAGGGCAGGCATCTGAATTGATGGTGCTCTATTCCTTTGCCCATATCCACTGCAAACCTTAGGTATTTGCGGGACCCCTCGTGGATCGGTACGTGGAAATAAACATCCTTTAAATCGATGGATGCCATGTAGGCTCCTTTGGAAATCAACTTTATCGTTGAGGCGATGGACTCCATCTTGAATTTTCTGTATCTGATGCGGGTGTTCAGAGGTTTCAGGTTCACTATCATCCGCTGTTTCCCGCAGGGTTTCCTTACTAGGAAGAGCCTGGAATAATGGCCCTGTCCTCGTTTTGCGGTACGGGGGATATTGCGTTTAGTTGTTGCAGGTCCCGAACGCTTTGCCTTAGTAGGTGTAACTGTTTGGAGCCTCCCGTGATGAATTTTCTTCTGGGGAGGGACACCAGCTCTATCCGGTATCCCTGCTGTAAGATCTTTGGGATCCATGGGCCTTTGGAGATCGCGGCCCATTGATCCACAAATCTCCCCAGCCTTGCCCCTACGGGGATGGTGTCGGTCTCTGCTTTGGCTCCCCCTGGTGGGGGTTAAAGAGGATGTTCCTTCCTCTGCCCCCCTTGGGGTAACTCCAGCGGCCTGTCTTGCCCTTGCCTCGGTAGGCCTCTGGCTGTTGCACTGGGGCCCGGAAGAAGGTCTTCCCTCTCTGTGGCTTTTCTTCCGGGAATCCCTTTTTGTCGGCTGCCTTCTCTAGAATCTTGTCAAGGTCCGGTCCGAACGAAAACTGGCCGTAGAACGGCGCATAGCTTATTTTTTGAGGCTAGGTCGCCTGACCAAGATTTCAGCCATAACACTCTCGGCTGAGTTAGACCGGGCTGTAGCTTTCGCCGAGAGTTTGACAGTTTCGGCCGCGGCGTCCGCTAGGAAATTTGTTGCCATACGCAGGGTCGGGAGAGAATTTAGGATCTGTTCCCTCAGCGTCTTATTGGTTAGGTGTAGCTGTTCTAGCCATACCCCCAGAGTTCGCGCCACACAAGTGGCTGCGATCCCTGGCCTAAGTATGTTTGCCGCTGCCTCCCATGATTTCCTTAGAAGGCCCTCAGCTTTGCAATCCATGGGATCTTTTAACTGTGCGGCGTCCTCAAAGGGCAGGGTCGTTTTCCTGGCTACTTTGGCCACTGGGACGTCTACCTTAGGTACCTCCTCCCAGCTTGCGCAAACTTCCTCCTCGAATGGGTACCTTCTTTTTGCCCCTCTAGTGGAGAAGGAGCTTGCGTCTGGTTTCCTCCACTCTTTCTGGATTATTTTGGTGATATTCTTATGGACAGGGAAGGTATGCTTGCGCCTCTCCCCTAGTCCCCCGAATATCTTATCTTGTAAGGTACGTGGTTCTCTGGGCTCTTCCATTTTTAGTGTAGCCCTGACTGACTTAATTCCATTAAGTCGTCCTGATGTAGTCCTCCTTATCTGAGGACTCCTCAGCCGCCTGTTCCTCTTGCTCCGACCCGATAGAACTCTCGGAGTCGGAAGGCTCGTCAGGAACATACGCCCTTTTCTGGCGTTTCGCTGGCCGCGCCAGCTGTGACGTTAGGGCTGATCTAACCTCCTCTTTCACCAGCTTCCTAACGTCCTCCATGAATCCCCATAGAGGCCTCTGGTACGTAGCTGGCAGTTTTATCCCGCATTCCACTCATTTTCTGAGTTTTGTTCTGGGGGGGGGGGGGGGGGGGGGAGATGCCTTTTTTATCCCTTTGACAAAGCATTTTTGCGGGTAAATATGCAATTTTTCCATACACAATACACTGGATATTTGCATTGTATTTTTTGCCGCACTGGCTACTTACGGCCGCTGAGGCTGAGGTTTCAGCTGTCTCTGGGGCTGGAGCACTCATTACTATACGGGTGCTGCAGACACCTTGCGACCTGTAGTGCTGGTTTGTTCTGGTTTCTCTCAGGTTCCTATTTTTTAACATTTTTCTGCGCTCCTGCGCTAAGCCCCACCCGCTCCTGATGCAGACGCGATGACGTCATCGCGCCAGCGCCCTGTAACTCTGCAGAGAGGACGAGGGGGACTGAGGCTCCCGCTTTGTACCCCCCATGGGCCGCCACGGGAGGAACCTGGCCCGGGGGTTACCACCCCATGTGGCGTCCCGGGAGTCGTCTGGCTTGGAAGGGAGGACAGGCTGACCCACTGCCCTCTGATCCGCCTATAAGTAATCCTGGCTGGCGTGGAGACAACTGGGGAAATCCCTTTTATGCTCTCATATTAGCATAAAAAAGTAAAAAATTTTTTTAAATGGGTGGCGTGGCCTGAGGTATGGGACAGACGTGTCTTCTGCGAGCTCCTGCTGGACCCCGGCTAAAAACGATCCCGACTGCATCCACGGACACAAAACTCTTTCATGGGCCGCACTAAGGTGGTTGGTGATCGGGGGACGCTCGGTGGGGAGGAATTGGGCCCCCTGGATGCATATATGGACGGCTCCGGTGGGATCTAAGATGGCGCTGCCTTAACAGGTGGGAGGAGCCATGTCTCAGTCTAGCTCCGGGACACCTGCGGCGACTCCTCGGCAGTCCTCCGGAACACCCATTGCAGCTCTCTGGACCCTCGGGAACAGAGGCCCGTCTCCACAGCTGCAAAGGCTGAACAGAAAACCAAAAAGCCTCTCGCAACAGGCCTCACCCACATCTACCGGCGCCATCGCTAAAAGACTACCCGATGCACAGGGATCTAGGGGAGACCCTCGCCTCTCCACATCAAATGAGCCCCACGGGGATAAAAGGAAGGGGGGGGGGGGGATTCATAAGCCCCTGGCCTCCTAAATCACAGCACTTGGGAGCAGAGAAGGAGAGTTCATCCACAGATATCCAATGAACCTGGGCTGCGCTGTTCCCAGAGATATACCCTGCAGAGATACGGGAGATATCCCCCTACCAGCTACCAAATCCCCTGCAAAAAGCCCTAAAGACCACGGCCACACGAAAAACGACAGCAATGGCAGTATCATATGAGGATGACGATGACGACTGGGACTGGAAGGCGCACCTACGAAGCATCCCCACAAGAAACAAGATTGATGCTCTATTGACAAAAGCTACCAGTTCACAAATGCAAGCAATTGAAGCGCTGCAAGAAGAAATTAAAGACATAGGCCGTAGAGTAGCTGACTCGGAAGAAATGCAAACCCAGCTCCAGTCACAGCTCACGGAACATCACTGTATCTTACAAGACCACTCCCTGCAGATTATCAACATTTTGACCCAATTAGACGATATAGAAACATCCGCATCAGGGGTTTGAGTGAGGAAGTGGAACCTGCCTGTCTGGAAAAATGGGCAGTGAAATGTTTCGGTGACATCCTTAAAAGATCTGACGACTATACGGTAGAGATAGACAAGATCCACAGATCCTTGGGGCCCAAGAGTTCCGACACTGCCAGGCCTCTGAATGTCGTGTGCAGGATTCACTTCTACAAAGAAAAAGGAAGAGCTGCTGAGGAGAATCAGGGAGAGGGGCCTCATTACCTACAAGGACAGTACTCTCCTGGTACTCCAAGACCTGTCAAGGACCCTACAACTCCGAAGAGCCCTAAGACCCGTGCTAACGACATTGAAAGACAAGAACATTCCATACCGATGGGGGAACCCCTTTCAGCTACAAGCCGGAAAGGACGGGAACACAGCCATATTCAGGGGTCTAGGGGACCTCCCGAGGTTCCTGGTCAAATTTGAACTCCCAATGATTGCAATCCCTATCTATCCGTCTGCTATGCTTGCCAGCAAGTGAACAGCGGAATACCCCCTGCTGTTTATCTGTGGATGCCTTACGAATCACCCTTCATTGGGTTCAGAGTTAGATGCCGAGGTTTGGGGGGAGCTGTGACCCGATGTTTTGGTTCAGGTCCCCCCAAATTAGGCCAGCAACACTTGTTGTTGCACGAATAGTCAAAGCTTACTTCCGCAGCCCCACTTGCTACTTGTATACCTTGTCTGGGAGCGGGGCCTCCCCTGCCCTAAGGCCTCGCTTCATCATGTTCACAGTTCTGTTGTATTCCCATTTTCCTCTTCCCTACCCTTCCTCACCCCATTTTCCCTTTATACTGGCTCATTACCATAGACACACAAGCGTCTCACCACGCGGTCTGTTGCTTTTCCCCAGAGCGGAACCAACGGCGTCGCTGACGGTAAGCTCCTATAATGCCAGAGGCCTTAACAGCCCCAGAAAAAGGAACCAAATTTTATATGCCTTCCACAAAAAGAAAATGATCACTTTCTTCCAAGAGACCCACCTCACCTCAACAAACACGCCCAGCTATCACAACCGGTATTACCCATATTGGTACCATGCCCCTCATGCCAAATTGCAAAGTATGCGGTGTTTCTATAGCCTTTCACAGATCCCTAAAACCACAAATCCTAGTGATTGAAAAGGAGGAGGAGGGGAGATACATTCTTAAAACTGAAGCTGTCAAATGATACTTCTACTCTGGCTAACTTCTGTTCCTGGTTGGGAAAATAGGTCTTTCGGTTCTAAAGCTCTCCGGAGATTAGCAGTTTGCAGAAAACATGACCATCATCGCCAGAGGAGACTTCAACGTAGTGTTGGACCCACCTTTGGACACCTCTTCCGGGCGCTTCTCTGTCCCCTTCTCGGCCATCCGCAGGCTAAAGAAAATTCTGCGAGTCTACGCCGTGTCAACTTGTGGAGAACCCTCCACCCGACCAATAGGGACTAAAGTTACCACACGCAGGTCCACAATTCATACAGCAGAATAGACTTTGTCTCTTAAATTACTAGACTGCTCTCCCAAATGCTCATTGGGTAATTTTATTCGGTCCGATCATGCCCCAGTACTTGGAGAACTTAAGTCTAATAGACAGGACTATAAGGGTTATAATTGGAAGCTAAACGATAACTTACTTAAAGACCCAACTTGTATGGCCGAACTAAACAGGCCAATCAATTTCTAGAAGCACACGAGACGGACACTATCCCAGCGCCAATTAAATGGGAGGCGTTAAAATGTACCTTGAGAGGGATATTTATGTCCCATGGCTCGAGGCTCAAGAAAGAAAGGTCACATAAGCTCAAACAGCTGCTTCAGGCGCTTGAAACGCATGAAACAGCTAACAAAACACAGCGTTCGGAGGCGTTAATGATTGAAATAACTAACACCAGACACGAGATACATGCCATATTAGATCAGAACACTGAATATCAGACAGATTTCAGGCGGTCTGCTATGAATACAGCAACAAAAGTAGGAAGTGGCTAGCAAGAGCCCTACACCCCCGGGCACCCCAGACAAACATCCTTTCCATCCTTAACTCCTCTAGAACAATGGTCCATGCCCCGAGTGATATCCTAGAAGCCTTCAGGGCTTATTACTCTGAGCTCCATAATATCCCTTGCCCAGGGGGAGTAGACGGGCCTAACCAAAAAGAACATGTAACACAATACCTACAACAGCACATATCCACAACTATCCCAAGCGCCAACGCGGAGGCCCTGGAGGGGGACTTCTCTCCCTCAGAATAAGCACAGGTCCTGAAAGATCTGAAGATGGGGAAGAGCCCCGGAACAGATGGGTTTACCCCAAAGTTTTACAAGGCGTTCGGGTGGCAGCTGTCGGAACTAATGCTGTCAGCGTTTAATGTGGTTTCTCGGGGGTTCCCGTTTCCCCCCCCCAGGCGCTACAGGCTCACGAAGTAGTAATTCTAAAACCTAGGAGGGACCCCCTTTCCTGCAAGAACTACAGACCCATTTCTCTCATAAACAGTGACCCTAAAATATTCTCCAAAATCCTGGCAAACAGATTAAATCCCTTTATCCTATCTCTCATCCACACAGACTAAGTCAGATTTGTACCAGTAAGGAAAGCCAGGGATAATACAATCAAAACAATATCATTCATCAACAAAGCTCAGGACCTCCACATCCCCCTGTGCCTTCTTGCAGTAGATGCCGAAAAGGCCTTCGATAGGGTGGGGTGGACCTTTTTAGAGCAGGTGCTGAGGGGAGTGGGTCTGGGCCCGAGGGTCCTCTCCTGGATAAGGGCCTTGTACAGTTCCCCCTCTGCGCGTATTAAAGTTAATGGACTATTGTCGGAGTCCTTCCACATCCAGAACGTAACCAGACAAGGTTATCCACTCTCCCGGATCTTATATATATAAGAGTGATGGAACCGGTGTTTCACTAATGTTTAAATCCTACAACCCCATTGTCTGTTCATTAGTTCTCAACCCTGGTTATATGTCAATTAATACATGAAGAAGAATGAGCAATTCCAGGGACAATGTCTTTTTGCTACCATATTGTGTCCTCTGTAACGCAAAGTATATTGACACTCTTAAATAAGTCTGTAATTCTGACTTGTAAACTAAAACGTTTTGAAAGAAAAAAAAAAAAGGCAGATATTTAGTATCGACATGTACAATAAGCTGAACACGCTTTTTATTCTGCACGGCAAAAAGCGTAAAGAAAGCCCTAAAAAACAGGCCAAATGCTAATTTTTCGCTTTTTGCCTCCCAAAAATGCACTAAGTGATCAAAAATGCCGTATAATGCCCAAAATGGTACCAATAAAACTACAGCTAGTCTTGCAAAAAATAGGCCCTCACAGAACTCCGTACATAGAAAAGTTACAGGACTTTGACTGCAGCGATTTAGGGGGAAAAAAAAAAAAAAAAGACTTCCAAAAAAGGTGTTTATTGCAGAAAAGTGGAAAAGCCTAAAAAAATTAGAGAATTTTGGTATCGTAACCGTACCGCCCCGCAGGACAAAATTGCATCAGTTATGCTGCATAATTAACACTGTAAAAAAAAAATAAAATAAATTCTATGGCAGAATTGATGTGTTTTCTCTCCCTGTTATCAAAAAATAAAAAGTTTAACAATCTATGTACCCAAAAATGGCATCTTTTAAAACTACAGTTCGCCATGCAAAAAACAAGCCCTTATAAGGCCACATCGGCGGAAAAATCCAATCTATAATGACTTGCGAATGTATTTATACTAAACCAGGTTGCTGCCTTGCACATTTCATCTATCGAGGCCCGCCTGCGTTCCGCCCAGGAGGTGGCGAGAGCCCTGGTGGAGTGGGCCCTCGTCCCCTCCGGAGCCACCAGACCTCTGGTCTTGTAGGTCTCCTGGATCGCTAATTTGATCCATCTAGCTATGGTATCCTTTGAAGCTGGTCTGCCCTTATTGGCCCCTTGGAACTGTAAGAAAAGTCTTTCTGATTTCCGGAAAGTTTGAGTAATTTGCAGGTAGGTCTTTACCGCTCTACGGACATCTAGACTATATAGACGCTCTTCAGTGTTACTGACATTTTGACAAAACGAGGGCACTATTATTTCTTGATTTATATGAAAGGAGGACACAACTTTTGGTAAGAAGTCTGGGGTGTTTTTGATTACGCAATCATCTAAGACTCTTAAGTAGGATTCTCTACTTGATAAGGCTTTTAACTCGCTGATTCTCCTAGCCGATGTGATGGCGATCAAAAAGTCGACTTATGGATAAATTCCTAACCGGAATTTGGTTAATGGATTCGAATGGAGTGTCGCAGAGACGTTCCAGGACTACATTAAGATCCCATGAGGGTAACGGTCCCCTCACAAAGGGTTTTGATCTATCTGCCCCTTTCAAGAACCTTTTTATCCATTTATTTTCCATAAGTTTAATATCAAACAGGGCACTAAGAGCTGCCGTCTGTACCCGCAGTGTTCTGGGGCTAAGGCCTTTGTCTAGCCCTGCTTGCAAAAAATCTAGGATTTTAATAAAATCTGGGCAATCTATATCCGGACTCTCTGGTTTATACCAAGTAAAAAAAATACTTCCCAAATTCTATAATAAATTTTTGAAGTAATTAATTTCCGACTTTTGAACAAAGTATTAATCACCTTTCGGAGAGCCTCTGTTTCTTTAACTTCTGCCCTTCAGCAGCCAGGCCGTCAGTTTTAGCCAGTGGTTTTGCTGGAACAAAACTGGGCCCTGGGACAGAAGATACTCTGAAGGGTAGCGCTATCGGGGATTGTATTGCCAACCAGTTTAGCATTGGATACCACGGTCTTTTCGACCATGCCGAAGCAATGAATATGACGGTAGCGTGACTGCGTGAGATTTTTTGTAGACATCTGGCTATCAACGGTAAGGGAGGGAACGCATAGGCCAGAGGCATTTCCCATTTCTGGGATAGTGCATCTAATGCTAGTGGATGGTCTGCTTGATCTAGGGAGAAGTCCCGGCATTGTGTAATTTTCCTTGTTGCAAAAAGGTCCACTTGTGGTAGACCCCACTGGTCCGTAAGATGTCGGAACACTTCCGGGTTGAGGGACCAGTTTCCCAGATCCAATCTTTCTCTGCTCAAAAAGTCCGCCACCTGATTTTGAGTCCGTTTTAGATGAACCGCCGAGAGGGATGCCGAGTTGACCTCTGCCCACGTTAGTATTTTGCTCGCCATATGCTGTAAGCGAGGATGCCGGGTGCCTCCCTGGTGACGGAGAAAGGAAATCGTAGTCTCATTATCTGACAATATTTTCACGTGTCTGTCTCGTAATAAGTCTTCTGATCTAATCAGGGCCTCCCAGACAGCCCTTCGTTCTCGGAAGTTAGAGGAGAGGGTGCTAGTGAACCTCTACCAGGATCCCTGCAAGGCTTCACCTGCCACTTGGGCTCCCCATCCTGTATCGCTGGCGTCCGTATTTACTGTGACCACTGGACTCCTTTTCTCAGATTTGATGGTACCAGCCACCAATCTAGGGATTTTTTTTACTCAGTGGTAACTTGAATTTCTCCTCCAGGGACTCCTGGGAATGATCCCAGGTTGTCAATAGTTTTTGTTGCAGGGACCTGGAGTGAAATTGAGACCAGGGTACTGCTGGAAGGCAGGACGTCATTAGGCCTAGGATGTGCATTGTTTCCCTTACTGACACCTCTTTCTTTTTAAATTTCCATATCTTTCAAGATGTGGGAAACTTTTGGTTCGGGTAGAAAGGATCGATTTTTACTTGAATCCAGGAGAATCCCCAGAAATATCTTTTTGGATTCTGGGATGAGACTAGACTTCTCGTTATTAACAATCCAGCCCAGTTTTTCGAGTAGATCTAGGGTCTCTGAATGGGACCTCATGGTTTTTATGTCGCTCGCTATTAACAGAAGTCTAGATATGGGACAATTTTGATGTGTTCCCGAAGGAAACTAACTGGTTCTATCATGACCTTTGTAAATATTCTCGGAGCGGAGGAGATACCGAACGGTAGGCAGATAAATTGAAAATGGCGGATAGTGCTATTTATATAAATTGCAAACCTTAAAAGTTTTTGAGATGTCGCATGAATGGGGATATGAAAATACGCATCTTTTAAAGTCTATTACCCCGACCCATTAGTGGGACCGTCGAGCGTATCGTTTCCATCTTAAACGTATGGTTATTTACGTACACATTCAAATTTTTGAGATTCAAAATAACTCTAAAGGCGCCGTTTGGCTTTGGAACTAAAAATAAACGGGGATAACCCCCCCGGCCCTGCTCTACCGCAGGGACAGGAATAACTGCTCCTATCTTAAATTAAATACACCCTCCTCCAATCATGCTTGGAGGTCGGGGGCTGCAGGAGGTGTTATGCAGAAATTGTCGGGGGGTTTCGAGTTTAGTCTGATTTTATAGCCTGAAGAGACCATCTCCAGTACCCAGGGGCTTATTGAAATCTGCAGCCAATTTTCTGAATACTGGAGAAGTCTACCCCCACCGTAACTTTATCTTGGGTCGGACAGAGGGAAACCCCGAAGTTCTCCCTCTACCCCCTTCTGGGTAGGACCACCTACCCGACTTCCCCTTGTTTTTTCCCCTCGGGATATAGTCTTTTCTGAAGGGTACGGTTTTCTTGGGCAGGTAATCAGTCGGAAAGCCTAGTTTTTTTATCTGCCGCTTTCTCCAAGATTTTATCCAGAGTTGGTCCGAAGAGGTATTCGCCCACAAGAGGGATCGTACACAACCCGAATTTGGATGTTTGGTCTGCCCACGATCTGAGCCATAAAGCCCGTCTGGCAGAATTTCCTAGTCCTGCATTTCTTGCAGTGAACCTAATGGACTCCCCTGATGCATCCGCTCAAAAGGCTGTCACTTTAATTAGGGGTAGGCACTTGAGCTCTTCCCTAGGGGTTTTCAAGTGTAGGTGGGAATCCAGTTGGTTGAGCCACAGGTGTAGAGATCTCGCCACAGATGTGGCCACTATGTTAGTCTCTATAACTGTAGAAGCTGACTCCCATACTCCCTTTAGAAACCCTTCCATTTTCCGCTCCATTGGGTCTTTCAATTGGGAGCAATCCTCAAATGGGAGTGCAGTCTTTCTTAATTTTGCGACAGGCACGTCTACTTTTGGGATTATCCACCATAGAGAGGCATCTTCCGTGGTGAAAGAGTCTCTCTCTAAAGTCTTTTTGGATGATGGAACCCTGTCTGGGTTTGTGCCACTCATCCAAGATAATCTTCCACAGATTTTCATTAACTGGGAAATATTTCTTATGGCGGGTTCTGAGGCCCCCCAAACATTTCGTCCTGCACTGATCTAACCTGCGGTGCATCAGTGACCTCCATAGTGTTACGCACTGCGGAGATTAGTTCCTCCAGGTCCAGATTTGAGAAAAAATATTTTGTGTCCCCTTCTGGCGTGGGGGTTGACACTTCCGATGAGTTGTCTGAGAAATATCCCTCGGAATGTTCAGGTGAAGAGACCCCATAATCTCTGGTGCGGGCCCTTTTCCGGGATGGCCCCGGCTGGGAGTCAAAGGTTTGCTCTCTTAGCGCCTGTACCTCTTCATGCAGCATCTCCCGAATACCCTGTAGTAGGTTTTGTTGCTCGTCTTTTACTATTTTTGTAGCGCAGTCCGAGCAAATGGGTCTCTTGGCGTTATCGTCCACTTTTTTGGCGCATAACGCGCACCTTTTTATCCTCTTTCTCCTGTTTAGTTTTTAATGCTTCCTCCTATAAGGAGAAGCCATTACTAATACCAGGTGTGAAAAACCACACTCAAAAAAAGGTTCTTATTTTTTGTCCAAGTGGACTACTTACAGTTGGCACAATCCCTTTCTCACCCTCAGTGCTGTCCATGGCACCTGTCAGCAGGAAAGAAGGAGCCTGGGAACATGAATGGAGGATTCTGCCGTTTGAATTTGGCGCCTTTAAGCGCCCGAGCTGCGTTTGACGTCATTCCGCCGAGTCTGACGTCATCACGCACGACGCGGCGCCGCCCCATACCCGGAAGCCGGCCACCGCTGGACGCCAGGGAACAGGAGCGCAGAGCAGTCGCACCTGCCGCTCCCTCCTTACAAATTGTGCCGACGTCCGGATGGAGCGTGGAACTGCCTCCCCTGGCCGGATACCCTGAGCCCCGGTGAGTAGCACTCTGCAGCCCATCGCCTCCATCCTCAGCATGGAGAACTCCCGAATGTGAATGCCCGAATGTGCTTCCCACCCCCGCTCTGCTGCCAGAGGACACCCGACACTTTTATGTCAGTAAGTGAGCTATAAAGAGGGGGGGCATTCAGTAAATGCAGAATGGAGCGCTGTCCAGCTCACTTACTGACATAAAAGTGTGTCGGGTGTCCTCCGGCAGCAGAGCGGGGGAGGGAAGCATTCGGGCATTCACCATCAACACTGATAAGCGCTGGGCTCTTCATTTACTGACTGCACTCATGTTCTTTCTCCCCTCCTGTATTGACAGAGAATACAGGGCAGCAGGGCAGAGGAGAAGGAACATCTGGCTTTCAGTAAATGAAGAATCCAGCGCTGTTTAGTGCAGTTTCCAGCTCACTTATTCACATAATAGTGAGCAAAAGAAATGAGAAAGTGGGAAGGAGAGAAACCACCTTTTAGGGCGCCTGCACACGAGCGAAAATTCCACGGCAGGATTTCCCGCGGAATTTCCGCCCCTGGAAGCTGCCATAGGATTGCGTTAACAAACGCAATCCTAGGCAGACAGCCACGATTTGGCCGCGCGAAATCTCGCGCAGCAAACAAATCGTGGCATGCTCTATTTCTGTGGCACGTGGCAAAAAAATTGGATTGGAAAGGGTTAAAGGTGGGCCGATCACATGAATCCGTGTCACCCTTTCTAATGGGGTGATGTTCAGTTATAGTCACAGACTCACCGGTACTTTTGAGTTTTCTCCAGCTGGATGGTCCACCAGAAATATTCTGCCCCTTGATGTGCTCTCAGTGTGAGCATGATAGGTCAGGGTGTAGAGCTGTAGGTGTTAGCTGCTCTCCTGAATGTCACACTCTGTTTAACAGCACTGTCAGCTTCTTAACAGATTTTTAGGTTCAGTACCTCTGACATTTCATAGGGATTGCATCTGGGAAATACTCCAACATCTGTAATCTACAGAATAAAACCTGGAAATGTTTTGCAGCACAACCCCAGCCCCTTCCCCCCCCCCCCCCAAAAACAAAACCCCTCACTTCTCAGCAGCACATCTCCCCACACTGTTAACAATGTAGAATCTCTATGGAGACAAGCAATTGTATGAATAAACGATTGTCACTCAATATCGTTGACACATGGTAAAAAAGGGGCAGGTTGTACCAGTAGCGCCATTATCATCAGACACCAGGTTAGGACACTGCATGCACCAGCCAGTCAAGGAGCTTTAAACCATTAACTTCATAAAAAGTCCAATATCAAGAAAGAATAGTACTGGCAGCATGTGAGGATCCTAACCATATGATTAATATAACCACTGTATGACTTGGGTAGTTATAATCGCAAATTCTACATCATGTAAGTACATCGATGAAAGAACATCCACAGACCAGAGATTCTGTTCACAATGCATGTGAATCTCTGCAGGAGTTTATCAAGGAATCGTGCTATATTACAAAAGAAACCCCCGCATGGACACGATCGGCCTGCCTGGGTTGGCTCTGTAGATCCTTATGGATTTTAGGAAGGATGTACAGTGTAGGGACAACCAGATGTTATATATCTAGAAACTACAACGAACTGGAATCAATGACTCCCTGAATCAGGCCTTCATTGTATAGAATTCTCAATTGGGTCACGTACCTAGAAGTTGGATTGAAGTGCAATCTCTCAAACATCAGCCTCATTTTGCCGTCTCCATGTGTCTTGGACGTACATAGTAGTGTCCATAACCACTATGGCTCCCCCTTGTTCCACAGGCCTGATCACGACACTCCAATCCAAAGACAATGGGGTGAGAGTGTCGGTCTTAATTCCTATAAGATTATGTTTAATTCTATGAGCTCTACTCATAGTTGATGTTCTAGCTCTCAATTTTTCCACATCTGTGTACCTCACTCACAAAAACTTCCACATGGTTAGTTGTGGGAGGTTGAAAATTGCTCCTGTTGCGCAGACCAACACCAACCAAGGAAATGCCTTGATGGAATACTTTGAAAATACAGGCTGTCCCTGACAGTGGCGTATTTTGGTTTTCTCCCCTCTAATTTTCTTTTCTTTTGAGATACACTGTTGGTTTGAGAAAATAAAGGACACCTGCATTGTGAAAAGAATCTCTCGTCTGTGGATGTTTTTTTATCGATGTGCTGACATGTAGAATTTAATGGTTGGCATAACGGTGATATCTAGGGGAGATATTACAACTACCTATATAAGTGGATATTTTAGATACTTTTATTATACACATGGACAGTGGGGGAGTTTCAAACATTACATAATGCATGTGTCCAATATAAGCTCGGGGATACTACTGATCACCTCATGAGGTTACCCTACAACAGTATGCAACAAACTTTTCCATAACAATTCCCATAATATTAATGTTGGATGCGAGATGGAATTGTTTGGTTTATATGGGGAGAAGCAAACATGGATATTGGCCCAATATAATTCCCTTGAAAAAAAATAAAAATAAATAAAAATAGATCACACTACAGGATTAATAGATGTGGATGGGCCTCCCCCTGGTCCGTGCTTACACACGGACTATGACGTTCTGTGTTTTAATGGTAGGCTGCATTCAGCTGTAGCTAAGAGGCACATTAGAGTATTGATAGACCAGAGATCTCCCGAGACCTTGGCTGTGGTCTCACGTTTGCGTGTAGTGCTGACTAATAGCCTTGTGAGACTCCGGTTGTAGCCTTGCACAGGTGCAATGTAACAAGGGGGACGCATGTGGATCTCTTCTACAGGGATGTTGGCGCTATGTAGCCATGAAAGAAGGTGTGGCGGAATGCCAATTAGGTGTATCTGATTGTCCTTGCACAGGTAGTAATTTGTGGCATCTGTGATGGATTGGTCTATGTGTATGAGGGCAATACTATAGTACTGCTGTATGTAGTGTGTGAGCTTTAGGAAGGCCGCAACGCTGAAACGATGCTGCCATTTTGCCACGATGTGAGAATAAAATTTTTTGCTGCATCCTCACATGTTGCCAGTACTATACTGTTCTAATCTCGTTGATCGGTAGTCTTCTACTGATCAATTTGCTCGAGCAGACAAGTACCCTTACTGATGTAGTCTTTGGAAAAGGGATCTAATACATGTACACATCAATGTTACCAAACTAGACCACAAGCCTTCAAGGAAAAAAAGAGTTTCCTTGTTTTTTTATGTAGTCTTGTACAGTATAATAGTATTAGGGGCTCAGCGAGGAGGTAACATCACACTTCTCACCTGAATCTGATAGACCGCTCCATGGATTCCAGTTTTGCATTAGATTTATGTTTTCAGGTCACTCGTACTATAAATTCTGGATCCTTGTGACGATCCTCAGGGATTCAGACATCATTGGAGACGCTGTAGGTTCTGTTAGGATTATCGGCCATTTAGTCACTGGATGATATGACGTCTTATGATACTCCCACTCTGCATGTCCATATAATCTGGATGCTTTTAGAATAAAAATTTCTCAAAACTAAGCAAATACTTCATGTTTCCGGAGATAAACAGACTCCTCATTAGCAGCTTTGCTGAAATGTGAAGGACAGAAAAACGCCAACATTTCCCCCCAAAATCAACACTCTTTAAAAACATTATGGATTGAAAACTTGCTCATTAAACAGCCACAACTAACATTCATAGGCCCTTTAAACCCATGAGTGTCACGCCCGGAAATTATCCGGGACGAGCTCCACTGCCCATAGCGATATAGACCGGAAGATTCCCCGGACTAGGTTTGACTCTGGGAGCTGCAGAGCACAATGCCACAAGCTGTGGCTGCCTGCACAGACACACACAGAGCAGTGCAGGACTTTAAAAATAGAAGCCGGAGATTGCCGGCAGATCGGCAATATCTTCCTGCTTTTGTTTTTCAAAGTCCTGCACTGCTTTGTTTACAGGTTGCCATAGAGAGCATCGGCTTGTCAGAAGCCAGCCCATGGTCTCTGTGGCAGGGAGAGCTGCTGCTTGGCTGTCACAGGATAGCTGAGCACCAGATCTACACAGCAGAGACTAGAGAAAACCTCCTATCTCTGCTGTGTTAACCATTTACATGCCGTGGTCTATACGACCACAGCATGTAAAGGGCTGTCCCTATCGAACCCCCGGATTGTGTTCAGGGTGTCCTGATGGGTCTCTGTGGAAGTCCCCTAAAGGGACAAAAATAATAAAAGCAAAAGCAAAAAATTTTAATAAAAATAAAAAACCTGGTCTCCCTTTACTTTGTAAAAACTAAAAAACAAAATTACGATCCTTTAAATCCTGCCAAAATCGTGGCCTATATCGCTCCACTCACCTCCCCGAGGCACCGACGGGACCCACACACCCTGCCGAAGCTGCGGAACAGAAACAGCGGCGCCATTGAGACCCCACCGGATAGCGCGGACCTCCAGACGGAGCGCGGGAGAGATCGCCCGCCAACGCCCTGCCAGCAATCTCAGCTGCGATCCAACGGCGCCGTGCGCCAAAGCCTCCCACCTCACGCGTCCCCGCTACCTCATCGGGACCGGTCCCCGGCACATGAAGGCAGTCCGGAATAGAACGCGGCTCACTTCCCCTTGCGGCGTGACTGGTCGCACCGGACCATACCGCCGCGCCATCCCGCGGTTAGTGAAGGCTCACACAGACCTGGACGAAGGCTGTCCCCCGAATCCTGACGGGATACCTCAGCAGACGCGCCGGGGACTTGGCGCCGCCGTCAGACTCCTCCTGCCCCGATCTGCTGGCAGAGCCCCCGGTGAACTCCTCCTCTGCAGACTCCGATCAAGCTGCAGGCTGTCCTCCTTCCACAAGACAAGACCACACTTCAAATCAGCGACACGCCGACCTGGGCTGCCACCCTGCTGTACAGTGCCAGTCCGCTCTCCGTCACACAGGACCTGCGGCGAACTCCGTCCACTGCTGAACCCCTGATCCAGGAATCCACAAACAGTGAGTAGACCCTGGTGGGTCATTACTGGGGAGGCCGACGACCCCTGGGCGATACAGGTAGAGAGGGTCACCCAGCACACTTGAAGCATCCACCTGATAAACCTTTGGTGGGTCCCCTCACAGCATAGTAGAAGCCATATTGCAGCCCATTACATATCTGGGCAACCGGGGCCACCTCTGACTGACTGTGCCAAAAGAGCGGCGGAAACAAACGGCCCGTTAAGACGCCTACTTAGCCGGGGCTCGAGGGCTATCCCCCTGGAAACACCACAGGACCCCCTCAGGAGCTCAGCCTTTTGTGACTCTCTGAACCACCACCACCCCCTGCCAGGCTGATTGTAATCAAGGCCCCTACACAGAGCTCTAGGGCCCACAACCCATACCCCCAACTGCTGACCGCGACCAGATAGCACCACCAGGTGTGTCAGGCTACTTAGTTCCCCATAACATCACAGGCGAGGTTTCTCTCCCACCCCACATTTTCTCACGGAGCTACACTCCTACAGCCTCCACTGACCCCCCCCGCTCAACATGAGTACCCGAACCAAGGGCAGCACTGCAG
This sequence comes from Eleutherodactylus coqui, assembly GCF_035609145.1. Lineage (NCBI taxonomy): Eukaryota > Metazoa > Chordata > Amphibia > Anura > Eleutherodactylidae > Eleutherodactylus > Eleutherodactylus coqui. The sequence goes on along the minus strand of NC_089843.1, from coordinate 174,751,706 downwards.
CCGAAAAACTTAAAGAATTCTCCCGGACAGACACACCTGAACATACACCACGTCCGTCGCGAAACACCCAGGCGAGGGAAAGCGAGGCAGACCCTGGGCAGAATCCAGAACCCACGATGCGACAACTTCTCGAAGCTATCAATGTCTGCAAATCCTCACTCATGGGCAAAACAGATGAAAACAAAGCGGACGTTTCCCTCCTGAGGCAAGACCTACAAAATATGCGAGCCAGGATGAGCGAGATGGAAGACCGTGTTTCTAATGTTGAAGACTCCCCGAGGCCACTCCCAGCAGCAATACAAAAAGCTACTAAACAATCAGAATTCTGCCAGTCCAAGATGGACGACTTAGAAAATCGCCTCCGCCGTAACAACTTACGTATAATCGGCCTGCCGGAAGGAGCGGAGGGCTCCCAACCGGAGGTATTCACCGAAAACTGGCTAAAATCTATACTGGGGAACATCTTCTCAGCCTCCTTTACCGTGGAGAGAGACCATCGTGTCCCAACCAAACCCCCGCCTCCAGGGGCCCCCCCGCGTCCCTTCCTGGCAAAGATTCTAAACTGCAGAGACCGTGACGCCGTACTACGCCAAGCCAGGCTTAAAGGCCCACTCAAATACAACTCGGTGGTCTCCATATTTCTGGACTTTTCTGCAGATTTACAGAAGCAGAGAGCCACCTTTATAGAGGTCAAGAAGAAATTCAAGGACAGAAACATCCCTTACTCCATGGCCTACCCTGCCCGCCTGCGCATCGTAGCGGATGGAAGAGTCTTCTTCATGCAGTCTCCAACCGAAGCCATGGAATGGCTCCGTATGCATCCCATATCACCAGAGAACGCTTGATCCTAATTATGTTGCAGCCATGTTTTAAATCTTATCCACAATGTTGTTTTTTATAATTCCCCTTGCCTACTGGGAACAATGCGCAATTAATACTTAAAGGGGTTGTCCTGAGAAAGCAAGTGGGGGTAAGCACTTCTGTATGGCCATATTAATGCACTTTGTAATATACATCGTGCATTAAATATGAGCCATACAGAAGTTATTCACTCACTTGTCTCCGTCCTCGCGCTGTCTCTGCGTCCCCGTCGCCATGGTGCCGTCTAATTTCTTCCTCAGCAGTCTGTTTTAGATGCGCTTGCGCAGACTGTCCTCTCCCCGCTGTGAACGAGCCGCTCCAGCGTTCCCGCGCGATACAGCTCATCTGCGCATGCGCAGACGAGCTATCACTGCACAGGTGCGGCGTTTCATTCAGTACAAGTGCACACCTCCACCGATGACATCAGTCACCTGCTCACGTGACCGGCGTCTCGGGAGCGCGCATGAAAGCCTCCTGGAAGCGCGGTGCACCGTCGAACGCACCCTGGGACATCACAGGCGCCATCTTGGAAGAACTTTATAAGTTATTCTTTCTTCAAAACGGTAAGTAGGAAAGCGGTTTATAACCGCTTTAAAGGGCTGCTTTATGCCGGGGGGGGTGACAGGGGGAATGGGCTAATAGTACATTTTGAGGTTTTGGCTCGGGACAACCCCTTTAACTCCCATATCGGGACCTCAATACATAACAAACGCAAAACCCCTTTAGGCTTAGTCGGTGCCATTATCTCCCTCAAGGCCACAGGAATTTCCCCTACTTCTAACAACCGCTACTCTCTCGACAGAGCGTAGCTTAAAGTTTTCTTTTCTCGACATTACCGCCACAACAGTTAATCGGGATGTCACATGTTAACTATTTGTGCGGTTATAGTTGAGTTTTTGTTAATCTTCCGGAGAGTCCGCGCTGGTACCACTATTTTACCACCGTACGCAAAATGACGACGTTCTTAAACGCCCCATTTATGACTTACCATATTATGCTACCCAAATGTCGTTAACATGCTTCAGTTGGAATGTGAGGTCTGGGCACCGCCGCCAAGCGCAAGGCTGTTTTCACGTACATTAAACAATTTAACCCCCACATTGTATGTTTACAGGAAACTCATCTCACTACAGAAAGAGCCGAATACCTCAAAAAACCCTGGGTCCAATGGGTAAGCCACTCATTTCACACCTTCTCCAGGGGGGTATCACTCCTCATCCACAAAGCAGTAAGATGGAACCCGATTAGCGCCCGTAGAGACCCCGAAGGGAGATTTATCTTCGTACACGCGGAAATAGATTCTAAGCCCTATACCATCTTATGTATATATAATCCACCCCATAACAATCTATATCCTTTACAAGCGGCCATAGCATTCGCCCACCAGTACCCCCTGGCAAATGTCATCTGCATGGGGGACTTTAACCAAGTAATGGACTCAAATATAGACAGGTTCCATACATCTTCCACAACCCCTACCACCGCTAAATCCCTCCTGCAACAGCTGATTGACAGTGTGGGCTGGGTGGACCTCTAGCGCACCAGGCACCCCACTACCCATGAATACACCTGTCACTGCCTGAGTCACAACACCCTATCCAGAATAGATTATATATTTGGCTCCCCACCCCTGGCAATTCACCTCTCTAACATAACACACTGCCCGCGAGGCATTTCGGACCACTGCCCGATATTATCCTTAGAATTCCCCCAACACAAGATTATCCCCACCTGGAAAATGCATCCATTCTGGCTCAAACTCTTCGACACCGGTGACCAAACACCCGCCCACATATCAACCTTTCTAGAAATCCACAATAATACCCACTATGCCCTGAAATGGAATACCCTCAAAGCTTACCTCAGGGGCTGCCTTAAGTCTGCCATCACTCACATTAAAAAAACTACATCCCAGGCCGACCGCGACATCGAGGCTCAGGCTATGGAAGCTGAAAAACTATACATCTGACCCCACAGACTCTAATAGGGTGGCCTGGCTTGGCATATCTCGCCTGCATAGAATCCAAATCCACGAAAAAACCAAACGCAAATTATTTTTCACCAAATATTACTTCGAATTGGGGAACCAATCTAGCCACCTTTTGGCTAACCTCATCAGGCGGGAAGGCCAAGCCAACACTATCCTTAAAATTAAAAGTCTACAAGGCGAGACGCTCACCGACGCGCACGCCATCACAGAACGATTTGGAGAATTTTATGCCAATCTCTACAGCTCCTCCACTAATAAACCCACAACAGACACCCTTAGCTACCTTCAAGATTTGGTATTCCCAACACTCAATACCGATCAAATAGCGCTTCTGGAAGCCCCAATCTCTCTAGAAGAAATCCAACAGACCATCCAAGAAATGGCACTCAATAAGTCCCCGGGCCCAGATGGCCTTCCCATTGAAGTATAGCAGAAATATAGCGAACACCTTACTCCGCTGCTGCACGAAACATTACTCCAGGCCCAATTAGGCAACTCCCTTCCCCCCTCCTTTTATAAAGCCACTATAATTGTCCTACTAAAGCCCAACAAAAACTCGCTAGATTGTAGCTCCTATCGACCCATTTCGCTAGTCAACGCAGACTACAAAATTCTAACCAAAGTCCTAGCAATTAGGCTAAACCAAGTCATTCTCTCCATTATACATCTAGACCAAACGGGCTTCATGCCAGGGAAGTCCACAACGATCAATATACACAAAGTCCAGACCGCCATTCAGCTTGGTACCAAATTCAACATGCCCTGGGCCCTCATGTCACTAGACATGAGGAAAGCCTTTGACTCCTTGGAGTGGAGCTTCCTAGAGGCCTGCCTTCACCGCTTCGGTTTCGGCCCCCAATTCATACACTGGATCGAGATTATATATAAATCCCCAAGCGCCAACGTGACTGTGAACGGTATCCCTTCATCCGATTTCTCACTATCCAGGGGCACCCGGGCAGGGCTGCCCACTATCCCCGGCTTTATTCGCCATAGCCATCGAGGCTCTGGCGATTCGCTTGAGATCCACTCCCACTGTAACCGGAATCAAGTGGGGGGGCCTGGAGAGTAAGGTGGGCCTCTATGCAGAGGACACGATCCTTTTCTTATCAAACCCTGAAACCTCCTTCTCCCAGGCCTTGTACCACATTGACAAATTTGCCCAATTATCAGGCCTACAAGTTAATTGGTTCAAATCCACGATCCTATACATGGACCATAACTCTGATAGATCCCTCAGTAACTAGACACGGCCTGGCGGCGGTATCCACATTCAAATATCTTGGGGTAAATATAACCCGAAACCACAACAAGGCCCTGGAGGAAAACCTCAACCCTCTACTCGAAACCATAAGACACAAACTTAAACAGTGGTCCAGGTTCCCCTATCAGTAGCCGGGCGCATAAATCTAGTCAAAATGGCTATACAACCTAAATGCCTATACATACTACAACATATGCCTGTGATCGTCCCCAAACGGTATTTCCAATCCCTAAACTCCTACATTTCCTCGTTCATATGGGGCTCATCGAGGCCCAAACTAAGCTTAATGTCACTGCAAAGACCCAAGAACCAGGCTGGAATGTCCCTTCCAGACCTTCGATTATATTACCTAGCCGGCCAGCTACGAAATATCCGCCCGTGGTTTCAGAGTATAGGAAAGCCCACTACAGACCAATACCTTGAACATCAAGTAAAAGGCAACAATCTGTTAGTGTATTTGGAGTTCCCCAATCACTCTAACCCCTCTGACCTATTACCACTCCATAGACTGGCCCTGAGTGTATGGAGGGAAACAAAATCTCTCCAGAGATTTGGAGACACGGTATCCGATCTCCCTCTCTGGGATAACCCAGGCCTGACAGCCTTGCAATCAGTCCCGGACCCCCAATACTGGAGGAGCCTAGGGGTCGCTTTACTGAGAGATGTATATATAGACGGCACATTCCCTACATTCACTCAGCTGCGCGACTCATTACAATCTCCACGCCTTCAATTCAGATTTTTTCAACTCAGACAAGCGATATCCACCCAATTCCCCCCCAACTCCACCCAGATATCCAACTTCCCTACAATTGGAATCCTTAAATCCCAGGGACCCAGGGGCTTGGTATACACACATGCTTTCAGCCAAAGTAAACCACAAGCCGCTCCCTGCCTTTGACAAGTGGACACTCTCCATCCCATCCCTCACAGCTGACGATTGGTCAGACATTATGGAATCTCACCTGTCCGTCTCTCCTGCCGCAAACAATAAACTGATCCAACTTTATATAATCCATCAAGCTTATCTTACCCCTAGCTGGCTACACAAAATGGGCAATATCCCCTCAAACTCATGTCACAGATGCCACCAACCTGAGACAAACTTTTGGCATCTGATCTGGGACTGTCCACCAATCAATAACTTCTGGTCTGACATTACAGCCTTTACAAACTCACTTTTATTACCTCCTTTTACTATATTAATGGATCTCAAAATAATCCTATTTGGTTTACTGCCGGAAGATCAATGGCCCAAACATACACGTACTTTCCTCAGGAAAATACTATTCCTGGCCCGCAAGGTGGTAGTACTACACTGGATGGCTGCAGACCCACCTCTACTAATACAATGGATAAAACTAGTAAACCCCGTCATTCCCTATGAAAAAATTATTTTCAAAAACAGGGGGTGCCCAAGTAGATTTCAGGAGATCTGGGGCCTCTGGCTCATCAACCGCTATACTTTATCATCAACCTGATCCTTACCCGGGCCCCTGCTCTCCTCCTCCCCCCTCTCTAGAACCTCCCTCCTCTCTTTACATTCCACTCGCGTTTTTGTTGCACTCCTCACCTCTCCATCAGGCGTTGTACGACTGCCCGGCGCGGGCTCTCCGGCACTCCCTCCCCTACTGTTATTCAACTGTTCAACATGAAACCAAGCAAAATTAGAAAAGCGATACCTTTATTGTCCAGTCTATATAGGTACAGACCAGCTCTACGCATAATTGTAAACATCTAGATTATTTGCATATAATTACTCATTGTCTTCTGTGAGGCTTTCTTTCAAACTACTGTGCTCTGTACCATGTTCTCTGCATCCTGACAAATAAAACAAAGTTAAAAAAACAAAAAACAAAATCACTAGAGATGAGCAAACGTACTCGGTAAGGGCGATTTCGCAATCGAGCACTCGGGTGAAAAGTACTCGGGTGCACGTTGCAGCGGGGAGTGGGGGGGGGAGAGGGAGAGAGAGAGGGCTCCCCTCTGTTCCCCGCTGCTACCCCCCACTCCCCTCTGCAACCCCCCGCCCCACAGCACACCCGAGTACTTTTCACCCGAGTGAAGTACTCGAAAATCGCGGTGCTCGATTGCGAAATCGCCCTTACCGAGTACGTTCGCTCATCTCTAAAAATCACACATAATGGCTCGTAATGATCCAGAGAAGAAAGTCAGTACATTTTTTTTAAATGGGGGGGGGGGGGGCAGTGTCATTATGGGGTTAAATAATCAGAACTCCTTTATTCATTCATCGATGTCGCAGTATGAGGGCTTGTTTTTTGCGGGACGAGTTGTATTTTTCAATGGTGCTATTTAAAGTACCATATAATGTACTGAAAAACTTCTCCAGTGGAGTAAAATGAAAAAAAAATAAATAAATATTCCGCCATCTTTCAGTGCGTCTTGTTTCTATGTAGTCTGGATTACTACGATACCAAACTTGTAGTTTATTTTTGCTGTACTAATTTGTTTTTCAAAGATTTAATTTTTAAAAATTATTTTCTGCTGCATCTTCTGCGCACAGTAACTTATTTTTCTGTAGACGTACTTGAGCAAGGGCTCATTTTTTGCGGAATATCCTGTAGTTTACGTTAGTACTAATTCGGAATACATACGACTTTTTGATCGCTTTTTATTGCATTATTTTCTGGGAGACAGTGACTGAAGTAGTGCATTTGTGGTTTATTTTTTTTTGGGACTACGTTCACTGTGCAGGGTAAATAATGTGCTACTTTGATAGATTGAACTTTTACGGACGCGGCGATACCAAATATGTATTTCTTTTATCATTTAGATTTTTTATTATAGATATGGCAAAAGCAGGGTGATTTAAACTTACCGTATTTTTCGCTTTATAAGATGCACCTGATAAGACGCACCTAGGTTTTAGAGAGAAAGTAGGAAAAAAATATTTTGAACCCAAAAATTGGCCTTAAATATTTAATAAAACAGAATAATATGTAAACACGAACAGCAGTCAGTCAACAGCCACATTAACAACTATTATTACTGTAATTAACAGATGAGCAGAGATTTTTATTTTAGAATACAACTCTAGTCATCAAGAAACCATAAAAACGCCTCACTGCTGTCCGAACTTATCAAGCTCAGTGACTATCACTGGTGTCTGCATCTTCATAAAGGATTTCATCCTCAGAACCGTCCAAGGCATTACTGATGCCACATTTTTTGATGGATCCTACAACAATTTCCTCCTTCACAGCCAGCCACGATGTTTTCACCCACTCACAAACCTGAGTGATAGTGGGCCTTTTCATGCATCCAGTGGGTGTCAGGTCATGATTTCCAGCAGCCATCCACTTGTTCCACTCCTCTTGCATGAAAACTTTAAATGGCTTGTTAATAGAAACACCAAGAGGCTGCAACCAGCTGGTAAGCGCCTCAGGAATTACAGCTAGATGGGTCTTTGCTTCTTTAAATATTTTGTGTTTTCACTGATATGTGCCCTAAACTGGTCAAGTACTAGCAGGGCAGGTTTCTTCAGAAACCCTCTAGGGCGTCTGGACCACACTTTTTCAATCCATATTTTCATTCCACCTTCATCCATCCATCCTCAGGAACATGGACAATAACTCCTCGTGGGATTGCCTCTTTTAGCATGCTTTTTCTTTTGAAGATTAGCATTGGTGGAAGTTGGGTGCCATCTGCACAGCAGGACAACACAACCGTGTAATGCGTTTTCTCATGAGGTTTTCACAGTTATGGATTTTGCACCTTTCAAATCAACAGTCCTGTTTGATGGAACATCAAAAGTTAACGGGACTTCATCCATATTCCTAATATGGCCCATTTCAAAGCCATTTTTCTTTCTGGCATCAATTACAAATTTATGAAGAGACAATCTTGGCTTCATATTCTTTAGGCATTTTTTGCACAATCCTAGTTTTGGTGCGCATAGCGAGGCCACATCTCCTCATGAACCTGTAGCACCACGATGCGGATCCAGTGAAGTCCTCAATGCCTTTCTCTGCAGCAAGACGCTTGGCTTCAAAGATTATCATTTTTGTAGAGACTGAAAATCCGTTCCTGTGACGTATTATCCACTCTTTCATTTCCACGTCCATCTGTGGCCATTTTGCAGTACGCTCACGAAAAGGGTGTGCTTTTATCTGCTTTTTGCAGCTCCTCCTGTTTCCTCCATTCCTGTATCATTTTTTCTGTTGGAGGCGGCCCAAAATTTCTCTCAACTGCTCTATTCCCATGTTCTTTGGCGTATTTCACTACCTCCAGTTTAAAAGGGATTTTATATGCTATTCGTTTCTGCTTTGACACCTTTCTAAAATTGGATGGATGCAGCAGGAGACTAAGGTAGCTTTGTCATGCAATAATGAAAGAACAGTAAGCACTTCCTCATAGAAGGAAAGGGTCAAGCTGATTGGTGAAGGAAGGGGAGCAACAGTTGTTCCGGCCGGCGCTCACAACCAATCAGCGTGTCAGGACCGCCTGCTCTCGGGGCCTCCGTGCCGGCACCACCGATCCTATCACCCGAGCTGATCGGGTGCGGCGCCCCGGTCTTGGTGACCTCCCCTGGCCGCCGGGGTCCCGGACATTGGCTCCGGTTGCACGCTCCTGTGCTCAGGAGACAGCACCCGGGTAATCGGGTTGCTGGGGATGCGGCGATGCCGTCCCTGTTGCCATGACATTCTATCAGCATGTTCTGCGCTCGTTGCTGGATGTCTGGGTCTCTGCACTTGCTGACTTAGGTCTGGGTGTGGCTGCTGGCAGGCTCCCCGCCCCAATCAGCTGCTGGGGCAGGAGTTCTAACAGCATTTAAACGTGTCTTTTTCCTTCCTGCATTGCCAGTGTATGTTTATCTCCAGGCTACACCCACGTTATTCTGATCTGCTTTCCCGTTGTGACCCCCTGCTTTTGGACCTGACCTTGACCTCGCCTAATCCCTGGTACCGCGTATTCTCCTGTTGCCGACCCGGACTTCCTGACTTGCCTCTGTCTGTTTGTCTCGGTATCTGTTTGTAAGTCTGACTCCCCTGCCCAGCTTCCCTAGTGAGTATAGGGACCATCGCCCAGTTGTCGCCCTGGGGCCTAGCCCAGGGGGGGCAAGTAGGTAGGGACAGGGGTTGCGGGTAGCTTTCAGGGACTTCCAGTACCCGGACCCCAGTTCCGTGACACAGCGGGTAGCAGTGCAAAGGAGCGAGCCGATTCTGAGTTTCTTTGGCCGAATGTTCGCGCAAACAAGCGGCACTTTCGCACTATAGGACGCACTGACTTTTCTCCCCCACTTTGGGGGGGGAAGAAAAGTGCATCTTATAAAGCGAAAAATACAGTATTACTTTTTCTTAAACTGAAACAGTTGCGGAAAAAAACTTACAATTTGGTATTGGCATAATCGTACTGGCCTGTAGAATTACTTTAATATATTTATACTGCTCAGAGAATACAGTGAAAACTAAAAATAAAAAACATGCCAGAATTGCAGATTTTGTTAATCTTGCCACTAGAAAAAATGGAATAAAAAGCGATCAAAATTTTACATGTTGCAAAAAATTAGATAAATGAAGACTAGAGTTCATCGGACAAAAACAAGGCCTTTTAGGGCTCCGGGAACGGAACAACATTAATACGGCTCTTGGAATGTGGCGACACAAAAGCAAACCTTTAAGAAAAAAAAAAATGCTTTAAATGTACGAAAATAGCAAAACAAAAAAACTGTATAAACTTGGTATTGCCAGAATCCTGCTGACTCAGAGAATAATGCAATCACATTTATTCTGCACAATGAACGCCGTAAAAATGAAATCCAAAAAACAAAATGGCAGAATTTTTTTCCCCCAATCTCCCTACAATTTTTTTTTAACAAAAGTTATGCAATACATTATATATACCCAAAAGTGATGCCATCAAAAAGTACAACTTGCCGCGCAAAAAACAAACCTTCATATGGCTGTCAATGGAAAAATGAAAAAGTTGTGGCTCTTGGAACGCGACTGCAAAATTAGTTGAAATTAAATGATTAGACCATTTAAAAAACCTGCCATGGTGGGCACGACAGGGTGGTAAAAAAAAAACCCCGCCACTCAAGGGGTTAACAGAGCACAATTCTCACTAAGTTGAGCGTTCTTGCTTAATAACTGTTAGGCTGGGTTCACACAGGGCGGTTTTGCCGCGTTTTTTCCTTTGCGGTTTTGCGCTTCAAAGGTTAATTTGGGCTTGCGGATTTTCGTGCGGAAAAATCCGCAAGCGGTTTTTTCTTTTTGCTGCGTATTTGGCTGCGTCCATAGAGGTCTAAGGACAAAAAAGCGCTGATGAAAAGACCGTAGAATGAACATGCTGCATCTTTTAAAACCGCGCCGCAGTGTCATTTCCGCACTGCTGCTGTGCGGGAAAAAATCCGCACTGTATGAACAGCTTTTTGGCAAATCTCATTTGTGCTGCATTGCACTGCATACGCAGCGATTTTGCCGCAATGCGGATATGCAATGGCAATCCGCGGCAAATCCGCCCCGTGTGACCCCAGCCTTAGAGGGAAAAAGTGTGCAGCGACCATTAAGCGATAGATCATTGGATTCTGTCTGATCAGATACTTCATGCAGAACTAAACATCATTCTCTGGCAAATCCTTTCACAGCAACAAGTGTTATAATGATTTACTGGCAAGAAAAGTGGCAGAATGTTTCTACTGAAGGTTTAAAACTACTACTGAAGGTACGGTAATTGACCAATTATTGTTCGGTGTAAGTGCATGTCAAGTGAAGAATATGCGATGTATACTTAACTTGCTGTATGCTCGTTACAATTTATCTTGCAGTGTAAAGAGGCCTTTACAGTTTGCCTAAAATCCACTGCGATTACCAAACACATTCATATTTAAATTAGGAAAAATTGTGTGCGACTTTGTAACAAGACTTCCTTCCTACCTGTATGTCAGGGATACAAGACATTTAAAGAGACTGGAATGGATAGAAGTGTATACAAGGATATCCCTATTACATTTACAGCAATCTGGCATTATAATAGTTTATGGTAGGATAAGTAGCCAACTAGCCAATATATGGAGCCCTTGTAAAACTGCAAACAGGCATGAGAAGGTAGAGCTCAGCACAGTCTCTACATTGCTTCATTACAAGACAACTATAACAAGCTCAAAATCATTGTAAGAGCTGGGGGCTTGGCCTAATGGCGGAGAGCGGTAGTATAGCTGTGAGCTCCGCTAAGAAAGCAGACAGCAATTACATTATACTTCACTGGAGGGATCCCAGTGTGCAACGTTGGAGACTTACCCTGCTGGGATGCCAAGGAGGAAAGGAGCGAAGCTGGCACCCAAGTGGCTGACTTTTTCCCTACGCAGGAGTTGGAAGAGGAGGAAGTGTGAGCAATAGAGATGAGCGAACGTGCTCGGCCACGCCCCTTTTTCACCCGAATACCGCGATTTTCGAGTACTTCCTTACTCGGGCGAAAAAATTCGGGGGGCGCCGTGGGTGAGTGGGGGGTTGCAGCGGGGAGTGGGGGGGGGGGGGGGGAGAGGGAGAGGGCTCCCCCCTGTTCCCCGCTGCTACCCCCCACTCACCCACGGCGCCCCCGAGTACTTTTCACTCGAGTACTGAAGTACTCGAAAATGGCGGTACTCGATCGAGTAATTACTCGAAACGAGTACGTTCGCTCATCTCTAGAGCAACCCTCATGGCGGCACACAGAGCTGCTGTCAGCACTATGGAGAAGGAAAAGGGGGTGGATGGTCAGGAGGACACCAGACCCCATGGATAGAGTAAGAGGTTTTCTCCCGATGTCCCACCCACCGAGCATACCACCACCAGCACATATCCAGGGAGCCCTGCAGCATTTCCCACAAGCAGGAAGTGAGCCTTAGAATCCTCGACGGAAGGATTAACCCTTACAGGGCAGCACAGGAACCCCAGAGGGAGCCCTGACAAATGCAGATCCAGGATAGAGAGCAATGTCAGGGAGCTGCAGAAGCAGAATGTGCAGCAATTTAAAGACCCCCGTCCTTACAAAATAACCATGAGGCTGCTGAGGATCCCCTTCTAAACCAAGTGAAGCAATCAAGCAGCTTCAGAGCATTTCATCAAGGAAATGATCCTAGCACTGAGACATTCTATACAGATAATGAAAACAAAGATCTGGTACGGTGTTAGCCAGTAGAGCAAAATGTGATTGTTCTCAGCAAGAGAAACGACGTACTCTTGTAGATATGATACCTTTTAATGGCTAACAAAAATACATGATGTTATAGCGAGCTTGCGAACCAACGCAGGGTTGTTCTTCAGGCTTAATGGACTGGATCTGAAGAGGCATGGATATTTATACACAAATTATGTATTTTTGTTAGCCATTAAAAGGTATCATATCTACAAGATTACGTCGTTTCTCTTGCTGAGAACAATCACATTTTATTCTATACAGAATGACTTGCCAAATTTAAATGCATCAGTCAACTTCAGCATCACAGATCTTGGAGATGGGAAGGCAACTGGTTTGCATAATTAACTAATTGATGCCCAGTTCTTGTTAGCTGAAGAGCTAATTGTAGATCAATATATCAGTTGATTGCATTTGCTACTAGATTGTAGATTAGAAAGATATAGCATCCTGCTAGTATAAGTAGTGAAGGGGTTACATGTAACTATTTCTATATACCAGTGAGTGGTACTGGGTAGGACAGAAGATAGTCCTCCGGACTCTCTCCCTTGCAATCCTTCCTAATGAAATAACAATTTCTTTGTAGGTTATAGTTACACATTAAAAGGTGTGAACTTATGTTAATCATTTGATATTGCCCATCATGTATTCTTATTGGTATATATGGTACATATACTTTTCCTATATTGTCATTTATGATCTATAAGCCACATGCAACTTTGAATACATTAGAAATCACTTGATATTGCATCAAGGCTGGTGTGATTTGTATTTCTCCCAGGGGCCCATGCTTCTACACAAGATCTAAGATGGTCTTCTCTTTGGTAATTCTAACACACCCTAGGTCCTGAACTACACAGACATTGCTCCTTCACTCTTGCAAAAAAGACCCGAGACCCATCACCTTAGCATTACAATGAGCGATCAAACAACTTCCCATTCGCATTATCCGTTTGCAAAGATTTTTCCATTAAATCCCTGGAAGATGGGAAACGTGCTAGAAAAGATGATCCCCCTAGGACCAACCCGCTTCCCAGACCTCAATGACCAATCCAAACCTAGACATCCATTGGAAGCCTGCGTCAAAACAAATCAGCTCCTCTATAAGGCAATCAAAATCTCTATAACAATATAAGTATTAATAGACTTTGAATTAAGTTTTGCTAAAATTTCTAATTCCAAGTTTATTAGATTTATATACATATCTTAAATACACTAGAATGGGACCGTGAGATTTGAAGCTCTCTGCCTTCCAGACACAAAATGATACACATTTATTTGGAGGTGTACTCAGTCTGGGCTATATTGGGTCTACAGACCCAATACTGTTATTTACCAAGTTTGCCCTTACATTAAATAATGTTGATTAAGGCATCATGCAAACGGCCAAGTCGGCTCCAGCTGCAAGAATTCTTGCCGTGGTATGCGACCCGTGCCACTGAAGTGACCCCCCGTGGCTCACCTCCTCTGACGTCTCCTCCTTTCTATGTTCTGGTTGCCGCCCAGCAGGCGCATGCACAAAGCAGAGCCAGCGCGTCAGAGCTGACGTTTCTGTGCAGGCCTCTGTAAGGCTCACACAGAAATAGAACATGCCGTGATTTGTTTACTGCACAAGTTTGCACGCGGCCATATCCTGGCTGTCTGTATAGGTTGTCATTATCTAATGTAATCCTATGGCAGCATTCACAGTCAGAAATTCGGCCTGTGTGCAATTACCCTTATTTATGTTTAATGTTTCCACTAAAGGCAACATAGCCACCCAAGTCTTGGGTGACCCCATCTTTCTACTATAAAAAACTGAATTATTCTTACCGGTCGTTCCTTTTCCATGAGTCTCATGGCAGCACACATGGAGGTTGCCCTTTGACCTTGTTGGGACAGGAAGGGGAGAGTTTAAAAGGTCACCTCCCACCATTCTCCAGTGACTTTCCAATTATCACAACGGTAATGTGGCCAAATCCTTTTATTATTACTGTAAAACAAACAAGTGTACTGAACATTACATATACAGTAATCACAGTAGGGTGGGAAAGTATGTGCTGTCATGGACTCATGGAAAAGGAACAATCGGTAAGAATTCACCTTCTCCCACTTTGTCTCCCACATCCTGACAGCACACATGGAGGCAATACCAAATTATGGACAAAATTGCGGGCGGGCGGGGGGCGACAACAATAATAGCATGAAGGACCTTCTGTCCAAAGGCCAGCTCACTCTCGGAGTGTAGGTCCAAAGCTTAGTGAAGGTGTGGATTCTCGACCAGGTCGCAGCCTTACATATTTGTTCGGTCGATGCCTCCCTGCGCTCGGCCCAAGAAGGGGCGAAGGCCCTTACTTCTTCTGGAACTGCCAGACCTTTTGCTTTGTAAACTTCTTGTATAGCTGATCTTAGCCATCTAACAATGGTAGCTTTCGTGGCTGCCTTTCATTTGTTTCTACCTTGAAACTGGAGAAACAATCTATCCGAATCCCTGAAGCTTTGTGAGACTTGTAGATACGTCAATACAGCTCGCCTGACTTCTAGTCTATGCATGCGCTGTTCTTAAGTTTAAAGATTATCCTGTCATTTAATATTTTTAAATGGGGTTCTCTACAGGATAGGGCCTGAAGTTTACTAACCCGTCTAGCAGTTATGGCTGTCAGAAAGGCCACCTTGATTGACAGATTTCTAAGAGATATGTGCTCAATTGGTTCGAATGGATGTTGGCATAGGCTATCCAAAACTAGATTAAGATCCCAGGCCAAAATAGACTTACTGATAAAAGGTTTAAGTCTGTCAGCTCCCTGAAAAAAATCTACGAACCCATTTACTTTTGCTCAGCTGGCGATCAAATACCGAGCTCAGGGCTGTGACTTGAACTCTTAAGAGTTCTGCGGCTAAGACCCATGACTAGGCCATCCTGCAAAAATTCTAAAATTTTTGATAGATCAGGTTTATCCATGTCTGGAATTTGAGGTCTATATTAGCGAAATTTTTTTCCAGACTTTGGAATATATTTGAGGTAGATACTTTCCAAATTTTAAGAAGAGTTTTACCTTGTCCGGAAAACCTTGCTTCCTCAGCCTACAGCGCTCGAGTCAGGCCGTCAGCTTCAACTGGTGAATCTTGACAGAAGACAGACCTTGGAACAGAAGATTTTCAGAGACAGGAGTATGGCTTATGTGATAATTCTTCCTGCATAATTTATTTAAACATGTGCCATTCACAGAGTACGCGTTTCAGCTCTATCAGAACCTTGCTCACCTCTAACTATTCTAAAGAATTCAAAGAGAAGTGGTACGATATACTTTTAAGTTGTTCCATTGATCTGATTAAGTTGATTGTTGAATATGAAACAAATTAGAACTAAAAAGTGACATTAAGGAAATGGAAACTTTAATTTGGTAAAACCAGAAGAATGGGATTAGAGATGAGCGAACGTACTCGGATAGGCACTACTCGTCCGAGTAATGTGCCTTATCCGAGTACCGCTGTACTCGTGCTCAAAGATTCGGGGCGCTCCGCTGCTGACAGGTGAGTCGGAGCGGGGAGCGGGGCAGAGCGGCCGGGAGAGAAGGAGAGAAAGATCTCCTTTTCGTTCCTCCCCGCTCTCCCCTGCAGCTCCCCGCTCCGCAGCGCGTCCCGAATCTTTGAGCACGAGCACAGCGGTACTCGGATAAGGCACATTACTCGGACGAGTAGTGCCTATCCGAGTACGTTCGCTCATCTCTAAATGGGATCTAATGAAGAAAATGAAAATTAACATCTCTAAAATGGAAGAATCGATTATGCAAGTTAAAAATAAGTAAGGGACAAAAAAGATTGAGACAAAAGACATCTAAAACTGGAGTAAAAGAAAGTTTTTTTAGAGCAAATTTTAAGCTTATTCTGACAAAGAACTCTAATAGGAAAAAAAAACAAAGTAACTTTTCCCACTACCGACACGGAGGGGAATACCTAGCCCAGAACCTGGCACCTCGAGTGACAACTTTAGAAGGTGGGTGCAAAAAAACAAGGTAATTCAGACAAGGAGCTATCCGAGCAGGAGCAAAAGGTTATAAACAATGTGATTGTGTTGCCCCCTTTGTTATTACGAAACAGATGTCTTCTAAACAAGGGACTAAATTTTTCTCCTGAAAATGATGTTTCGCTGTTTGAAACATTATTGGACATTAATGAATTCAAAAGGATGCTGACTGAAAAAGCATTTCTATAATAAAACACAAGTTAATGTAGGATCCTCGATGAATATGGATTACTGTAATAATTACAGCAGCAATGGATTTGATGGTAGGACATTTAATTAAATAATAGCTTTGAAACATCTTATGGATTTGGAAGATAATAATAATGGGTCACATGAAATTGATATTAAAAAAATTTTTTTTTTCACATTCCTAATCCCAAATTTTACCCAGTGACTTAAAAAACCAAATTTATGAATGAATTTCAATCGATTATGGAAAAGGGTGATTATACCTACCCGATAATCAGGTTTCCAGGAGTCTCTACGACAGCACCACCTGAGAGATCGCCTCCTTTTGATAGGACAGGAACACACCGAGAGGTTAAAGTCTCCCTGACTTCCTCAGTGTATTATAACGAACTGCCATGGTAGGAGCTAACTTAACCCTTAGTGACCAAGCCTGTTTGCGCCTTAATGACCAGACCAAATTTTGGAAATCTGACATGTGTCACTTTGACATAGCATAACTCCGTAAAGGTTTTCCTTATCCAAGTGATTCTGACATTGTTTTTTCGCCACATGTTGTACTTCATTTCGGTGGTGAAAATACTGCGATATAATTTGTGTATGTTTATTAAAAGCGCCAAAATTGGGAAAATTTTGAAATAAATTTCATTTTTTCACATTTTCAACTGCGATATCTCAAATATGTGCAAACATACTGTACAAATTCTTCATAAGATATATATTTCCATCTGTTTACTTTATTCTGGGTGCACATTAGAAAAAGTTCAGTTTTTTGTTAACCATTTAAGAAACGTGCAAATATAACATTGATTTTCAGCATTTTGAGGAACACTTCATTTTCCAGCACCAAGCCAAGATTACAAAGGCTCATAGGTGTCAGAATGATAGATACCCCCACAAATGACGTTATTTTAAAAACTACACCCCTTAATGTATTCACTGATGGGGGTCGTGAGTACTTTTACCTCACAGATTTTTTTTCAGGAATTAATGCAATTTAGAGGAGAAAAAATAAAAATTTCATGTTTTTGCAAATATGCCATTTAAAAGATGGGATTTTTTTTTCTATAATGCACATGAAAATGAGGATTTGCATCCAAAATGAATACCCCCATTTGTCCTGTGTTCAGAAACATACCCATTGTTGCCCTAATCTTCTGTCCATATGCACAACGGGGCACAAACCGAAAAGAGCAGACGGTGACTTTCAGAACAGTCATTTTGCTTGAAGGCGATTTCAGCCCCATTGCCCACTTGTAGAGCCCTTGATGGACCAAAACGATATAGAACCACCACAAATGACCCCATTTTGAAAACTAGACCCCTTAACAAATTCCTCTAGGGGTGTACTGTGTATTTTGACCCCACGGTTTTTGAATGAATCTAAGCAAAGCAGAAGGAAAAAAATTACGATTTTCATTTTTTTGGCAATCATGTCACTTTTAAACCCGTTTTTTTTTGTACAGCACACATAGGAATGAAGACGTTAACCCCAAAATAGATACCCCTGTTTGTCCCGTGTTCAGAAACATACCCATTGTGGCCCTAAAATTAAGTCCGTATTCACAACAGGGCCCAAAACGAAAGGAGCAGCCGGTGGCTTTTAGAACAGAAGGCGTTTTAGTCCCCATTGCCCACTTGTATAACCCTTGAGTGGTCAAAACGACAGAGGACCCCCACAAATGACCCCATTTTGAAAAATAGACCCCTTAACGCATACACCTAGGGGTGTACTGTATATTTTAACCCCACAGTTGTTCAATTAATCTGAACAAAGCAGATGGAAAAAATTACGATTTTCATTTTTTTGGCAGTTGTGTCATTAAAAAATTTTTTTTTTTGTATAGCGTACAACAGAATGAAAAACTTCACCCCAAAATGGATACCCCCCCCTTGTCCCGTTTTCAGAGACATACCCATTGTGGCCTTAATATTATGCCTGTATGCACAACGGGACTCAAAAGGCGCATCAAACTTCAACTGTTTTAAACTCTCTGAGGCACAAAGAACACTGCATTTAGACTTAGTAGATCCTGAACCGCTTGCTGGAGCGGGTGTAGTTGTTGCGCTGGACCTCTGGTAGTCAAGTATCTTCTCCTGGGGAAGGACACCAGTTCGATTTGGTATCCCTGCTGTAGGATCTCCGGGATCCATGGGCCCCTGCAAATTGAGGCCCATCGATCCGCGAAGCTCCGCAGCCTTGTCCCCACTGGGATCGTCAGGGCTTCTGTTTGGCTGGATCCCCTTGATGAGGGTTGAAGAGGAAATTTCTCCCTCTACCCCCCTTGGGGTAACTGCAGCGGCCTGTCTTGACCTTGCCCCTACACAGTTCCGGCTGTTGTGCTGGGGCCCGAAAGAAGGTCTTCCCCTTCTGCTGTTTCTCCTCCGGGAATCCTTTCCTTTTTTCGGATGCCTTCTCGAGGATCTTGTCCAGATCCGGACCAAAGAGGAACTGGCCATGAAAAGGGAGCGAACATAAATTTGTTTTTCGAAGCTAAGTCGCCTGACCATGACTTTAGCCACAGGACCCTTATAGCAGAATTGGTTAAGGCCGTTGCTTTCACCTAGAGCTTCACCGACTCCGCCGCTGCATCCGCCAAAAAACTTGTGGCCATTTTTAGTATAGGGAGGGAATCTGTTTTGTTCCCTCGGCGTTTTATTTGAAATATGTAGCTCCAGCCATACCCCCAGGGTTCTAGCGACACACATGGCTGCGACCCCTGGTCCGAGTATACTGGCGGCTGCCTCTCAGGATCTTCTCAGTAGGCCCGCCGCCTTCCGCTCCATTGGATCCTTCAGCTGTGTGGCGTCTTCGAAGGGCAAGGTTGTCCTTCTAGCAAACTTACCCACTGGGACGTCCACTCTGGGTATTTCCTCCCAACTTCCGCATACCTCTTCCTCAAACGGGTAGCGTCTCTTAACCCCTCTAGAGGAAAAGGATCCCGCGTCGGGTTTTTGCCACTCCTTTTGTATCATCTTTGAGATGTTGCTGTGGACTGGGAAGGTATGCTTCAGTCTCCCCCCTAATCCCCCAAAGACTTCGTCTTGTATGGTGCGAGGCTCTTTGGGTTCTTCCATTTTAAGCGTGGCTCTAACCGATTTGATGAGCTCCACTAGGTGTTCTCTATGGAAGAGGTACTTCTTGTAGTCTTCTTCTGAGGACTCCTCGAGCACTGGTTCTTCTGGTTCTGACCCTGAACTCTCTTCGGAGTCTGAGTGCTTCTCTGGGCTATACGCCCTTATTCAGCGTTTCGCTCTGGATCCCCCGTTGGTGGTGTTTTTGACCGTACCTCCTCCCGGACTAGCTTTCTGACATTGAGGAATCCCCCCCCCCCCCCCCCCCCCGATTCCTCCTTGACTAGCTTGGCTATGCATGTTTTGCATAACGACTTCACATATGTAGCTGGCAGTCTTGCGCCGCATTCTGCACATTTTTTTGCTTTTGTTCTGGGAGGGGCATCCCTTTTATCCCCCTAGCAGATAAACAAAATTTTTGGGGATAAGGATGCAACATTCACAACAACATAAGAATCTGCATGCTTGTTTGCCCCACTGGCTACTTACAGATCCTGCTGCGGCTGAACATTCCGCAACCTCTGGTGCTGGAGCACTCATGTTTTACTGCTGGTGCTGCAGACACTCTTGGGGCAGTAAGCCAAACACTCACCGAATGGCCTTTACTTGATCTGCACCTCTCTTCTCTCAGGTTCCCGTTTTATTTTTTAAATTTGGTGCCTTTAAGATTAAGCCCCCCCCCTCCACGCGCCAGCCGCGATTACGTCATCGTGCTAGTCACGTGGCGCCCCGCCCCCTCCAACACGTGTTAAGGGGATCCAGGAAGCGCTGCACTCGGTCCTAAGCCGGCGCAGTAGGAGAGCTGGAGCCCGGCTTTGAACCCCCCATGGGCCGCCGCGGGAGGAACCTGGCCCGGGGAAACCACCCCATGTGGCGTCCCGGGAGCTGCTCTGCAGGAAGGGAGGGCAGGCTGACCCACTGCCCTCCGATCCGCCGTTAAGACTCTTCAGGCTGGCGTCTCCACCAGCCCCCCTCTGTGATCCTGCCTCCTGGCAGGACAGGAAAACACTGAGGAAGGGGGTGCGACTTTAACCTCTCGGTGTGTTCCTGTCCTCTTAGGAGGAGGCGATCTCAGGTGGTGCTGTCGTGGAGATGACTCGGGAAAAAGAACTTATCAAATTGAAAAAATTAAATGAAACAGAAAGGAAGAAGGATAATCTTACAAAAAAAAAAAAGACAAAATCTAATGTCAAATAAAAAATTTGGTAATACGTAAATCTGATAAAGGAGGTGATGTGATACTGATGGATTCCGATCTATATGCAGCACTTATCAAAATTTATTTACAGACAAAATGCAATCTATTACAAGATTGCCTCAAGGAATTGAGGAAGTTGCTGCATATAGGATCGCAACTAGATATTCTAGATGAGAAAGAAGTCTCTTACCTGTCTTACCAGACCAGTTTTGGCTGTGTTTCACGGTCTTCCCAAGATCCCTAAGGGGGTGTCTCAACCTCCACTGCGCCCTATTGTTGCAGGGATCGATTCACCCTGTGAACGTTCTAAGTTCGTGGGTGGATCGATCCCTGCAACCCCTAGTACATAGAGTCCCAGGGTTTTTGAAAGATAGCAAACATGTTATCCAACAGCTCTAACATTTTGAATGGAAAGACAGCTACCATTGGATTTTATGTGATGTTAAAGACCTTTCTAGCATACCACACCATGCGGCAATAGAAGCAGTTCAGTTTTAGTTACAAAATTTTAGTAATTACAGTGGTGAATTGGAGATTTTTTCCACTGGATTTCTGTTGAAACAATTTGTCTTTTGATAATGATTTTTATTTTTTTTTACAGGTTTCTGGAGCCCCGATGGGCTCACAATTTTTCCCATCGATAGCTAATCTTTCTATGAGCTGGTGGGAGAACTTTATTATTTTCAATTGTAATAATCCATATACATGCCGCATGGTGTGGTATGCTAGATTTATTGATATCTGGGACAAAGGAACGGAACCAGAGAAGGGATTAAAAGACATTTTGAGATTTGGGGAATATTTAAACAACTATCATTATGGGAAATTGTGAATTGTAAATTATGAAATTACATAGAAAAGAAACTGCAGGAAATACAGTTTTACACGCTTAGGCCTCATGTCCACGGGCAAATTAAGATTTTAAATCTGCAGCGTTTTTCCTGCACGTGGATCCGCACCCCATAGGGATGCATTAGACACCCACAGGTAGTTAAATACCTGCGGATGTCATTTTTTCCCTGCAGGCGTGGGTCCCGCGTGCAGGAAAAAATCTGGACATGCTCTATTTAGGTGCGGATCTCCCACGGGGGCGGCTCCCGCAGGCTTCTATTGAAGCCTATGGAAACCGTCCGGTTCAGCAGGAGACAAACGCCTGAATTAAACTCACCTGCTCCGGGCGGTGCATGTCGTCCTTCCTTCGCGCCGGATCTTCTTCCTTCGGCCCGGCAGATGTGCCCGGCACATGCGTGCGGCATGCAGCCGGCATGCCAAGCACATCCGCCGGGCCCAAGAAAGAAGATCCGGCTGCAAAGAAGGGAAGACACGCACAAGCCGCAGCAGGTGAGTTTATTCTTATTTTCAGCCCTCATGTCCGTGGGGCAGGAGGGACCCGCTGCGGATTCTCCATGGAGAATCCGTAGCGGGCCTGATTTTCCCTGTGGACATGAGGCTAATAGTGGTTACCCTAAGCACACCATCAAAGCTATCCCAATAGGAGAATTTATTCAGGCAAAAAGGATCATGCTCTGAGTTCTATTTTTGATTCAACTAAGTGAGATAAAAAATACACTTTGCCAAAGAGGACATAGAAAAACCATACTTGATAAGGCTTGCAATAAAAATAGAGTCAATAGACAGAAATACACTTCTTATTGATAGAACGAAAAAGAAAAATGAAAACAGGGGTTTAGTGTTATCTACAGCCTTTAATAGAGATTTCTATATCAGAAACATCTACAAATTCTTGCCAATTTTGCGGCAAGATGAAATAACTGATATTATAGATGAGGGGGTAAGATTTGTTGCTAAAAAAAAACTAAGAATTTAGGGGATTATCCCCAAGTATTTTTTCATTGTATACAAAAAAAAACAATGGCTAAAAAATAAGTTTTTTTTAGATGCAGTAGTCCCCGATGCAGCACGTGTCATCTGGCTGCAAAGAGGCAGTTTTTTGAATAGTCGGGGTTCCAAAGAATATAAAATGAGCTACATTAATTGTGACATCATTAATGTGATATATATAATTTTATGTAGAAAATGTAACGAGTTATGTGGTTGCACGACACGCAAGCTAAAAACCCAAATAGCAGAACATAAGGAAAGAAGGGCATGGTCAATAGCTCAGGAGCAGCAAAACATTTTCTGGAGAAGCATGCAGGTAGTTTGGAAACTTTTTTTTGGCATTGAAAGGGTCCTCAGTAAGAAGGCAGGCATAGTCAGTCAAGAACGAGTCTTTAACCCCTTCATGACATGGCCTATTTTGGGCTTAAGGACAACAATTTTTGGCGGATTTTCTTCTCCGTTTATCAAAAGTCATAATTTTATTTTTCCGTCGACGCGGCCGTGTGAGGGCTTGTTTTTTGCGCGGCGAACTGTAGTTTTTATTGGTACAATTTTTGGGTACATAGACTACATTGTAAAAATTTTTTTATTTTTTTTATGATAGCAGGGAGAGAAAACGCATCAATTCTGCCATAGAATTTTTTTTATTTTAATTTTTTTTATGGCGTTAATCATGCAGCATAAATGAGACATTCCATTTTTTCTGCGGACTGGTACGGTTACAACGATACCAAAATTCTTACTTTTTTTAGGTTTTCCCACTTTTCTGCAATAAAAACCCTTTTGGAAATCTTTTTTCTATTCTAAATTGCAGCATTCAAAGTGCTATAACTTTTATTTTTTGATGTACGGAGCTCTATGAGGGCTTATTTTTTGCGAGACGACCTGTAGTTTTTACTGGTACCATTTTGGGGTACATACGGCTTTTTTTATCACTTTTATTGCGTTTTTAGTGAGGCAAAATGCTAAAAATTAGCATTTTGCCACAGTTTTGCGTTTTAGCTTTTTTTTCCGAGCACAGTCAGAAGCATGTGCAACTTATTGTACGCGTCGTTACGGACGCAACAATACCAAATGTGGGGTTTTATTATTTTTACGCTAATCTGAGAAAAAGCATAAAAAATGGTTTCACTTTTTTTACATTTTTTTTAATTCATTTTTTTAATCTTTGGTTTGTTTTTTTACACTGTGTCCCTCTGAGGGACTTTAACCACTGCCCTGATGATCGCTGTCATAAGGCATGGCAGAGCTACTGCTCTGCCATGCCTTATCGCGTATACAGCGATCATAGGCAATACAGGACGCCAGTGTCTGGCATCCTGTTGCCATGGTGACAGGCCGGGCTCTCGCGATGTTATCGCGAGTTTCGGCCGGAGACACAGAGGGAGGCCGCACCCTCTGTGAACTCTTTCCCTGCCGCGATCCACTTAGATCGCGGCAGGGAAGGGGTTAACAGCGGAGGGCGCATCTCCGATGCTCCCCCCCCGCTGTTGCAGCGGGACGCCGGCTGTGACTGACAACCGGCTCCCACTGCGGGATAGCGCGGGATCATATGTGATCCTGCGCTCTCCCCAGGACGTAAGTTTACGTCCTGTTGCGGGAAGTACCAGGATGCCAGGACGTAAACTTACACCCTGCAGCGGGAAGGGGTTAAAAGAGAGGCATATTGGATACTAGCATTAGATACAAGGTATGAATTTTAAAACCGATCTTTTGTACATTTATTAATTGTGAATACATCTGTTTTATATATATTTATTTATTATATAAAATATAAACCTTGTATGGATAAAATTGCCTACTGATCTCTAACTACGCAATTAAGTTACATTATAATCTATTTTTGGTTCATATGATATTTTATGCATTTACTACAGTATATTTATTTGATCAAATATTTATTTTGATTGCTATGCATATGATTAATTTGTCTTGAATAGCTAATAAGGTTTGTTCTGGTATGTCAGTCATTGCAGGAGGATACTGACCAGGAACACCTAGCACTAGTAATTAACTAAGGGTTAAGTCACAGTTATTAATTGAATCATTTGTTTAAATAAGGATAAGGTTTTTAAGGACTGAAATATTTGTTTGTAAGTTAGAGTTGAGCAAGGTTCTGTTAGAACTGAAACGTGTACTCTATCATCTTTGAATGGCACATGTTTAAATAAAGAAAGCAGGAAGAACCCTCACAGAAGCTGTACTCCTGTCCCTAAAAATCGTTTGAGAAAGCCAAGATAACCGGAGGGCAGTTTGAAGGCTTGTGAGTATACCTGCAGACAGGAACCGGGGAGCATTCAAGTGATTAAGGTGGGGAAAAAATGAACTTTGTTTTGTGAACTTTCTTAGGACAAATGGTCCTGCCTCAGGGAAAGTGCAATCGGAGTATCTATGAGCAGAGATTTAAACAGCGGGTACCAGGGTCTTTTTGGCCACACAGGTGCTAGCAGAATAACTCTGGTTTAGCTGTTGCAGATTTTTCTCAGAACTCTGGTTATAAGAGGAAGAGGAGGAAAGGCGTAGGTCAGATCCATCGCCCAATTTTGGGATAAAGCGTCCAGTGCCAATGGTCTGTCTCTGATGTTCAGGGAATAAAATTTTTGCCACTTTGGATTGTTTTTGTCTGCAAACAAGTCCACTTGCGGGGAGCCCCACTGGACTGTTAGAGATTAGAATACGTCCATATTCAGGGACCAATTTTCTGGATTTATTTCCTCCCGACTCAGATAATCCGCGACCACATTTAGAGAGCTTTTTAGATGCACCACCGACTGGGATCTTACATTTTCTTCGGCCCACATAAATATCCTTTTTGACAGGCGTTGTAGGCGAGGGTGCCTGGTTCCGCCTTGGTGGCGAACGAAAGACTGCTGTTATATTATCAAACAGAATTTTGCCATTCTGTCCCTGCAGTGCACCTTCTGCCTGGGTCAAAGTCTGCCAAATTGCTCCAAGTTCCCTATAGTTTGTGGATAGGGAGCTGACATAGGGGGATCAGGAAACCTGTAGGATAGCATCGCCGACTGTTGCCCCCCATCCTGATCTGCTAGCGTCGGTAGTTACCACAACTGGCAGAGAAGGATCTCACGATACTCCGTTCTTAAGGTTCTTCGGATACAGCCACCAATTTAAGGAAGTTTTGACTGCTAACGATAACCTAAACTTTGTCTAGGGAAGAGTGACTTCTATCCCATACTGCCAGTAATACCTGTTGTAAAACTCTGGAGTGGATCCTGGACCAGTTGACCATGGAGTAACAGGCTGACATCTGGCCCAGAATCCCCATGGTCTCTCTAACAGAGACCCGATTTTTCTTCCGAAATCTCTTGACGGAAGAAATTAAATCCATCCTCTTACAGGAGGGTAAAAAAGAGCAACATTTGTGAGTAACAAAGCTCCCCCAAAATTTGTCCTGGTATCTGGCTGAAGGCTTGATTTATCAAAGTTAATCAGCCATCCCAGATGCGAAAAAAGACGTAGTGTTAAGTTTAGATGTTGTTCCATAGTCTCGGAACTCCCTGAGACAAGTAACAAGTCATCTAAATAAGGTATTATACACATACCCCGATTCCTAAGGAATCCTATCGGTTCTATCATTACCTTTGAAAAATTCTTGGGGGTTGAAATGCCGAAGGGCAGACAAACGAACTGCAAATAAAAAAATAAAAAAATTTGACTTTATTCTGACTGCAAACCTAAGGAATGTCTGGTACGCAGGATGAATAGGTATATGAAATCTGACTGATCAATGGAATAATTCTAAAAGAACCATTTGGTTTTGGCACCAAAAATAATGGCGAATATAACCCAAACCCTCACTGTGATGAAGGGTCTGAAACCACCACCCCCATCTGTAACAGGTACTCTACCCCTTCCTCTAATATGGTTTGCAGAAGGGGGGGGGGGGGGGGATTGGTTTGGGGTAACCAAGAATTTCCTAGGAGACAGGGAATGAAACAATTCTATACGCTGACAAAACAATTTCCAATACCCAGGGATTCTCAGTAACCGAGGCCATCTCCCTGCAAATTGGCGTAACCTGCTTCCTACCGGAATTGTAGGATTATTTTCGTTCAGGGAAAGAGAAGATTTACGCTTACCTCCTTTTGCGTATGACCACCTGCCTGTCGTGCCTTTGCCTCTAACCTCTGGAACCAAAGGACTGTCTGAACCTTGTGCAGTTCCTGTAGCAGAAATCTGATGGAAATCCCTTTTTCTTGTCTCCTGCCTTCTCTAGAATTTTGTCCAGCACAGGACCGAATAAGTATTCCCCTTGGAAGAGGATAGAGCACAACTTGTTTTTTGAGGCGATGTCACTTGACCATGCTCGGAGCCGCAACACGTGCCTAGCGGAATTGCATAATGCTGCATTTTTTGATAACTCGACTGATTCGGCCGAAGCATCAGCCAAAAAGCCCGTGGCTTTTTTAAACAAAGGAATGCATTCCACCAACTCTTCCCTTGAAGTTTTTTGCCTCAGGTGCGACTCTTATTGTGACAGCTATATGAACATGGAACGAGCGACTGAGGTAGCCGCGATATTGGCGTCTATCAGGCTGGCTGTAGTCCCCCAGACACGCTTAAGGAGCCTGTCCACCTTTTGGTCCATGGGATCCTTAAGCTGAGAAGCATCCTCAAATGGGAGTGCTGTCCTTTTAATTAATTTAGCGACTTGGATGTCGACTTTCGAACTGTGTTCCATAATTTAGTCTCGTCTTGTCTTTGAAGTCTTTGGACATCGACAATCGTTTCTGCCTTTCCCACTTATCTTCCACCAGTTGTTTTAACGTCTGATTAACGGGAAAACACTTGCGACGTCTGCTCAGCCCGCCAAACATCTCGTCCTGAACAGACCTGGGTTGTTGGACATCTGATACTTCCATTGTGTTACAAACAGCTGTTATTAGTTCTTCCAAATCACAATTTGAAAAGTAATACTTTTTTCGTCATCTTTTAAGAGGACCGGCGTTGACAAATCTGAAATTTCACCTTCAAACATGTCCAAGTCTGACTCAGAGTCTGAGGAAGCCAGGTCCTGCGTTCATGCCCTTTTTACAGGGCTAGATGGCCCAGGCTTAGGTTGGGAAGCAAGATCGAATCTGATTGCCTGGACGTCCTCTCGCACCATCAGGCGGATACCTTCCATTAAGGATTGTTCCTTTAAAAATTTAAGACATGCACTCGACACCTACAAGTGTTAAGAAAATTGTAGATCAATGTATCAGTTACTTGTTCTTTTATTGATTGTAGACTAGAAAGATATAGCATGATGCTAGTATAAGTAGTGATGGGGTTAAACAAAATCTTTTCTATACCAGTACGAGGTAGACAGACAAGATAAGAGTCTCCGGACTGCCTCCCTTGCATTCCTTTTTACTGAATTCATAACGTTTTTATTGTATATTATAGTTACACCTTAAAAGGTGTAACTTATGTTAATCATTTTAGTTTCAGCCTATCATGTATTAATAATCTTGGAGGTATATACTTATCCTGTGATGATTTTTTATGGTATATAAACACCACACCCCTTAGAATAAATTAGATGATATCGGATACCGCACAGGCTGGTGTGATTTGCTTTTCTCCTGGGTCCAGACTTCTGCACGAGATCTGGGATCATCTTTACTTTGATAAAAACAAATTCTCCTTACAACAAGCTTTTTCGTATTATCCTTCAGTTTTTTGGCGCATAATGCACACTTTTTGAGCATTCTTTTGGATACCAATTTTTTGGATACATCTTCCCGCAATGGAAATGCAGTAGAGGATATTAATTTGGAGGAGATTACTGCAATTCCATGCCAAGTCCTTTTGTCCAAGTGGACTACTCACACTTGCTGCACTTCCCCGTCTGCTTCCACAGTCTCCATTTTCCTGTAGAGCTGGAAGTAGTATGGCAGTATTCCCAAAAGGGTGAACTGGCTAGGAAAAGAATTGCTTTTATTTGAATTTGGCGCCTCCCGGCATCTGGGCACGCCCCCCGGTGTCACGCCCCCCTAGGGTACATGTCATCCCGTCAACCGCCGGCATGGCCACTCACCAGCCGGCGCAGTGCATGTCCCTCACGGCCCACAGCCGTTCAAGCCGCAAGTCACACCTTAAGTCCAGCCAGGGAGACAGATAAGAGGCTGATTTTCCTGGGAAAGTCTGGACTTACAGCCACTGCAGAAGCCAGATCTTTAACTTTTTTCCTTTTTTGTCTCCTCCGCAGGGATGCCTGGCATTTGTGGAGGGACCTTCTGCTCCAGCAGGAAACCACCAGACATTTGCGGGGCGGTGGTGCGAAGTTCTGCCGAATCCAGGTAAGAGTCCAAGTACGGATCCATCCTCGGCACACACGGAACTCTCCCAAGTGTCCCGTTGGAACAGGGAGAACACTGGAGAATGGTGGTGGGAGGCGGCATTTTAAACTCTTCTCTTCCTGTCCCAACAAAGTCAAAGGGCAACCTCCATGTGTGCTGTCAGGGTGGACGAAGTGGGAAAACTAGGCTCACTCAGCCCACAGCTCACCACCATAGGCTGGCTGTCCACAGGCGATGCGGTATCCCGCAGCGAAGCTTCGCTACGGGAGCCGTCGCCCAGGAGCAGGAGCCGCCACATCTCCGCCCGTCAGCCCTATCTAATAGATAGGCTGACCGGAGAATAGGGGCAATTCACAGCATGGTGCGAATAGCCCGACGCGAGCGGAGAATCGCAATGATTCTCTGCTCGTAGACAGGTGCCGGCGCTTCCCAAAGCAATGCTATGGGAAGTGTCAGCCAGCGTGATTCAGCGAAATCACTGCTGTGGGGACAGGGGGCCATAATGGTCATAATACTCCCATGTCAAAAAGTTTAATTCTCCACTCAACGGGGGCGTGGCTTGTGAATGGCAGGCTAGGACGCATCTTACCTTAGCTCTTGCTATCCCCACGGACTTTCCATATTCTGGCCTTCCCGTGCATCCTGAGGAGGAAACATTCACCACTATGGGCAAGAGAAGAACGCAATCCAGGGGCCCTGGAGCGGGTGAGGCGAAGAGCTCCGGCATTGGCCACTCCACCGCCGCAGCTACAGCAGACCAGGAGCCAGCGGAACACGAGGGTGAGGAGCGCCGGGCACCCCTCCCTTCAGAAGCCTCAGACATTTGGCATGCTCGTTCCTCTGAGGAAAACCTGGAGTACAGCGCAGGCAGAGAGCAGAGGAACCCACGCTGCCCAGGCAATGCAAAAACAGCAGGTATGCAGGCCCCCCCCACGCGCGCCCCAGAGGAGAGAAGCCGGTTCACAGCTCCCACTCTGCCAAGACCAACGAGATGACCCAGGAACGGTCTGCTGCCTGGCCCCAATCCGCTGGTAGAGAAGAGGCTGCCAGGTGGGTCCGTGTGGAGGCGACTGCACTGCCTCTCCATCCCTTAAAATAACGCCCCTGCAGGAGCCTGTTTAACCTCATATGGCACCCCTAGTGCCTCACAGGGGAGAGCTAATACCCCATTATACTGGGGGGCCCGACCCAGATACCAGGGGGAAATATACAGGAGGACTTCCCTGCAGCTTGAGTTACGCCCACACACTTCAGAGTTCCCCATGCTCTGCAGAGACTGAAAGTTCTCTTTCCTGGAACTTGTCCCCTACATGCAATACCAAAAACACAGGGGCTCACTGCTCCCCCTTAAGCGCAATCTCTGATACCAGCGAGTGGGACTGGAAAACCCATCTTAAATCTCTTCCCACCAAGTCTGATAGAGACTCACTCTTCCAACATCTTGAATCTACGCATAAACAGGCGGTGGCCCAACTCCAGAAAGAAGTGCAGCAAATTGGCCAATGCAGTGGAGGAGCACAAGCGAACCTTGTCCACACTCGAATCACATAGACAGGTCATAGCAGCCCATTCCTCACAGCTGACCAATATTCTATCTCAGATTGACGACGTTGAAAACAGACACAGGCGAAAAAGTCGCATTCGAGGCCTGTCAGAAGAAATCACGAATGCTCAGTTAGAACAATGGGCCCAGAACTTTTTCGGATCCTTAAAGGGGTTGTCCCGCGCCGAAACGGGTTTTTGTTTTTTTTCAATAGCCCCCCCGTTCGGCGCGAGACAAACCGGATGCAGGCGCAAAAAAAACAAACCGTCCAGTACTTACCCGAATCCCCGCGCTCAGGCGACTGACTTACCTTGTGAAGATGGCGGCCGGGATCTTCACCCTCGGTGGACCGCAGGTCTTCTGTGCGGTCCATTGCCGATTCCAGCCTCCTGATTGGCTGGAATCGGCACGTGACGGGGCGGAGCTACGAGGAGCCGCTCTCTGGCACGAGCGGCCCCATTCAGAAAGCAAGACGACCGGACTGCGCAAGCGCGTCTAATCGGGCGATTAGACGCTGAAGATTAGACGGCACCATGGAGACGGGGACGCCAGCAACGGAACAGGTAAGTGAATAACTTTTGTATGGCTCATAATTAATGCACAATGTACATTACAAAGTGCATTAATATGGCCATACAGAAGTGTATACCCCCACTTTGTTTCGTGGGACAACCCCTTTAATACAGAGGCCCAGAGACAAACAGATTGAGATAGACCGGATCCATAGAACCTTGGGGCACAAATCCTCCGACCCCAAGCAGCCACGTGACGTTGCGTGTCGCATACACTTCTTTAAAAGACAAATATGACATTCTAAAAAGAGCTAGGGGTGTCGAAAACCTGTCATTTAATGGATCTCCAATCCTGATACTCCAAGATCTAGCCAAAAGAACACTCCAGCTACGTAAAGCTCTGAAACCACTACTAGACATCCTGAGAGGCAAATAAATCCCGTAATCGCTGGGGTTACCCCTTCCAGCTTATGGCTTGGAGAGAGGGCAAGTCGGCAGTTCCGATCCCTGGACGACCTCCCAAACTTCCTGGGGACATTCAATGGACGACCTCCCAAACTTCCTATGGTGTCTCTACTGGAGTGGCCATCCCTTCCGTCTCTTCTGGCTCCCGACCCTAGAGACGAATGGCAAACAGCCGCCCCAAAATGACAGAACACCGTGGATCCCGTAGAATGCAGACTTGAGGACGGGGTACCTGCCGGGGAACCTACGCTTTCTGACTGGAGTGTGCGTATGGGCGCTGCAGTCTCTTGATCCCGTCACAGGTTCAAGAAGGGGTGATTTCCCACACAGATGGGCCCCAACAGGTACATGTTTACTCCTTGGTCCCTGGACCCTGTTGTAATAGTTCCTTAGTAGGACACTTGTTACTAGTTCCCTCAATCAATTTCTTCCTCCTCTGACTATCATCCTCCGCATAGAAGACACTTAGGCCTGATTAAGTTTGCAACCCCTCGGTGATTTTATTACTATCCGTGGGGACTGGTAGGGGGCGCCTACCCTGCCGTTTCCTACTTCTAGTCGGGACGACATACAATGTGGTCCGTTACCTGGTGTTTGACCAGTGCCAGCCTAGAAGAGCCCGAAACCGTTGCGGATACCTTGTTCTACTTTTCTCTTTTCTCATTTTTTTTCCTGTTCTCTCCCCTTCTCCAATTCTTTCCACTCTTGCCTTCCATGTCCTCCCCCTCCCTCAGTCTTCCCATTCCCCATGGCTCACGACAGCCGTCAAAACGAGTTGATAAATATATGGATATTCTGACATTGTTCTTACAATGCCAGGGGTCTAAATATGCCAGCCAAAAGAGGCCAGTTTTTGCCACCATTTTCATAAACACAAAGTGAGGATTGCTATATTACAGGAGACTCATTTCCTCACAGGCAGAATCCCTAACTGCACCTCGAAATACTACAATACATGGTACCATAGTCGGCCAAGGAAAAAATCATGGGGGGCCCCCCGATTGCTATCCATCAACTATTCCCACATCAGATCATATCTACTGAGATTGATGTGAAAGGGCGATATATCTTTCTTAAAATATTCAGCAACCAATTAATTGCCAATGCTTACTTCCCTAACCATCTCCAGGTATCGTTTGGTGTTCGGCTCATTGAAAAACTCAAGATTTTCTGCGGGCTCCCGAATAATCCTCAGTGGAGACTTCAACTTCTGTCTCGATCCTGAGCTGGACTCGTCGGCGGGTAGGTCTGGGGTCTCTACACTTCCCTTAAGAAAATTTAAAAGGGCCTTGGCTTTCCTAAAACTAGTCGACTTGTGACGAATCCTACACCCAAAACACAAAAGATTACAGTTGCCACTCGGTTACACACAATAGCTACAATAGACTTGACTATTTTCATCTCGCAGGATCTCCTGGACCTGTCCCCCGCTAGTTCCATGGGGATCTCTGTGGTCTGACCACGCTCCAGTGTTTGGTGCCCTACACGAGAGAACCATACCTGGCACCTCAATGATAATCTTAACGACCAAACATGCGCTGAGGCAATTAGACAGGCAATATGGGACTTCTCCAGTGTCCATGAGGCTGACTCTACACCCTCTCCCATTCAGTGGGAAGCACCTAAATGTGTAGCTAGAGTAATCTTCATCTCCCACGGGCCAGATTAAAGAGTGCTTGCAGAATCTGAAGCTACTAACGAGGCTTGACACCCTCGAAACCTTTAACAAAAAAGCTCCATCAGATGAACTTGGAGCAGACAGACACCCAGAGAAAAATGCTCTTCATCCTAGACCAATATACACTTTGCTCTAGTGATAAAAGGCGAGGAGGCTTCTACGAGTTGGGAAACAAAAGCGGTCGGTGGTTGGCCAGGGCCCTCCGTCCCAGGACATCCACACCCTATATAGCATCTTTAAATTCTCCCAGCAAGGGACAGATCCATGCCACAGCGGACATACTGGATTGTTTCAGATCATACTATCATGATCTTTCCAAGCTTTCTGAGAGCTAGGGAATGGAGCCTCAGCAGAACTTTGTCCATAGAGAATACCTTGACAGGTTTGTGTCGAGAGCCATTTCAGGGGACGACTGTTAGCCTTGAAAACTTCTCAGAATGTGAAATTCAAGAAGTGATCAAAGACCTAAAGATAGTAAAAGTCCAGGGCCAGATGGGTTTACTCCCAGATTCTGTAAAAACATACGGGAATCTTCTAGCCCCCCTCCTACTGAAATCCTTTAACTCCATTTCAGGATCATGCTCGCTCCAACAACAGGCCCTACAAGCGATAACAGTTATCCCTAAGGCAGGTCAAGATGCTTCTTGCAACAACTATCGTCCCATCTCCTTATTAAACAGACACCAAAACATTCACCAAAATCTTAGCAACCCGCTTGAAACCACTTATCCCTACCTTAATTAATAAGGAACAGACTGGGTTTATCCCAGGACGGGAAGCAAAGGACACCACAAGATCGATTTCTTTAATCTCGCGAGCCCGTCTTGCAGGGAGCCCCCTGTGCCTATTGTCAGCAGACGCTGAAAAGCGTTTTATAGAGTGCACTGGGGATTCCTGGAAGCAACCCTTTGAAAAATAGGAATGGGACCTAGGTTCTTGACCTGGATTATGGCTCTCTAGACCACAACCCTACGGCATGTATTAGAGTAAATGGCTCTCTCTCCTCTTCCCTAAAGATCAATAATGGAACGAGACAGGGTTGTCCATTGTCCCCCCTTCCTATATGTCCTGGTGATGGAATCCCTGGCCAACGCCCTCAGGAACAATTCCGATATCCAAGGATTTAAATCCGGCACATGCAAACACAAGCTTGCTCTATTTGCGGATGGCCTCCTGATGTATCTTACCAGCCCGAGGGTGGCCCTCCCAGTAGCTTTGTCAGAACTTAAACGCTTTGGTCGGGTCAGCAACTTCAAAATTAATGCCCATAAATCAGAGATCTTAAACATAACTATCCCACCAGCCAAGGCCTTAAACCTGGAAGCTTCCTTTTCCCTTAAGTGGAAAGATGACCACAACAATTCTTTAGGGATTAACCTTACCAACGACCCCAATAACCTCTTCAACTTAAACTACAAACCAATTTTGGCCAACCTTAGGAGAGATCGCAAAAAATGGCGCCCTCTCACCATCTTGGTTTGGGAGAATCAATGCCCTAAAAATGGACTCCCTTCCCAAATTCCTATACCTTTTTACAACCCTGCCATTAAAGCTACCTACATCCTACTTTGATTGGATCCACCAAATATCTCGGGACTTCGTGTGGGGGGGCTCCAGCCCCCGGGTGAAATTCAAGACCCTCATCCACCAAAAGTCAGAGGAACAGCTCTCCCGAGTTTCTCCTTATACCATAAGGCCTCCATTTGCAACTGCATCCTGGATATCTTCCAGAATAGATCATCCAAGCTATGGGTTGAACTTGAGTACAAAAACATCCCCTTACAATTAATGGGCTCATTCTGGCTCCCACCTGCAACATACCACAAAATTCCATCAATGCCACCTTTTACAAGTTGGCTTCTGGACATCTGGAGCGGCTTTGCTACTCGCCTTGGCCTAATATCTAGACCGGGTCCTCTCTCACCCCTCTGACTGGGAATCCAGATTTCCCCCTAATGTTCGAGGGGCTCCCTCTACCACCCGGGGAGACCCATCGAACCCTGCGGATCAGGGATGTTGTATCTGCCTCGGGTGTTCGTTCTATGAACGAGATTTTGGGTAGCGGGGCTACCAGACCTGGCGCATGGTTACAATACTTTCAAATCAAGCACTTTATCCAGTCTCATGGATCTATGGAGGTTCTTCGGTCTGCTCTCTCCCAGTTTGAACTTTGCATGTCTCCCACACCGCTTAAATCAGGGGTCTCAGTGATATACCGCCTCCTAGTGCTGGCAGAGACCCATAACGATACAGTTAGATGTGTGGGGAACTGGGAAAATCTTTTTCAGAAGACTGGCTTAAGTCCTACACACTAACTCACACCCTCACAGTTTCATCTAAATTCCAAGAAACTAATTATAAGCTACTATTCCAGTGGTATAAAACACCCACAAGTCTGGCCAAAATGTATCCCCAGACCCTGGACACCTGCTGGCGTTGCTCTCAGGGAAGAGGCAGTCTCCTTCATATATGGTGGGATTGCCCTTTCTTATATCTCGCCATAGGGGAGAGATCAAACCTTTATAACACAATTTTTAGAGACCCGGTGGGGGTCAAGACGGAAGCAGCCTTGTTAATACTCCCTGGCTCCATAGCCAAAAACAAAAAAAGTCCACTCAAATTCTTCCCAATAGCCATGAGACAAATAATTCCAAGGCTATGGAAGTCCTCCTCGCCCCCCACGAGAGTAGTCCAAATGGAAGAAATTAATCGCCCATGATGAAAACAAAAGATAAAAGTTTTACTCAGCGTGGTCGGCCTGGATACTCTTCTGCAACTTAAAGGATATAAAGATTCGGCTATAATCAGGCGTTGTCCCAGTCTTATGTCCAAGCTACGTCAAATGTGAGTTCTGGCGATGCCGAGGGCTCCTCCCACTTCCCTTCCCTTACAACCCCCCCCTTTTAGTCTCTCCCCCACTCAATCCTTCTTCCTGTCTTTTCTCTATCCCTTTCTTATCTTTCTATCTTGATATTGATATTCTATTATATTATCCCTCACAAAACGCTATGTTGAAGACGCTTAGCGATATCAGAATATGTGAGAAGTCTAGATATGCTGCTAATGTTACAATACCTGAAAAGCCAATAAAAATACTTTGAACGATAATTCTCCACTCAAAAGGAAAAAAGCTCTTTCAGTACCTTAAACACAAACCAGAAGTCATCTGCCTCCAGGAGACCCACTTCTCTGCCTCGTCCGCCCCTAAATACCTCCACTCTCAATACTTACGAGTATACTCACCAGTAGGCTCTAACACACACCACAGTATCTATTAGACATCCTACCACATCTCCCTTCCCCTCTCGATAAATAAAACAGATCCACATGGCAAATTCATCATTTTACAAGGCACTCTGTTGGGCCACGAGGTGGCTACTGCCAACATGTATGCCCCTGTCAACAACCCCTATAAATTAGATCACCCTCGTCACTAACAAATGTAAAATGCTACTGTTTCCATTTATTGGATGGGCAACCTTATTACAGTATTTTCCACTTCTCTTAACAGCAGCTCTTCGAGCACAAAGTGCTATGCAGAGATCAACACTGGGCTCCATCTCGGGGGACTTGAAGGGAGGCACTTGGCCTAGAAAAGAGGTTATAACCTTTTTCTCAGCCCCCAATTAGAACTGGCCAGCGAACAGAGACCCAGTATAGCACTAAGAAATTTGGGACACAATTAAAGCTTAACCCCTTAATGACCAAGCCTGTTTGCACATTAATGGCCAGGCCAAATTTTGGACATTTGACATGTCACTTTAACATAGAATAGCTCCATAAAGGTTTTGTATATCCAAGGTGATTCTGACATTGTTTTTTCGCCACATGTTGCACTTCATTTATCTGGTAAAAACAGACTGATAGAATTTGTGTATATTTATGAAAAGTGCCAAAATTGGGATTTTTTTTTTTAACTTGTCTTTCACATTTTCATTTGTAATATATTATGTGCAAACATGCTGTAAAAAATGTTGCTGCGATATATATTTTTATTTGTTTACTTTATTCTGGGCGCACGTTTGAAAAACGTGTCGTTTTTAACCATTTAGGAGACGTACAAATTTAACATTGATCCTCAACATTTTGAGGAACACTTTGTTTTCCTATGCTAAGCAAGGTTGCAAAGGCTCATAGGAGTCAGAATGATAGACACCCCCACAAATAACCCATTTTAAAAACTACACCCCTTAACATTCACCGATAGGGGTCATGAGTATTTTAACCCCACAGGTTTTTTTCTCAGGCGTCAATGCAATTTAGACAGGTCTTTTTTCGATAGTACACATGAAAATGAGGATTTGCACCCCAAAAATGATACCCCTGTTTGTCCTGTGCTCAGAAACATACCCATTGTGGCCCTAATCTTACGTCGGTATGCACAATGGGGCCCAAAATGAAAGGAGCAACTGATGGTTTTTAGAACAGAAATTTTGCTTGAAGGAAATTCATTCCCCATTGCCCACTTGTAGAGCCTTTGAGTGACCAAAACGATGGAGAATCCCCACAAGTGACCAAATTTTGAAAACTAGACTTAATGAATCTAGGGGTACGATAACTATTTTGACTACAGTTTTTGAATGAATCTAAGCAAAGCAGAAGGAAAAAAAAATTGATTTTCATTTTGGTAATTGTCATTTTAAACTTTTTTGTACAGCACATGTAATAAAGACTTGCACCCCAAAATGGGTACCCCTGTTTGTCCCGTGTTCAGAAACATTCCCACCCATTGTGGCCCCAATCTTCTTATAGGACACATGGCTAGGCCTATAATAGAGGGAGCAACCGTTGGATTTCAGGGTGAAATAAATTCCAGGCCCCATTGCACGCTAGTAGAGACAATAAACTGCCAAAATAATAGAACGCCACCCACAAGCAACCCAATTTTGAAATCAAGACCACTTAGCTCATTTATCTAGGGGTGTACTGAGCATTCTGACACCACATTAATTTTTTTTAATTATAAAAGCATGTGAAAAACTCAGGAGATGCACTAACAAAAATAAAATTGACTCCCTAACCGTACCCACCCCCCCACCCCTCACCCCATTTTGGCATTTCTTATATATGAAATCAAATCAATAATGTAAAATGGTATGGTAGGTGTTAAAGCAGGGGTAATTACAAAGGCCTAGGTGGGATGGGGACATGGGGCAATAAAATAGTGTATCCCTCCTCCTCCCTTGTTTGGTGCAGCCCTTTTTGGGGGGGGGGGGTATTTTTTACCCGCAGTCTCAGGGATGGGATGCAGAAAATGGTGCTCTGTGAGCCTCCACACCTCCTCGGACTGTAATGCATCCTGGAGGTGCAGTGGTCTCAAATAAAAGGTGTTCAATAAGCTGCTCCTGGAACTGGAGGAAGCTCAGCTTGCCTCCGGATGATTTAAAAATGACGTGCGCGTTATACGTAGCTTTCCGTATTAGGTAGATTGCTGCCTTCTTATACCAGGCTCTCGTTTTGTGCTTTACAAGATGTGGCTGTAGCGTCTGGTCGGACAAATCGACGCCCCCCCCCCCCATAAATTTATTATAGTCTGACGAAAACCGTTTTAGTTTTCTCTGCTGCAGCTCCCCTCTCCCTTACGACAACGAAGGTGTCTGCATGCACATTGGAGAGCATAAAAGTCCTTTGTCACACCATTTTACAGCAAGCAAGGGGTCGTTTGCCAGTGCGTAAGGCGCTCCTCTATCTACATGCCTGGAAACCAGGGGTTGTGGGAACCCTACCCTATTTTTGCGGACAGTTCTGCAGGCCCCTGTATCTGCGTCGTCACGCTTTATAAAAGAGGGATGCTGGAGATTACACAGAGCTTTGATCTGTGCCCATTGGACACTCTTTTCTGCCTTTGGGGAGCCCTGCGGGGCATCGACATCACTGCAGTACGGGTGATCAGGGGGTGGCCTAGCCTGGCCTGATTAACCTCTACCCTCCACAGGCTAAAGTAACAGGACCTGCGGCCGGTGGCGTACACCGCTTACATTGCACGCTACCAGGAGGGGAGTGGAAAGAAGAGAAGCTCCTACCCGCGGCAGGACCAGAGCTTTTAGACAGTGAGCCAGAGCAGGAACAGAGGTGAGGAGAAGCCTAGCAGGGCCTGCGGTAAGAGGGTGTGGAAACCCGAGAGTGCCGACAGCCATCACAGCAGCGGGAGAGACATCTGGAGCGGAGCTCCCAGCCTGTGAAAGGGGACTGTCTGCACACTGTTACAATATCACCGGGGATTAAAAGAGAAGGAGCAGCTGCAACTCGGCAATCTGGAGTGCTGACCAGTAGCTGCTAAACCGCAACTATCCCCACCCTGATATGACCGAATTGTTACCTCAGGAAACACATGTACATGATTGATATGTTGTTGCATTGATCCTTGACCTATTGGTGATTAGCGATATCTAAAAGAAATTTCTTTTGGGGAAAAAAAAAAACAGACAGGTTAAAATATGCCAAAATACAGGAAACCCCACAAGCCATCCTCTCCACACAGTTCTGCTTAGACTATTCTAGAGATTTTCCGCTCCCTCCTCCCAGCAGCTATGGCGGACCAGGATCCTCCCTCTCAGTTTATAAATCAAGAGGATACACTTACAACTTCAACTGAGCCCAGCTTTTCCCAGGGCTTTGACGCAAAAGCTTTGTATGAGATCAGCTAGCTGTTTAAAAAGGAACTCCACCAGGCGGTATCTGAATATTCTAAGCAACTACAAGATCTATCCCAAAACCTTAATGAGATCGAGACCAAGACAGACGAGGCCATTACAACCCTGGACGCAGATCAAGCCCATATAGATGAGAACCATTCCAAAACAGAACTGCTAGAATTAAAATTGGAAGACTTAGAGAATCGGTTCAGAAGAGCAAATTTAGGAATAAGAGGTTTACCCGAACGCTTCACCGCACTAAAAAGCAGCACTAAATATCTTTTAAGCCCTTCTTCCGCAGACCGATACAAATCTATATAGGATGGACTGTATACACAGAGCTCTAACTAAACCTCACAATACAAACTTACCCAGAGACCTCATCCTTAAACTACACTATCCGGAAGCTCGGGATCTGATACTTTCAGCTGCCAGAAATATTTCACCCATCCCAAAGACTGAACTAGGGGTTCAACTCTTTGCTGACCTAGCCCCGTCTACTCTTGAAAGAAGGCGCCAACTCCACCCCATCACCCTAGCACTTCAAAGAGCACAAATCCGCTACAGATGGGGCTTTCCATTTATGCTCTCATTCCAAATTGAAAGCCGAGAGCATACCATTAGAACGTGAAGGTCAGGAGGCCTTGAGACCATTTAAAATTGTGATTGATATACATCTTGAACAAAGACCCCAGATTCCATGATCTCAGAGACCATCGAGACTCTGGGAGACGCAAAGGCAAAGAACCTGCCCTTCTGTGACCAGTGCGAGAGAACCTGTCTAAGGCAAGATATGCTCATTCTACTTTTACTGGGACTGAGTTTACATGTTATAGTTAGGCAGTGTAGTGCCCTCAAGCGCTTCAGAAATGTCTAAATATGTTTGGTTGTAGATTGCGATCAACAAGGACACCATGTTTTCCTCACAAGTGCGACTTAAAATGATGCACTATATGCATCAACTTCGCACCCTAATTACCTACCGGTTTTGTTTTTCCATAACTGTTTTTTACCCATCTCCCCTAGTTAGGTACAACCATTCAAAAGGTTAGCCCAGATAAGTACATAACAGTCATCTCTCCATGTAGTTGGGATGGGCGCTCCAAATCTACCCAGTCCAAAAGTTAGATTGGCATACATATATATTCCCCATGTGTAGAGTCATAAGTCACAATGTAAGAGGATTTAACTCCGATCAAGCGTAGGAAGGCCTTCCTTGACTACGAGAAGCACAGACCTGACATTTGCATTCAAGAGTCTCACTTCTCACAACATTCCCACCCAACACACTCATTCTCGGTACCATCCCACTATCATTCTGTTTACCACAAAGAGGGGAGTGTCGATTTTCATTCGTAACTCCTTGCCATTTAATGTAATGAAGGTCATAACAGATGCACAAGGGCGATACTTAATACTAATAGGAGACCTGTATAATGAAAAACTGTATATTCAATACGTATGTCACTATCATATCACTATTTAATTCTTCTTGACTATGTGTGATAACTTGTTACAGCTAGAATATTCCAGGCTGGTCTGGTGTGGAGATTTTAACTTCACCATCGACCCTACTACTAATTCCCCATCCATTAAAGCGGTTGTCTCGTGGCAGCAAGTGGGGTCATACACTTCTGTATGGCCATATTAATACACTTTGTAATATACATCGTGCATTAATTATGAGCCATACAAAAGTTATTCACTTACCTGCTCCGTTGCTAGCGTCCCCGTCGCCATGGATCCGTCTAAATTCACTGTCTTCTGGCGTTTTTAGACGCGCTTGCGCAGTCCGGTCTTCTGCCTGGTGAATGGGGCCGCTCGTGCCGGAGAGCTGGTCCCGCGTCGCCATCGTAGCTCCGCCCCGTGCGCCGATTCCAGCCAATCAGGAGGCTGGAATCGGCAATGGACCGCACAGAGCCCACGGTGCACCATGGGAGAAGACCCGCGGTGCATCGTGGGTGAAGATCCCGGTGGCCATCTTGGAGAAGGAAGAAAAGTCGTCGCAGAGTGGGGATTCGGGTAATATATATATATATATTTTTTTTTTTTTAAACCCATCCCTTGGGTTTGTCTCGCGCCGAACGGGGGGCCTATTGAAAAAATTAAAAACCCGTTTTGGCGCGAGACAACCCCTTTAACTCCCTAACCAGAACAAAAACCCAAACTTTAGAACTAGCCTCAGCATTCCAGACGCTCACATTGGTTGACACCTGGCGAGAGATAAGCCCTCGAAACAAGGGATATACGTATAATTCCCCAGCTCATAGGCACCATTTCAAGTTGGATTGGATTTTTTCCAATTCCATATCAATCCCTCTTATCCTTCTCATGTCATATGTGCATGGTCTGACCATGATGCAGTGCTCTCAGAATTCCTTTTTACACCTCATACCCGCATTCCATATAATTGGAGGCTAAATGAATCTCTACTAACCAACCCACAACTGGCTAACTCCATTCAACAGTAAGTAAAAAAGTATTTTCAGCTTAATAGCCAGGTAGTTTCAGGGCTAGCACACAAAACAGTAATTCGGGACACACTGATATCCATGGCCTTCCGCATAAAAAAAGAAAGATCCCGGGCCCAACAAAACCTAGAACATGAAATAATTAAACTAGAACAACCTTACATACAAAATCCCTCACTCCTTTTACTTAAGGCCATCCAAGATTCCAGACTAGAATTAAATGCCATCTTAACCCATAAAACTGAAAAGGCACTAGCCTGGACACAAACCACATACTGCCAGTACACAAATAAGCCAGATTGCTTGCTAATGTGTAAACTTAGAGAGAGACAAACTCAATGCTATACATAAAATTCAAACCTGACGGGGGGCGTGGCCTGGATGGAGACCGGAGAAGTCGCAGACCTCTGAGCTCCGCGAGAATCGGCCCTTAAAGCTACTAAACGACGGAAAAAGGAGATTTAAGAGGAGGAAACACTAGCACTCACCAGCGATGGCTACAAGGCGGAGGGTGAAGACAGGTCCGCAGCGGCTCACCAACTTCTTTACCGCTTGGCCGAGCGGAGGAGAGGAGACAGAGCGAGCGGGAACGGAGCGAGCAGCCGGTGAACGAGAGGGGGGAATAGATGTAGCGGAGGAGCAGAGAAATGTCCCAAGGAAAGGTAAGGGACCTTCTCCAGCACCCCTATCCTCAAAGCCCCTGGCCACAGCGATCAGGAGAAGCCCTGCTTCAGGGAAGGAAAGAGGCACAAACAGGGGCACCCAAAATGGCGTCTGCTGCGAGGCTGCCAAGCAAATCGCCCGCCACCCAACCAAAACAGATAAACTACTTAGCAACAGAACCCTCAAACCAAAACCTTACCCAGGGATCCCAGAACCTGCAAACCCAAGAAAGGCAGGAAAACAGACACAGAAGCAAATAACCCTGCTGACGTTATTCTGAACATGAAGTGTTCGGAACAACCAGCATCTGAAATATTTATAAAAGGCATGATAATAGCACTGAGAGAGACCCTGCAAAAGGACTTGTCTTCCATATCAGCCTCACTAAATTCATCAGTGACAGAATTAGGCAATTGAGTGGACCACCTGGAAGGCAAAATGGCGGAAATAGTGACGTCACACAACGATCTCATAGATGCGCATTATAGCGTAGCAGACGAACTGGAAGCACTAAAAAGCAAAATGGTGGACATGGAGGATCGTAGTAGACAAAATAATTTGAAAGAGGAATCGAAGA
Organism: Eleutherodactylus coqui; assembly: GCF_035609145.1. Taxonomy (NCBI): domain Eukaryota; kingdom Metazoa; phylum Chordata; class Amphibia; order Anura; family Eleutherodactylidae; genus Eleutherodactylus; species Eleutherodactylus coqui. The sequence goes on along the minus strand of NC_089843.1, from coordinate 174,708,299 downwards.
AACAATTCCGAACTCAGAACTAAAAAATTATATCCAATTTATTAAATGTTTACTACCTGACGCGACCGTGGAAGAAAGAACGATTGACAGGGCGCATAGACTACCCCGACCTAAAGCAGTGCCAAACCACCTCCCTAGAGATGTCATTGTAAGGATTCATTTTTTCCACATTAAAGAAAGACTGTTATACGAAACCAGAAAGAACACATCCTTACCAACGCCATACAACCAAATAAAGCTTTTCACAGACCTCTCTCAAACGACTATTCAAACAAGAAAGAAATTCCGCGAAGTCACTCTAGCCCTTCGAGATAATAAGATCCTCTATAAATGGGGCTTCCCGCCCAAACTAATCATAAACAAAGACAGAAAAAACTACCTAATACAGAATCCAGAGGAAGGCCTCCAATTACTAAAAAAATGGAACATACACGCGGAAGGGGCTAACGCCCCGAGGCGCCTCGACCCAGAATGGAATGAAGCCCCTAACGGCTGAAATTTAACTCAACAAAAATTTTAAATGAACCTCCATTGTGTTCTTCTCCCCTTTGACAGAGTGAATACAAGAAGTGTCAAGAATCCTCCTTGATATCCTGGTTACGTGTTGAAAAGGGCCCGAACTCTCGTAACGGCTGGACTTTTTTTTTTCTCCCCCCAAATAATAAGTGATGTCCTCTCTGAAGACGCCTGAAAGCCGAACGAGAGAAACTCTAACTTTGATCTTGTTTATTGTTATATTCCCCGCCTGGTTAGGGGACAAGTTTCTACCCTATAACCATTCCCCACACCAAAAGGCACAACACATCTAAGGCATCAAAGCCAAAACAAATGGAAAACAAAAAGAAACAAATAGAAAACTCTTCCTTTGTAAAGAACTGGGAAATTTCAAGCTCTAAACTTAAAGGAGTTGTCTCGCGGCAGCAAGTGGGGTTATACACTTCTGTATGGCCATATTAATGCACTTTGTAATGTACATCGTGTATGGCCATATTAATGCACTTTGTAATGTACATCGTGCATTAAATATGAGCCATACAGAAGTTATTCACTTACCTGCTCCGTTGCTAGCGTCCACGTCTCCATGGCTCCGTCTAATTTCGCTGTCTTCTTGCTTTTTTAGACGCGCTTGCGCAGTCCGGTCTTCTGCTCTGAGCACGAGCCGCTTCATGTGGTGGCTGGATCCTCCCTTGCCCGGCCTCTCAAATCACTCCCCCTCCCTACTGCTCGTTGTGCCGTCCAGCCAATGGGGTGGCTGGAATAGGCATTACAAGCAGGAGAGTTCCCCGCCTCCCGCGATGACGTCATCAACAGAATCACGTGACCGGGGTCTTGGGAGCGCGCACGTCGGGCTCCAGCAAGTGCGGTGCACCAAGAACTGTGAGTAGAAACCGGCTTTAAAAGCCGTTTACACTGCTGCATAGTAATGTATGCTTAAGAAGGGGGACTGGGCAATAAAAAAAAAAAAACAAAAAAAAAAAAAACACTGTTGCCTCGAGACAACCCCTTTAAGAAGCTTAAAGCAAAGCAGCCAAACACTCCGCCGCCATGAGTGTGAAGATTATGTCTTATAATGTAAAAGGTCTCAATTCCCCACACAAAAGATCTCTTTGAAAGGATGCACTAGCAGCAAAAATGGACATTATATGTCTACAAGAGACTCACTTTATAAAAGAAAAACACCCAAAGTTTTCGCACCCAAAATTTCCCAAGATATACATGTCCTGCACATAAAAGAAGAAGGCAGGGGTACTTATTGCGATCAAAGACTCTGTGGACTTCAAACTGATCGAATCGGCAACAGACGTGAACGGTAGATATGTAATATTGATCTGTGAATTGAATGGTCTCGTAGTAACATTAGTTAATGTATATGTACCGAATAATGCTCAGATACGTTTCCTTAACAGGCTGATGAAGAAAATTAACAAAATCAGAAAGGGCCAGCTTTTATTAGGCGGTGATTTCAACTTAATCCACGATAAAAGCATTGACACTAACAATAAAAGAATGGCATCACCTACGTTAGCACCTTGGCTTCTGAAGGAGGAAGTGTATGTTTCATATAGATGTATCAACGCAAATGCAAAAGAATATACATTCTACTCCACAAGGCATAGAGCTTTCACCAGGATCGATATGATCTTGGTGGACTTCTTCCTACTACCAAGGGTGAAAGATGCCTCAATCGTAATCACCTCCTGGTCGGATCACGCACCGGTTTTTCTAACCATGAGATTATCACACTTGCTAAGCGTTCCAAAAATATGGAGAAATAACTTGTTTTTGATGAAAAATGACCCGTATAAAAAACAAATATCTGAAGCCATTAAGGAATACTTTACATTTAATGATCTTCCCAACACGAACCCATTTGTATTATGGAACGCACATAAGTCGGTTATCAGAGGCATGTTCATTCAGCAAGGTTCACGCTATAAAAAAGAAGAATCAAAAATTCTTGATAGCCTACTTACACAACTAAAAAACTTAGAAAGGGAAATCCAAAAAACACCGACATACACTACACGAAAAACTTCTCAATACTAGAAAACTAAGACCTCCTACTACAACACAAAAAACAGATCAGAACATACAAAACAACCTATTACACAGACAATAACAAATTTACCAGTTACATGGCACGCACAGTTAAGCAAGCAAGAATTAAATCAAAAATCCCATATATAAAGGAGACAGGATCTGAGCATAAAATACACAACCCATAAGACATAGCAGAGGTATTTAATAAATTTTATGCCAAACTCTAACTTGAGAAATGACCCGACGGTGACCCAACCCAACGAAAACGGGAATTTTTCTTACCGATAATTCCCTTTCTTGAAGGCATCATGACAGCATACATCTGGAGGTTGCTCACCTGCTGACCTGATGGGACAGGAAGAGGCAGAACATAAAAGGAACCTCCCCCTCCACCAAACCCCAGTGCGTTCCAAATAGTGCGTACCCACAGTGACAGAATACTTAACCAGAAGGTGTGTTTTTATTGACATCACACACCTCAGACAAAGAAACATAAGCATACACATTACCTCATGTGTTGGACAAAACAAGGGTAACCATGGCGGTAGGGGGGGGAAAAAGCCCGTATGCTGTCATGATGCCTTCAAGAAAGGGAATTATCGGTAAGAAAAATTCCCGTTTTCCCTTCGACATCATGACAGCATGCATCTGGAGGAATACCAAATAACTGGCATGGGCTTTTTTAGGGAGGGATTACCGCTTGGAGCACCTTCCTACCGAAGGTTGCGTTCTGACTACATTTAAAGTCCAGCCTGTAGTTTTTAATAAAAGTATGGCCAGAAGTCCACGTGGCTGCGTTACAAATCTGCTTGATTGACGCGTGCGCTCTTTCTGCCCAAGAAGATGCCACCGCTCTCGTCGAGTGGGCCTTCAATCCATTTGGAGGAGGGATGCCCTTGGCCTTGTAAGCCTCCTGGACAACTCTCCTGAGCCACCAGGCGATCGCATCTTTAGAAGCGGCCCTTCCTTTGGCCTGCCCCTGAAATTGAACGAAAAGTTTATCAGTCTTTCTGAAATTTTCCGTTGCCTCAAGGTACGCTAGTACAGCTCTTTTGACATCTAGATTATGGAGCTTCTGCTCCTTTTCGTTTTTGAAATCTTGGCAGAAGGCTGGAATGACTATTGGCTGGCCTCTGTGGAAATCTGGCAAGACTTTAGGCTAAAAGGACGGGTCTAAAGAAAATACTATTTTGTCTGGGTGAATAGTCATATGGGGCCCTTCGTGAGAGGGCCTGGATTTCACCCATGCGTCTAGCCGACGTGACTGCCACAAGGAGGGCTACCTTATACGTCAGCAAGGCGATGGATAGATCTCTAATAGGTTCAAATGGGGGATCGCAGAAGGCCTGAAGGACTATGGTCAGATCCCAGGGGGGTGCCGTAAGCCTTGTAAATGGATGCAATCTACTTGCCCCTCTAAGAAATCTCCTAATCCACCTGTGCTCCGCAAGCGCGAGATCAAAGAATGCCCCCAAAGCCGCAACTTGGACTTTGAGGGTATTCGGACTCAACCTTTTATCCAGGCCCGCCTGGAGAAAATCTAGGATTTTACGGATGTCTGGCTGATCTAACTGCTGGATGTCCTGGCCCATCCACTCCGAGAATTTTTTCCAGACTTTGGAATAGATCTTTTTTGTCGAGGGTTTAAGGCTCTCGCTAATAGTGGAAATTACGTTAGGAGAAAGACCCTTCCCCAAGAATTTTACCCGTTCAAGATCCAGGCCGTAAGCCTGAACTTGTGAACCTCCGGGTAAAGAGGGCCCTGCAGCAATAGGTCTGGTCTTGGTGGAAGGTGGAAAGGCTCTCCTACTGACAGATCTCAGGAGGGGAAACCACGGTCTTTTGGGCCAATAAGGTGCTACCAGAATTACTGACAGGCTTGACCGCAGTAATTTCCTTAGTAGGAGCGGAATTAATGGTAAAGGGGGAAAAGTCCCAAACCCAGGGGTGAGAGAGAACGTCCGTGCCCAAAGCCTGTTTCTCCACGCCTCAGAAAAGAAAAGACGGCACTTGGTAATTGCGTTTGACGCAAATAGGTCTATTTCTGGTACCCCCCATTTCGTCACAAGCAGGCTGAACACCTCGGGATGGAATTCCCACTCTACTGGGTCCACTTTCTTCCTGCTTAGAAAGTCCGCGGCTGAATTCTCGGCTCCTTTTATGTGAAAGGCCGACAGTGACTTGGTTGCGAGATCCGCCCACTTTAGGATCCTTCCCGCCAACTGCTGCAGTAGAGGATTCCTGGTGGTACCCTGGTGGCGAATGAGTGACACTGTCGTCATATTATCTGAAAAGATCCTCACATGCTTCATCCCTAAGAGCGATTGCAGGCTACGTAGGGATTTCCACACCGCATTAAGTTCTCTAAAGTTAGACGAACCAGATCTCTCATGAGCGTCCCAAGTACCCTGTATATGACCGCCTTCAAAGTGGGCCCCCCACCCTTTGGCGCTGGCATCTGTTGTGATTATTATTGCAGGGTCCAAGTTCCATTCGGATGCCCGTGACCGGTTGTCCGATGACAACCACCAGCGGAGTGAAGATCTGGCTTTAGCAGAAATAGAGATTGTCTGGTCAAGTGAGGACTGTAACTTTTCCCAATTCTGAAGGATTAGTGACTGGAGACCGCGACTATGGAACTGGGCCCAGGGAACCACACCAATACACGAAGTCATTAGCCCCAGGATCCGCATTGCATCTCTTACTGTTACTCTAGATTTTTTTATAGAGAGTGGAACATTCCTCTAAAATAAGCTGTTTCCTTAGAGGAGGAAGGGACGAATTTTGGAGACTGGAATCCAGACTGACTCCCAGGAATTTTTTCCTGGTTTCTGGTTCCATGTTGGATTTTAGATCATTAATAATCCAACCCAGGTCCTTAAAACAGTTGAAGCGTGGAACCCAAGTGTGACCTCAGAATAGTCGGGGAATCTGCCACCAACAGGAAGTCGTCCAAGTAGGGGACGATAATCCCACGATTGCGCAAAAAGGCAATCATTTCTATCACCACCTTGGAAAAAATCTGCGGAGCAGAGGAAATTCCAAATGGGAGGCAAATAAACTGAAAGTGACAGATTTCCCCTTCCATTCTCAGCGCAAACCTCAGGAACTTTTACGAGTTGGCGTAAATAGGGATGTGAAAGTAAGCATCCTGGCAATTAGGGGAGTTGCAGTTCTGATAGTCTCCATTTTAAATTTCCTATACTCAATGAATTTATTCAGTTCTTTGAGGTTAATTATTGTGCGGCGGGAGCCATCTGGTTTGGGAACCAGCAAAGGGGGTGGGGGGGGGTGGGAAATAAAATCCCTTCCCCTGTTCCTTCTTTGGGACGGGGATAACTGCGCCAAGATCCAGCAGGTTCTGTAAACCTCTCAACAGAGCCTGCTCTAGGGCTGGAGACTGGATTGAGGTTACAATAAATCTGTCAGGGGGGCGAGATTCTAGTTCGATCTTGTACCCCTCCGCCACCAGGTGTAGCACCCACTCGTTAGTCGTTATGTTACGCCAACTAGTGGCAAAACGAGCCAGTCTACCGCCCACCGGGCACGAAGATGTGGGCTGAGGGACAACAATAAGAGTCTTACCCCTTCCACCCTTCGGATAAAACCATCTTCCGGTCTTCCCTTTCCCAGCGTATGTAGACGAGGGATGTGGAGTGAAGGGTCTCTTGGGCGGTCTGATGGCTGACAGTCCCTGGTTCTTGTCAGCTGCTTTTTCCAGCAGGTGATCCAGGTCCGGTCCAAAAATGCATGCGTCCTGAAAGGGTAGGGTACACAGCTTGTTTTTGGATGTTAAGTCCCCCGACCACTCCTTTACCCAGACTGCCCTTCTGGCGGTGTTGGATAGGGCTGCCATGCGAGCTCCAAAGCGGACCGTTTCCATAGAGGCATCCGCCAGAAACCCCGTTGCCATCTGTAGCAGAGGGATGCCGCTCGCAAACTCTTCCCTGGAGGCTTTTTGGTCAATTAGGGACGCGAGCTGATCCAGCCAGACCGCCATGGAGCGAGCCACAGAAGTGGCCGCGATATTGGATTTTATAATAAGGCTGGACGTGGACCAGGCCTTACGCATGGTCATGTCCACTTTATTGTCCAAGGAGTCCTTTAAATGGGACGTATCTTCAAATGGTAATCCAGACTTCCTGGACACCATAGAAAGAGCCGCATCTACTTTCGGCATTTCGTCCAGAAACGCCACCTCGTCTCCCGCAAATAAAAGGCGCTCCTTGGACTCCCTAGGGATTAGCGGAGCCTGATCCACACAATCCCACTCGTTCAGGATTAGTTGTTTGAGTGTGGCATTTACAGGAAACGAAGATTTCCGTTGTGGAAGCAATCCCGCAAACATATCGTCTTGCGCTGTGCGGGGTTGCTGCACATCTTCCTTTACCTGCATGGTTCTACGCACAGCTTTTAAAAGTTGATCCATGTCAGCGGTGGAAAAAAAGCCCTTTTTCTCCTCCTGCAACACTTCCCCAAGATTATCAAACTCCAAATCTTCCGCTATGTCAGAGTCGGACTCTGACACAGCCGGAGCAGACCTTCGTGTAACCCCTGAGGGCCCAGGTTGGAGGTCTGAGAGGGAGGACTGAACAACTTCCCGAACGACCGATGGAATTTCGGACATAAGGGAAGATTTTTCCTCCTGCAGAACTTTTGCAGAACAAACGGCACATAATGTTTTGGTGTAGGAGTCGTCGAGTTTGGCCAAGCACACTGGACACTTTTTACTCCTCCTCCTAGCCTCCCTAGGTTTTTGAGTATCCCTGTCCTGAAATGACAAGGGAGACCTCTGTTAGTCAGGAAGTGCGTGTAGTGCAGGTGTCTGTAGGTTGGCCCACTGGACCACTTACAGTTTGGAGATTCTCTGGGTCCTCTCTGGCTGACATCCTGCACTTGTGGGATCAACTCCTGTACTTAGGATCGATTCCCCGGCGTGAAGAAACACCAGCCGTCTTCCCTGGTGCAGAGGAGCTTTAAAAATTGAATCCGGCGCCAGCCGCGCTAGGCCACGCCCCTTGCGGAGCGTCTGACGTCACTGCGTCACTCCCGGAGCTCCACCGAGGCCACGCCCCCTTGAGGAATGCTGCTGCTCGGCCCTGGACCCAGAGATGGAGGCCGCCGCCTAAATGACGGCCGCAGTGGTGCCGGAAAGCCCGTACTTGGACCCAGGCCCACGTAGTCCCCGGTTAGCTCCCAGATGAGGTACTTCCCACTGGGGCAACCGGGGCTGCAGGGAGAGATGCCACCGCTTACCGGTAAGCCCTGGAACCTCCGGCATGGGACAGCATCGCTGGAGCTCTGCCGCTGCTGTCCTGAAGGGACAGGAAAAGCACTGGTGTTTGGTGGAGGGGAGGTTTCTTTTATGCTCTGCCTTTTCCTGTCCCATCAGGTGAGCAACCTCCAGATGTATGCTGTCATGATGTCGAAGGGAAAATAGCATTAAGGAGTTCTTGGACAACATTAATTTCCCAACTATTAACAAATAACACCTAGACTCACTAAACGCCTTAATAACTGAACAAGAGACTCTGAAGATAATTAACGCCTTAAAAAAAGACAAAGCGCCAGGGCCCGACGGGTACTAGAACGAGTATTATCAAACTTTTGAAATAGAACTAACTAAAAACCTTACTAAAATCTTCAATGAAGCAAAAAAAAACAAACCAGGAACCCTACCTGCAGAGATGCTCCAGGCCACAATAGTGGCAATCCCTAAACCTGGCAAGGACCCTTCTTCCCTGACAAATTTCAGACCAATTTCACTAAATAGCGATATAAAAATTTACGCAAAAATCCTGGCCCAAAGACTAAAACATCATCCCAGAATTGGTGCATAGTGACCAAGTGGGATTTACTCAGGGCCGACAGGCATCAGATGGAACCAGAAGAATAATGGACCTGATGGAAAAAAATGTCAGAGCTGCAAACGCCTTCTCTGCTCCTTACCTTGGATGCGGAGAAGGCGTTCGACAGGATCCATTGGGAATACGCTTTTTCGGTACTGAGGAAATTTGGTTTCAAGGGAGAGATATTAGGAGCCATACAAGCACTATACTCAGTCCCATCCGCAAGAGTCCTAATAAATGGAACACTCTCAAGCCCATTTCAAATAACTAATGGCACCCGTCAGGGATGCCCGCTATCCCCTTGTTTGTTCTAACAATGGAACCGTTCGCAGAAAGAATAAGGACAGACCCAGGCATAAAAGGAATTCCACTACCATTCCGCCAACATAAGAATCGGCCTTTTTGCGGATGATGTTGCACTGCTTGTGACCAACCCACTTCCCTCACTTAGAGCAATAATAGAAATCAATAAATTCGGAGAGGTCTCATATTACAAAATCAATCCGCACAAGTCTTAACTATTAGGAGTCGGAGTACCTAAAACCCTTAAAGAAATAATTAAAAAAGAACTCCCCTTTTCTTGGGAAGACAAACAAATTCCGTACTTGGGACTGAAGAACATTACCCCACTCAGGGACATTCCCCAAATAAACAAATTCACTGCTTAAATCGCTGCAATCTGACCTGGAGAAATTTAAAAAAAAACAGAATCATGGCTGGGAAGGATAATTCTTTAAAAGATGATGGCATTACCAAAAGTTCTCTATATCTTCAGGACTAGGACTTGTCCCTTAGCTCAAAAAATTATTAAAAGCCTTCAAAAACAAATGATGGCATTTATATGGCAAAATAAAAAACAGAGGGTAGCAGCAGCAATATTATACTCCTTAAGAGAAAGAGGAGGAATGGGAGTCCCGAACCTCACAGCTTACCACAGAGCAACTATACTACAGCAACTGAGGCCATGGTGAAACCCTCAAAACACTAGCTGGCCAGAAATAGAGAAACACCCAGGAGGCGGTAGAAACCTCCGCACAATATTGTTGGCAAGCACAATAGACCCAAAAATAAAAATCTTAAAATGCCTAGCAATCAGAACCTCAATTGAAACCTGGAGATATATTCTAAATATCTAAGTCCCACCAACCGAGGAGCTGAATACCCCTCCCTATTGACATATTAGAACTACTAATACCAAACCCATCACTCACCAACTGGAAAAGGGATTAAACTAATAGACATTCAAGAAAACTCAAAACTAGTGCCCTTTGATAGACTATGCAAAGAGAGAAATTTAACTAGAGACAACCTCTTCCAATACAGACAAATCAAAAGCTTTCTGATGGACAATAAAATCTCCACACACCTATACAAATTCTTTTTTGCTCAGGAAAACCCAAAAACTAAATTAAAATTTTGGTATGAAGTATTTAATGGAGAAGCTAGGGGTGATCTAAACAAACAAGAAAAAATCCACATACTTAACTGGGAGACTTGAAAACATCTTACGATATGGAATACTGGGCCAAATCATGCAGAGGAGCCCATAAATGCACGGTTAGCTCTAGACTACTAGAAGTCCATCAGAAAGTACTGACGAGATGGTACTATTCTCCTCTGAAACTAGCATCACTCTTTCCAAACACCTCAGAATTATGCTGGAGAGGATGCTGAAAGGTTGGATCCCTATTGCACCTACTATGGGAATGCCCAAATGTATGTCCACTATGGAACTCTGTACTATCAATGATTAACCAACTATTAGGACTAAGAACCACGTTTGGACCGCAGACAGCCATACTGTTGCTAGAGCTAGAAAAAATCCTACCCCATAACAGGAAATTAATAGCACATTCCCCTCAGCGTTAAACTACTGATCGTTAGAGAGTGGAAATCCACTAATGTTCCCACTTTAAACAAACTCATTGATATGGTATCTGAGCATTGTTCATTTGAGAAACTGTATGTGTCTAGACAAGACAGAATGGGTAACTACAAGGAAACATGGCAACCCTGGCTGGACGGAATAACGAAAGGATTGTCACATCATTCACCAAACACAACTATGAACACCAAGCCAAGAAGAACTCGGATAACCAGAAACAGACAATTTCAACTAAGGAAGCAAATGATTGGGTAACAAGGGTTAAGATATGTGGGTGGGTGAGAGGCACTAAAACCCAGGCAGACCATCACCTGACAATGTTCGCAAAATAATAAATCTAATCCACATAGCAAACCTCCAAAAAACTCCATTAACAGTTCTCACTCTTGACATAGAAAAAGCTTTTGATAGTTTAGAATTACCTGCAATTTGTTCTTCATCAAATGGGATTTGGTGGGCTTTTCCTAAACCTCATTACGGCCCTTAACTCTAAACCCATAGCATTTCTCAAGATCCACTCTACCAGTTCTATTCCTGTTAATATACTAAGAGGCACTAGACAGGGGTGCCCACTCTCTCCAGCCTTATTCGCACTGGCAATAGAACCCCTAGCTATAGCTATACACAACAACCCTAACATGTTGGGGATTCCTGGGGATTCGCAAGAATCAAAAAAGTTAGCCTCTTTGCCGATGACCTCCTCTTGACGCTGACAAAACCTCTGACCTCTCTCCTTAATCTATTGTCGGTTTTAGAAACTTTGAGAGGGCCTCAGGTGTTAAAATTAACCAATCAAAATCTGAAATTCTTCACTGTAATGTTCCTCCCATATTCAAAAACTCATTGATATTAATTTCCAATTCCACATAATTTACCCCATCTTGGAATCAAGTTAACAAATATAGATTCTATATACAAGTGGAATTGTGACCCCATTTTCTGAAGCTTAACCCCTTAACGACCAGCCCATAGTGTTTTTACGTCCTCCCGAAGTGGGCTCTATTCTCTGAGGACGTAAAAACATGCTTCCTGCAGAGAATAGTGCCCCTCGGGCTGTGGACGTGACAGCTCCATGCTGTCGGTGTCCGCAGGTAGCTGACAGCATGGAGCTGTCATCCCGGGCTGTTCGGAGCCCCCCCCGGCATTGCGATCGGTGCTATGCAATGGATAGCGCCGATCGCAAAAAAAGTAAATAAAAAGTACACAAAAGTTAAAGATTCAGCTGCTCTGATGGATCGGATCCATCGGAGCAGCTGAAATTACTCACCCAGGTCCGGCACGCTGCTCCCCGCTCTCCTGCCGCTCCGGGGCCCGAAGCCGGTCTTCTGCGCATGCGCGCCAGGCGGCATTACGTCAGCCGCATGCGCAGAAGGCCCAGCGGCGCGGGAGATTTAAAATCTCCTGGCTCCTGTAGGTAGCCGGGAGGCAGGAGATGTCAGCGGGGCCTGCGGTGAGCGGTCCCGGGTACCGCGATCGCCGTTATCCAATGGTTAGCGGCGATCGCGAAAAAGTTAAAAAAAAGTTTAAAAAAAGTCAGTTTCACCTCCCCTCATGGATCGGATCCATGAGGGGAGGTGAAAATACTCACCCCCAGTCCTCAGCGGTGTCCCGATGTTCCGGGACCCGAATCCCCGTCTGCGCATGCGCGCCCGATGATTGACATCGGGCGCGTGCACAGACGGGCTCGAGCCCCGGGGAATTTAAAATCCCTCTGCTTCTGGCTGCCATGTGTAGCTAGGAGCAGAGAGATTATACCGGGGACATGATCACTGTCATCCAATGGATGACAGTGATCACGTAAAGTGAAAAAAAAGTGTAAAAAAGTTTTTAAAAAAAAAAGTAAAAAAAAGTTTTTAAAAGTTTAAAAAGCGTACGTTTCATCTCCCCTCATGGATCATATCCGTGAGGGAGGATGAAAGTACGTACCTAAGGCCCCCAGATTTATCCGCGGACCTTACCACAGCTTCTGCACACGCGCCCGTCGCCAAAATGGCGGGCGCATGCGCAAAAGCTGTGGATTGCCAGGATAATTTAAATTCTCCCTGCTCCTGGCTACAAAACGTAGCCAAGAGCATGGAGATTTAATGGGGGTCCGCAGTGAGCGGTTCCTGGTCACGTGTTCGCCATTATCCAATAATGGCGATCACGTAAAAGTAAAAAAAAAATTTGAAGTTTCATCTCCCCTCACTGATGCGATCGGTGAGAGGAGATGAATCTTTTTACCGGAGGCCTGCGTATTTGAATCCCGACGCGATCTTCCTCCGTGGACCTTCCAGGATTCTGCACATGCGACAGCCGGCAAAAAGCCGCACACATGCGCAGGAGTCGGGGAGCCCAGGAAACTTAAAATCTCCTTGCTCCCAGCGACCAACGGTCACAGAGAGCCTGGAGCAGTGACGGGTAGGGGCCTCGTTGAGCGGTCCCCGGTCACGTGATAAAAAGGTAGCGATCTACCTTAGGCCGGTCTCACATGACCGGATAGGAATGACGGATTCCGCATGCGTCTGATCCGTGGTAATACGCAGATCAATCGCATTGGATTACACAATTCCGCTCACATTAGCGGGTCAGAATTGCGTAATCCACTCGCAGAAAAGAGAACGCAGCAGGTTCTATTTTACTGCGGATATCGGCAACATAGAGCCCATTGTGCTCCATGGTCGCGGATATACCCGCAGTCCATACGCAACTACATTGTATACGGGCTGCGGGTACCCGCGTCATCGCTAAGCGATGGTGCGGGAAATACAAACAAAGGTGTACTGTGCATGACCGCCTGTGTGAGTAGGCAGTTATGCGCAGTACATTACGCAGCCGTACGCAGGGTCACAGCCGGGCTCACAGATGGCATCCGCTATGGGCCTCCGCAAGCAGATTCCGCCTGCACCCGCGTGAGCCTGGCGTTATTCAGACCGCTACCTGTGATACGTATTTTACAAGAAGCCCCGGGAACGCTCGCTTTCCTGCAGTTCCAGGAGCACCTTGTTGAGCGCCTTCTGTGTGAGACCGCCGCACCTCATCAAGCTTACGGAGACTCACGGAACGCCACTTTTTACACCCCATACCCGCCACTGAGGTCATGAAATACCCCCAAAAAGCATGAGAGGAGGGGGGGGGGGGGGGGAATACCCGGTCTTATTGCCCCATGGGCCCATTCCAACCAGCCTCCGTAATTACCCGTCTTCGGAAATACTACACAGTTCACATTTTTACTTTTATCTAAGATTTGCGAACGCCAAAAAGGGCGCGGAGGGGGAGGGGGGGAATTTTTAGGGAGTCAATCTTTATTCTGTACAAATAAGCAATGGGGCCTGGAATTTATTCAGTTGTGCCCTAAAATCCAACAGGTGTTCCGTCCTTTATAGGCCTTGCCATGCGTCCTGTAAGTAGATTAGGGCCACAATGGGTATGTTTCTGAACTCGGGACAAACGGGGGTATCCATTTTGGGGTGAACGTCTTCATTCCTATGTGCACTGTACAAAAAAAACTGTTTTTAAATTGAAAAAATTGCCAAAAAAATTGAAAATCTTAACTTTTTCCTTCTGCTTTGCTTAGATTCATTCAAATACCGTGGGGTCAAAATATGCAGTACACCCCTAGATGAATTCGTTAAGGGGTCTAGTTTTCAAAATGGGGTCATTTGAGGGGGTTCTTTATAGTTTTGGCCGCTCAATGGCTCTATAAGTGGGCAATGGGGCCTGAAATTTATTCAGTGGTACCCTGAAATCCAACGGGTATTCCTTTCATTGTAGGCCTAGCCATGGGTCCTGTAAGTCTATTAGGGCCACAATGGATATGTTTCTGGACACGGGACAAACAGGGGTATCCGTTTTGGGGTGAAAGCCTTCATTTATATGTGTGCTGTACAAAAAAAACTGTTTTTAAATTGACACAATAGCCCAAAAAATGAAAATCCTATTTTTTTCCTTTTGCTTTGCTTGAATTTATTCAAAAACTGTGGGGTCAAAATATGCAGTACATCCCTAGATAAAGTCGTTAAGGGGTCTAGTTTTCAAAATGGGGTCATTTGTGGGGGTTCTATATGGTTTTGGGCGCTCAAGAACTCTACAAGTGGGCAATGGGGCCTAAAAGGACTTCAAGCAAAATCTATGTTCTGAAAGCCACCGATTACTCCTTTTATTTTGGGCCCCGTTGTGCATGCGGACATAAAATTAGGGCCACAATGGGTATATTTCTGAAAACAGCACAAACAGGGGTATCCATTTTGGGGTGTAAGTCTTCCTTCATATGTGTGCTGTACAAAAAAAGCTGTTTTTAAAATGATAGAATTGCCAAAAAAACAAAAATCCAAATTTTTTCCTTTTGCTTTGCTTGAATTTATTCAAAAACTGTGGGGTCAAAATACGCAGCACACCCCTAGATAAATTCGTTAAGGAGTCTAGTTTTCAAAATGGGGTCATTTGTGGGGGTTCTCTATGGTTTTGGGCGCTCAAGAACTCTACAAGTGGGCAATGGGGCCTAAAAGGACTTCAAGCAAAATTTGTGTTCCGAAAGCCACCGGTCGCTCCTTTCATTTTGGGCTCCGTTGTGTATCCAGACATAAGATTAGGGCCACAATGGGTATGTCTCTGAACACGGGACAAACAGGGGTATCCATTTTTGGGTGCAAGTCTTCCTTCATATGTGTGCTGTACAAAAAAAGCTGTTTTTAAAATGACAGAATTGCAGAAAAAATGAAAATCACAATTTTTTCCTTTTGCTTGGTTTGAATTCATTCAAAAACTGTGGGGTCAAAATATGCAGTACACCCCTAGATAAATTCCTTAAGGGGTCTAGTTTTCAAAATGGGGTCATTTGTGGGGGTTTTCTATGGTTTTGGGCGCTCAAGAACTCTACATGTGTGCTATGGGGCCTAAAAGGACTTCAAGCAAAATTTCTGTTTTGAAAGACACTGACTACTCCTTTCATTTTGGGCCCCGTTGTGGAATCAGATATAACAATAGGGCCACAATGGGTATATTTCTGAACACGGGAGAAATAGGGGTATCCATTTTGGGGTGTAAATCCTGATTTTCATGTAAACTATAGGAAAAAAATATGTCTTTAAAATGACAGATTTGCAAAAATATGAAATTTTAGTTTTTCTCCTCTAAATTGAATTAATTCCTGAAAAAAAACTGTGGGGTCAAAATACTCATGACACCCCTCAGTGAATACATTAAGGGGTGTAGTTTTTAAAATGAGGTCATTTGGGGGGGTATCTATTATTCTGACACTCATGAGTCTTTCCAATCTCGGCTTGGTATAGGAAAACAAAGTGTTCCTCAAAATGCTAAAAAGTAATGTTAAATTTGTACGTCTCCTAAATAGTTAAAAAAAAAACGAACGTTTTTCCAATGTGCACCCAAAATAAAGTAAACGGGTGGAAATATAAATCTTAGCAAAAATTTCTATATTATGTTTGCACATATTTAAGATATTGCAGTTGGAAATGTGAAAAAATGACGATTTTTTCAAAATTTTCCCAATTTTGGCGCTTTTAATAAATAAACACAATTTCTATCGGTCTATTTTTTCCGCCTAAATGAAGCACAACATGTGGCGAAAAAACAATGTCAGAATCGCTTGGATATGCAAAACCTTTCTGGTGTTTTTCCATGTTAAAGTGACATGTCAGATTTGCAAAATTTGGCCTGGTCATTAAGGCGCAAACAGGCTTGGTCACTAAGGGGTTAAAGGGGTTGTCCCACGGCAAAACAATATTTTTTTTTTTCACACAGACCCCCAGTTAGTCCACAGTAATGCCCCATCCATGTGGTTTTTTTTTTTTGTTTTTTTTAAAAATTCCTCTTACATGGATCCCCGTTCTGCAGCTTTGAAGATTCTTCTTTCAAAGATGGCGCCGCTGGTCTTCTCCCACGGTGCACCGCAGGTCTTCTCCCATGGTGCACCGTGGATGTTCTTCAGTCTGCGTTCCACTGCCGATTACAGCCACCTCATTGGCTGATCGGCACCACGTGACGGAGGCGGAGCTACGAGATGGCGTGAGAAGAGGGAGGAGCCAGGACGCAGCTCGTGAGCCCCGGACCATCATGAAGAGGATTCCTCTGTGAGCAAGCGCGACTGTTCGTGCGACCAAAGAAGTTTGATAGTCGCCATGGAGACGGGGACGCCAGCACCGGAGGGGGTAAGAGTATAACTTCTGTATGGCCAATATTTAATGCACGATGTATATTACAAAGTGCATTAATATGGCCATACAAAAGTGCTTAACCCCAATTGCTTTCGTGGGACAACCCCTTTAAGCAAGACCTACTAAAGTGGGAATGTCCCTACCTATCCTGGATAGGCCAGATCCACAGTATCAAAATGGTGCTTTTACCAAGGATACTATACCTTTTTGGAACACACCCGGTCCCTGTCGCATATCAGGCCATACATGCACTTCAAAAAAGAATCCTGTCTTTTATTTGGTTACATCAACGTCCCAGATATTAAAGAGCATCACGTTCCTCCACAAGAAGTCAAGTGGTCTACCGGTCCCAAACCTCCTTAATTATAAGGGAGCCCGTTTAGCCCAAATCCCACCAATTTTTGCAGGTTCTAAATCCCCTCTGTGGGTCTTCATAGAAAATATGCAATTACGTCCCCATAACTGGCCAACTCTGCTCTGGACCAAGTCTACCCTACCAACTACACTCCAAAATTCAGCTCCACTTTCATTCTTCACCATTTTGCTATGGCGTCAGGTTCGATTCAAGTTGACTTCCCCTTCGACTCCACTCCTGTCGAACCCAGCATTTCCTCCAGGACTAGATACCTTGAGCTTTTCCTGGTGGCAGATGAATAAAATAACTACCCTAAATAACTTTCTGCTTCATGGTAGGCTAACCTCACTATCCTCTTTCAGAAACCATTTCCAGCCGCCATTAAGAGAATGGTGGAGAATAATTCATGTATTCCACTTCTGGTCCTCCCTGGTCTCCCCAGAATTTAAAGGGGTTGTCCCGCGCCGAAACAGGTTTTTTTTTTATTCAATAGGCCCCCTGTTCGGCGCGAGACAAACCCAATGCATGTGTTAAAAAAAAACCAAACGTTTAGTACTAACCCGAATCCCCGCGCTGCGGCGACTTCTTCCTTACCTTGCTAAGATGGCCAGGGGATCTTCACCCGCGATGCACCGCGGGTCTTCTCCCATGGTGCACCGTGGGCTCTGTGCGGTCCATTGCCGATTCCAGCCTCCTGATTGGCTGGAATCGGCACACGTGATGCTCTCCGGCACGAGTGGCCCCATTCACCAGGGAGAAGACCGGACTGCGCAAGCGCGTCTAATCGGGCGATTAGACGCTGAAATTAGACGGCACCATGGAGACGAGGACGCTAGCAACGCAGCAGGTAAGTGAATAACTTCTGTATGGCTCATATTTAATGCACGATGTACATTACAAAGTGCATTAATATGGCCATACAGAAGTGTATAACCCCACTTGCTTTCGCGGGACAACCCCTTTAAAGGTAGAAATAAATCCACTAGAAGCACTCTGGAACTATTGTTTAATCTATCCACGCACGTTGTCACATTTCTATGGTGCACTAAATAAAAAGCAACAAGATAAATTGTCTTACATGACCCAATGGGAAGCAAACTTAAAGGAGATGTCTCGAGGAAGCAGTGATTTTTTTTTTTTTGCCCAATCCCCCTAATTAAACATACATTACTAATTACCCCTGTAAATGACTTTCCTAGCTGGTTTGTACTTACCGTTCCAGCGTTTCAGCAACTTATAAAAGTTTCCCCAAGATGGCCGCCGGCTCTTTCCCCGTCGCTCGCTGCAGCCCGACGTGCGCGCTCCCGAGACGCTGCCAGCTGTGTCTCCATGGCAACCGGACGCCCTGCAGCCGCCGACCAGTCACCCACCGCCAGGCAGCAGGTAACCGGCGCTAGCCCCCGGCTCCCCAGCGCTACGCTCCCGGCTCCCCAGCGCTAGACCCTCAGCCCAGGTGAAGGCCCCGGAGCCCAGCGCTGGGCTCCGGGGCCTTCACCTGTCAGTGAACATCACCCCCGACCCATCACTTACCCCCCTGACCCAGCGCTAGTTCCCCCCGGCCTAGCGACAGCCCCCCCATCGCAGCGACAGCCCCCCCGGCCTAGCGACAGCCCCCCCATCGCAGCGACAGCCCCCCCCCGGCCTAGCGACAGCCCCCCCATCGCAGCGACAGCCCCCCCCCGGCCTAGCGACAGCCCCCCCATCGCAGCGACAGCCCCCCCCGGCCTAGCGACAGCCCCCCCATCGCAGCGACAGCCCCCCCATCGCAGCGACAGCCCCCCCCCCCCCGGCCTAGCGACAGCCCCCCCATCGCAGCGACAGCCCCCCCCCGGCCTAGCGACAGCCCCCCCATCGCAGCGGCAGCCCCCCCCATCGCAGCGGCAGCCCCCCCCCCCCGGCGCAGCGGCAGCCGCCCCCCCCCCCGGCGCATCACTTACCTGGACGGCAGGACAGCTGGGCGGCTTCTCCGGACGGCAGCTCCAGTTTCTGCACCTTCCTCTAACAGAGGAAGGTACAGAATGGCCGCTCCAGCGCGCTCCCGAGCAGTGACAGCTCATCTGCGCAGAAGAGCTGTAGCGGGGAGCACACTGAAGCGGCTCGTGCTGAAAGGAGAAGACCGGACTGCGCAAGCGCGTCTAAAAAAGCAAGCTGCCAGCGAATTTAGACGGAACCATGGAGACGAGGACGCTAGCAACGGAGCAGGTAAGTGGAATAACTTCTGTATGGCTCATATTTAATGCACGATGTATATTGCAAAGTGCATTAATATGGCCATACGGAAGTGTATACCCCCACTTGGTTTCGCGAGACCACCCCTTTAAATGCTTCCCTATTCATAGAAAGATGGCGACACGGCAGTGAAAGCCTAAGCAAAAACAGTTGACAGGTTAGTCTTACTGAAACATCTCTAAAGGTATTACACAGCCTATTTGGTGCCATCTTGCATACATGCTATTTATCGCGAGGTCTCCAATCTGTGCTTTAGGCAATGTGACAACATTGGATCGCATCTACACATCTGGTGGACATGTCCCATAGCGCAGGCCTTCAGGAAAAAGGTTACTCATCTTATTTCCTCAGTCACAGGATGTTTTCTTGGATTAGATCCGTACATATTGCTATTGGGTATTAAACCTAAAAAGATACGCAATGCCTCCTTTAAAGGGGTTGTCCCGCGCCGAAACGGGTTTTTTTTCCTTTCAATAGCCCCCCTGTTCGGCGCGAGACAAACCCGATGCATGTGTTGAAAAAAAACAAAAACGGATAGTACTTACCCGAATCCCCGCGCTCCGGTGACTTCTTACCTACCTTGCGAAGATGGCCGCCGGGATCTTCACCCTCGGTGGACCGCAGGTCTTCTGTGCGGTCCATTGCCGATTCCAGCCTCCTGATTGGCTGGAATCGGCACACGTGACGGGGCGGAGCTACGAGGAGCAGCTCTCCAGCACGAGCAGCCCCATTCAACACGGAGAAGACCGGACTGCGCAAGCGCGTCTAATCGGGCGATTAGACGCTGAAAATTAGACGGCACCATGGAGACGGGGACGCCAGCAACGGAACAGGTAAGTGAATAACTTCTGTATGGCTCATAATTAAAGCACAATGTACATTACAAAGTGCATTAATATGGCCATACAGAAGTGTATACCCCAACTTTGTTTCGCGGGACAACCCCTTTAAGCTTATGCAATTTATAACCATGACAGCTCGTATGCACATTGCTTATAATTGGAGACAATCGCATCTACCCTTTAATCCCCTTACCACCCGAATTACCAGGACTCTTCTGAATGAGAGGTTGATTGTTAGACTCCAGGACCAGATAGCACAATTTGAGTCTGTATGGGAACCCTGGATCACTTTTGTCAATACCCCAAATCTACATTACCACCTTCAACTCTAGCTTCTTCAATTATTTGAACCAAAAGTGTATCAATTAGAGAGATAAAAGATTGCATAATGTAAGGGGGGGGGGGATGTTTGTATACACATGTAAAATTCCACCATCCCGACTTACTGTAAAACACCAACAAAGTGCCTGTATTGTGTTGTACTGTTATACCCCCCCCTCCCCCCCCCATCCCTATACATTGTTGGTTATATAGCTGTACAAGTTTATACAAGTTGATAACCTTCTTGGAGTCAAATCGATCTAGATACGCCAAGAATTCCTGTTGTGATGCCATTTTATTTTATCCCTGCGTGGGGTCTATGCGGCAGGAATGTTGCCAACAGTTTAGAATTACTTTCAATAAATACTTATGAAAAATAAAGGGGGATGCTGATATAAGCATTAATGTGGTACCCTCTATTTAAAAATGGTCCCGAATCTCCCACATGATTTTTCCATCAACGCCAATATTTTTAGTGGTCGATCCCTGCACACACACAAAAACCCGCACGTATAACCCGTCGTTACCGAGGCGGGGTGCGTGGTAATGTATTGTCCAGCGTAGGTATTAGTTTGCTGGACAATTAACTCCAGGAGATCGTTGGTAATGAATGAATTAAAAAAGTTAAACGAGGTAAAATTTGCGACGTCCAGATTGACGCCCAGAGTCGCTGTAAATTCTGTGATGCTGGGCAAAAATAAATTTAAGAACTCCATGGAGTCGTCACTCAAAAAAAAAAAAACTCCTCTTCCAACTCACTGGTGGCATCGCTACCAGAATTGTAGTCCCCCCCCAAAAAAAATTAACCCCCAAAAAAGCAGACCGAGATATAATGGGGTAATTGGGGTATAAGGGAAGGTGATGGCGGGGTGATGGGTAATAACGTTTTTTTTTTCTGTATGACTATATGGCACGTTTTCCCTCGGCCATCTTTCTCCTGTCACAAATCTGACAGGAGATAGATACGCTGGACTAATTGTGTGCCATATTTATTAAACAAAATGACATGGATGGCTGTGATAGGCGTATCACAGCCACCCATGTCAGCAGGGACCTATCACTGTGGTCTCTACACGTTACTATGCCAAATGCCACTTTGGCATTGGCTTCTACTGCACATGCGCCGCCATTCTTTCCGGCGCATGCGCAGATCAGGGTAATGCCCTGTACTTTAGGGGGGTTTTGGGGGACGTTAGGGGAGCATTTTCATCTCCCCTCTTCGATCCGATCCATGAGGGGAGATGAAACTTTCAGTTTTTAAAGACATTTGTGATCGCCAGTATCCATTGGATACCGGCGATCAGGGGCCCGGGGACCGCTAACCGCAGTCCCCGGTGGTATCTCCTGTCTTCCGGCTACCTTCAGTAGCCGGGAGACAGGAAATTTTAAATCTCCCGCGCTGACCCGCTCTTCTGCACATGCACTGCCCTCTTTACCTTTGGCGCGCATGCGCAGAAGATGGCGGCGAGTCCCCTCTGGACCGAATCAGTGGGAGCAGCGAGCTGGACTTCGGTAAGGATTTTCAGCCCCCTCATGGAAGCGTTCCATGGGGAGCTGAAAGTCTAACTTTTCAAAAACTTCAATGCAATCGCTGCCCAGGATGACAGCTCAATGCTGTCAGCTACCTGCGGGCTACCTGTCACGTCCAGTGCCCACGTGGCTTTAATCCCTGCAGTACACATGTTTTTACATCCTCAGGGAATAAAGCCCACTTCGGCTGGACATAAAAAGGCTATGGGCTGGTAACTAAGGGGTTAATCTCTTATACACCTTCATGGCAGAAAACGTCCTCCACTGGACCCAAGCTACCCATTTCAGGCTAGCCCAAAAACTCGACGAACTTTTGGCAGCAAGACTAAGGGCGAAAGAGGGAATCAATACAGTATATTCCATTGTAGTAGACATGATGCATTAGCGTAAAATGTCTGTTGATTAGTATAAACTAGATGTATTACAAAGCTGTAGTGATTTAACTCTGTAGAGGCTAATGGCCACATAATTTCTTATGGTAATTGCTGGACAACGGCATGGTGAAAGACGTGTGCTATAACGTTAGCCTAATGTAAAGCTCCTCTGCAGCCTCTTAAGGGTTAAAGGCACAGTGCTATACTGAAGAACTATCGACTTTGGGCATTTCCCAGCCCACCCCCAACTTCTGAGAGAAAGAAGCTAGTTTTTGTGTGACCACATGTTGAGAAGACAAAGACTGACTTGTACACTGGACCTGAGAGGGGTGTGGGGAGGGGCGGGGGATACTATATGGCCCAAAGAATGAAAACCTATATATGTTATCGATGTAATATGTTATACGCCCATAAAGGGCAGGTATGTGTTTCAATAAACCTGAGGCTCTGAGCATTGTACGCCCAGATCCAGTTTAGACCTGAGACTAATAGCTTGTGTCTGACTGGTTATTGCAAGGTGTGCGCATGCCATACTACATTAGGAAGCTACAGAAAACCCCAGAACCTGATGGAGAAAATAGCATCCAGTACACCATCAAATTTGAAAAGGGCCACCCACATTGAACCCAGATAAAATTGGACAAACATTCTACAATTTTTACAGCACATTATATAAATACCACCCCATGCAAAAAAAAACTCCATCTGCCACACTAGATCTACAAAATCTCTCTTAAGAACCACCACACAACAAACCACGCAACTTAACCAACAGATCACTGAAGAGGAGGTGGAAGCAGCCATTAAAAATCTCAAATTAGGCAAAACTCCTGGGCTAGATGGACTGACATGCCTCAACTACAAAAAAAAAAAAAAAATCACTTTCCTAGTCAGTCCATTAACACACTTCTACAATATACTATCTGAGAAAGATACTCTTGGGGAAATTTGTAAGCACCTCTCCCATAAACTATTGTTCAATTTCACTATTAAATCTGGATTATAAAATCCTTAAGCATACTGGCCACCCAACTTAAGTTTCCTTCCCTCTCTGGTACATAGATTAAGTTGGCTTTATCCCAGTGCAACCAGTTCCAGACAATGTAAGAAAAATCCTCACTCATCCGTGTCTCACAGCGACAGAAAAACCCACTAGTAGCCTTAGCTAGAGATATCGAAAAAGCTTTTGATAGTCTCTCCTGGGAATATCCTTTTGTAGTTTTAGAGAAAGCTGGTATCCCTGGAACCTGTGTCACAGCATTGCGGGCTCTATATTCTACTCCCCCTGCACAGTTAAAACTTCCTTGTTCCAAACCTCAGACAAAACCTATATGAAGAGGTACAAGAAAAGGATGCCCCCTGCACCCAGCTCTTTGCCTTGGCGATGAAGCCCCTGGCCTGTGTCAGAAACAACCCAAACATCTCAGGCTTTGAAGCAGAGAAACAAAACAGATATTTTTGGTATAACTTACCGTAAAATCTCTTTCTCGTCGCGTTCATTGGGGGCCACAGCCTAGACCATGGGATATAGCCACTGCCC
This sequence comes from Eleutherodactylus coqui, assembly GCF_035609145.1. NCBI lineage: Eukaryota > Metazoa > Chordata > Amphibia > Anura > Eleutherodactylidae > Eleutherodactylus > Eleutherodactylus coqui. The sequence continues at coordinate 174,684,678 of NC_089843.1, read as the reverse complement.
TAGGAGGCGACACTAAGCAAAAAAAGTGTTAGCTCCTCCCCGCTGGCTATATCCCCCCTGCAGGCACTCAGCTAATTAGTCTGTCTGCAAGCAGTGGGAAGCCAGTGGGAGTACATTTATACATATTGTGTTATATACATACCAAACATAAATCTGGCGTAATTCTTTGCCACCAAAAAAAATGACCGAAGAACAGAGAGTTCCGGCAACCGCCTAAATAATAAGGGGTGGGTGCTGTGGCCCCCAATGAACGCGACGAGAAAGAGATTTTACGGTAAGTTATACCAAAAATATCTGTTTCTCGTCCGTATCATTGGGGGCCACAGCCTAGACCATGGGACGTTCACAAGCAGTCCCGAAAAGAAAAATATATTGGGTGGGCACTGCACGTGCGGTCAAACGACTGCCGCCTGCAGGATTTTCCGTCCAAGAGCGGCATCGGATGATGCGGCTATGTGGACTCTATAAAACTTGGAAAATGTATGTACGGAAGTCCAGGTGGCTGCCTTACACACCTGGAGGGCTGAGGCTCCGTGACGGACTGCCCAGGAGGCCCCCACCGCCCGTGTGGAGTGGGCCATAACCCGAAATGGTGGCGAGCGTCCCGAGGCTCGATATGCTTCCGTTATCAGGGACCTTATCCATTTTGATAGGGTGACTTTTGAGGCTGCTAGGCCCCTTCGGGTCCCCTCCGGAATAACGAAGAGGGAGTCGGTCTTGCGGAAATCCCTTGTTCTCTTCACATAGGTTCTCAGCGCCCTTACTACGTCCAGGTGGTGCAGTAGTTTTTCCTTTTTGTGTACTGGATTTGGACAAAAGGAGGGCAAAACGATTTCCTCATTAATATGAAACTGAGAGACTACTTTTGGTAAAAACTCGGGTGATGGTCTTAGTACCACTTTGTCCTGGTGAAAGGCCATATATGGTGTTTGTATAGACAATGCCGCTAGTTCTGAGACCCTCCGGATCGATGTGATAGCGACGAGGAATGCCACCTTCCAGGTTAGTAACCGTATAGGGATTTCCTTGAGCGGCTCAAACGGCTGGTCCGTAATAGTGTCTAACACGAGATTGAGCTCCCAAGTTTGGACCGGAGGCTTAAACGGGGGTGTTGTATGGGCAACTCCTTGCAGGAAAGTCCGTACTGCCATCCTGTTTGCAATTGGTCTTTGGAACAGTACCGTTAGTGCTGACACCTGGCCCCTCAGCGAGCCTACCCTTAATCCTACTTCAAGGCCTGATTGTAGGAATGCAAGAATTCTGGACACCGAAAATTGCATTGGTTGTAAACGCCTCTCCTCGCACCAGATGAAGAAGCGCTTCCAGACTCTATAGTAGATTGCTGACAAGGCTGCTTTTCTGGCTCGTATCATTGTCTGGATGACATTCTCCGCATAACCTTTCCTTCTCAATACCTCGGTCTCAACGGCCAGGCCGTCAAATGTAGAGACCTGGAATCCGGGTGAACAAAAGGCCCCTGGGATAGCAGGTCTCTTCGCTCCGGAAGGTGCCACGGTGTGTCGAACAGCATTTCTATGATGGCCGCGTACCAGCTCCTTCTTGGCCAATTTGGTGCTACCAATATTGCTGGTCGCCCTTCCTGCTTGATTTTCCCCAGGATCCTCGGTATGAGCGGGATTGGCGGGAATACGTATAGGAGTTTGTACTCCCTCCACGGAATTGTCAGGGCATCGGTTGCCGCTGCCTGTGGGTCCCGGGCTCGGGACACAAATGGGTGTATCTTGCAGTTCAACCGTGACGCCATGAGGTCCACATCTGGTGTGCCCCATTTCCGGCATATCGTCTGAAAAATTTCTGGATGCAGACCCCATTCGCCGGGATCTATCCTTTCCCGGCTTAGGTAATCCGCCATCCAGTTTTCTACTCCGGGGATGTACACCGCGGATATTGAGCTTAGATGCCTCTCTGCCCATGTCAGTATGGCTGCCACCTCGCTCATTACCGACGAGCTCCGTGTCCCACCTTGCCGGTTGATATAGGCCACCGCTGTGGTGTTGTCCGTCTGGATGCGTACGCTTTTTCTCTTGAGACTGGGCCCGAAGTGTTGGAGCGTCTGGTAGATGGCTCGCAGTTCTAGAATGTTTATGTGAAGCCTTGCCTCTCTTTGTGACCACACTCCCTGAACCGATTGGTCCCTCAGTGTTCCGCCCCAACCCGAAAGGCTGGCGTCCATCGTCACTACTGTCCATTGCCTGGGGCCCAACGGTCGCCCTGCCTGAAGCCTGCCAGGTCTCAGCCACCATTTCAGTGACCCTCGGACCTGAGGGGTTATCTGGATCTGCCGTTCCAGGGTCAGCCGGGACCCATTCCAGCGTGACAGTATCAGGTGTTGTAACATCCTTGATCGGAACTGAGCGAAGGGGATTGCCTCGAATGCTGCCACCATCTGGCCCAGGATAGCCATGCAGTATCTGATGGTCAGTGGTTTCCCCTGCCTTAGGGACCGGACGCTCTGCCGGAGCTTGTGTGCCTTTGCTTGAGGTAGCAGGATCCGGTGGAGGCTGGTGTCGAATATCATGCCCAGAAATTGCAAACGTTGTGTTGGTTTTAGGCATGACTTTTCGTGGTTCACTATCCAGCCGAATTCTTGTAGGGTTTTTATCGTGACGTTCAGGCTCCTGACGTTGTCATCCAACGATGGTGCTTTTATTAGTATGTCGTCTAGGTATGGAATAGCCTCTATACCTTCCGCATGAACTAGCGCCATCACTGCTGCTAGTACCTTCGTGAAAACTCTTGGTGACGTAGACAGGCCGAATGGCAGCGCCGTAAACTGAAAGTGCCTTCCCTGTGTTTTGAACCGGAGGAATTTCTGATGTGTTTCCCGAATTGGGATATGAAGGTAGGCGTCCTTGATATCTATCGAGGACAGAAATTCCCCCGGCTGCATGGATGTTATCACGGACTTGACTGACTCCATCCGGAAAGGTTTTATCCTGACGAATCGATTCAACCTCCTTAAGTCCAGGACCGGTCTCCCTCTGCCATCCTTTTTGGGTACTAGGAAAAGGTTCGAGTAGAACCCCTGCCTCTCCTGGGCTCCTGGCACTGGTTTCACAACCCCTTGTGCTAGTAGATTCTGTACTGCTTGTTGTAGGTTGGCTACCCCTTCCGGAGAGGACGGCACTCTGGACTTGCAGAAAAAATCCCGTGGGAGGGTCGTGAATTCGATTGAGTACCCGGATGTCACAATCTCCTGTACCCACTTGTCGTTCACGGGCCTCCCCCATGTCTCCCAAAATTGGGAGAGTCTGCCCCCCACCCTGGTGACACTGGGTGGGGGCAGTCTCATGCCACGTTTTTTGGTCCCGCCATTTTCGATGTTCCGGGTCGGGCTCGCCACGTCTGTTGTTTTAAATGAGGGGCCCCTCTTTGACTCTGCAGGGGTTCTCGTAGAGTGGGACCACTGCCCCGCCCCTGGGCGGGATGGAAAGCGCCGAAAGGGCCTAAAGAACAGCTTCTTTTTTAATGGGGCCTTCTCCTTTCTTGCCGCCATTTGCGGTAGTGACGTGCTCTTGCCGCCTGTGGCATCCTTTATCATGACATCCAGTTTGGGGCCGAATAGCCTGCCTCCTTCAAACGGCAATTTCGTTAGCGCTATCTTGGACGCTGTATCCGCTGACCAGCTCTTCAGCCAGAGTGTTCTCCTTGTTGCTACCGATGCGGCGGACGCCCGGGCCACAAATTTGGCTGCGTCAAGCTGAGCTGTGCATACAAACTTATTTGCCTGTATGATATTATCTGTCAGCTCGAGCAACTCGCTTGGTGGAGCGCCTGCTATGATGTCTTTCCGTAATTGTTTGGCCCAGGCTGTGGACGCCTTACTGACCCATGCAGCCGCAAATATCGGTTGCAAGGCTGTGCCTGTGGCTTGAAACACTGTTTTTGCCAAGGTGTCCAGCTTCCTGTCTTGCGGGTTCGCTAGCGTCGCTACTTCGGCTGTTGGCAATGCTGTGCTCCTAGCTAGTCGTGACACGGGTGGGTCGACTACTGGAGGTACCGCCCAACCCTTTTTCAAGCCCCCTGGGAACGGGTAAGTAATTTCCCAAGTCTTCCCGGGCTGCCTGAATTTTTTATCCGGGTTCTGCCACTCCTTGTTAAGGGCTTCCGAGAAATCCGGGGGGTCCGGAAAGACCTGTCGTGATTTCCTCTGTCGTCTAAACGACACCGTGGACGGGGCCGCCTCTACTGTTTCTTCCGTAACCTGGAGGGTTTCCCTTACGGATATCACCAGGCTGTCCATTAGGCTGGCTAGGCGTGACACTTGCTCTTCGTCTAGTTCAGACACTGACGAGGCACCAGAGCGGTCGTAGTCTTCCGACCCGCTGCCCTCACCTGCCATTTGGGCCGTGTCATGGGATGCCCGAGAGCACGACGCTCGTGGGGACTCATGGTGAGCCCGGGCTTGTCTTGTAGAATACCGGGATCGCGACGAGTGCCGTGATCTATGATACGTATGCACAGATTCTCTGGAGCCGTGGGAGCCGCGAGAGTCCCCGGACCGCCTGGACCTGGGGGACCTACCTGACCTCCTGGTGCGTCGTGATCTCCGGGGGGAGTCCTCGCTACTGCGGGACCTCCTCCTCTTGCGTGTCCTCCCTCGTGCCTATTCCGAGGAGGACGCGTCGGAGCTGAGCTCTAACCGGTGTAAAATTGCCACAGAGGATGAGGCCAGGCCGGAAACGGCAGCGGCCAGGGACCTTGCTCATTGGGGCTCGGGCCCTGGCTCCACAGGGGCGGCGGGGGGCACCGGAGTCCCTGGGGGAGCGCGTGCCGTGGTACATCCCGCGCAGCTGGGGTCGGTTTGACCGTACGCAAATTTAACGCTGCATGTAGAGCAAGCGTAGTGCTTCACCCTCCCCTTGGCTGGGCTGGAACCCTCTGATCTGGGGTCAGACATGGTAACACAATTTGCAACTGGTGGGTACCGTTTACAGGAATGCCTGCAGGGGGGGGAGGGGAGGGCGAGGGGAGAACACCGCAAAGTGCCGCCTTGGGCAAGGCTTACCCGGTCTAGCAGCTGTTTGTGCGGTTCCCCCGGTCCAGCTGGAGCCTCTGGTCCTGACGTTTGAATGTTGTCGGGAGTCGACGCGGGTACACACACGACCTCGTAGCGTTGGTGACCCGGCAGGCGTTGTGGCAGGGACTTGCTGCGGCGTCGTCACTGCTGCTGGTGCCCGAGACAGGAGGTGCTGCTGCTGTCCGGATGCTTCTCCGCAGCAGAGGGACACTCCAGGGCTGGATGGCTGCTGCCCAGGAGGGCTGCTGCCCAGGAGGGCTGCTGCCCAGGAGGGCTGCTGCCCAGGAGGGCTGCTGTGGGCTCGGAGAGCTGCACAGTGCCGGGCTCAGGCGTGCGTGCAGGCAAGCTAACACGCTGTGCTGCAGAGAGCGGCCATTCCTTTTTCTGGCTGCCCTTTTTAAGCTTGCCGCGGTCAGAGGGGGCGTGGCCTGGCCGGGAAGCGTCCCCGTGACGCGGAAGTGATGTCTTCCGGCCGTGACGGCGGCGCTCCGCCCCTCGGAGCGCCGCGCCCGGAAGTGGCTTGCCGGCCGGCGCCCCGGCGTCCTGACCTGCCCTGCCCTGCTTCTATCCCTGCCAAGGGAGAAACTGCCACCGCTGCTGCTGCCTCTGCCGTCCGGGAGTTGTGATGGCCGCGTATCCCAGGTAACCTGCGTCTTGTTGCTGCTGCCGCCGCTGCCAGGAGGGAGTCCCGAGTGACTATTTTCTGGTGCTCTCCATGTGGGGTCCCAGGTGGAATGCTGCCCTCGCTTAGTCCCAAACGGGGTGTTGTTCTGGGGGCCACAGCCTGTCCACACGTCGACAGCTCCAGCAGTGCTGCCCCCTACGCGTCACCGTCAGACAGTGCGCTACTCCAGGGAGGGGGAGCCCTATGGCTGGCGGGTAACCGACTCAGATGCGCATTGCATGGTCGGGCCCCTTTTTCTTCTCTGGGTGAGACGCCGCAGTAGTGGTGGAGACACCCCCTGCCTGCGTCTCCCCCGGGAGGCCAGTAAAGCCAGGGAAAAGCCCCGACTCCCCGGATTCCCGCGAATAGCTTTTTCTACGTCTGCCTCCTAGCAGACACTAAGCTAAAGACTAATTAGCTGAGTGCCTGCAGGGGGGATATAGCCAGCGGGGAGGAGCTAACACTTTTTTTGCTTAGTGTCGCCTCCTAGGGCAGTGGCTATATCCCATGGTCTAGGCTGTGGCCCCCAATGATACGGACGAGAAATTAGTTTATTTGCAGACCATATCCTCCTCACCCTTACCCAAGCCTCTCCTCTCCCCCAAACCTAATGGCTACACGAGATGCTTTTGCTGATGTGTCTGGTCTAGTAGTTAATATATCGATAAAACAAAAGCTCATTTCCCATAACATACCTGTGCAGAAACTCAGTTTTTAAGCTCCCCCACATTACCTATTTAGGTATCTAACTCTCCCTCTCCTTAGAATCACTATATAAATAGAACTGCTGTCCAACTATTTAGTACAATTAAAAGTTAACATGAAGAAATGGGAACAACCCACCCTCTCCTGGGTAGGACAAATTCTATCAAAATGACAGTACTACCACACCTTCTCTACCCCTTTAGATGTCTCCCCATTAAGGTTACCAATGTCGGCCTATAGGAAATGCCACAGGCAATCCTCTATTTTATATGGAAACATGAGACCCTGCATCAAACAAAAGTTATACATTTCTACAAAAGGGTCAGAGACCTACGGTATCAGTAACTAATCTACGAAAATATTTAGTGGCAGCTCAACTGTCACAAATCCCTCACCTAAGGGCTCCACTATGCATAGAAAGAAACATCCCTTCCCAATCAACCTCAAGGCCATTTTTTTGGGATAAAAATGTAAAGACTTCAGCTATTCAAAACTCGTCACCTCTAACCTATCATCTTTCTAATCCGGAGGAGATGCAGATTCAAGTTCTCGCTGATGTCAAATCTTCCCCCTCTGCTACCAGTTATCCCCAATTAAGCATTTAAATTAAGTTCTCAAGAAAATGGTTTCCTCTGGTGGCGAAGTAAAAGCCTAACTTTACTCCATTTCATGCCACACTACAGATTGCTTCCACGACAACTTATAGACAATTAAGTTCCAGGCCATCCCTGGTTAGAATTTTTATAAATGTGGGTTGTGTCCTAGCAGCTCATGGCGGATGTTTGTGCCTAGGGCTCCAGCATACCACTCACTGCACAACCCGAGCCACTCAGCTCTTCCAGCAAGCAAATACAGCTCCACGGTCATCCGCAGCTCACCTGAGCACGGGTGAGCAGGTTGAGGGATCTGTCGCCCAGCTGTGCACCCGCTGTGGGGAGCAGGGGAACCCGAGGTCCACCGCGGCCTACACCACCTGCAGCACTGAAGACAGTGGGAAGCGAGAGCTGCACTTTACCTACAGCAGGGCCTCAGAGCTCTACAGACTCCCACAGGAGGCCCAGCACTCCTCTCTGCAAGTGCCAGGAGCTCCAATGGCCACACATGACCCAGGAAACCACAGCCCTCTGCCAGTGAGAGTGGGAGACACTTAGCTCACTCCTCCGCAGGCGGAGACTCCCCCGAGCACCAGAGAGATCCACTGATCCTTGGAGGACACAGCTTCACAGCAGCGGCAAAGCAGCTGGATCTTAAGTGCCAGAGAAGAGATTGTGCCAGCTCCCTGGGAGAGTCCCCTGCTGCTCTGCTACATCCCTGCACAGCAGAGCCGGCAGCGCACACACCAGACTGCCAATATCCAGAACAGAGGCACAGCACACAAGCATGACAGGCTGCTCTCTGCCTCACAAATAGACCCCGCTTCATCACCAGCAGCCTGTCTGGCCATTAGTCACACAATAGCACTACCTACCTACAGTTGGCCCCATTCTACAAGCTGAGGACCTGACACTCATAAGCTCTGTCTAAGGACACTGCAGTATAAGATCAGTGCAAAAAAACCATCTTCACCTCCAAGAGCTTGGATTACTACCTCAATCTAACAATAACCTTCGAAAGGGTCTGCCGTTCGGGTCCAATTGCGAGATCCAAAGCTCAGTCCAACGGCAGCATATCCTGCTAGACGTATACAGCAGATTGCCTTTGCTGCCACCTAGTGGCCAGTACTAATATACCAAGAATAAAGTAAACCTACAAGATTGTGCTTTTCCCTCACAAAAGTTGACACTTAACTGCAACCACTATCATATAATATACACCTACCACGCACCCCGCCAAAATAGTGTGTTATGCTTATAGTGGATTATGTAAGAGACTAGCTCAAACAAGGGCAATGTCATTTTGAAGCAAAACTAGCCACATGCAACAGCGTGAAGCGGTCCTGACCGGGGAGAGATCTAAAAAACCTCACCCCATCTGCAAATCCGACCCAAGTACCTTACAGCTTATCCACTACTAGCGCAGTGACCTTGAGCCGCATACAATCCAAAACAGGAAAGCAAAGCCAGAACTCACAAGTAACTAAAGTCAGCAAAACTGCAGGTGACCAGTATCCCCTCAGATGAATTATCCAACTCGTCAATGGAGGGTCTGCAAATTTCCTTTAACACTAATGTAGAGAACCCCAACTACATTGTTTCAGATAGCATAACCCCCACGCTCCCAGAATACCTTCTAGCCCAGATACAAATATTGCAGAGGGAAATTTCTACTGAAATTACAACTGAATTATCCAATGAATTCCAGGACCTTAGGCAGAGAACAATAACCCTATAAGACAGAATACAACTATGGTGGCATTGTCTAGACTCCTGCGAGAAAAAATAGAACTCCATGCGGAGATATACTTTCTCCATGACAAATTAGAAGATGTGGAAAATTTGGTACATAAGAGACAATCTACGAATCCGAGGGGTCCCCAAATCAGATCTCCAATTGACAGTGACTGCATTATTTCAGGAACTTTGCCCAAATATTCCAACCGAACGACTGGAACTTGATAGAGTTCATAGAGCTTTACATAAACAAAACCCAGATGGTCCCCCTAGGGATGCTGTGCTAAAAAACTCAATTTCCACCGCACTAAAGAGCGATTAATGCGAACAGCATGTACCTCCCACGAGCTAACATTTCAGGGCTTTGAGTACCGGCTGTTCCCCGACCTGGCACCATCGACACTATCTAAGACGAGAGCCCTCAAGCCATACTTAATGATCCCACAACAGGAAAAAAAATCCAATACAGGTGGGGCTTCCCATTTAAGCTAATGTTCTCTTACCAGGACAAGGTGCACACTATTCTATCCCCCGAGGGTGCCCGATGCTGCTTTGAGGAGCTACAACTGCAAAAAACTCCCCCTCAGGTTCTGCTACTTCACCTACCCTACCCCCTCGTTACCTCCTAAATCTACACCTGGAACCGAGCAGCCAAGAGCAGCAAAAGCAGGGCTCCATCACTCCTGCTATCTGAGGCAAAAAAAACACGATAACTGCCACTGTTGGCCCCCAAAAAAGCCACCACAGGCCACTCAAGCCATCCCTGACAGGGTAGGTGTCCGCAGAGCCACATCTTAGGCCACCCGACAGCTACTACCTGTGGCCAGCTCCGTGGTGCTGGGGCCTAGGAGTATCGTACCTGCAGCCTTAGCCCTCCTGCACAAGCCAGTAGTCTCCAAGCCTTCCCACATACCTTTCTGCGGCAGACACTGCTCCTGCTCCTCTGCGCTGGAGTGAGGGGGGGGGGGGGGGGGGGATCTCCTCAGCGTCACCCGAGGCCCCGCTGCGTCTGGACTCCAGCCCGCGGCGCCGCTGACTGCCGACGACAGGAAGGGGGTTTCCCTGCGCAGTGAACTGCTGCTGGATGCTTCCTTGAGAACAGCGGGGACTGAAGTACAGCACCGCCTCCCCCCTCACCAAAGACTGTTTCAGCCACCTGGGAACCGCCGCTGATCGGGGCGAGTGGGTTCCCTGAACACGAGGCATCCGCCATTTTGACAGGGAACGCTAATAGGCGGGCTTTCCCCTGCAGCTGAAGAGGAGAGCTGAGAGTACAGAGGAGGATAACAGCAGAAGTAGTAAAGGTTTCTTAACATCCAAGCCACATTACATCTGCAGCCCTCCTCTCCCCAAGTGCAGGCAGCTTAATCGATTATAATGTGGAGTGGACATTCCAGAGCGTTCATTTTGGGATTTACATAATAGGGCTGCTTCCCTGGAGTTGCTTCTCAGTCCCCTGTTTGTGCCACTCTGCTGCCACCTTGTGGTTACAGTTATATTTAAACATACTATTGCTGTTATACCACAGCAAAGCTTTAACTACAGCACATAATTTCAGAAACTCTCTCGCTGGACCTAACAATTAACTCAGCAAGTTATAAAATGAGCTACAGATCTGTACCTGTCATAATCTCCAGCGACCTAGGTTCAGCTGCTATCGGATACCGCCCAGTGGCGAAATTTGTAACATTACAGTAGAGCTTTACCTATAGTATTTGTCTCATTGGATCTGACAGTTAACTCAACAGTTCAGTACGGGATACGGCTATCAATCGCCTGCCCAACATTTATTAGACCGCCATCTCCTTTGGCCTATCATCCTATCAACTAGATGATCAGTGAAATCGAGAGCCTACTACGCTCAAGTGAATAAACACACGACATATCCTCTTGACTCACTAACTGACCAACTATTACAGGACATTTTCTACAGACCTGTACCCACCACAAACACTAGTGGCCTAGGCTCCGCCGCCCTCTGAATCAGCTACAGCTGACATTTGGCTGCATGGGTGACCACATGGCCAATGTAGCTACACTAGCGTCCGGTGCCTGATAGAGGATAATAACCTAAGGAGATCCCTACCTCCTCCTCCCGCCTTTTCTACCTACTTTCTTCCTGTTAAATTTCATAGAAATTATGCATCCCTATACAAAACAGGGAAAGACCGATCAAACTCAGACAATGTCCAAGCGGTCTTCAAGACATAGGTCGCCCCTGGCCGCTTCAGATGAGTCGTCTTGTTCATCAATAGAAGGCAACTCAGCTGCCCAGTTCTCCACACTTGCAGACCTACCCAATCCAGATACTATCACAGCTATATCTGACTCTTATGTCCCAAATACAATCTACACTAAAAAAAAAAAAAAAAAAAAAAAAAAAGAGCTCTTACAAATCTCAGACGACATTACACCTAAGCTTACTAAAGAGATTCGAGACCTCGGCTATCGAACGGCAGCATTGGAAGACCGCATGGATAATGCAACAACTGTCCTTGAGTCCCATGAGAAAGAGGTGGAGCAGCTGCACGAGGAAATTTTGATCCTCCACGACAAATTGGAGGACGCTGAAAATAGAGCCCGTAGAGACAACCTATGAATTTGCGGTCTTCCTGAATCCATCCAAGACCTCCATTCAAACACAACAGCCTTGTTCCAGGAACTCTGTCCCAATATCCCTATAGAGGCTGGAGATGGATAGGGTCCATAGGGCACTGCAAGACCGTAAACCAGGAGGTCCCCCGAGGGACATGGTTCTTAAAATGCAGCTCGATTCACTTCTAAGTTGCTTTCTCAAGGACATGAATACCAAATCTTCCCTGATCTAGCGCCCTCAACACTAGCAAAAAGAGCCCTCAAGCCTTACTTAGAGATCCTGCAGCAGAAAAGAATACAATAGAGGTGGGGGTTCCCATTCCGACTAACATTCACCTTCCACGACAGAGCTCACACCATTCTACCCAAGGAGGGTGCGCGACGCTTCGAGGACCTACAATTTCCGCAACCTGCTCAAGAGTCGGACTCCAACTAATTCGCAGCCCCCTCGATCACCCAGGAGAATGGATGAGAACGACAGAGCCACGAATAAAAACAAGATTTACCCTTACTCAGGATGCATCGTACCTTCTCCTTTACAATTTTCCTCCTGAAACTTTCCTGATAAAAACTAGAGCGGTCTTAAAGGGGTTGTCCCGCCATAGCAAGTGGGGTTAAGCATGAAGACCTCTGCGGCGCGAGCACGCAGGAGCCGGACAGAAGGAGGCAGACAGTGCAAGCGCGTCTAATCCAGGGAGAAGGCAGCTTTAGTCGGCGCCATGCAGACAGGGACGCCAGCACCAGAAGGGTAAGTGTATAACTTCTGTATGGCCAATATTTAATGCACGATGTATTACAAAGTGCATTAATATGGCCATACAGAAGTGCTTAACCCCACTTGCTACGGCGGGACAACCCCTTTAAGTTCCCAGACAAACCCTCACGAGAATGTATACAATGCCTAACCCTTCTTCCTTTACAGGGACATATGGCGGGACTTGGTCATCGAAGTATGGGGCCCTCCCTACAGTCCCATAAAACGCCGCACTATCAGGGGTATATGATGCCCCTTTTATACAGGACAAGCGCCACTACATGGATCACATTGACTCTTGCAAAACTAGTCTACTGTCCTGCAAGTATACTGTTACGGTTATGATTGTACTTGACTCATAAGGTTCGATATCGGGTCTCCCGCGAAAGACAACTGTTCAGTTTCAGTTGTAGGCCTACTACTAGGTTGTAGCAGAAAGTTAGATTTTCGCTTTCACTGATTGTAGACTATCATATGTTAACCACTACTGTAGGCAATAATTTTCTTTTTTCCTTTTTCTCTCCATCTTCTTTCTCCCATTTATCCCTCCCTCGCAATATCCTCTTTCCATTTTCTTCTGTCATTCCCCCAAATTAGGGGTCTCCTTATTTGCATCTGATAATTCTCGGTTCCTCTTTGGCACCTTCGCAGTGTGCCATTACTGCCATGTCTACTATGGCAGCCTCTCATGTACAAGTTACTTGTCTTACTGACAATGCTATCTTATTTTGCTGGCCATTCCTTCCACCGCCTACCCCCCCTGCTCCTCACCCCTCACCCCCTCCCTCTGTCTTGAGACTGGGGTCTCAGAAATTCCTTCATTTTCCATAATTTGTTAAACACGCCCCCATGGATTTAAGAATCATTTCACACAATGTGGAGGGCTTCAACTCTCCCAATAAATGATTTAAAGCCTTCCGCTACTATAAAAGTATTCATGCCGATATTGTATGCCTACAGGAGACCCACTTCTGACCTCTCCTCCCCACGATATCCCTCTCCTCATTAACCCACCTTTTCGGCAACAGGACCATCTAAAACAAAAGGGGTGACCATCTGTTTTGGTCGCTCTGTTCCGTTCACTCATAAACAATATCAGACCCTGAAGGTCGCTTCCTAATTCTAACTGGTGTAATTCAAGACGTCCTGGTTACAATCGTAGCATATTACGCCCCAAATTCCAGACAAATTAATTTTCTTACAAAGCCATTTGAAACTGTAGAAGCTAATAAGTGGTACAGTTATCTTGTGCGGAGATTCTAACTATCTTAGACCCGAGTCTGGACAGAAACGCGATTTCCCTCCCAATGCCCCATATACAACCACAACATTCTATCACACACAACTTTAAAAGACCTCTGAATACCATCTTGTTGGGCATGGCTTAACCGGGGACCAGGACAGACGTCTGAGTGAGAGCCCCGCCAGGTTTTCACCCATTACAGCAACTCCAAAGCTTTCAGCGCAGCAGAACTGACTCCAAAAGTAATCTGAAACTAAGGGGACCAACATGCCACTGAAGAAAAGACCCTCCAAAGCTCCCCCTTGGATAGCGGAGAGGCTCCTGATACACTTCTGGAATGTAAGGAGCGAGATCGGGACGCCGGGAGCATCCGTGTGGAGATGCCCATTGAAAGTCAGCTGCGGGGGGGGGGGGGGGGGGGGGGGGGCGCGGCGTGGCTAGCCAGCGGCAGGAAGAGACGCTACAGAAAGAGCTCCAAGCTGCAGGAGAGGACCAGCAGCTATCGCAAATTCCCAAGCGCTCCCCTGGAGCCGAAAAAAACACCGCTGATACCGCAGGACTCAGCTTTAAAATGAGACCTCATTCGAGTCTAGCGGATACCGTGAATTTGTGGCCTACTAAGCCGAGCGCATCCCTGGGCTAAAGTTATGAGCGCAGCCGACCGGAAATGCAGGCCGGCCGCGAACAGCGGCAACAAGACCTCTCTGGGAAGCAGCGGGAGTGGAGGAGCAACTGCTGCCGAGGAGAGAGCAGAGAAGGGGGCAAGAGCTGCAGGCCCACAAAAGTGAGTAATACTTACTACAGCCCCCACCGGTGCCTATAACAGGTTGCTACAGAGGAGCTAGGATTGCCTGTGATCTCTGCCCCCTGACAAAGCAGTGAGACCTCCCCAATAGCTACTCCCAGAGACCCCTCTTTCTGAGGACAATACTGGTCAAAAGCAATATAAGGCCACTTTTAAGACCTTACTGGCCTCAACTTGGGGGAGCCTCCAACGGGCCACACAGATCGCAACAGTAGACCCAGACAGCGCATGAGCCACCAGAACATTATATGCCAAGCCTCTGCTCTGAAAGATTAACTATATGCCTTTGATTACTTTTTATACTCTAAAGCAGGGGTCCCCAACTCCAGTCCTCAGGGACCACCAACAGGTCATGTTTTCAGGATATCCTATGGTAAGAACACCTGTAGCAATGTTTGAGGCACTGACAATTACATCACCTGTGCAACACTGAGGAAATCCCGAAAACACGACCTGTTGGCGGTCCCTGAGGACTGGAGATGGAGCCACTGGTCTAAAGTCACTGTGCTGCCTGACTACCAGAAAAAAATCTCGCATAATTCACCACCCGCAATAAGGCGCTACAACTGACCCCGACGTTCAAGATCACACCTGAGTGCGCTTCAAAACCGCACTAACCGACCCGTGGCCGGGTGCCCCTCCCCCCTCACATAGGGTTAGGCTGATAGTGGAATGGCCACGGCCTATGCATGAGCTGCGCTCTGACTCCGTCCCTGTCATCTGGACAGAAGAACCTTCCATCAAACTAGATAATATAGAATAGTGAAAATCTAATATGTCTGGGAAGATTAGCAGACAAAACAAAGGACAACCAACAGCCTTATAGTGTACACTACCGAAACTGTTCTCAGGCAATCAATTCTCCCCATGAAGCACACTGGAGCCGGACAGAAGAGGGCAGACAGCGCAAGCGCGTCTAATCCCGGCAGAAGGCTTCGGTCAGCACCATGGAGGCGGGGACGCCAGCACCGGAGGGGTAAGTGTATAACTTCTGTATGGCCAATATTTAATGCACGATGTATATTACAAAGTGCATTAATATGACCATACAGAAGTGCTTAACACCAGTTGCTATCACAGGACAACCCCTTTAAGAAAAAACTCAGACCTGGAGGATAGAAGCAGGAGATGTAATGTCAAGTTCAGAGGCATCCCAGAGAGCGTCCCACAACACGATCTAAAAAGTTTTCTTACCAAGCTAATCAAAAGCATCCTCCCAGGACTTCCGCCCAAGACACAGAGGGTGCAGGACGTGCCTTACAGAGCTCCTGCCGGCACTATCTCCCAGAGCCACCGGGACCCTCAAAAAGCAGCTGCGGGGAACAGAAATCACCCCCGCTTGCTAAGCGGAAGACCCCCATATCCGAGGGATATTCGGAAAGCCCCCGGCGAATCACCCGATCTGACCCGCGGGGAAAAAAGAACCGGGACGCGGTCGGGAAGAAAAGACGCTCAGCCCAAGAGCCACCGGACCCTTGCCTGCCCAGGTGGTCTCCGGTGAGGCGCGCAGACCCGCCGACCCCTTTGCGGGGCGCATCGGGAGCAGTCGTGACGCCGCGGCCTGGGCCGCACCTGAGACCGCGGCCTAGATTTCCGGCCGTGAAGGCCGCGACCACCGCCACTACCGCCGACCGGGCCGTAAGGAAGGTGAGGGGCCTGGGGAGCAGCGGAAAGACACGGGAGCCCCCCCGGAGGTAGCGGGCCACGCCGGGAGACCGCCAGAGAACCGGGACCGGGCGGCGGCAGGGGCCCCCACTTACCATCAGGTGGGAAGTGAAGCCTCTGGAGGTGTCCGGACGGCCCAAGGGACATCCCTGCAGCGGCGACCCCACGGGAGAACGGCCGAGGTACTGCGGCCTAGTGGGGCCTAAAGCCGCGGCCTAGATTAGCGGCCGAGACGTCAGGGACAAGCCCCGCCCACCATAAGCGTCAGAGGGAGGAGCTGAAAAGAAGTTACAGCAAGGGAGAACCCCAAATACCTGCACAAGCATAGTAAAAAGGGGGCCCAGAACAAAAACGGGAACACAGGGGACGCAAACCCCCCAAACAAAGAAGACATATACAATAAACAAAACTGCAGGAAACCACAACCCTTCCCCCGAAGCCCATTTCAAGCACAAATAACACCCACATAAAGCAAAAAATAAAAAAATACCGGAAAAGTGGGAAAGAAGGAAAACGAGACAGAACTAACAGGAAAGGAAAGAAAGAAAGAAAACGGACCTGACATAAGGACATTAGACAAAAAAAAAAAAAAAAACATGAATAAATAGATCTAAGATAAAAAGCCACATCCACAACAAAAAATAAACCGCAACAAAACACCAACAATCTGGATACAGGAAACAACTTCTAATACAACAAACTTGCACAAAACACTTGACACCGAGAGGTCATTAAAGAAAAATGGACAAATATCTAAACGAAAGAAGCGCAGCACCCCAGCACGAGCAACGCGCCAGTCAGACACGGACAAAACAACTGCAGGAGGAAAACAAAAAAATAGACCCGTTAAAAACATTAAGGAAAAAGAGAGTAAGACTGCGCATCAATCTGCATCCCCTCAAAAAAATACTCCACCACGTGCTGCGGTCTCACCAAACCCTGACCACGAAGCAATGGACACTTCTTCTACACAAATTAACGAACAACCAACGAACAACAGTGCAGAAATGACGCAGGCAACACTAGTGGCACAAGAAGTCTCAAAAATGCTTCTCCCTTTATTTGACAACAGACTTGAGGCGCTGCACAAATCCATAAACTCAGCAATGTCACAAATAACAGACAACACCCAAAGGCTGACGGAACTAGAAACAAAAAACCAGAACATAGAACAGACTATCACAACGCTAGAAACCGCGCTACAAAGAAGCCAGACAGAAACTGAAATGCTCCGGGAAAAAGTCGACGATTTGGAGAATAGACACCGTCGCAATAACCTCCGTTTCGTAGGAATACCGGAGACAGTATCTAACAGCCAGCTTATAGCCTACCTAACCACGGATCTACCGCAAGCACTCCAGATCGATATACCCAATGACCCCCTAACAATAGAAAGAGCCCACAGAATCGGCCCACCAGGGGATGGGCGGAGCAACAGAAGCAGACCTCGCCCAGTGATAGCAAAATATATGCACTGGACAACAAAAGAAGCAATTCTACGAGCCTACAGACAAGGAGAACTGATAATACAAGGGGCAAAGATCCTGTTGTTTCAAGACTTCTCGGTGTCGGTGTCACAGAAGCGCAAACTGTTCACCCCGATTTGCCAAATCTTACATGAACGAAACACGCGCTTCCAACTGCTGTATCCAGCAAAACTCTGGATACAAGACGGTAGCAAATCCTTAATATTTAACACTCCGGAGGAAGCAAGACGACATCTACACATGGAGGAAAATGAAGAACAGGGATGAAACAGCCAGGAAAAAGGAACTGTCATGTTGCTTTTTACAACAACCCTGATCCAAACACCGTGGATGTGGCACTTGCCACGTGAAAGGCGAATCTAATGTTGAATGTTTACATGTTTATCATTAAGTTTTATATGTTTTTTATGATGTTTTTTTTCTCGACCCATTTGACCTCCAGAAATAAGACCAATAGGAAGATCGGAGGACCCCGCAGGCACGGCACGACCAGCACTCAGTCGCATCCACGGCTCGCTGGGACCGAGGGATGTGACAACGATAAAGAGGCAAAAGTAACGGTAATTATAACCAACATAAACACATTAACATGCCTATAGACATAGAAATAACCGACTATCAAACACCCACCACGATACAAACACTATCCTGGAACGTAGATGGACTAAACACGCCAATCAAACGGAAAAAAGTATTAGCGCACCTGAAACGATACAAACCCGACAGTGTTTCTACAAGAAACACACTGGAAAAAGGAGGGAAGGGGTGAACTAAGAGCACCATGGATAGAAGCATGCTATACGGCCTCACACACATCGGCGTCACGAGGAGTAGCCACCCTGATCAGGAAAAATATACCACACACAATACTACAAAACGTAGCTGATCCGCAGGGCAGATATCTGATAACAAGAATAAACCTGGAGGAACAAATTTACGCCCTGGTGAACATTTACGCCCCCAACACAAATCAATCAACATTCTACACCACATTAATAGAACAGTTACAGCCATACCTTAACGATAGAATAATCATGGGAGGAGATTTCAATAGTACACAAGATGAAACACTGGACAGAACAGGGCCATCCACCCAAACACTATCAACCACACATGCATTATTAACACTAAAAGAACAACTCCGTGTATGTGATCCATGGCGTCTCATGAACCCTACCAACAAGGAATACACATGTTGCTCTAACACCTACCACTCATTCTCACGTATAGATTTCTTTTTAATCTCAAACAACATCTTTCAAAATCACCACCAATCGGTAATACATCCAATATCCCTCAGTGATCACGCGCCAACAGCAATGAGACTGCAACTGATCGCACCGCGAAGACTAACAAAAATATGGCGCTTCCCCTCATATCTGTGGGAGTCAGAAGATTTTAGAACATACACAAAAATTAACTGGAACAACTATGCAGATGACAATAGGGCACATATAGACAACATAAACCTATTTTGGCAAGCCTCAAAGGCAGTAATGAGGGGACACATCATAAGTTACTTATCTCACAGAAGGAAAAAGTTCCAAACCGAATTCGATACACTACACCACTCCCTCCTGACAGCACAAAAAGAACATATGAACTCACGAGACGATAACTCGTATCAAACTTTCACCACAGCAAAACACTTACTAAACACGTTCGTACATACCCACGCGCACTGGCAAACCCAATTAACAAAAAACAAATTTTATAGATGGGGAAACAAGACAGGACGTCTGCTAGCTAACCTGACAAAAGAAAGACAACCACACAAACCGATATTGACTTTAAGACACAACAACGGAGACAACCTCACAACGCGACAGGACGAGATAGCCCAAATATTACAAGAATATTTCGAAGACCTATATAGAGCAGAGCCAACGGACATACAAGACATAAACAACTTCCTGGACTCCGTAAACTTACCAAAACTAACTGAAGAACAAAAATCCTTACTAGACGCTGACATACAGGAAGAAGAAGTACGGGAGGCAATAGCGAAGGCACCAGGGGGAAAAACACCGGGCCCCGACGGATTCACGACAGAATACTACAAAATATTAACAACAGATATCGTGCCAATACTGACTCAACTCTACAACAGAATATACACAAACGACACACAAACAGAAGATTTTGGAAACTCTAGAACGATCCTGCTCCCCAAACCAAACAAGGACACAACAGACCCAAAGTCCTACAGGCCAATAGCGTTACTAAACTGTGACTACAAATTCCTATCCAAGATATTAGCAGACAGACTTCAGCAAATTCTTCCGTCCATACTAGACCCGGCACAAAAAGGCTTTACACAAGGGCGAAGTGCTATAAAAAACATCAGAGCTGCCATAGCGGCGACGGTCGCAGCACAAAACCCTGAAAGCCAAACTACGATGCTGCTGAGTCTGGACGCAGAAAAAGCTTTTGATAAAATGGCCTGGCCATTTTTAAATACACTGCTAGAAAGACGGGGTTTCGGACAGACATTTATGACCTACATAGACACAACACACACAAACGCTACCACGACCCTCACAATTAACGGACTCAACACCCCCAGAATAGACCTATTTAGAGGGGCTAGACAGGGCTGCCCGCTCTCTCCGCTATTATTTAATCTATCGATAGACCCATTACTCAGATACTTAGCACAGACACCGCTCTTCACAGGAGCAAACTGCGGAGACATAAAAATAAAGACAGAAGCATTTGCGGACGATCTGCTCTTGGTGGTAAACAGCCCCAGGGAAACACTAACACCTTTAATACAAAATATCGAGAGAATTGGCAAACTCTCGGGATACACTATAAACCTAGACAAAACAGAAGCCCTACTCCTCAGAGGACCAGCCAAACCCATATGGGCGACTAAATATCCATTTAAATGGGAAAAACACGCCATAAAATACCTGGGAATACAAATCACAAGAAACCCAAACTATGTAACAAGAACATAGAACCCCACATTAAAAAGCTAGAGACAACCCTGAATTCGTGGAAAAACTTCACGATCTCTTTTCTGGGGAGGGCGAGCCTCATAAAGATGATAGAATTCCCACGCCTATTATATATATTACACTCACTACCCATACTGCTAAAGTCAAAAGATGTAAAAAAAAATAAATAATCTATACAGGAAATTCATCTGGGGGGGGAAAAAGACCGCGTATCGCATTCAAAACATTGAACAAACAGAGAAAACGGAGGAATCAACCTACCCAATATCCGAGACTACAACCTAGCAGCACAGGCGCGAATCATACATGATTGGATTCACTCCAAGTCATACTTTACAAACAATTCTCTCGAGCAGGAAATGGCCGGCCCAATAAGACTCCAGAATATACTCCATAGCCCATATACAGAACTCAGGAAAAATCAAAAAGAACCCCCTGATATTAACGGCCTGGAAATCATGGAACAAGTTACGTAAGGACAGTCAAGCCTCACCACAAGTATCGTTACACCTGTCACTAATAAATAACCCCAACTTTCAGGAGGGCAACCCTCACAACATCTTTGCCGAATGGGAGGCTCAGGGAATAGATTCAATAGAAAAACTACTACACATAGGGGAACGACGTATAATGACATACGATGAACTGAAACAAAAATACCCCGAACTCCAAATTCCGCTGTTCTCATACCTACAAGTTAGGCATTACACCACGGAACTTATACCAAAACTCAGAGAATTCGATTGGACAGAGACAGGACACACATGGATAACTAAAAAAAACAGGGCCACGGGGCATGATCTCCAAGCTGTACAGGGCGATAAGAAACATGAGAGAGCAAGATGACATAGACCTGGGGATTGGAAAATGGGCCCTGGATAACCCAGACTTCACCCCAACACTGATAATGCAATCACTGACCTCGGCACACAGATACCTACCGTCGGCAAGGTTTCTGGAGATGAGGCTACAAATTGCCCACAGGTCATACATAACCCCAAGCAGGGGATTCCATATAGGAATTTATAACACTCCAAAATGCCTCAAATGTCAGGCACCTCATGCAAACCTGTATCACAGCTTGTGGACATGCCCCGTAATACAGGCTTTCTGGACACGAATAAGCGAATATACAAAAACACACCTGACGAATTTCTGCCCACAAGAGCCAATATGGGCAATATTTGGGTACTTAGATCCTGAAACATATCGGTGCTCAAGAGGAGTTAGAAAATTACGACATTTCATAGCAGCGGCAGGTCAAAAAGCTATTCTACAAACATGGATCCAACCAACAGGGCCCCCATTCAGGCTGTTCCTGGATAAACTAGCGTTCCTGTTCCAGATGGACTGGGCGGAGACATCACTTTTCAAGGAAAAGATGGCACAAGCCTTTTTTGAAACTTGGGGGAGCTTTATCCAATTACTACCACAAACGGTAAAAGACAAACTGAGACACTGCTTCTATTACACTTGCTGGTTCCAGGAACAAATGATAATAGGGGACACACACATCTAGGGTGACACATCCAGGTCGTGCCGTAGCCATGTGGGGACTCCACGATTTTGAAGATCTTCAAGATACAGGTCAGTAGACCAAAAATATATCTGTAGTCATAATGGGTCGAGAGTTTGAATTAATGTAGGTAAATTACCTGTTTTAATGTTTTGTCTGTGATGTTTGATATAAATAAGATAAAAAAGACAGGCTGTGACAACACATCCATGCAAAAAGAAGATATCCAACAAATTCACTGTAATGCCAAGTGTTTGTCATAACTTGTTCAATAAAGACAAAGTTTAAAAAAAAAAAAGCATCCTCCCAGATGTTTCAGAATTAGATTGCACAATTGATAGAGCACACAGACTGCTAAAGCCGAACTTTTTACCAGACTCCGTACCAAGGGACGTATTCGCTAAATTCCATTTCTTGCAAATAAAAGACGCTCTGAAGACAGCATCAAGAAAGCAGGGTACCCTGCCACCTCCTTATGCAAATATCAACCTTTTCACTTGTCACAAAAATACAATTCAAGCAAGAAAGGCTTTTTCGTTAATCACCTCATCTCTGAGAGCAGCAAAAATACCCTACAAATGGGGCTTCCCTGCTAAGGTAATAGTCCATATAGATAACACAATACATGCTCTGACTTCCATTTTGAGAGGACATTGGCGCCATCTTCTGGGGAACATTCTGCTCCCAGAGGAACCACAACCAGGCAAGCCTCAGATCTCAAATCCTCCCACCGCCGTACGCTCCCTACTACTCCTCCGTGAGAACCCCAGCAGCTCTTTTACGCTAGATGCTGGACTCATTTTCCGCTGACTTTCAATGTCAGGCTGATGGTCTGCAAGCCGAACTTTTCCCCCCCACAACACGATTCAGGTTTTTATACCTGCTCTTATTCAATGTTTAATCTGTTTTCTCCTGCAGGTTCTAACCTATTGTTTTGGAGTGCTTAACTCGGCGTTCATATACAATGAGAATGAATATTCTTAGTTCTCTATAATATGAATAGCGCAACATACACATCTAATAATGTTAACAGGCATATTTCTGTTTTCGTCTGTTTTTTTGTTACAGGTTTATACGTTAATTATGCTGCATATTTCGCCCAGATTGAAATGCTTACAACCTATCTCCATAATGGCTATAAGAATTTGCTCCTAAAACGTTAAAGGATTAAACACCCCGTTTAAGCGTGCGATGGCCTGGAAGGATGCCAAAGCATCTAATGTCGACATTTTATGTCTACAGGAAACGCACTTGGCCCAACAGTCATGCCCTAAATTTTTAAACAATACCCACATATCTTTTTTCAAATGCCCACAAAAAACATGCCGGAGTATTAGCCACTTTGAGAGATAATCTCCACGCTTTTCTCTTAATAAACAAATTTCAGATGAAAGGGGTAGATACCTGATACTACAGGGTACCATCAACTACCCGATAACTCTGGTTAATGTTTATGCACCTAACAAGTCCCAGATCTCCTCCTTGAACAAGTTAATAAAAAAGATCAAAAAAGTCCTCGCGGGCAAATTGATTCTATGTGGGGATTTCAATATGATAGACCGAGAGATGGACTCCACGGCACCTACCAGGAACATGTCAGTTCTCCACCCTTGGTTACACAAAGAGGGTTTATATGACACATTTAGATGTCTCAATTCTTCCTCAAGGGAATTCACCTTT
This sequence comes from Eleutherodactylus coqui, assembly GCF_035609145.1. Classification (NCBI taxonomy): domain Eukaryota; kingdom Metazoa; phylum Chordata; class Amphibia; order Anura; family Eleutherodactylidae; genus Eleutherodactylus; species Eleutherodactylus coqui. Next base: position 174,661,230 of record NC_089843.1, on the reverse strand, counting down.
TTCTCTCCAAGACATAAAACCTATTCAAGAATCAACATGTTCCTGGTGGACAGGGGAACTCTTACCTCAATCACCGACACCACGACTGGAGTCTCCACCTGGTCGGACCATTCGCCAATATTTTTGAAACTGAATATTGGCGACCCTTGCAATCTAACAAAAATTTGGCGCAATGACACAAACCTATATAGCATTCCTGAAAACCAAAAAACAATTTAAAAAGCTCTAGGAATATTTTTCTGTCAACTCCACCCCTGACAAAACGCAACGCTTTGGAATGCCCATAAGGCAGTTATAAGAGGGGTCCTAATAAAACTCAAAATTCAACAAAACAAACGAGAAAAGAGACCTCTTACTAGATAAAATATAGGAATTGGAAAAACTCCACCAGGAATTCTCTCAAAACAAACTTCTACTTGAGTTGGCCTCCTTGAGGAGAGAATTAAAAAAAGCGCTTCTACATAACTATAACAAAGGCCTGATGTATTCCAAAGCAAACTTCTACTCCCACATGGACAAACCCTCAAAACTGTTGGCTAGTCTGGTTAAAAAAAAAAACAAGTTAAAACAAAAATCCCATTTGTCACTAAAAATAGCACCTCTTAGATAAAAATTTCCCACCCCCAGCTGATAGCTTAACAATTTAAAGATTATAACAACCTCTATAACTTAAGGGACAGTTCCGACACCTTTCAACCCACTCCGGATTCAATAAATAAGTTTCTACATGGAGTGACCCTCCCCACACTAGTCAAAAAAAGACTTCCTGAACAAACCAATTTCCAATGCAGAAATTTGCAAAGCCATTCAAGATTTAAAAAAATCGTAAATCCCCTGGACCTGACGGTCTCTCAAATGAGTATTATAAGAACTTTGCTCATTTACTATCTCCCCACTTAAACTCGCTATTTAATGATGTGATGAACCAGGGCTCCATACATGAAGAAATGCTCCAGGCTACCATCGTCACCATACCTAAGCCTGGAAAGCCCCCCACAACGCCAGCAAATTCTAGGCCTATTTCTCTTCTGAACTCAGACCTAAAGATATATGCCAAAATACTGGCCTATAGGCTCCTGGAGGTCCTGCCCACAGTCATCCATAATGACCAAGTGGGATCTACCAAAGGAAGAAGTGCCACGGATGGCACACGCAAAATTCAGAACCTGGTTGAACGGGTCATCTCGAGTCGGACGCCTTCTCTCTTCCTTTCCCTGGATGCTGAGAAGGCGTTCGATAGAGTACATTGGGGCTTGTCATTTGAAGTGCTCCGAAGGTTTGGAGTGGGTGAGAGCTTTCTTTGGGCGGTCCAGGCCCTCTATACGAAACCCTCTGCTATGGTCTTAGTTGATGGGGTGTTGTCTTCACCTTTTTCTATATCGAATGGCACCCGACAGGGTTGCCCCCTGTCCCCACTGCTATTCGTCATGACGATAGAACCTCTTGCGGAATGGATTAGAGTCTCTCTGGAGATAAGGTGTCTCAATGGGGTTAAAGCAGCATAAAATCGGTCTTTTCGCCGATTACATCATTGTCTCCATAACAGACCCCCTGAACTCCTTAAGGGGCATATATAAATGCATCACCCACTACAGCGAGGCCTCTATACAAATTAAACTCCGATAAATCCCAGATATTGGGAATTCATGTCGAACCTAATTTAAAATCAGATATACAGAGAGAATCTTCTATTCCAATGGAAAACAGAGATACCATACTTAGGCACGAAAATATGCCAAAACTTATCCTAAACAGTCTCCGCAAACTTTGATCCTCTGTTTGCCTCCCTCAGGAAGGAGATGGAAGAGTTGAGTAAAAGAGAGTCTTCTTGGTTCGGAAGAATCGCACTCTATAAAATATTACTCCCGAAAATTTTGTATCTTTTTCGTACATTGTCCTATCCAATTACCGGGTTCTACGATCCGAAAATTCCCCAAACAATTAATTAACTTTATTTGGAACAAAAAAACTAGATTAGCTGCATCAATATTATACCAACACAGGAAATAAGGAGGCCTGGGAGTGCCCAATCTCCAAGCTTACTACAAAGCTTCCTTGCTAAGCCAATCCAAGGTCTGGCTGAAGCCCCAACCAATCCCCTTTTGGTGCCACATAGAGAAAAACAGAAATGTAGACAGATCCCTAGGCTCCCTAATTAAAGCCTTAATTCTTGGAGCCCTGATCCCGGGGATAGGATTGCTGCTATATCTTCAAGATATCTCCCCATTAATGCAAAACACTCTACTACTGGAACCAATTGGCACTTGGATGCGAGACCATCTCTTGTGGCCCCCCAGAAGGGCTCCCGTTCAAAGTTCTTTCCTACTTTATAAATCTAAATAGATGGTTAAAGAAAGGAGTTGCTTCTGTCTCGGATATATTAAACAAATGGAAACCCCTTCCATTTCAACAAATTCAAAACAAATTTGATGTACCTGATTCAGAGGCCTTCTCTTATATTAAAATTCTCTCCTTTCTCAAACACGCCAATATATACAATTTCTCCTTCCCGAAGGAACTAGAATATATATTTCTTAGGTGCACAAACTCAAGATTCCCAAATCAGAATATTCTACAATACAATCATCCAAAATATCAATAAGTCAAAAAAGATGCATCTACTAAATTGGGAGCATGCAATAAAAGAAAATATACCAGTCCCAAGGTGGTTGAGAGCCTTTGAGTGGGCAAACCAGGCCACTCTCTGCCAACATTCTTCAAATCCATTATAAGGTTTTAACCAATTGGTACTAGTCATTTTCGGAATTGGCAAGGTTTTTTCCGGCCTCTTCTTCCAACACATGCTAGAGAAATTGCGGACAAGAGGGTACTCTACCATCTTCTCTGGGAGTGTCCCCAAAATCCATAAATATTGGAAGGAGGTATTTGACACCATTCAATCTATCACTGGTACACGCCTGAGGTGTTCACCTCAACTAGCGCTCCTCCTTATTGACTGCGAGGCAATACCAGAAAAAGAAAATGGATATGTCACTTTCTACTATCCGCCAAAAGTATTAGCAGAAAATGGAGAAACCTCCTCCCCCCCCCCCCCCCCCCCGTTAATCAAGGACCTCTTGGGCGCAATTTCAGACCATTCTTGCTTGGAAAAATATACGCAAAATTTAACAACTATCTCTAATTTTAACAGTACCTGGAAAAAATGGCAGCAATTTGAGTTGAAAAACAAGTTCTGATAAGTTTAAAAATGTTTTGTTTACCTCTTTTATGGCTCAACAATAAAAGGAAAATTACCCCATATATAGCATATATCGATACAAACTTAATTTTAAAGCGCTTATAGCTATACCAATAAAGTAGGTAACGATGTATACAACTATGCATATACATAATATATTTATGTACTCATGCTTTACTAAAAAACCAATAAAAATTATGTTCAAAAAAAAAAAGAAAAAAAAAAAATCGCTCTGGCCCTCAGGATTTCCTGAAGAACATATCACTCCCACGACTCTCAGAACACCAACATGACTCTAAGTCAACATATCACAGTGGAGGAGGAGGAGACTATTAAACTTCTAAAACCAGGCAAAGCCCCGGGCGGGTTGACAGCCCTGTATTATAAAAAATTCATCACAGCCCTCTCAACCATTAACATGTTTTTATAATGACATCCTATTCGACAAGACGACCCTCAACGAATTCTTAAAAGCACACATAACAGTCATACCCAAGCCAAACAAGGACCACAACTCACCCAAACACTAAAGACTGATTTCTCTCCTGAGCCTAGACTATATAATTGACCAGCATCGTAGCAAAACGACTGAATAACCACCTCCCATTACCGATACATAAAGACCAAGTAAGCTTCATCCCCTCCCGACAGGCCACAGATATCAGGAGAGCCTTAAATCTCATACATATTGCAAACACCCATAAAAACCCACAACTAACATTGGCCCTAGATATCGAGAAGGCCTTTGGTAGCCTTTTGTGGGACTATTTATTCAGTTTTAGAGAAGGCAGGCATCCAGGGAAATTTCATCACAGCACTTCGTATAATCTACTCAACCTTCTCAGCAGAACTAAAACTCCCCACTTTAGAAAACAAAATCTCGGTGCAAAGAGGAACCCGGCAAGGCTGCCCCTTATCCCCAGCCCTTTTTGCCTTGGTGATGGAGCCCCTTGCCCAGATCATCCGAAAAAATCCTAACATATCAGGTGTAATGGCAGGAAATAAAGAATATAAAGTTAGCCTCTTCGGAAATGATATCCTTCTCACCCCATCTAGACCCCTCACTTCATTGCCAAACCTAATTAAAATCTTGGACTCTTTTGCAGAGATATTGGGTCTAGTGGTTAACATGGACAAAACGGAAGCCCTATTCCATAACATCCCCCTCACACGTCCAGAAACTTATAGAATTTAACTTTGGTTTCAAAGCTTGTCCACACTACATCACCTACCTGGGCATTAAACTCACCCACAATTTAGATGGGTTAGTTTAATTTAGACCCAAGTGGAATTATCCACCCCTATTTGCTTCTTTAAAATCTGACCTTAAAAAAGGAATCAACCTACCATCTCATGGATAGGACATATCAATTCGATTAAGAACATGCTACCCCGTCTTCTATATCCATTCAGATGCATCCCAATAAAGAACCTCAAAAGGCCTATAGGAAATGCAGAATTCCATATTTCAATTCATTTGGGGAAACAAAAAGCCCAGAATTAAGCAAAAAGTGATACACTACCATAAAAGAATCGGAGGTTTATCGGTTCCCAATCTAAAGTACTACGTAGCAGCCCAATTATCACAAATCGCCCGTTATGTTTGCAGGTACTAGAAGACCCCTATGGGTGAATGTTGAGGCCTCCCTCCTGGCCCAGTTAAATATTGAAGTTATCTTTTGGGATAGTAACTGGAAAGCTAGATACACCATTTAGCTCCACTAACTTACCACCAGTTCCTGATTTGGAGGAGAAATTGATTTAAATACACCCCGATGTCACCTATTTTGCCACCATTACCAACAATTCCTAACCAAGCTATTCATCTAAGCCTACAAGAAAAAAGAAATTACCAGTGGTGGAGAACTAACCACCTCACACTCCTCATTTTACACCATGTGGTAAACTCCTATCCCCCCAGCAGTTGATCGACAAATACTCAGTCCCAAAACATCGGTGGCTTCGACTGAAACAAATACTCAGCTTCCTTCGCTCCCTGCTAAGCACTGCTGGTTTCTTCGCCACCCTCACGCCATTTGAGGGGGCCTGCATATGGGCCCCACTCCAACCAGGTATAATTTCGTTTCTCTACGGTAACATGAACAAACCCCACACAGAATCCAAACTCCCCTTCATGCAGCGTTGGGAATCGGACCTCGGCATCTCCCTCTCCCTACCACGTTTGCAACACTGCTGCACATCCATCACAAAAGGTAGTCAAGTAACTCTCGCTGAATCCTCAGTAAAAATCCTACATAGGGCATACCTGGTACCTACAATAATCCACAAATACTCTCCATCCACTTCCCCGAACTGCTTTAGAGGTTGCGACGACATGGGTACATTAGCTCATACTTGGTGGACCTGCCTAGTGGTTTCCATGCTCTGAAGGAGGGTGACCAGACTCATCTCCAGGGTGCTGGGTAAGACGTTTCATCTTGCCCCGTCTGTCTTTACGAAGACAAGCCTTCGGGCTTAAACAACCAACAACATAAGCTCTCGCAACAGATATGTATGGCGACTAAAATCTATATTGCATCCCAATGGCTGAAGCCCACTCTCTCCCTAGAACCAATTATTGCTAGAGTATCAAGAATGATGCCCTACGAAAAGTTGTCGGCCATGAGGGAAGACAACATGGAGCTCTTTCTGAAGACCTGGAAGCCCTGGGCAGATTACCTAGACATACCTGGCCTGGCTAGGCCCCTTAGCGCCTGAGACGGAGAGTGGTAAGAAAAGACCCCCTCTCCCCCCCCCCCCCCCAAAAAAAAGGACAAGCAAACACCCGAATACATATTGAAACGGTAGACGGAGGGGAACTGGGAGAGGACGAGGACAGAAGATATAGGACTACATAACACTGGGGAGACGAGGACAACTCTCACCACATGTAGAAGCAGATGAAATGGATGGAGGAGGGGGGAGGAATGCACACAAACAAGCTAACCTGGTGGACAGTACCAAACAGTGTGGACTTTTACTCGTTATGCACTTTCATATTTATACTTTCTAGCTTATTTCCTGCTGGTTTCCTGCTTCTTACTTTTGTTTTTCTTTTTTCCTTTTTATTCTTCAATGGTCAAACTGATATATGTTTGGTCGACCTAAACCCCTTCCCGCTCCATGACGTACCGCTAAGTCATGGGAGCGGGGTACTTCACCCAACATGACGTACTGGTACGTCATGTCATTAAAGTGTTGCCGCGGTGACAATCGCGGAGACACAGCAGTGACAACTGCTGTCAGCAGACAAGCGCTGTGTCCGGGCTGGGGACCAATCACAGCGGTCCCTCCCCCACGATCGCTGTGATTGGTCAGAGAAAATCTCCGTTTCGCGCTGTTTAGAGCAGGGGCTCTGTCTGCAAGCACCTCAGTGTGTTTCCAGTGCTTGTAGACAGAGCACCTACTGTGTCATATGTGAATAAAAAGAGCAATTAGTGTGTAGATTAGGCAGGGAGTGCGTGTGCTGTAGTGTAACCCTTGGTGTAAAAAAAATAAAATAAAAAAAGTCAGTCGAGCGTGTAGCTAGTCCGCGGAGCGTGTTGTATGTAGTTAGTGTAGCGTTTAGTCAGTAAATTTAAAAAAACAGCGTGTGCTCAGTGCCATATTGTTCAGTGTGAATACACCACATACGTTTCTGCTGTCTGCCCCTGTCCCGTGGTCACCCCATCCAGCAGTGTTTTATCTAATAAAACTTTCCCCGTGTGCCCAATTTTATATAACTATGGGCCGCAATCATTGCATCAGACTGTGTTGATGAGTCGTCATCGTCATCATGCGAGTCTGAGCTCCCTGCACCCCTGAGAAGGCGTCCAAGGACCACCACTGACCCCCAATGAATCTGATGCTCACTGGAGTACCCCTGAAGATTTCATACCCCAGAGCCCTGACCTTATTGGGAACCCAGGGTTTTAATTTGATACGGAAGGGCTCAGACGGAAGGACTTCAAGTTTTTTTTTCTCCCAGAAGACTTCATTGCCCATATTGTTACGCAGACTAATTTGTATGCCCAGAATTTTATTCAACAAAATCCCACCTCCAGCTATGCCAGACCCGATAAGTGGACCTTTGTGGCTGCACCACAGATACAAAAATTTGAGGGGCTTATACTAACTATGGGGCTAATAAAGAAGCCAATAATCAGGGCGTAATGGATTACCGATATTTTGTACCACACCCCAATGTTCCGCATGGCGATGTCGAGGACGCGCTTTGAAAGTATGTAAAATTCCTGCACTATAATGACAACCAGCAGTGCCCCCCCCCCCCCCAGCGATCACCCCAATTACGATCGGTTATATAAAATCAGGCCCGTAATAGACCTTTTTAACTCCAAATTTGACCTGGCGTATACCCCAGAAAGAAATATTGCAGTAGATTAGTCCCTGGTACACTTCTAGGGGAGGCTAAAATTCCGCCAGTACCTGCCCAGTAAGTACCGAGCACGATATGGCGTGAAGTTGTACAAGCTGTGCGAAAGTACAACATAGTACACCCACAAGTCCCGCATTTATGAGGGGAAGGAAACTAAAATTGAGCCTCCAGATTGCCACCCCCCCTCCCCCACAGTTTTCAGGAATAAATTGAATTTGAGGAGCAAAAGTTAAATTTCATATTTTTGCAAATATGTCATTTTAAAGACATTTTTTCCTTTAGTGCTCATGAAAATGAGGATTTACACCTTAAAATGGATACCCGTTTGTCCTGTGTTCAGAAATATACCCATTGTGGCCCTAATCTTATATCTGAGTGCACAACGGGGCCCAAAATGAAAAAAGTAATCAGTAACTTTCAGAACATAGATTTTGCTTGAAGTCCTTTTAGGCCCCATTGCCCACTTGTAGAGTTCTTGAGCGGCCAAAACCATAGAGAACCCCCACAAATGACCCAATTTTGAAAACTAGACCCCTTATCGAATTTATCTAGGGGTGTACTGCATATTTTGACCCCACAGTTTTTGAATGAATTTAAGCAAAGCAAAAGGAATAAAAATTGGGATTTTCGGTTTTTTGGGCAATTCTGTCATTTTAAAAACAGCTTTTTTTGTACAGCACACATAAATGAAGACATGCACCCCAAAATGGATACCACTGTTTGTGCTGTTTTCAGAAGTATACCCATTGAGGCCCTAATATGTCCACATGCACAACGGGGCCCAAAATGAAAGGAGTAGTCTGTGGCTTCTAGAACATAGATTTTGCTTGAAGGACTTTTGTAATAATGTAAACTGTGTGGTATTTCCGAAGACAGGGGTAATTACGGGGAGGCTGGTTGGGATGGGTACAAGGGGCCATAAAACCGGGTATCCCCCCTCATGCTTTTTGGGGGTCATTTCTTGACCTCAGTGGCGGGTATGGGGTGTACAAAGTGGCATTCCGTGTGTCTCCGTAAGCTTGCGGCGGTCTCACACAGAAGGCACTCAACAAGCTGCACCTGGAACTGCATGAAGGCGAGTGTTCCCAGGGCTTGTTGTAAAATACGTATTACAGGTAGCGGTCTGAATAACACCGGGCTCAGGCAGCCGTAGGTGGAATCTGCTTGCATAGGCCCGCAGCGGATCTCAGCTATGAGCCCGGCTGTGACCCTGCGTACGGCCGTGTAATGAACTGCGCATAACTGCGTACTCACACAGGTGGTCATGCGCAGTACATTTTTTTTTGTTTGTATTTCCCGCACCATCACTTAGCGATGACGTGGGTACCCGCAGCCCATACACAATGTAGTTGCGTATGGGCAGCAGGTATATCCACGACCATGGAGCACAATAGGCTCTATGTTGCGGATATCCGCAGTAAAATAGAACCTGCTGCGTTCTCTTTTCTGAGAGTGGATTACACAATTCCAACCCACTAATTGTGTAATCCACTCTCAGAAAAGAGAACCCACTAATGGTCGCTGAGAGCAAGGAGATTTTAAATTTCCTGGGATCCCCGACTCCTGCGCATGTGACCAGCATTCGGGAAGGTTCACGAAGGAGCATTGCGTCGGGGTTCCAATACGGAGGCCTCCGGTAAAAAGTTTCATCTCCTCTCACCGATCGCATCGGTGAGGGGAGATTAAACTTCAATATTTTTTTCAACTTTTACGTGACCGCCATTATCCATTGGATAACGGTGAACACGTGACCAGGAACTGCTCACCGTGGCCCCCGGTGAAATCTCCAGGGTCTTGGCTCAGTTTTGTAGCCAGGAGCAGGGAGAATTTAAATTATCCTGGTAATCTACAGCTTTTGCGCATGCTTCCACTATTTTGGCAAGGAGCGTGTGAGCAGAAGCTGGGTTAAGATCCGCAGATAAATCCAGCGGCCTTATGTACGTACTTTCATCCTCCCAGATGAAACGTTAGCTTTTTAAACTTTTTAAAAAACGTAAAATTTTTTTTTTACTTTACATGATCACTGTTATCCATTGGATAGCAGTGATCCTGTCCCCAGTGAAATCTCTCTGCTCCTGGCTACACATAGCCAGGAGCAGAAGGATTTTGAATTTCCTGTGGCTCGAGCCCCTTTGTGCATGTGCCCGATGATTGTCGGGCGCGCATGCACAGAAGGGGACTTCGGGGAGGACCGAGGCGAGTATTTTCACTTCCCCTCATGGTTCCGATTCATGAGGGGAGGTGAAACTTTACTTTTTTTAACTTGTGCTCTTTTCTGCGATCGCCGTTATTCATTGGATAACGGCGATCACGGTACCGGGGACTGCTAAGCGCGGTCCCCGCTGACATCTCCTGCCTCCTGGCTATTTACAGGAGCCGGGAGCCAGGAGATTTTTAACTTATGCGATCAGCGCTAATGATTAAGTAGCGCCGATCGCATTGCCGGGGGGGGGGGGGGTTACTGCTCCATGCTGTCAGCTACCTGCGGGCACCGACAGCAAGGAGCGGTCACGTCCAGAGCCTGAGGGGCATTAATCCTAAGAGGACGCATAATTCTACATCCTCTAGGATTAAAGCCCACTCAGGCAGGGCGTAGTTTCCCTGATGGGGCCGTCGCTAAGCAGTTAATTCCTGTAAAACATCTAAAGGGTTAATAAACTTTCTAAATGCCATTTTGAATACTTTGAAGGGTGCGGATTTTAAAATGGGGCAATTCTCCCGATTACCATCGTAGCATACTACGCCCTAAATTCAAGACAAATTAACTTCCTCACAAAATTACTTGAAACTGTAGAAGCTAATAAGAGCGGTACAGTCATCCTATGCGGAGATTCCAATTGCATCTTGGACCCGGGCCTGGACAGGAATGCCATTTTCCTTCCAACACCCCATATACAACCACAACATTTCACATAACCTTAAAAGGCTTCTTTTACAACACCATCTTGTTGACTCCTGGAGGGAAGTTAACCCCACAACCAAAGACTTCACACACTTCTCGGCCCCATATTCTCTATACAGGAGAATAGACGATATTCTAATACCATCTTCATTCCTATCCCAAATTCCACAATCTAAAATTCTGTTCCCTGGTCCGACCACAGTCCAGTCACCATAAACTGCAACTCCCTAATGTCAAAACCTACTAATACCTCTTGGATTATTAATGATTCTTTATTAGCGCTTCCCGAGATAGTTGCTTCATAAACACCTAAACTGGAGGAATATTTTACCATCAATAGCCCTTCTGCCTCATCCCCCATTTCCCTCTGGGAAGCCCACAAGGTGGTACTCCGCGGTATTTTGTTTTAAATATCCTCTCGTAAGATAAAGGAACGTTTACAAAGACAATTAGACCTTGAACAGAAAGTTCTAAAATTAGAAGAAACTGCTAAAAAAATGCCCATCAAGATATGAGGACCCTTATGCAAGCTAAGACAGAGCTAGATTTGTGCATCACAGAATTGGTTGAAAGAAAATTATGTTGGTCCCATCAACAGTATTCCATACTAAATAAACCAACACCCCCCCTAGCCCGCAGACTCCGCACCCACCCCATAGTGAACCCATTCTATAGGCCCTGCACACAACATGGCGCTGTCACTGCAAATCCACTGACTAACAGCCGAATTCAGACAGTTCTTAGCCAAACTATACTCAACCACAAAACACACTAACGGACCTTCAGGACACATACCTTCGACACAACACTCCCAATACTTCCGGAAACACTACTAGAACTATTGGCTGCCAAAATCACTCCAGACGAGGTCGGAGCAGCGATAAAAACACTTAAAGTAAATAAACGGCCAGGGTCTGACGGCTTCTCCGCCTCTTACTATAAAAAATTTTCCCCATTACTTCAAACCCATCTTGCTAATTACTTTAACGCGATGCGGGATGGTCAACAAATTAGACAAACATCTCTTATGGCAGCAATTACCATGATTCCCAAGCCCGAGAGAGATCCTCTGGACAAAGTTACCGGACTATTTCCCTAATCAATATAGATGTAAACCTCATTAAAATTCTAGCCTCACGATTAAATACGGCATTATAATTGGAAGGGACCAAGTGGGCTTCGTCCCTGGCCGCCAAGCCCCAGATAGCATTCGCCGGATAATACACCTCACATCTGTCAAGCTAGGGGCATCCCTGCAATGTTGCTCTCCCTGGACGTCTATAAAGCCTTTGATACCTTAAGCTGGTCATACCTGTTCTCATAAAACATTCTCTAGGAGTCTGGGACTCCATAAAGTACTCCGGGAATCTGCTCTCCCTTCATCTGCCCCTACTGCCACTGTTACGTAATCCGCTCTTCTCTCCGGGGTACGACTCCCCTTCGGCCTTTCAAAACTGGACACAAAGAGGTATCACTAAGGTCCACCATTTACTCTCCTGTGCAGGAGTGACCACATTCCCTATTATACAGAAAAATAAGGATATACCACCTTCGGAATTATTCCGTTATTCACAGTTAAAAACTGGCTGTCCTTATTGAAAAATACAGAATCCCCACTTACCCTCACCCCCTTTGAATCTTTCTGCCTTAAACATCCGCAGGCAAGGAGGTATTATCTCAAATATATTTGAATCTTGTCCACATCTCTTAACGCACACAATTACCATATGTATCGAAGTGGGAGCGGGACTTGGGGGAGGTTCTAAGTGAGGAGGAGTGGTCTCTGTTTTGGAGTTCTACCAATCAAGGGGCCGATAACATTAATATTGGAAACCTCATACAAAATTCTACTTCGCTGGTACTTAGTCCCAACACGATTTGCACATGCGGTCCCTGGTTACTTTAAAGATTGCTTGAGAGGTTTTTCTTCCCCTGGAGACATGCTCCTTATATATAGACTTTGTATTAGAACATACTCCCTAAATTTACTCTGTAACATCATAACCTGTGCAAAAATCCTTGGAAGGCCCTCCTGAACAAAAAGATAAAGGATTTATCTCCAAACTCTAGAAAACTGATTTCTTTTTTTCTTAGCCACAAAACAAACCATAGCCCATTCCTGGCGTAAAGCTTCTCTAGATTATTCCGAAGTAAAACACCACATGAATTGGTACCTGATAAATGAAAGGCTAACCTCGATAGAAGATAAAACTGACAAATTTCATAATATATGGACCCCATGGATAAATTATGCCCTCCCTACGGCGGGGATGAATCTACTATTTAAACATGATTTCCTGGTACCTTCGCCCCTATGGGCGGCAGTCCTGAGAGGGATTACCCTTACACACCCCCACCCCCACCAACATACTATTATGCCCTGGCCAGGCCATGCTTACTTAAAGCAGATTTCCGAGAAAATATGCATTGACAGTTGATTAAAACACCACTTGTTTGCTATTATCTTAGTTCACACCCATTTGGAAGATACAAGATTTGTAATCACTTTGTTACATCAAGACTGGAAATCTTTCCATACTGCTGTACCCTTGTATGTAAGCTTAATTAAAAAAATTCAATACTATTTTTTTTTTTAAAAATGAGGCAATTCATGGGGGATCCTGATATACAGGCTCTTAAAATCCATGTCAGAACTGTATTGGTCCTTAAAGGGGTTGTCCCGCACCGAAACGGTTTTTTTTTTGGTCAATAGGCCCCCCGTTCGGCGCAAGACAAACCCAATGCATCAGTTAAAAAAAAAAAACTTGTTTAGTACTTACCCGAATCCCCGCGCTCCGGTGACTTCTTACTTACCTTAGTAAGATGGCCGCCGGTATCTTCACCCACGACGCACCGCGGGTCTTCTCCCATGGTGCACCGTGGGCTCTGTGCGGTCCATTGCCGATTCCAGCCTCCTGATTGGCTGGAATCGGCACACGTGACAGGGCGGAGCTACGAGGAGCAGCTCTCCGGCACGAGCGGCCCCATTCAACACGGAGAAGACCGGACTGCGCAAGCGCGTCTAATCGGGCGATTAGACGCTGAAATTAGACGGCACCATGGAGACGAGGACGCTAGCAACATAACAGGTAAGTGAATAACTTCTGTATGGCTCATAATTAATGCACGATGTACATTACAAAGTGCATTAATATGGCCATACAGAAGTGTATAACCCCACTTTCTTTCGCGGGACAACCCCTTTAAATTCTGATTTTGAAATTTGCTAGTAAATGTGAAAAATTACTGCTAAATTTATATACTTTGTGGAGTCTGCAAAAAGTAAAAAACACTTAAATTATTGCTGTGTAAAGTAGGCCTATGGGAAATGGTAATTATTAACTATGTTGTGGTGTTTAACTTTATCTTACAAAGAGAAAGACTAAAAGTTTGAAAATTGTGAATTTTTCTCAATTTTCAGTAAAATTGGATTTTTTTCCTAATTAGGACAAAATTTATTGATGCAATTTTTACCCTAACATAAAGTACAATATGTCACGAAAAAACACTCAGAATCACAATCGATAAAGTAAAAGGATTTAAAAGTTATTACCACATAAAGTGACAGATGTCAGATTTGAAAAATAAGGCTTGGTCCTTAAGCTCAAAATAGGCCATGTCCTTAAGGGGTTAAGATACCCCCTGTGAGGGGATTTAGTAAAGCAGACTAATGTTAATTAAAAAATTTCAATAAAATACTTTGAGAATAAAAGTCAGCTGCAAAGCCAAAAGCTCCAGCGGAGCTCTCCCCCACTCAAATATCCCAGGCTATACACTGTTGGACAGACTCCAATGGGCAATACTCGGGTGTCCGAGGGGAGCATCCATGGAGGGGCAGCTGCAGTCCCCGACAGTAGAAGTGACAGCTCCCACAGCGAGGCGGGGAGCTTTGAGACAAATCCCCTGGAGATAGTGACCATTATGGAGAGAGAGGAGACAGGGCACGGAGAAAACACATACGGCAATGCTGCCTACGGAACCACGGTGAGTCCCAATGATTGGGGCGACTAATCCCTCTGCTCTCCCAGTCAGCAGAGAGCCTAATGGACAGGATCTTACAGATTTTATTCAGCCCACGGAGGAGAATCGGGAAGCGGGGGAAGAACAGCTGCCGGCAACACAGTTTAATACAGTGCAGACAAAGAATCCCCTGTGCTCCCTGCTCAGTCCAGAATTTAAGGACTGGGACAATACATCCGGCTCAGGGCTTGCTGGAGGGTCTCAGGTGGTGGGAGGCCGGGTGTGTGTCAAGTAACTGGGAACCAGGAAGTGATCCTAATGCAATAGTCCCTGAGGAGCTGCCACAAATTCCAGCAGTAAGGAAAAAGTTGCTACCATCTATTCCACTAAGATCAGACACCAATAATACTGTATCACTAGGTCAGCCCCTTGTAATAAGAAAGTTACAAACCGAACCACATGCCAATCAACCTCTCGATGTGGACTGGATGCCTAGAGAACCCCAAATAGACATTCCACTATAAACATCTCCTAATCCAAAAACAGCTACAAATACAAATCATATTGCCCTGCTCCAATCCTCCAACTCACCAGCCTTAGAAAATTTCATTAAGGATATTGTATTGGCCCTGAGAAAGACACTTCAAGGAGACATGAAAGCCCTGTCCGCTCCTGTCAAATCCACTGTGCAGGACTTGGGTAAGAGTCGATCACACAGAAACAAAAACAGGCCAATTAGTTAAATCGCATAATGGGTTCATCGACTCCCATTACACACTTGAAGTAAAACATCTAAAAAGCAAACTAGCAGATCTGGAGGTTTGGGTAAGAATATGAAATTACGTGAAGTCCCTAAATCTGTTTCAGTTTCCGAAATCCAGGACCATGTTATACAATGTATAAGAAAAATTCTCCTTGATACACCCTCTCAGTATTTAATTATCGACAGAGCGCATAGACCAAAACCAAACTCCCTTTAGACAAAATACCACGCAATATAATCGCACGCATCCATTATTCCCATTTAAAAGACTCCCTCATGTTGGCAGTAAGGAACCTTGACCGTCTTCCAAGCCCCTATACGGACATACAACTATTTACAGACCTGTCACACTACAATCCAAGCGAGACGCTCTTTTGCAACGATCACTTTCTCTTTGAGACAGGCTGGCATTAAATATAAATAGGGTTTCCCTGCGAAGTAGATCAAAGACGGATCCCTTTACGCTTTTCATAAACCAGACTCCGGAGAGGATATTCAAGTCCTGGTGAATAACAATCTACTCCGCCTAGGAAAAGAACTTCCATGCCCAAAAAACAGACAAAAGTGGACACAAGAAGAACGCTCGCTGACTTCGACTTCTTTAACATAAGAAATGGGTAAAGACCATCCCTGATAGACTTTCCACGCTCTAATACAGGTTGCATCTTCAAAAAGGTTGCACTAATTTTATGGAGGCCTACAGCCCCGTGTGCTTGCCCCAGGAGGCCCTGACCCTTTGCCTGACTCCTCTTGGTGGGCGCGCTGGATTGAGTGCCAAATGTTTTATTGTTAATTGGAACTGATCGTTGTTTCTTTCTAGTTAAAATTTGTAACCATTTGTTCTCAAGGACTTTGAACCAGATGCTCCTTAATCATGATCTATTTTTTCTAAATTCAAATGTCGGTGAACATCTCTCCTAATGTACATACTCTTAATTCCCCTTATAGAAGGAAAGTTGTGTGGAAAGATGCATTGAAACAGAGCTGATCTAGTATGTCTGCAGGAAACCCACTTCATGGCCTCCGCACTGCCTAAAATGTCTCATTTCAAGTATCCTTTAATATTCTTTGCAAATGCTTAAAGGAAACATGCTGGAGTAATGATTGCCATTAAAGACTCCCTAAATTTTTCACTAGTGGAACAGATGAGACCCGAAAGGATGTTATATAATCCTCCTGTATTATTGACACTATCCCATTAACACTAGTGAACATCTATGTCCAAAACACCAAACAAATCTTATTTTTAAACAAATAAGAAAGGTGCGGAGATCATCAGGAGGTAATGTGGTTATGTGTGGGGACTTTAACGTAATTCCTGACAAAGAATTGGATTCCACCGAGAGCAGTAATAGAGCAAGCCCTATGTTAAATAAATGGTTTCAAGATGCAGCCTTATATGGTACTTTCAGGTGCAAAAATGCATCTGCCCGTGAATTTTCCTTCTATTTGGCTCGACATAATACTTATACAAGGATCGATCTTTGCCTAGTAAATAGAGCATTTCTCCCCATCGTTTCTTCTGCTAAATTGGGTACTGCATCTTGGTCAGGCCATGCACCTTGCATTACATCTCTGGTGTTAAACTCATTCAAATCCCCTCCCCGTACCTGGGAAATCAACTCCTTTCTAATTAAAATCCCTAAACAGGAAGATAATCTTGAACGAACGTGAAGATTTCAATTGGAATGATACAGAAGATTCTGATCCAATGAAAATATGGCTAGCTCATTAAGCGTACATATGAGGTATGCTTATCAAACTGGGCTTCCATTATAAAAAAGAAAAAGCACTTGCATCAGATACTTATCAAAGAAATTAAAGAGGAAAAAGTGGATTATACCCACCTGATAATCAGGTTTCCAGTAGTCTCCACGACAGCACCAATGAGATTGCCTCCTCCTGGTAGGACAGGAACATACTGAGAGG
This sequence comes from Eleutherodactylus coqui, assembly GCF_035609145.1. Lineage (NCBI taxonomy): Eukaryota > Metazoa > Chordata > Amphibia > Anura > Eleutherodactylidae > Eleutherodactylus > Eleutherodactylus coqui. The sequence goes on along the minus strand of NC_089843.1, from coordinate 174,644,102 downwards.
TTAAAAGCTCCCCCCCTTCCCCACTTTCCTCAGTGGATTCTAACGAATTGCCGGGGCAGGAGCTAAACTTAAATTTTTTCCCCTAACCGGGGTTTTTTAATTTTAAATTTATTATTTTATTTTTCTAGGGCGGGAAAGGTACGGGTGCTGTCGTGGAGACTACTGGAAACCTGATCAGGTGGGTATAATCCACTTTTTCCCCCAGTCGTCTCCACGACAGCACCAATGAGACGTACCAACTAAAGTTTATTAGGGTGGGATTGCTGCCGAGAGGACTTTGCGGCCGAAGGCCATGTCCTCGTCCTGCTGCACTTTTACCCTATAGTGTTTAGTAAACGTGTGGGGTTTTTTCCAGACTGCGGCCTTGCAAATTTGCTCGACCGAGGCTGAACTGTGTTCGGCCCATGAGGACGCTACTGCCCTTGTGGAATGGGCTTTAAGCGCTAACGGGATCTCCTTCCCGAGGGCTTTATAGGATTCTATGATGGCCAGGCGGATCCACCTGGCTATGGAACTTTTCGCTGCTTTGCTACCCTTATTTGGGCCACTGAACTGGACGAACAGGTTGTCATCCCGCCTCCAGTGGCTCGTTGTATCTATGTAGGTTAGGACTGCTCTCCTAACGTCCAGGCAGCTTAGGGTTCTTTCCTCCTCGTTTTTTGGGTGGCTGAAGAATGAGGGGATTATTATATCCTGGGACCTATGAAAATCTGACACTACTTTCGGCATAAAGGCCGGGTCTGTTTTAAATATTAGTTTGGTGTCTGTAATTTTCATAAACGGGTGGCGGATGGACAAGGCCTGTAGTTCGCTAACCCGTCTTGCGGATGTAATGGCTACTAGGAAGATGGTCTTGATTGTCAGCATTCTTATAGGTAGCGCTTTGATCGGTTCGAATGGTACCGCTGTCATGGCCCCTAGAACCCAATTAAGGTTCCAGTCTGGGAACAGGTTTATGGGCCTAGGGCGTAATCTAGCTGCTGCTGTTAGGAACCTGTGGACCCATCTATCGTCTGCGAATTTTGTGTCGCAGATAGCGCTAAGGGCTGAAACCTGGACTTTTAGGGTGCTCGGGGAGAGGCCCATCTCTAAGCCCTCCTGCAGGAATTCTAAGATTAGCGGAGTGTCGGGGATAGAATCCCCGCGATCCCTTCCCTGTCTCCATGAGGAAAACTTTCTCCAGACCTTCTGGTAGATCAGGTGGGTCGTCTTTTTCCTACTGGACATTAGGGTTTCTACTACTTTCTCTGAGAATCCTTTCTGTCTTAGCGAGGATTCCTCAAGAGCCATGCCGTTAAATGGAGTTTGTCTAGGCCGGGGTGGTTCAGTGGCCCCTGCGATAGAAGATCCGTCCAGGTAGGCAAGGTGACTGGGTCCTGGACGCTCAGTGTTGTCAGAAGACCGAACCAGCTTCTTTTTGGCCAGAAGGGGGTCACTAGGATTAGCGTGCATCCCTGGGTTCTGAAGTGTTGTAAAACCCTGGGGATTAGTGGTATGGGAGGAAAGGCGTAGGCCAGTCCTTGTCCCCAGTCCTGGCCCAGGGCGTCTACCGCTATCGGACGATCTCCTGGCCGGAGGGAGAAAAAGTTGCCTACTTTCGTGTTCTCCCTGGTTGCGAAGAGGTCCAACTGTGGGGTCCCCCACCGGTTGGTTAAGATTCTGAATGCCTCTGGGGAGAGGGACCACTCTCCTGGGTCTATCTGCTTCCTGCTGAGGAAGTCTGCTTTTCCATTTAGTGTCCCCTTTAAGTGGGTTGCCGTGATCGAGAGGATCCGGCCCTCCGCCCAGTGAAAGATTTTCTGTGCGATGCTTTGCAGTGGGGGAGATCTTGTGCCCCCTTGGTGTCGTATGTGAGCGACCGCGGTGACATTGTCTGACAGTATTTTTATGTGATGGTTCTGTAGCGAGTTGCCCAACTGCTGTAGAACCTGCCAAACTGCCTGTAGTTCTCTGAAATTTGAGGATTGTTCTTTTATCCTCTGAGGCCAGGGACCCTGAAAGAATTGGTTCCCCACATGCGCTCCCCATCCACAGGCGCTTGCGTCTGTTGTGATGTGGATGGCTGGGTTTTGTAGCCAGTGAACCCCTCTCCGCAGGTTCTCTGGGGATGTCCACCAACGCAGGGATGTTTTTGCCCTGTTTGGGATGTACATCCTTGCCCCTAGCGAGGACTGCCTTTTGTCCCACGAGGATAGGACTACGGCCTGTAGGGCTCTGGTGTGGGCCTGGGCCCATGCTACTCCTGGGATGCATGATGTCAAGCTCCCCAGAAGAGACATTGCCTCCCGAATTGTGCAGAATCGTCTTCGTAGGAAGGTTTTGACTATTCTGCGGATTTTTTGTATTCTCTCCTCGGGTAGGTAGGAGCATTGCGATTCTGAGTCGAGAGTTATTCCCAGAAACGTCTTCTGCTTGCCGGGATCTAGGCTGGATTTTTCCCAGTTTATAATCCATCCCAATGATTGGAGAAGTTGTAGCACTGTCTCCAGATGTTTGGTTAGGAGTTTTTTGGACTCTGCTATTAATAGAATATCGTCCAGGTACGGTACTACTAGGATCGATTTTTCTCTCAGGTGGGCGGCTACCTCCGCCATAATCTTGGTAAAGATTCTGGGAGCTGAGGATATCCCGAAGGGCAGGCATCTGAACTGGTGGTGCTCTGTTCTTCCGCCCATGTCCACTGCGAACCGCAGGTATTTCTGTGAATCTTTGTGGATCGGGATGTGAAAATACGCGTCCTTCAGATCGATGGACGCCATGTAGGCTCCTCTGGGGATCAACTTTATTGTCGAGGAGATGGTTTCCATTTTGAATCTCCTGTATCGGACGCAGGTGTTCAGGTCTTTCAGGTTTATTATCGTCCGGTGTTTCCCGCCGGGTTTTTTTACTAAAAAGAGCCTGGAGTAATAGCCCTGGGTTTCCTCGTTTCGCGGTACGGGAGATATTGCGTTTAACCGCTGCAAGTCGCGCACGCTTTGCCCTAGTAAATGTAGCTGTTTTTTTGGGGCTCGCGTGCTAATGAATTTCCTTCTGGGGATGGATACCAGCTCTATCTGGTATCCGTGCTGTAGGATCTTTGGGATCCATGGGCCCCCGCAGATTGCGGCCCATTGATCCACAAAGCTCCCCAGCCTTGCCCCTACGGGGATGGCGTCAGGGTCTTTGCTTCGGCTCCCCCTGATGGGGGTTGAAGAGGATATTCCTTCCTCTGCCCCCCTTGGGGTAACTCCAGCGGCCTGTCTTGCCCTTGCCTCGGTAGGCCTCGGGCTGCTGCATTGGGGCCCGGGGAAAGGTCTTCACTCTCTGTGGTTTTTCCTCAGGGAACCCTTTTTTCCTGTCGGCCGCCTTCTCTAGAATTTTATCTAGGTCCGGTCCGAATAGAAATTGGCCGTAGAAAGGGAGGGCACACAATTTGTTTTTCGAGGCCAGGTCGCCTGACCATGACCTCAGCCATAACACCCTCCTGGCTGAGTTAGCGCGGGCTGTGGCTTTTGCTGAGAGTTTGACGGTCTCGGCTGCGGCGTCCGCTAGGAAGTTAGTGGCCATGCGCAGTATGGGAAGGGAGTTAAGGATCTGATCCCTCGGCGTTTTGTTGGTCAGATGTAGTTCCAGCTGCTCTAACCATACCCCCAGGGTCCGCGCCACGCAAGTGGCTGCGATCCCTGGCCTAAGGATGTTTGCCGCTGCCTCCCATGATTTCTTTAGGAGTCCCTCTGCCTTGCGATCCATGGGGTCTTTTAGCTGTGCGGCATCCTCAAAGGGCAGAGTCGTCCTCTTGGCTACCTTGGCCACCGGGACGTCTACCTTAGGTATTTCGTCCCAGCTTGCGCAAGCTTCCTCCTCCAGGGGGTATCTCCTTTTTACGCCTCGAGCGGAGTAGGAACCTGCGTCTGGTTTACTCCACTCTCTCTGAATTATTTTAGAGATGTTTTTGTGGACCGGGAAGGTATGTTTGCGCCTCTCCCCAAGTCCACTGAATATCTCATCCTGTCGGGTCCGCGGCTCTCTGGGCTGTTCTATTTTTAACGTAGCCCTAACTGATTTAATTAGTTCCGTCAATTCATCTTGATGGAACAAATATTTCCTGTAGTCCTCCTCCTCTGAGGACTCTTCGGCCGCCTGCTCCTCTTGCTCTGATCCGATGGAGTTCTCGGAATCAGAAGACTCCTCGGGAACATATGCCTTTCTTTGGCGTTTTGCTGGCGGTGCCGGCAGTGACGTTAGAGCTGATTGAACCTCTTCCTTCACCAGCTTTCTAACGTCATCCAGGAATCCCCCCGATTCCTCTCTGACTAGCCTAGCCACGCATGCCTTGCATAGAGGCCTCTGATACGTGGCTGGCAGTCTCGTCCCGCATTCCACGCACTTTCGCAGTTTTGTTCTGGGGGGGATGTCTTTTTTATCCCCCTGACAAACAAAGCATTTTTGCGGGTAAACATGCAATTTTTCCATACACAACATACTGGATATTTGCATTGTATTTTTGCCGCACTGGCTACTTACGGCCGCTGAGGCTGAGGTTTCAGCTGTCTCTGGGGCTGGAGCACTCATCTTTATACCAGTGCTGCAGACACCCTGCGACCTGTGATGCTGGTGTTCTGGCTTCTCTCAGGTTCCTATTTGAATTTTCGCGCTCCTGCGCTAAGCCCCGCCCCCTCCGCTCCTAATGCAGACGCGATGACGTCATCGCGCTGGACGTGAGATGCGGCGCCCCGCCCCCTGCCGTCAAAGGGCTTCCTGGAGCGCCGCGCTGTAATTTCTGCCGGAGGACGAGGGGGACTGAGGCTCCCGCTTTGAACCCCCTATGGGCCGCCGCGGGAGGAACCTGGCCCGGGGGTTACCACCCTGATGTGGCGTCCCGGGAGTCGTCTGGCTGCGAAGGGATGACAGGGTGAGCCACTGCCTTCCGATCCGCCTGTAAGTATGCTTTCGCTGGCTTCTCCACCAGCTCCTCTCATAGATCCTGCCTCCTGGCAGGACAGGAAGACACTGAGGAAAGTGGGGAAGGGGGGGAGCTTTTAACCTCTCAGTATGTTCCTGTCCTACCAGGAGGAGGCAATCTCATTGGTGCTGTCGTGGAGACGACTGGGGGAAACTAAATTAAGGTTAACCCCATTGGATGTAAAGAAACTGTTCTCTACCCTAAGAGAAAAATTCCGAAATCTTTTGCATAGTGACTGATAGGGAATTAACCAAAGCTAAAATCACCAGATACGCCCCTATTGGAAAACCATCCAAAAGGCTTGCAAATCAAATAAAGAGGGAAGCAAGGACAAAAATCTTTTTTGTTTGGGACCCAGGAGGTTAAATTATCACATCCTGAACAAATAGCAGAAGTTCTCAGATCCTACTATAATTATATAATCTTAATAAGGATCCAAGTATTGCTCATCCTACCCCCAGTAACAAAGGAACTCCTCCGAAAAATACCACTCTAAAAGAACTCAAGAATAGAATGAAAAATTAGAAGGCCCGATATCTCTGCTTGAAATCACTAAAATAACTAAACTAAAAGAATGTAAAGCTCCAGGCCCAGATGGATTCACCAATGAATATTTTAAATTGTTCATAACCAAACTCTCCCCATATTTATTAAAAGCACCTTAATCAGCAACATGCACTGGATATCTCCCAAAGGAATTTTTACAGGCCACAATAGTGACCCTCCCAAAACCAGGTAAAGATCCAGACAGACCAGAAAATTTCTCCCCATTTCTCTGTTAAATTCAGACACAAAAATATTTGCAAAGATTATTGCTAACCGTCTCCTTGAAATACTCCCCAATGTGATACATACATATCAGCTTGGCTTCACTAAGGGAAGACAAGCCTCCGATGGGACGTGCAAAATTATTGACCTACACTGTGTAAAGCGCTCCTGGGCACCCTCTGTCTTTTTAATATTTGATGCAAAAAAGGCCTTCGACAGGCTTCACTGGGAGTTCACATTCACAACTCGCCAAAAATTTGGCTTTGGCAAAAAAGCTGTGGAACTGATTCAAATTTTTTATACTAATCCTTCCTCAAGAATTTTGGTTGATCAAGTCCTGTCGAGGCCTTTTGACATTACAAATGGGATGAGACAGGGCCGCCCGCTGTCACCATAAATTTTTACCATGGCAATAGAACCTCTGGCTGAGGCACTGCGGGGTGAGGCAGAGATAAGAGGGATAAATGCAGGCCTCCAACATAAAATTGGCTTTTTTGCGGACGACATTGTCCTTACATTCATCAATCCTCTGTCATCTCTTCGTAGTGCTTCTAGGATAATAGAATATGGGAATGTCTCCTACCACAAACTTATCGTAAATAAATCTTTAATCCTCTGAGCTAATGTATCCTTAATAGAGATGAGCGAACGTACTCGTCCGAGCTTGATACTCGTTCGAGTATTAGCGTGTTCGAGATGCTCGTTACTCGTGACGAGTACCACGCGATGTTCAAGTTACTTTCACTTTCATCTCTGAGACGGTAGCGCGCTTTTCTGGCCAATAGAAAGACAGGGAAGGCATTACAACTTCCCCCTGCGACGTTCAAGCCCTATACCACGCCCCTGCAGTGAGTGGCTGGCGAGATCAGGTGTCAACCGAGTATAAAAATCGGCCCCTCCCGCGGCTCGCCACAGATTTATTCTGACAGGAGGGAAAGTGCTGCTGGTGCCGGAGCTGCTATAGAGAGAGTGTTAGGAGTATTTTAGGCTTCAAGAACCCCAACGGTCCTTCTTAGGGCCACATCTAACCGTGTGCAGTAGTGTGGAGGCTGCTTTTTGCAGTGTTGCACATTTTTTTTTTTTTCTATATCGGCCGTGCGGAGCATTGCGCCCTGCAGTAATTATACATACTCCAGGGCCAGTAGTGGTGGTGAGGCAGGGACAGAAGACATTTATTGAATATAGGCAGTGGGCCTTTCCAAGAACATTTGGGGGAAAAAAATCTATTTGGGCTGCCTGTGACTGTCCTCAGTGTACTGGGTCTGTGCTGGGTGTAGTTGTCCTCCTAATTCATACGCAGCCAGCTAAGTGTTACAGCAGGCTTGCACAAAATTACTTCCTGGCTCTGCTGTGCATTCCGTAAGCGAAGTCAGCCTCCAACCACAGGCCAATAAGTGGCACATTTAATTACAGCGTTCTGTTTCTGCACTACTGGTAATACAGCATGCTGAGGGGTAGGTGTAGGCCTAGAGGACGTGGACGCGGGCGAGGACGCGGAGGCCCAAGTCAGGGTGTGGGCACAGGCCGAGCCAGTGCGGTGGCCAGGGGTAGAGGCAGGGCCAGACCGAATAACCCACCGTTTCCCAAAGCGCCCCCTCGCGCCATGCCACCCTGCAGAGGTCAAGGTGCTCTATGGTGTGGGAGTTTTTCACAGAGACGCCTGACGACCGACGAACAGTGGTGTGCAACCTTTGTCGCGCTAAGATCAGCTGGGGAGCCACCACCACCAGCATGTGTAGGCATATGATGGCCAAGCACCCCACAAGGTGGGACGAAGGCCGTTCACCGCCTCCGGTTTGCACCACTGCCTCTCCCCCTGTGCCCCAACCTGCCACTGAGATCCAACCCCCCTCTGAGGACACAGGCACTACCGTCTCCTGGCCTGCACCCACACCCTCACCTCCGCTGTCCTCGGCCCCATCCAGCAATGTCTCAGCGCAGCGTCCAGACGTCGCTAGCGCAAGTGTTTGAGCGCAAGCACGCCGCCACGCACCCGCACGCTCAAGCGTTAAACGTGCACATTGCAAAATTGATCAGCCTGTAGATGCTGCCGTATAGGCTTGTGGAAACGGAGGCTTTCAAAAGCATGCTGGCGGCGGCGGCCCCGCGCTACTCGGTTCCCAGTTGCCACTACTTCTCCCGATGTGCCGTCCCAGCCCTGCCCGACCACGTCTCCCGCAACATTGTACGCGCCCTCACCAACGCGGTTACTGCCAAGGTCCACTTAACAACGGACACGTGGACAGGCACAGGCGGGCAGGGCCACTATATCTCCCTGACGGCACATTGGGTGAATTTAGTGGAGGCTGGGACAGAGTCAGAGCCTGGGACCGCTCACGTCCTACCCACCCCCAGAATTGCGGGCCCCAGCTCGGTGCTGGTATCTGCGGCGGTGTATGCTTACTCCACTAAACCACCCTCCTCCTCCAACGCAACCTCTGTCTCGCAATCAAGATGTGTCAGCAGCACGTCGCCAGCAGTCGGTGTCACGCGGCGTAGCAGCACAGCGGTGGGCAAGTGTCAGCAGGCCGTGCTGAAACTACTCAGCTTAGGAGAGAAGAGGCACACGGCCCACGAACTGCTGCAGGGTCTGACAGAGCAGACCGACCGCTGGCTTGCGCCGCTGAGCCTCCAACCGGGCATGGTTGTGTGTGACAACGGCCGTAACCTGGTGGAGGCTCTGCAGCTCGGCGGCCTCACGCACGTGCCATGTCTTTAATTTGGTGGTTCAGCGCTTTCTGAAAAGCTACCCACACTTGTCATACCTGCGTGGAAAGGTGCGCCGGGTCAGCGCACATTTCCGCAACTCCAAGACGGACGCTGCCACCCTGCGGACCCTGCAACATCGGTTTAATCTGCCAGTGCACCGACTGCTGTGCGACGTGCCCACACGGTGGAACTCTACGCTTCACATGTTGGCCAGGCTCTATGAGCAGCGTAGAGCTATAGTGGAATACCAACTCCAACATGGGCGGCGTAGTGGGAGTCAGCCTTCTCAATTCTTTACAGAAGAGTGGGCCTGGTTGGCAGACATCTGCCAGGTCCTTGGAAACTTTGAGGAGTCTACCCAGATGGTGAGCGGGGATGCTGCAATCATTAGCGTCACCATTCCTCTGCTATGCCTCTTGAGAAGTTCCCTGCAAAGCATAAAGGCAGACGCTTTGCACTCGGAAACGGAGGCGTGGGAAGACAGTATGTCGCTGGATAGTCAGAGCACCCTCATGTCTATATCTCAGCGCATTGAGGAGGAGGAGGTGGAGGAGCATGAGGAGGAGGGGGAAGAGACAGCTTGGCCCACTACTGAGGGTACCCATGCTGCTTTCCTGTCATCCTTTCAGCGTGTATGGCCGGAGGAGGAGGATCCTGAAAGTGATCTTCCTAGTGAGGACAGCCATGTGTTGCGTACAGGTACCCTGGCACACATGGCTGACTTCATGTTAGGATGCCTTTCTCGTGACCCTCGCGTTACATGCATTCTGGCCACTACGGATTACTGGGTGTACACACTGCTCGACCCACGGTATAAGGAGAACCTTTCCACTCATTCCCGAAGAGGAAAGGGGTTCCAGAATGATGCTATACCACAGGGCGCTGGTGGACAAACTGATGGTAAACTTCCCATCCGACAGCGCTAGTGGCAGAAGGCGCAGTTCCGAGGGCCAGGTAGCAAGGGAGGTGCAAAGATCAGGCAGCATGTACAGCGCAGGCAGGGGAATATTCTCCAAGGCCTTTGCCAGCTTTATGGCTCCCCAGCAAGACTGTCACCGCTCCCCAGTCAAGGCTGAGTCGGCGGGAGCACTGTAATAGGATGGTGAGGGAGTACGTAGCCGATCGCACGACCGTCCTCCGTGACGCCTCTGCCCCATACAACTACTGGGTGTCGAAGCTGGACACGTGGCCTGAACTCGCGCTGTATGCCCTGGAGGTACTTGCTTGTCCTGCGGCTAGCGTCTTGTCAGAGTGTGTTTAGTGTGGCTGGGGGAATCATCACGGATAAGCGTACCCGCCTATCAACCGACAGTGCCGACAGGCTTACACTCATCAAGATGAACAAAGCCTGGATTTCCCCAGACTTCTCTTCTTCACCAGCGGACAGCAGAGATACCTAAGCAATACGTAGGCTGCACCCGCAGATGGAAGCATCGTTCTCTATCACCATCAAAAACGGGGACATTTTTGCTTCATCAATCTGTGTATAATATTCCTCCTCCTCCTCCTCCTGAAACCTCACATAATCACGCCGAACGGTCAATTTTTCTTAGGCCCACAAGGCTCATAATTTTTGTAAACAATTTTTATACATTTCAATGCTCATTAAAGCGTTGAAACTTGCACCTGAACCAATGTTTATTTTAACTGGGCTGCCTCCAGGCCTAGTTACAAATTAAGCCACATTAACCAAAGCGATTAATGGGTTTCACCTGCCCTCTTGGTTGGGCATGGGCAATTTTTCTGAGGTACATTAGTACTGTTGGTACACCAATTTTTGGGGGCCCTCGCCTACAGTGTAATCCAATTAATTTTTTGCCCACCTGCATTACAGCTGACATTACATCAGCTGTGTTGGGCACTGCAACGCGATATATTTATGTACCGCCGGTGGGTTCCAGGGAGCCACCCATGCCGTGGGTCCACACGGAGTTGTAACTGCATGTGTCCACTTGTAAAGAACCCCAGTCTGACTGGGGCATGCAGTGTGGGCCGAAGCCCACCTGCATTTAAATCGGATGTTACCTCAGCTGTGATGGGCACTGCAATGGGATACATTAATGTACAGCCGGTGGGTTCCAGGGAGCCACCCATGCTGTGGGTGCACACGGAATTCCCATTGCGGAGTTGTACCTGTCTGTGACTATTTATAAAAAACCGCGGTCTGACTGGGGCATGCAGACACCTTGACAGAATGAATAGTGTGTGGCACATAGGTTCCCCATTGCTATGCCCACGTGTGCAGCTCCTGATGGCGGTGGCACAGGATTATATTTCTCATTGCTTCTGTACAGCATTGTGGGCTATCGCCCCGCCCCTTTTAAAGAGGGTCGCTGCGCCTAGCCGTGCCAACCCTCTGTAGTGTGTGCCTGCGGTTCCTCCTCATGGCAGACGCACTTATAAATAGACATGAGGGTGGTGTGGCATGAGTGCAGCTGAAGGCTGCGCAGGGACACTTTGGTGTGCGCTGTGGACACTGCGTCGTGCGGGGGGGGGGGGGGGGGCAGCATGTAACCCAGGAGAAGTGGCAGCGGAGTGTCATGCAGGCAGTGATTGTGCTTTGTTGGAGGTAGTGTGGTGCTTAGCTAAGGTATGCATTGCTAATGAGGGCTTTTCAGAAGTAAAAATTGTTGGGAGGGGGGGGCCCCCACTCTTGCCGCTATTGTGGCTTAATAGTGAGACCTGGGAACTTGAGATGCAGCCCAACATGTAGCCCCTCGCCTGCCCTATCTGTTGCTGTGTCGTTCCCATCACTTTCTTGAATTGCCCCGATTTTCACAAATGGAAACCTTAGCGAGCATCGGCGATATTGAAAAAAGCTCGAGTCGCCCATTGACTTCAATGGGGTTCGTTACTCGAAACCAACCCTCGAGCATCGCGATAATTTCGTCCCGAGTAACGAGCACCCGAGCATTGTGGTGCTCGCTCATCTCTAATCCTTAACTTTGAAATCAACAATTCCAAAAGAATTGCCCTTTAGTTGGCAAGCTGAGTGTATTTCGTACTTGTCCATTACTTTGACATTCCCCCTTAAACTACTAACCGATAAAAATTAATACCCTTCGTTAGCATACAAGATACCAACGTTTTTAAATGACATGGCCTATCCTGGTTAAGCAGGATCTCCGTTTACAAATTGGTCTCACTTTCCAAAATCCTTTATGTCTTTAGATTCCTGCCAATTTTGGTACCCAAAAGAATACTCAATAGGTTTCAATCCCAACTGTCAGTTTATTTGGGAAGGTAAAAAACCCAGAGTGGCAGCTAAGATATTAAAAACAGCTACGGGTGGTGTGGGCATCTTTAAATTAGAAGCCTGTTAAAAAGCTATTATAATAACTCAAACCAGGCAGTGGATATCTGCATCACAAAGCCTGGGCTGGAGGGAAATTGAAGGGACAATTGTCAACTCAAGACCCTTGGAAGCATTATTGTGGGTAACTTCTTTATCCAAATATTGAAACATACTGAATAAAATTTACCTCTAACAATGAAAGCTTCTCTGGAAGCATGGCAAACCCTGTCAAGCCGGGGGCCCTGTCTCATCTGTGCTACCTTAAATTACCTATAGAGGTTATAGCATTTTATTAACTATCTTCCAATAAATAGGTGGAAATCTAAAGGGATTTCATATATTAATGACCTTTTGGATGGCAAGAAAGGCAAGTCCTTTTAAAATTTACAAGCGACTTTTGGCCTAAAAGAAATAAACATACTTTACTACTTTTGTGGTGGCAACCCCAATATATAAATCTTTATGTATTGGGGTTTGGTGGGCCTTACGGGGAAATTTGTCAATTCAAATGCTTTAATTCTGTTTTGATTCAACTATAGAAGTGTACGTACAATTATGCAATACTTATATTAGGCAATGCTTATATGAAATATCTGTTTTTTCATAACTCTGCTGACAAAGATGGAATTTAGCACGCAACCAACATATATAAATATCTGTTTGACCAGCTGCATGTGTGATTAAGGGAACTAGAAATTAGACAATTGACCGCATCTGAGACAAACTACCGTTTTCAAGTTACCGCAGAAGTTCCCCCAGCGATTTTACTGGAAACAGACGCGAATAACATGGGCGGTCTATGCTATTACTAACTCATGACGACACAGCCAATGATTTCGGTGGAAATACACGTGGGATACGAAATAGTATCTGCCCCATCTTATCTGCTGCCACGTGATGGGCCATACCAGATGACCGGATGAAGGAAGACGCTTATCCAATAATCAACCAACACGTTGTGTCTATGTAATTCTTGCCTGCCCCAAAAGGGCTTTTTTGATGTGCCTTATAAAAACTTGATACGGCGCGAATAAACAGGAAGTTACTTTTCTCTGAACTTGTGTCAGACTAAATAATTTCAGTGCGCAATGTCCCATACCTTTGATCAATCAATCTGGAAGGGTGTGATCATTCCTAATTGAGTAAGGCGTGGTTTCCACAAAGGAATTCCTCCACACTTTCAAACCAGATCCTTTCTACTTTCAACTAAATTATATCAAATAAAAGTTCCTATAGTAGCGACAACTCCTGCAAAAACAGACTATCAAATCTCAAACAAGATTAATCTACGATTACCTATCAGGAAACTTTGACACATAAGAAAATACACCTGTTAAATTTGGAAGATGATCTAGGGAAAGCGTTCCCTATGCAAGATTGGGAATCAGCATTCAACCTGGCCTCTCGGGCAACAAAAGGAGCGGGAATCTTGGAAACCTTCCTGAAAATCACAATGCGCTGGTATCTTATTCCATCTCTATTGAAAAATAGAGGTCTAACTAACAATGATCATTGTTGGAGGGTGTGGATCTTCAGGAACACTATTACATATCTTTTGTAACTGCCCATGTATTAAACCTTATTGGAAAGACGTGTACTCTATTAGCAGCGGAACAGGGACATTTGTCCTTAAGAACACTGAAGCACTTATTATTGGACCTGAGGGGTCACCAGGAAGCTTAAAAAAAAATTGTTAGGACATATATTTATGTCAACAAATCTTATAGCTAAAAATTGGAAACACCAACAACCTCCTAGGGGAATAGACCTACAGAATGTTTTATCCACACATGCAATAATGGAAAAATTGATGGCAATAAGATCAAACAGTCTACAAGATTTGGGAAATACGGAGTGTCTGGCTCTCAAAATATTCTATTTAGATAAATGAGAACCGTTATTGTTATGGTTTAATTTTTTCATGTTTAATGTTTTATAATCTTAAAACTATTTTACTGTAAAATAATCAGACAATGTTCATTTTAAAAAACCTGGAAAAGAGAACTGTGATTTTAGTATCTGTACGCAATATTTCGTAAGCTCATTTATACTTGCTACTGTATCACCTGTAACTATGTTTGTGAGCCCTCTACTTTAAAATAGAAAAATTTTTTTTACAAACAATACCATCTTGTTGATTCCTGGCGGGAAATTAATCTCACTGTCAAGGACTTCAGACAGAAACGCTCTTTTCTCCTTAGGGAGAGCAACTATATACCATAAACTAAGTGAGGAGACTCAAATGGCCACGCATGCTCCTCTGGGTAATATGCAAATAAGGGAGATGGAATAAATCCTCCACAGTGCCACCTATTGAAAGGCAGCATTCCTTTAAGTCAAAGTCAGACCTTTTACACAAGCCTTGTTACAATGACTGGGAATTAAAAGCAAAGCCAGACCCCATGTACATACAGCTGTTTCCGGGTTCAGCTGTATGTACATCGGGTCTGGCTTTGCTTTTAATTCCCAGTCATTGTAACAAGGCTTGTGTAAAAGGTCTGACTGACTTGAAGGAATGCTGCCTTTCAATAGGTGGCACTGTGGAGGATTTATTCCATCTCCCTTATTTGGACTTCAGACACTACTCTGCCCCACATTCTGTATACAGGAGAATAGACCACATACTAGTACCAGCTTCATTTTTGCCACAAATTTCACACTCAAATACTCTGTTCGCTGGTCCGACCATAGCCCAGTATCCATAAACTGCGACTCCTTAACCCCTTCCCGCTGCAGGATGTAAGTTTACGTCCTGGCAGCCTGGTACTTCCCGCAACAGGACGTAAACGTACGTTCTGGAGATAGCGCGGGATCACATAAGATCCCGCGCTATCCCGCAGCGGGAGCCGGCTGTCAGTCACAGCCAGCGTCCCGCTGCAACAGCGGGAGGCCATCGGAGATGCGCCCCCCGCTTTTAACCCCTCCCCTGCAGCGATCTAAGTAGATCACGGCAGGGAAAGCGTTCACAGAGGGAGCGCAGCTCCCTCTGTGTCTCCGGCCGGAACTCGCGATGTCATCGCGAGAGCCCGGCCTGTCACCATGGCAACACAACACTGGCGTCCTGTATTGCCTATGCCTATAATCGCTGTACAAGCGATAAGGCATGGCAGAGCAGTAGCTCTGCCATGCCTTATACCAGCGATCATCAGGGCAGTGGTTAAAGTCCCTCAGAGGGACTCAACTAGTGTAAAAAAAACAAAGATTAAAAGAATTAAAAAAATGTAAAAAAAGTTAAAAAAAACAATTTTTTAATGCTTTTTCTCAGATTAGCATAAAAAAAAGGTAAAAATAAAATAAAGCCCCACATATTTGGTATTGTCGCGTCCGTAACGACGCGTACAATAAGTTGCACATGCTTTTGACTGTGCACGGAAAAAACGCAAAAAAACGCTAAAAACAGGCAAAATGCTAATTTTTAGCATTTTGCCTCACTAAAAACGCAATAAAAGTGATCAAAAAAGCTGTATGTACCCCAAAATGGTACCAATAAAATCTACAGCTCGTCTCGCAAAAAAAAAAGCCCTCAGAGTGCCGTACATCAAAAAATAAAAAAGTTACAGGACTTTGAATGCAGCAATTTAGAAAAAAAAAAAAGATTACCCAGAAAACGGGTTTTGTATTGCAGAAAAGTGGGAAAACCTAAAAAAAGTAAGAATTTTGGTATCGTTGTAACCGTACCGGTCCGCAGAAAAAATGGAATGTCTCATTTATGCTGCATGAGTACCGCTGTAAAAAAAAAAAAAAAAATCTATGGCAGAATTGATGCGTTCTCTCCCTGCTATCATTTAAAAAAAAAAAAAAAAAATTTTACAATATAGTCTATGTACCCAAGAGTGGCACCGATAAAAACAGTTCGCCACGCAAAAAACAAGCCGACGGAAAAATAAAAAAAAAGTTATGACTTGATAAACAGAAGAAAATCCGCCAAAAATTGTTGCGTCCTTAAGCCCAAAATAGGCCATGTCATGAAGGGGTTAATGTCAAAACCTACTAATACCTCTTGGACCATTACCGATTCTCTACTAGCGCTTTCTGATATAGTATCTTCAATAACACTTTAACTTGAGGAACATTTTACTATCAATAGCCCTTCTGTTTCATCCCCTATCTCCTGATGGAAAGCCCAGAAAAGTGGTACTCCGTGGTATCCTGATCAAACAAGAAAAGAGAACGCTTGCAAAGACAATAAGACCTAGAACAGGAAGTTCTACAGTTGGAAGAAACTGCTAAAATTTCCATCTCGTGAAAATATGAGGGTGCTCACGCAAGCTAAGAGCTAGATATATGTATTACAGATCTAGTCGAAAGAAAATTACGTTGCGTTGGTCCCGTCAATGATATTACATACTAAATAAAGCGACAACGCCACTAGCTCGCAGACTCCGTGCTCACCCTATAGAGAGTCCCTTTATGCTCCGTACAAAGCATGGCACAGTCACGGCAAACCCATTGACTAACAGCCGAATTCAGACAGTTCTTAGCCAAATTATGATCTCAACAACAAAACATGCCAACGGATTTACAGATTGCATAGCTTTGAGACACCACACTCCCCACACTCCAAAAGGCATTTTTGGAACATTTGGCTGCAAAAATAACCCCAGATGAGGTTACAGAAGCGATAAATACTGAAAGTGAATAAATGGCCAGGGCCTGACGGCTTCTCTGCTACTTACTATAAAAAAAATCTCCCCATCACTTCATACCGACCTTGCTAACTATTTTAACGCGATGCGGGACGGTCAACATGTTGGACTATTACTTACAGCAGCCATTTCCATGATACCCAAGCCTGAGAGTGATCCGCGGGACAAACAAAGTTACCGATCTATCAATGTTGATATAAACTCCTAACTAAAATTCTAGCTTCGCTTTTAAATACGGCTTTACCATTTATAATTGGAAAGGACCAAGTAGGTTTTGTCCCAGGCCGCCAAGCTCCAGATAGCATCCTAATATACACCTCACACATCTGTCAAACCAGGGGCATCCCTGCAATGTTGCTCTCCTTGGATGTCTATAAAGCCTTTGATACCTTGAGCTGGTCATACCTGCTCGAGGCTAGAACATTGGAAATTCCCTGCCGAGTTTTTAACTTGGTTGCGAGTTCTATATAACTCCTCTAAGGCCTTTGTTACAAGGGCTTTTGCTCTGATAACGTTATGATCGGGAGGGGGCGTGGCTAGCGGATGGCTGAGCAGGACGTGTGAGAGACAGGCTCCCACTCTACTCACCCTTCCCACGGCGAAATAGACACCGGAGTGAGGCGAACTTCAGCCAGGACGAGATGAAGAAGAGGACTACACCCAACGCCAGATTACTGGCGGAGAACATAAAAAAAAAAGGAGGCTTGGAGCGCTTTCTCGGCTTCCCAGTTCTGAGCGGCAGGAGATCCAAGACAGCGCCGGAGATCTCCTGCGCGTCCCTGCCATCAACCTCCGACAGCAGAGCGGAGCATCACGACGCAGTCTCTGATTACAGAGACCACAGCAGGAGCAGTCGCAGGACAGGCTAAAGGGACTGCACAAAAGCCAAAGGAGTAAATCCAAAGCAGCGCTCACCCTGTCCCCAGAGAGTGCAGTAGCGACCAGACCACCTACTACAGCGGCAGCACACCAGAGCCCGACCAAACTAATTTGGAGTATCCAGGAAGCAGCAAAATTGGGTACAAAAGACTTGTCCCCCCACAGCTCAGGACCCCTTCTCTAGAGCAGTGCATACTATACCAAAAGTAAATAGGAATGCGGACCCTCTGGGATGGTCTCTCACCAGAACTAAGCCCATCCAGCAGCCCTGAACACAACACTCCTAGGAGAGCCACGCCAAAAGGAGATAATGATGCGTGGAAAGAGCGCATCATGTCAATCCCCACAAAGAATGAACTGTACGCTTTATTTGCTAGATTTGAATTATCTAAGCAGCATTAGAGCAAATTCTCTCCGATATACATCAGATGAGCCATAGGCTTGTGCAGGTGGAGGAAACCCAATAGGAGACGGCGGCCATATTAGAGTCCCATAGACATTCAATTTTAAGCAGATCAGATCAACATAACAATGCACCTTGACTTGAAAATAGGAACAGGAGGAATAACTTGCGCATCCGGGGCTTGACCGAGGTGGTAGAGGGCCACCAACTTGAGGACTGGGCCCAAACCTTCCTGCAACTGTTGGGTCGATCAACAGAGAACCCGGTCGTAATTGACAGGATCCATAGAGCACTTGGACCTAGGGAAACAGATCAGAACAGACCCAGGGATGTAATATGCATAATTTATTTTTTCAAGGATAAAGACTATCATATGGGCAGCTAGAGAGGGGGGACCTTTTACACAATGACAGGCAAATTCTTTTGTTACAAGGCCTAGCACAACACACACCGTGTTAAAAGCGCCCTGAAACCGCTTCTAACAGCACTAAAAGATAACGGCGTATCGTACCGATGGGGCTTTCCGTTTGCTCTGATAGCTAAGAGGGCAAAACATCAATCCTTCGCACACAAGACTTGCCTAAATTTTTGAGTACATTTCAGCTTCCAATGATTGCTCTCCCGGTTTGGCCTTTGGCCCCAACCCTGATCGCGCCTACGGCACAACACTGGCAAGCATAGACTAAAAGAATATAGTTTATTAGAAACTCTTAAAAACATATACGGGCTGACTAACAGTACTAACATACATTAACACAAAAAAGAGGAGAAGATATATTTAGGTGCAAGTTTGAATTATGCATCCAATGTCTCCAATGTAGATAATGGTCACAATAGCATGGTCAGTATAAGTGGATAACTTTAGTGCATCTACAGAGTTCCTGCACTGAATGACTGGTGACAGTCGTATGTAGAGGTCGCAGAGAACTATGGCTCTGAATGACTGGTGAAGTCACAGAGAAATACGGCTCAACGCGTTTCTCCGCTCGCTTTAGAGCGGTTCATCAGGAGACACAGATGTATATTTGACCAAAAAATCTTTAGTGGGATTAATAGCGTCAATCATTTAATTGACTAAGCTATCTACCTCTTTTAGGATATATAATCAGTAGGATTAAATTGGCAAGAAAGTGGGTTTTCTGCAAAGATGTCGCCAACAGGTAGGTATTTGTATATATATATGTATATATATATATATATATATATATATATATATATATATATATATATATATATATATATATATATATATATATATATATATATATATAAATATCAGACACCGTTAGACAAAAAGCCAGCAGGGTACGATGGTATAGTGGCTACGTTGGTAAAGGAAGGAGGACTGGGATTTTTGTTTCACATGGGGCACATATGAAGAGAAAGCTAGTACCCTGGAGAGGCTTATAGATCTAAAACCAGCTGGAGAATTTGAACAAAATGTCCACCTTAGACACTAGGGTGGCGGAGATCTCCGCAACCAACAAGATTCTACTCCTTATGGACCAAGCCTCACTCTGCCTTTACAAAATATTATCACAACTATAATCTACCGGATAGACATGCAGCACATGAGGGAATGTTGTAAAACAGGGATAATTAGACAGTTTTGCCCCTAAACCAATACCTGAGAGCAACAGGGACATCCTAGAGGAAGACCTCTCTTCAGGAAATAAGAGGCAATTCAATACCTCAAAGTTGGGAAGAGCCCAGGGCCAGATGGCTACACACCCCGTTTTTTTTAATTACTGGGAGAAAAGCTAGCGCCTCTAATGCTTAGCATATTTAATTCCGTATCGGCCTCCTGCCCATTCCCAGCCCAGGCTTTACAAGCCGTGATAACTGATACCCAAAACTGGTAAAGACCAATGGCCTGTGGCAGTTACAGGCCGATTTCCCTCCTAAACAGATACAGACTTTCGCTAAGATTATAGCAACACTCCTTCAAACCTGCATGCTGACACTTTCATAGGGATCAGGTTGGTTTAGTCCCGCGGAAGAGGGAGACAGCATGAGGACGTTGGTCCTTGTGTCCCGAGCTCGTAGGTCCAGGGATCCCATGTCTACACTCGGTTGATGCCGAGAAGGTGTTTGATAGGGCGAGCTGGAGATTCCTGGAGCCCGTTTTGCAACGGGCGAGCTTCGGCCCCAGACTTATGAGTTGGGTGATGGCACAGTATAGAGATCCCTCGGCGCGGGTTAGGGTTAATGGCCAGCTAGCACGTCCAGTACAAATACACAACGGAATGCGGCAAGGCTGTCAGTCTCCCTCCTTGTACATACTGGTGATGGAGACCCTAGCGAATGCCCTCCGAGCAAACATTAATGTTCAAGGGGTTAGGTTGGGTGAAACTGAACACAAAGTAGCCTTATATGCATATGACCTGTTGATATACATTAAGCACCCAAGAACAGCACTTAATGTCTTGAAAGAATTTGAGCGGTTTGGGCTGTTGTCCAACTTTAAGGTAAATCAGTAATCCTTAACGTCACCCTTCAAGACTCAGAAGTGGAAGCCTTGAAGCAGTCTCTTCTATTTATATGGAAATCAGAGGAGTTCACATATTTGTGGGTGGTAATCACCACAGAGAGAAACTCTTTAAAAAAATTACACGCCACTCTTGACAAAACTAGAGGCAGACTTTAAAAGATGAAAGGGGGTATCTCTTTCATGGTTTGGCAGAATCAGTACTGTCAAGATTAATACCTTCCTAAGATTTCTCTACATTCTGCAAACAGTGCCCATCGGGCTACCTGGATCATTCTTAACACGTGTTGAGAGCGATAATGGGCTTTGTTTGGGGAGGTAGCAAACCCAGACGTAAATTGAAGGCCATTACCAGCTACAGAGACTGGGGGAATGAGCGTACCAAATATATCCCTGTATTACAGATCAACATTAACAAAACGGATCTTAGACCCGTTTCATGGTAGACGGCAAAAGTTATGGGTAGAAATGGAACAGGACTCCGCACTCTTCCGGGGTCTGGGATTTATTTGGCTCCCGGGTAGAGGGAAGCACAAAGGATTAGGGCTCTCGCCATTCCTAGAAGAGCTGTTGACGGCTTGGTTGGGTCCAGCGATCAAGATGGGATTGGTTTATGGACCAGGCCCGCTCACCCCCCTTGGTAGGAAACCCTGACATCCCCACTTTCCTATGGGGCTCTACTCTGACTAGTGTAATCCTGAACACAATTCCCCCAGTACAGGATCTGATCTCAGAAGCTGGTTATAGGCCATTGGGCTAGATACTTGGGGGGCAGAGACCACATCCCGGAGCATGGTTCCAATACTTACAATTATGTCATTATATAGGATCCTTAGGGGATCTGCGACAGATGGGGCGCTCCATTACCCCCTTCGAAAAACTGTTTCGACCACTCCAGATGAATATAAAATATCAAATCTATACTGGATGTTAATAGAGGACACATTAAACCGTAACAGAGTTAGAGCGGGAGTGGGAATTGGGCATCACACCCCCAGACGAGTCGTGGGCAAAAGCATACACCCTAACCCACAAAATGAACGTATCTAGTAAAATACAAGAGTTAAACTATAAAATACTGACTAGATGGTACCAGACACCAGCGAGGGTAGCAAAAATTTTTCTCCAGTTTCTGGATGCCTGTTGGAGATGTTAGTCAGTGCCTGGAACATTTGTTCATATCTGGTGGTCATGCCCGCTGATACGCCCCCTCTGGCAGGAGATCAACACCCTCTACTCTGCAGCTTTCAGAAACCAAACACTGTTCACCCTAAAAAATAGCACTTATCAATGACACCAGGTCCTTTGGCGAAATCTAAGCGCTCCTTACTTAGATTTTTTTAATAGCCATGCGCCAAGTCATTCCTAGGAGATGGAGATCTTCGACCCCCCCTACTAGATGTGGCTAGAGGCGCACAATCATTCAAAATATATGGAAGAGCTGTGCGCAAAAGATGAGATGAGGAATAAGTTCGTCACCACTTGGATAATGTGGAACCAGTTTCGCTTTTCCACAGACCTGGATATTTGGCTCGAAAGGGGAGCACTCCCGATTCAGGTACAACTAACAATCTAACCGTGACCACACTACCATAAGTTATAATCCTCGCTACGGAGGATAAGGCTGGGTATAACCCCCCCCCCCCTCACCCCCACCCTTCCTCAATCCCTTCCAACTTTCATACCACTGAAAGTTCTCATCTTTCTTTCTATCGCATTTGTTCATTTCTCTTAATTAATATGCGTTGGATGTGATATTTGAAATTTCTGAAAATTACTTTATTTTATTATTAATGAAACAGTCTGCCTTGCTGAACACGAATGTAGATCAGAAAGGAAAACACACCGGCTTACTTATTAATCTGTTTATTTGATAGTATGATTCTACAATGTTACACACACTGTATCTGATTGGCAGACTTCATAAAAACGTTTTGAACCATAACGTTATGATCCGATGGGCACAAGGCAAAGCTGCCCGCTTTCCCTACTCTATTTAAGCCTTAGAACAACTAGCTATAAAAAACTAATAATCCTGACAGAGGAATTGAAATTGCTGGCGTCCGTCACAAAATTAGCATGTTTGCAGACGACATACTTGCTATAATATCACCTCCGCACACTACAATTCCGAATCTCATGGCGGAGCTGTCCAGGTTGGGTTAATCTCTGGCTTAAAAATTAATGAAACAAAATCCAAAGCTTTTAATCTTACCCTGCCCTTGTACACCCTTTCCTTGCTACAATCTAACTTGCCATTTCAATGGATGACGAATTCACTGGGCTATCTGGGGGTGAGTGACTAATTCCTGTGATACGCTTTACACACAAAACTATATACCACTTCTCCGTAAATTTCGCCTACTGTTGGAAAGCTGGGACCGATACCGTATATCGTGGATTGGAAGAGTTAACTCCTTAAAGATGTCGCTCCTTCCCAAACTTCTCTATTTTTAGAGCTCCTCCAGTTCAGGTTCCTGGGCATTTTCTGAAAACACTTCAACAGATGACCCTCCGCTTTATCTGGAAGAACTATCCCCAGAGTATTACGTTTCACTTTGTACAGACATAGGCAAAAAGGAGGTTTGGAAACCCCACAGCTTACAAAATACCACCAGGCAGCTCAGATAGCCTTCCTACATTCCACCATGAATGCCCCTCTTTGGCTCTCCATAGAGGCCATGGAAATTCACCCACTCACAGATTAACTATTATGGATCCCCCCGACTCATAGGCCCGCAATATCTAATCTAATTATAAAACACTGAGTTTGGGACTCCATTAAATACTCCAGGAATCTGCTCTCTCCTCACCTACCTCTGTTGCCACTCTTGCATAACCCGTTATTTCCACCAGGTCATGACTCCCCTTTAGCTTGTCAGAATTGGACACAGAGGCATTACTAAGGTTCACCATTTAATCTCTCGAGAAGGTGTGACTACGTTCACCACCTTACAGAAAAACAAGGACATGCCATCCTTGGAAATATTCCGCTATTTACAGTTAAAAAACTGGCTGTCCTTTTTATTGAAATATACAAAATCTCCTTTGAATCCTTCTGCCTTAAGCACCTGCAGGCAAAAGGTCTCATTTCTCACATACTCAAACCTTGTTCACACTACATACCACATGCAATTATCTGTAACCAAATGGGAATGGGACCTGGGGGACGTTCTAAGTGAGGAGTGGTCCCAGATAAGGAGTTCTACCAATCAAGGGATCCGTAACATATTAATGCTGGAAACCTCAAAATTCTTCTACGTTGGTATTTGGTCCCCACTCGAATCGCACACGCGGTCCCTGGCTATTCTAAAGAATGTTGTGAGGTTGTTTTTCCCCGGGAGACATGCTCCACATATAGTGGTCTTGCCCCAGAGTCAAAAGATTTTGGATTAGAACATTCTTTAATTTATTCAGTAACATACCATAATCTGTGCAAAAATCCATGGGAGGCTCTGTTGAACAGAAAGATTAAGAACATATCCCCAAGTTCCAGAAAATTGATTTCTTTCCTCTTAGCTGCAAAACAAACTTTTGCCCACTCCTGGCGTAGAGCTTCTCTAGACTTCTCTGAAGTTAAATGCTACATGCGCTGGTACCTGATAAATGAAAGGCTAACCGCTATAGCAGAAGATAAAAATGATACATTTCTTAGTATATGGACCCCATGCATAAATAATGCTCTCCCTACGATGGGGATGAATCTACTAATCTAAACTACGGTTTCCTGGTACCTCGGCCCTTGGGGGCGGCAGCCCTGAGAGAGGGAGAATACTCCCCCACCCCATCATCCAACCTTTCCCTTTAAAAGTACTTTTTGGCCAGGCCATTGTTATTTATTGTATAGTGTTCTTCCTGACAATAGCACTGAAAGTTGTGAACTAAGATGACAATTGATTGCTATTACTTTGTTATATACTCCTTTTCAGAAGATACAAGGCTCGTACCTACATTCTTGTATAAGGTCTGGAAATCTTTCCATAATGCTGTGCCTTTGTATGAATTGAAAACTTGTTGGGGGGAGCGGAGCTAGCCGGGCAAGAGGAAGGAAGAACACTGCTGGGGCTCTCCAGAAAGCCCAGGTAAACAGGGGTTTTCGGCCTCTACTGCACCTCCGGTGAGCCGCAGACCTACTCCGCTGCACTGCCCGGCATAAGAGGAGCAAGAGGATACCTCTCCCGACCCTCTCCAAGAGACCCGTGGATTGGGGCCTACTATCGCAGCCGCATTCCCGGCCTTAATTTCGAGACGCCGCGGGTCGGCGCGAACTGAAAGAGCGGCCGGCAGGCAGCTGGAGACAGAGGGCCCACCGCACTCCCCACTGGAGACACCAGGGAACCAGACACTACCGCTGGCCCCCTCCTCCCAGCCGCAGAGACCGGAGGAGCGGGAACACCCCCCTCTGCCTCCTCCGATACTCACTGAGCACAGGACAGCACGGGCCATCTGTGGAAGGTGAGAGGAGCGAATAGGGGACTTGCTGGGACAGCCCTGACCGATCCCACCCCAGTGAGCCTGCAGATCGAGCCCTGTAGTGTGGGGGAGGCCAGACGCTGGGAGGGGGGCCTGAAGCTCTGTTGATAAATAACCCACAGCAGCCTCTCATAAAAGAGACCGCCTCAACACAGGGGGACTGCGAAAAAGGCTCTAATACATCTGGAGCGACCGCCTATACGGCCACTGCGCCACAGACCAAAAGGCGGTGAGACAATTGCCCCCATACACGCCAACTCCTCTTTAAAAAAAAAAAAGAGCAAAAAGCGGCAACGCATTAAAAAAATAAAGAGATTACCCACACTACAATATATGCAACTCCACTACCGCAGAGGTCTGCAAGATATAATGACAACGCAAACTCACCGACCCTCAGAACTTTCAACTACACTCCGTTTCTTTGAGGGGAACTCTATACTGCAGACCACTATCTCTACCTCCCAAAGGCACTAGGCTATGCCGGCCCTCTACAACTAATGTGTGACACACGGTTGGCCTGAGGGAGAGGCCCTGATGTCCCCTAGGCCATAACGGGGCCGAACCTATGCTCATCATAAGCGCATCCAGAATAACAGTGCTTGCGCCAAATCCAAGATGACCATAACAGCAAAGACCTCTCGGGAATCGCAGCCTACACCTTGAGGCACCCTCCCAGAACTCTTTGCATCTCAAACTCAAGCCAATTTAATCTGGGTCAGCGCCCCCAAGCCCGATCGCCCTTAACTAATGGATGCGGCAATGTCACAAGCTAACCAAGACAGAGGCCCTTACACTCACGGGACCGCCAAATTGCACTGCTGACCCAGATGAAATCCCTCTTCAAAGCAGAACTATTCTTAGCAGTAAAAGATTTTACTGACCAAATAGGAGACCGCGGTCAAAGAACAGACAAACTGGAGCGAACAGAGTACATTGTAGATACCCTATCAGACGACAAAACGCCTTGAGGATGTTGAATCCAGACTAAACTTCTTGGAAGCCAAATGCGAAGACCTGGAAAACAGGTCCAGGCGAGCAAACATCCAGATCCGAGGCCTCCCTGAGTCAACAGCTCTAACAGAAACCGCTACCGCTCTCTTCTCTGCTCTCCTGCCCAATATAGAACCACAACTGAGAATGCATAGAATACATCGAGCCCTGATGCACCCTCCCAATTCGGAACTACCCCGAGAGGTTATCCTGAAGATGCACTACAGCAAAACACGAGACCAAATTTTGATAGCTGCTAGACAACTCTGCCACCTGTCAGGACTCCCAGCTTCTGTCCAACTTTATGCTTACATAGCTCCCATTACGCTAGCAAAACGCAGATCCTTACGACCTCTAACTCAAGCACTACAAGCAGCTAGCAAAATATAAATGGGGCTTCTTTTTTGCTTTTTTATTTCAGCATCAAGGGAGATCATACACAGCAAGAACCTTACAAGAATCTTACCAAGCTGCGAAGGCGGCCCGCATTCCTATCACGAACACGCCCCCCCCCCCTTCCCCCAGGAGTCTACCACAGCGACCCAAACGAACTTGGACCACGACAGGACCGACTACAAGACCACCCAGAGCAGCTTCTACTCCTGCCAGGCCAAGACCGACTCAAGACACGTGAGCATTGACCATACGAGGGGTCACCCTCTGATGGCTAAAGAATATGGACATACTTGACACCTATGCTATATTGGAGTTTTGCTTATCTAGGATGGGCCATAGGCCCGTCACAATGACAATAGTGTCATTTCACAACATCTAGTATAATATGACAGTTACATGAAAACATGTTATTTTTTGGTTTTGTTCTAGTCTTCTTATCCAAGCTCCGTTATCTGTGGCAGGGATCCCGACAGACATATCTTATTGTTATAGGACATTGAACTTGATAATTAGTATGTTATACTAATAAGCACCGCGGGTCTGGCCCTGATCCCCGTGTTGTACCACAAAAAGATGACTGCCGAACACCCAAGGATGGGAAACGCAATCAGTCATCCTCAAAGGAGTCTTAGGACTCCTTTTGATCACCAGTTGAAGTTGACCCCAAAACTGAGAAGTTCGTTAACGCTCAGTTTCCCCCTCCCCAGGTTGCCGAGTAAACACAAATCTCCTCCATGCCCTACTACAAAGCTAAAGAACATAGATCCACATAAAGGTCGAAAGCGACTTAAGTACTTCCCCCATGGTACAAGTAATCTCTAACAGCGTTAAGGGGTTTCATTTTTCCCCCCCAGAAACAAAAACAGGCCTTCCTCTCCTATAAAAACATTGCCCAGATGTAATCTGTATACAGGAAACCCAATTCATTTTTTATGTGGACATGGCTGGCACGCAAGGCCTACATTAGGGGCCTCCTGATTAAAATAGCATCCAGAAGAAAAAGAAAAAAAAAAGAATGGACAGGCACTCCTCCTTAGAAAGAAAGCTTCTTCTCCTACAGACACCAAATCAACGACACCCTTCCCTTGGCAACAACTAAATCAATTAAAGATATTAAACAACAAACATGCTTCAATCACAACAGGTAGAAAAAGCCCTTCAATGGGGGCAACGTAATATAAGTTTGCCAACAAACCGGACCGTCTCCTAGCCGCCAGCCTGTGACACAAAACTAGAATTAACAATGCTTTTAAAATGAGAACACCTTAAGGAAGAGTGACCTCTAACTCAAATATATACAACACATTCCAAAACTACTAAGTCAACCTATATAACCAAAGTCCCACCTCCAATGACATTCTTAGGCATGACAAATCTTCCCTCCCTGTCTAGCTCTCAACTTGCTCAACTGAATACTGAAATATCAGAAGAAATAGCTGTAGCCATAAAAAAACCTCAAATTAGGAAAGGCGCCCGGCCCTGACGGATTTACTGCCTTCTATTACAAAAAAATTTAAAGATAGCCTGATACAACCCTTAAAAAGATACGGATTACTTACCAGTAGTCCCATTTCCAGGAGTCATCACGACGGCCCCATTACATATGGAGGTTGCCCTCTGACCTCAGTAGGGACAGGGAGAGTTGAAAAGCACCTCCCTTTCCACCATGCTTTAGTGACTTACAAATTATTACGGTGGACAATGTTTACTAAATTAAAGTTTACCTTTATTCGGTCATATTTGCATTGAAAAGAACATTATTCTAGAAGGGAGGGAACTATGGGCCGTCGTGATGACTCCTGGAAATGGGACTACCGGTAAGTAATCCGTATCTTTACAGGTAGTCATCCCGACGGCCCCATTACATATGGAGTATACCAAATCATATGTGAATTTTAGGGTGGGACTACTGCCTGGAGGACTTTCCGTCCGTAGTCCAGGTCTTTGTCCGACTAGACGTTAACCCTATAGTGTGATAAACGTGAGTATGCTAGACCAGGTGGCTGCTTTGCAAATTTGCTCAGCAGACGCCTGGCCTTTTTCTGCCCAAGAAGAGGAGAGAGAGCGTGTGGAGTGGGCTCTAATTTTTCCCGGGGGATTGAGGCCCCTGGCTTTATATGCCTCTTGGATGGCAGTCTTGAGCCACCTTGCAATGGTGCCCTTAGATGCAGTCTTTCCTTTTGCCGGCCCCTGAAATTGGATAAAGGTTATTTTTCCGAAAAGCGCGGGTAGCCTCTAAATACGCTAGCACGGCTCTCCTAACATCTAGGCTCTGAAATTCTCATTATCATTGCGGGGATTTTGACAGAAGGAGGGCAGGGTGATTGTCTGCTCCCTATGGAACTTTGACACTACCTTTGGTAGGAAGGCTGGGTCTAACTTAAAGGTGATTCTGTCATCTTGCATTAACATAAGGTTCAATACAGCATAAGGCTTGTAATTCCCCTACTCTCCGAGCCGAAGTTATGGCGACTAAAAGGGTAACTTAGCGTGAGTAATCTTAGGGGGAGTTGGGAGAGGGGTTGGCAAAAAGTTAGCAAAAACTAAGACTTTCCCAGGTAGGGAAAGTTTCCCTAATAAAAGGCCGAAGCCTGTCTGCCCCTTTGAGGAATCTACGAACCCAGCGGTGTTCTGCCAAAGGGAAGTCTAGGTAAGACCTTAGTGCTGCTGTCTGAACCTTAAGGGTTCTTGGGCTAAAGCCTTTCTCTAGGCCTGTCTGCAAGAATTCCAGGATTGCGGGTATGTCAATCTCTAGAACTTTGCCTGGATCTATTTTGCAGAAGTCTGAACTTCCTCCATATCATATAGATGGTTTACGGCTCTTTGTCAAGGTGGTAATTACTTAATAGTAAAGTCCCTTCCCTCGCAGTATCATGCTTTCAGCATCCATGCTGCTAGATTAAATTTTTCGACCCGCGGGTATGTTAGCGAGCCCTGGAGAAGGAGATCTTCCACGGTTGGTAGTAGAAGTGGACCCCGGATCGTCAAGGCTTTTAGTATGGGATACCAGGGTCTTTTGTCCCACATGGGGGCAACTAAGATTACTGACACCCAGCTGGTCTGGATTTTACTGAGGGGGTGTGTGTGTGTGTGTGGGGGGGGGGGGGGGGGTATCAGTGGGAAAGGGGGAAAGGCGTAGACTAGGTCCGTGTCCCAGCTTTGGGACAGGGCATCTACTCCGCACGGGTTGTCTCCTGGATTTAGCCAGTAAAAGTCCTGGCACTTTGTATTTCCCCTCGTGGCGAACAGGTCTATCTGCGGTTCTCCCCACTGGCAGATTAGTTGGTCGGAGACTTGCTGGTTGAACCCCCATTCTCCCGGAAGGACACTCTGCTCAGAAAGTCGGCAACGACTTTTGTGGACCCTTTTAGATGGATCGCTGAGAGAGACAGCACGTTGGATTGCGCCCAGCGGTGTATCTTTGCCGGCAGTTGTTGGTGTGGGTGTCGCGTTCCCCCCTGGTGGCGAACAAACGACAGAGCTGTCATTATCAGTCAAGATTTTAACATGCCTTCCTCTTAAATGGGGTTCTGCTGCATGAAGGGTCTCCCAGATTGCTCTTAATTCTCTATAATTAGATGAGCGCTTTGCTACTTGGGAGTCCCAGGTTCCCTGTAGATTTAGGTCGGCTACTTGTGCTCCCATCCTGTTTTGCTGGCATCTGTTGTGACGGATACAGCGGGTTCTCGCGACCAGGAGGTACCTTTGCTTAAGTTCCTCTGAGGTCCACCAGCGTAGGGACTCTGACTTAGACGGACAGGCTCACCTTATCCAGGGAGGTCTGCCGTTTGTCCCACCTGGCAAGGATGAACCTTTGTAGTTGCCGAGTATGGGCTTGTGCCCATGGTATTATCTGTATGCAGGCTGTTAGAATACCGAGCACCTTCATTGTTTCTCTGATAGATACCGTAGTAGCCTGACAGCGGGAGGTTACTACTTGGATAAAGTCTTCCTTCCTAGATGATGGAAGCAGAGATTCCTGGATGTGGGAGTCTAATACACCCAGGCATACCTTCTGTGTACCTGGGTTCAGGTCAGACTTCTGTTCGTTGACTATCCACCCTAAATTGTTTAGGGTAGACAGAACTATGGATAGGTCCGTGCGTATGGCCTTTTCCGTTCTTGACACCAAGAAATCATCCAGATATTTTTCCATAAGGATTTGGTTCCGTCTGAAATAGGCTACCATCTCTATTTTTGTGAAAACCCGAGGAGCAGTCAAGATTCTGAACGGTAGGGCCGTTAACTGATAGTACTGGATTTTGTCCCCCTCCAGCAGGGCGAATCTCAAGTATTTGTGGTGGACTGCAGCTATTGGGACATGGTAGTATGCATCTGAGATCTATAGTGCACATTACACTATCACGGTCTATTAGTGAGACGATAGACCTCACCGTTTCCATCTTAAATTTATATGAAATAAACCCATTTAGGGCCCTGAGATTAAAGATAGTCCTAATAGAACAGTTTGGTTTTTTGATTAGAAACGGGGGGGGGGGGGGAATAGAATCCCTCACCCCTTTCGTGATCAGGGACTTAGGCAATGACCCTTAAATCCTTAAGTTCTTGTACGCCTTTTATGAGGTTCCCTTGTTTTTGTAGGGACCCAGGGGAGGTTATGAGGAATCTCCTAGGAGGTAGAGAGTGGAATTCAATTCTGTACCCAGCTTCAATTATCTGGAGTACCCAGGGGTTAGATGTTCTCCCCTGGCACTGACTTAGATAGCATGCTAATCTACCCCGTTTGTTCAGGAGAGGGTTGAGCTTCCTTACCCCAACCTCCCTTGGGGTACGACCATCTTCCAGTCTTCCCTTTGACTTCAGGAGGTGGCTGCCGTGTCCTCCTCGGAAAGGATGGTTTTCTATAAGGCTGTCTGTCGGGAAGGGTCTTGCTCTTGTCGCCGACTTTCTCCAGGATTTTGTCCAAGACGAGCCCAAACATGTATTCCCCTTGGAATGGGATGGCGCAGTTTGTTTTTTGATGTTACATCTGCGGCCAATGTCTTTAGCCATAATGCTCTTGCTGTATTGCTGAGGACCCCGGTTTTTGCTCCATATCTCACGGTCTCCGCTAATGCGTTGGCCAGAAAAGCGGTAGCCATTTATAGGAGGGGAAGACAACTGGCTAACTCCTCTTTAGAGGCCCGATCTTTAATAGATGTTTCCAGTCTGTTTAGCCATAGGACCATGGACCTGGCCACGGAGGTTGATGCTTTTTATCCATTGCATCAGAGAGTTGCGAGGTCTCTTCAAAGG
Organism: Eleutherodactylus coqui; assembly: GCF_035609145.1. Taxonomy (NCBI): domain Eukaryota; kingdom Metazoa; phylum Chordata; class Amphibia; order Anura; family Eleutherodactylidae; genus Eleutherodactylus; species Eleutherodactylus coqui. The sequence goes on along the minus strand of NC_089843.1, from coordinate 174,612,857 downwards.
GCAAGAGGGTTTTCTTGGCTACCTTTGCAATTTGTCTATCAACCTTTGGGGGGGCTCTGTATAGGCGGATGTCCTCAGGAGTTAACGCGAGCTGGTTTCGGATTTCCCTTGATACCGATAGCCTTTTCTCAGGCTCCTGCCATTCATCTGCAATCACCTGTTGCAAGGTCTGGTTGACCGGGAACATGGTCTTTCTTCGTGACCAGAGGCTGCCAAACATTTCGTCCTGGATTGTCCTGGGCGGGTGATCCTCTTATTTACATTGTCTCCCTCACCGCCTTGATGAGGTGCGCAATGTCGTTTGAGGAGAAATAGTATTTTTTCTCATCCTCTTAGTATTGGCGGGTCCTTTAGTTCTTTTGACAGGAGTTCCAGGGTTTCGCCAGAAATTGAGCTCGCCGATTCGGTTTGTCTTGGTCTTTTAGGGACCCGTGACGGACCTGGCTGAGCCTGGGGAAAGGACACCATGGAGGCCTGTAATTCTTCCCTGATCATACAACAGATGACCGTTTTAAACGCCGCTTTTTCCTCCGCTAATATCTTCGCTGTGCATTCCTCGCATAGGGGCTTTTTATAATTTTCCTCGAGCTTTTTACTGCAGGCGACATTTTTTAGACTTGATTCTGGGGTCCGCCTTAGTCTTCGGACCTTCCTTATCCATCTAACCCATAAAAAAAAATAGGGGAGAGGGGAGAGAAAAAGGGCAACATATATGCATCCGATCCAGTACAAGTGGCAATTTGCGCATTCCTTTTTTGGCATATAGCCTACTCACGGTTTGTAGGGTTTCTGGTTCTCCCTCTCGTGCTGAGCTGTTGCGAGTAGACATGCTTTTTTGCACTTCTGGCAGTCAGCAGGATATCTTTAAAGAGCAGAGTCTGCTTATATATGGAGAATTTTCAAATTTGGCGCCATTTCCGGGTTCTCTGCCGATAGCCACACCCCACGTCACCACGCCGGATGAAGTCACCGCTATGCTTGTCGAGGATCCAAGAGCTTCAGGGAGGCCGCCGCTGCCGTTCCCCTGCCAGGAGGAACTGTCCCATCGCGGCAGCGGCGCCTGAACATGCGAACTACGTGAGGGAGACCCGCGCTGCTGAGGCGACTTACGGCTCCTTCGGCGGCACAGGTCGGGGATGCAGGGACTGCAGCGGTATGCGGCCCCGACCTCTACCCTCCAGGGGGATCGCACAGTGTGCGCTAAGTTTTTTCTCAGAAGATTCGCTGGAGTTCTCTGCTTCATCTGGCCACCGTAGGGACAGGAAGACACTAAAGCATGGTGGAAAGGGAGGTGCTTTTAAACTCTTCCTGTCCCTACTGAGGTCAGAGAGCAACCTCCATATGTAATGGGGCCGTCGGGATGACGGCCTGGTAAAAAAACAAAACTTTTTGGGACCTTATGAAGGGAGAAAACCCACCTCATGAATTCCTTGACTCCCAACAGTTATTCCAATAGAAAATAAAAACCACTTATCCCCAAAAAATTACAGACCCATTTCATTACTTAACGTAGATTAAACTATTTCCTCCATCCTCGCCACATGAATAAACCACTTCCTCCCCCTTTTAGTTCATAGAGACCAAGTCGGGTTTAAACTAACGAGACAAGCCTCTGACAAAATATGCAAGGTATTAATTGTTATAAACCATGTCTCTTAACTAAATACCCAAATGACATTGGCACTAGACCTAGAAAAGGCTTTCGATACTCTGTCTTGGAACTACCTTTTTTGGGTTTTACAATGCAATGAAATCAAGGGACCAGTCCTATCTGCCATCATGGCATATTCGACACCTACGTACCTAAAACTCCCCACCACAAAAGAAACCCCTATCAAAATCCATAGAGGGACCCTACAGGGCTGCCCCCTCTCTCTGGCCCTTGAACCACTGGCCATAGCTATCCATACTAACCCAAATGTAAGGGGGTAAAGATGGGAGACAAGAAATATAAAATAAGTATTCGTGGATGACCTAACAAAGACCCAACCGTCCCTACCGAATTTAATGTTCATATTAGACAAATGGGCGGAATACTCAGTACTTAGAGTAGAGTAAACAAAGAAATTTGACATAGCGTTCATAAATACCCCAGAAAACCTTTAAAAAATTATTCAATCTTTACTTTCAATTCCAATATAAACACTAAATAACCTACTTGGGCATCAACCTGACACCCTCCCTGCACACCCTATACAAATGGAATTACCCCCTCTACGCAAAACACTAACAGCGGACCTAATAAAATGGGATAAACCCTACCTATCTTGGGTAGGAAGAAGTACAATTAAAATGGTGACCCTATCAGATTTTATATCTTTTCAGATGTTTACCAATTCCTGTCCATACGCATACCATTCGCGAATTTCCAAGGTCTATATTCAAATGTATATGGGCAAACAAATGCACCAGAATAAGGCATACGGTAATGCGCTATCACCGTAGTCTAGGTGGGCTATCGGTGCCCAACTTGATGAAATATTACTAGTCAGCACGGATAGCCCAATGGATGATCTGTCTAAATGAAAAGGGGAGCCCACTTTGGGTAGAGATGGAGAGAAACCGCATTAAACCACACTCTAGCCTATCTGACCTGGTCCACGAGCCCACTTCCCTCGGGATTGCTTCAAATAAACCCTCTACTACTCCCTCTTACTCTGGAGGAGCGCCCGCTTTAAATATAAACTTGCATCCAAACCCTCCCCATTACTACCGATAATTCCCAACCCACAGTTTGCCCCAAGCCTGGATCTTACCCAATTCGCATGGTGGATAGAAACCGGTATATATATGCTTGGCCATTTCTATGACAAAACAAAACTATACACCATACAACAATTTATAGACATTTTCAAAGCACCTACACAAGAGTACCTGAGGATCAATCAAGTTTTTCACTTTATTCGCTCCGTATCAGCGTTCCCTACACTACCCCCGCCTACCCCATTTGAAAAGCTCTGTACAAGAGATCCCTCCCAAAAAGGAACCCTCTCAAACATCTATAATTTGTTGAATAAGCCCAAGACCGAAGGAAATTGTCGTTTATGAAAAAATGGGGAGACGACATAGGAGTAGAAATGTCCTTAGATAGATGGCGACACTGTTGTACCACAATCACAAAGGGCAGCCAACAGGTCTCCCTTATGGAAACATCAGTTAAAATACTACACAGGACATACTTCGTACCACAGAGGCTACACTGCCTGTTCCCATCCTCTCCGCTTTGCTTCAGGGGTTGCCAGGCTTTGGGCAGTATGTTCCACATTTGGTGGTCATGCCCAGAGGTGGCAAAACTATGGACACAAATACATAATATGTTAAAACAAATGTTTATTGGCCCAATACCTAAATCACCCACAATATTCCTCCTGGGAAATGGTGAATCTAGGACTAGATTTAAAGTTCACAAGTTTATACAAGTTGTTAGTATGGCCACAAGGATCCACATCGCCTCAAGATGGAAATCACCAAGCCTCTCCTCAGAGGTGACAAACAATTATGTTATACGAAAGAATCCATGCTATCCCGACGGATACTTTAACAAACTTTTAACTACATGGCAACCCTGGATAAACTAAAGTATTTAGCGGTACCAGGACTGCATAACATTTCCTCTACTGTTTAAGACTATACAACACAAACTGACTTTAGACTCCCAATAAAACATAGTGGGGAAGATGTGGTTCCTTGACGACCCCTTGTTTTGTTCCCTTTATTAACCCCACCCAATATTCCATGCCAAGAGTAAAAGACTATTATAAGCTAATCTGTACTAAATTGCCTAACTTAAGCCTCCTGCGTGGGGACACATGTACAATATTGCTTAACTCTTGGAGGAAAAAACCTTCAATAAAAACCGTTGAAAATAAAAAAAAAATTGTTAAAAAAAAAATCTACACCTGGAATCAGAGTGAACAGTATTGCAACTTCCAGGAAAAATCCTGTCAGGTGATCGCAGCATCCTAAAAGATCTCCGAGACAACATGACCTGATGGTTCTCTTCCGCATTTGCAGCAGACATTCCATTTTTTCCTTGCATGCAAGAGGCCTTTCTAAAAAGGCTCTCGAGAAGACCTTACTATAAGAATGAGGGGGAACATTCTGAACTAGAAATAATCCTGGCGATCACTGCTCAGCGTAACATTATGCGGAGTCCTTTTAACTAGTTAAAGCACAAACTACAGCTGGTACTTTGACTTCATAGCCAGGATGTCTCTTGCCCAGATTCCTCTTCCTCATGCCACCTTCCCTGCCCCCCCTCCAGGGTTTCCTTTTAATATTAGGCACCAGCACATCTGTGCTGCAGTGGCTTTTTAGCTCCAAACCCCACAGGAGCAATGAAATCCACATTCGCTACGACTACAGAGTCAATTCCACCCATAGTTACTAAAGTTAAAATTTCTCGTTGGCCATATCCTGTCCCCCCTCCCTTTGTATCTCTTCCCTTTTCTCCACCCCCTTTCCCATGGGGTTGAGGTTCCGAGACAGCTACTAGACATAATCTTCATGTTCCCCCATGGACCTAAAAGTTATATCACATAACACACAGGACTTTAATTCCCCACAAAAAAAGCTCAATGGCATTCCAATACTACAAAAGTAGACATGTAGATAGTGTGCCACCAACTCGGCCCCATGCCTCCACCAATTCGGCCCCATGCTATCTCTTCCCAATACCCCACGCTATCTCTTCCCAATACCCCAAATTCTACTTAGCAAACGCCCCAAGCAAAACTAAGGGAGTTACCATTTGTTTCAGTAAATCAGTCCCTTTCACTCATACCTCCACCATCACATACCCAGAGGGACGCTACTTATTAACAGGCAACATCCAAGATGCACTAATGACTATCGTTTCCTACTATGCTTCAAATTCCAGGCAATACAATATTTCACAAAACTCTTTCAGCAAGTTGAGACCAACAAAGTAGGCCCAGTTATTCTTTGGCAACTCAAACTGCATCCTTAACTCAATCTAGATAGAAACAGAAATACTCCTACAGCCCCTCCTATTACCTTAACATTCGGTTTCACAATTTTAAAATCTTTCAGCAATACCACCTAGTAGACACGTGGCGGGAACTAAACCCAACCACCAAGGACTTTACACGCTTTCCAGCTCCGCACTCCCTATACAGACGAATAGACCACATTCTGCCACCGGACACCTTTCTGCCACAGATACTACAATCAAAGATCCTCTCGGTCCCATGGTTAGATCATAGCCCAATGTCTGTCACCTGTAACTGATAAGCAAACCCAACAATACATCTTGGACCCTTCACGACTTTATCTATCCCTGAGGTTGTTTCTTAATAATGCCAAAGCTGGAAGAATACTTCCAAACAGCCAGTACGCTCACATTTCCCTGTGGGAAGCACATACAGTTGTGACTCACGGTCACCCAATTCAGATTGTTGCTCGCCATAAACAGGAACGCATGGTGCGACAACTGGAGTTACAACAGCAAGTATCAACTTGAAGAGGTCGCCAAAAAACACCCATCAAAATATAATCTTGAGATTACTTGAGGGTACTCGTTACTCGAGTCGAGCTTTTCGTATTGTTCGTTTTGAGTAATGAACCCCATTGAAGTCAAGGGGGGACTCAAGCATTTTTCAAGCTGACCGACGCTCCGCATGGGGGAGGTTGTGTGAAACACCTGAAACCATGAGAAAGTTATGGAAACCCCACAGAAACAGATAGGGAATGGCAGGGGCAGAGCATGCATGGGTGCATTTGAGGCTCCCAGGTCCCACTATTAACCCTTGGCAATTCAATTTTGGATTCTGGGTTTCCTAGGGGCTCTTTCTGCCATTATACAATGGCGCCATCCGCTGGCTAGAGCAAATACTGCAGTGTGGGACATGCTGGAGAAGCCCCTGACAGTGACCAGTAATCTACAGTAAGCATACCCTGCTGGCCGTCTTTCGACATCAGAGCTGTACAGACTTTAATCAGAAGGTCTTCAGATGTCAGACAGTGGATTGGAAAGGGTTAAGCCAAATTGGGGGCAAGAGCCTGGCGGTCACCCCTTTAACAATTTACTTGGGACAGACCATAAGCTGCAAGGCACACGTGCTGGCACATCTTAGCCAATCACCGCCTGCAGGTGACACTGCTGCCTCTTCTCCTGGGTTACATGCTGGCATTGCTGTCCAACTCCCCCCGCATGAGCCTGCGTCCACAGCGCATCACAAAATTTTCAGTTGCCCTCATGCCACACGCTCGCTTGATAGCCACACCACCCTCATGTCTATTTATAGACTGCGATGAGGAGAACCTGGAGACACGCACTGCAGAGGGTTGGCAGGGCCAGACAGCAAGCCTCGGTCCCAGCCTCCACCTTGTGTGACCCAAGGTGCCATGCGTTACATAGCTATGGGAAATCCATGTGTCCCCACACATTGAGTGTATTTGTGCCAGACAGCTGAACACTGCTATGGGAAACCTTTGTGCACCCACAGTATAGGCAAACCCCTGAAATATTTCTGTAGCAAGAGTATAGGTGAACCCCTCAAACATTGGTGTACCAAGAGTATAGGCGAACACCTGAAAAATTAGTTGGCTAAGAGTATAGGTGAGGGCCTAAAAAAATTGGTGTACCAAGAGTACAAGTGTACCCCTGAAAAATTGCTTAACCCAAAGGGCAGGTGAAAGCCATAAACCAATTTTTAAAGATTGAAGTTGTTGTTGCTTAATTTGTAACAGACCCTGGAGACAGCCCTCCCAAAACATTGGTTTTAACAGAGGCTTTTGGCCCACAGAAAAATTAGCGGTTCAACGTGATGACATGCTGTTTGAGGAGGAGGGGTAATAGAGAGGAATAGACCAAGCTACTTCTCCCCTTTTTTGGGGTGATAGAGGATGCATATTTCTCCTTTTGCAGCTAAAAGAATCTTTAGGCTCCGCTGCTTTCCACCGGTGGAAGAGAAATCTGGGGAAATCCAGGCTTTGTTCATCTTCATGAGTCTAAGCATGTCAGCGCTGGCAGTTGACAGGCAGGTACGCTTATCCGTGATCATCCCCCCGGCTGCACTAAACCCCCTTTGACAAGACGCTAGCGGCAGAGCAGGCCAGCACCACCAGGGCATACAGCGCAAGTTGGTGCCACGTGTCTAGCTTTGACACCCAATAGTTGTATGGAGCAGAGGGATCACAGAGGACAGTGGTACGATCAGCTATGTACTCCCTCACCATCTTTTTACTTTGCTCCCTCCGACTCAGCCTTGACTGGGGAGTGGTGAGTCTTGCTGGGGAGCCATAAAACTGGCAAAGGCCTTTGGGAGCGTTCCCCTGCCTGCACTGGACATGCTGCCTGATCCCCACGTCTGCCCTGCTAATTGGCCCTCTGAACTGCGTCTTCTGCCGCTAGCACTGTCAGATGGGAACTTTAGCCTCACTTTTTCCACCAGGGTCCTGTGGTATTGCATCACTTGCATACCCCTTTCCTCTTTCAGAATGAGTGGAAAGGTTCGAGAAGGGTGTACACCCAGTAATCAGTGTTGGCCAGAATGCGTCTAACGCGTGGGTCACGGGAAAGGCAGCCTAACATGAAGTCAGCCATGTGTGCCAGGGTTCCAGTACACAACACATCACTGTCCTCACTAGGGGGATGACTTAAGATCCTCCTCCTCCTCAGCCCATACAGACTGAACAGATGAGGCAAGCAGCATGAGTACCCTCTGCAGTGTGGCCAGCAGTCTCTTCCCCCTCTAAAACGCACTGATATAGATGTGAGGGTGGTCTAGCTATCAAGCGACATACTGTCACTCCCCGTCTTTTGTTCTAACCACAAAGTCGGCCTTTATGCTTAGCAGCAAACTCCTCAGCAGGCAAAGCGCGGGATGGTAACACTAACGATGGCCCCATCGCTGCTCACCATCTAGGTAGACTCCTTAAAGTTTCCGAGGACCTGGCAGATGTCTGCCATCCATGCCCACTCTGTAAAGAACTGCGGAGGCTGACTGCCACTCCGCTGCCCAAGTTGCAACTGGTATTCCACAATTGCTCTACGCTGCTCATACAGCCTGGCCAACATGTGCAGCATAGAATTCCAGCACGTGGGCACGTCGCACAGCAGTCGGTGCTCTGCCAGCTGGAACCAACATTAGTGTCCTGGCAGCATCTGTGGTGGACTTGCGGAAATGTGCACACATGCGGCGCGCCTTGCCGAGCAGGTCAGACAAGTGGGGGTAGTTTTTCAGAAACCGCTGAACCACCAATTTGAACAGGTGGGACAGGCATGGCACGTGTGTAAGGCTGCCAAGCTGCAGAGCCACACCAGGTTACGTCCATTTTCACACACGACCACGCCCAGTTGGATGCTCAGCGACGAAAGCCAGAGGTCAGTCTGCTCTTTCAGACCCTGTAACAGCTCAGGAGCTGTGTGCCTCTCGTCACCTAAGCTGATTAATTTCAGCATGGCTTGCTGACGCTTGCCCACCGCTGTGCTGCCACACGCTACCGACTGCTGGCGACATGGTCACACTTAATTGAGGGGTGGAGGTGGTGGAAGAGGAGGGGGGCGTTTTGGAGGAGGTGCCATAATATGCCACAGAAACCAGCACTGAGATAGGACCCGCTATCCTCGGTTTGGGTAGCACGTGGGCAGTCACAGGGTCTGACATGGTCCCAGCCTCCACCAAGTTCACCCAATGTGCCATCAGGGAGATAGTGGCCCTGACCGCCAGTACTTGTCCATGTGTCTGTTGTTGAGTGGACCTTGCCAGGAACGGCGTTTGTGAGGGCATGGTTAATGTTGCGGGAGATGTACTGGTGTAGGGTGACTGGGGATCGAGTAGCACTGGACTGCCGCCGCCATCATGTTTTTAAAAGCCTCTGTTTCCACAAGCCTGTACGGCAGCATCTCGAGGCTGATTAATTTGGCAATGTGCACGTTTAAAGCTTATGCATGAGGGTGGGTGGCGGCGTATTTCCGCTTTCGCTCTAACGCTTGTATTAGCGACAGCTGAACGCTGTGCTTAGACATTGCTGGATGGAGTGGAGGACCATGGAGGTGAGGGTGTGGGTGCAGGCCAGGAGGCGCTCATGCCTGCGTTCTTAGAGGGGGATTGGATCTTTGTGGCAGGTTGCGGCACAGGGGAAGAGGCATTGGTGTGACCTGGAGGCGGTGAATGGCCTTCGTCCCACCTTGCGGGGTGCTTGGTCATCATATGCCTGCACATAATGGTGAGGCTGGTAGTAGTGCCTCCCCGGCTGATCTTGGTGCAGCACAGTTTGCACACCACTGTTAGTCGGTGGTCCGCCCTCATTAAAAAACATCCACACCTTTGACCACCTAGCCCTCTGCATTGAGGTTGCTGCAAGGGGGTGCTGTGGGAAACAGTTGGGGGATTCTTTGTTCTGGCCCTGCCTCTCCCCCTGGCCACCCCACTGCCTCTTCCAACCTGTCCTGCTGCTGCACTTACCTCTCCCTCTGAAGCCCTGTCCTCAGTAGGCTTAGCAAGTGGAGTGGGGTCAGTCATGTCATCGTCCAGCTGCTCTTCCTCCGAATCCTCTGTGCGCTCCTCCCTCTGACTTCCTGCCCTTACTACTACCTCACTGACACAAGTGTGTCTCATCATCCTCATCTCATCCGCAAAAAGCTTTAGAGACAGATGCCGGAAGTCCCCAGCCTCATTCCCCGGACTCTGGGAAATTTCCAAATGTTGGGCATCGGTCACGACAAACTCCTCAGATGAGGGGAACAGTTTTTCCCCACGCAGGGCAGGGACCAAAGAACAGTTTTTGAGAGTCTGCCTGCTCAGAATCTGCCATTTTTATGGAGTGAGGAGGCTGGAAGGAAGGAGGAGCAGCCAAAGGATTCAGAGGTGCAGTCCCTAGGCCAAGAGTAGTGGACTGAATAGAAAACTGGGGGCTCAACACATTGCTGGACACGTTATCTGCGATCCACGACAGGACCTGCTCGCACTGCTCTGCTTGTAATAAAGGTCTGCCATGCGGACCTGCAAATTGTGATATGAAGCTGGGGGGCGTAGAGACTTGGCGCTCTCCTAATCCCTCAGCAGCTGTCTGTAATTTACCCCGCCCAGGAGCTCAGCCTGTGCCCACACCCTCACTTGGATGCCCGAGTCCTCGACCCCTACGCATCATGTCAGATGAAGGATAGAGCAGGGCCCAGATAAATTACCCCACTGTACAGCACTGAGAACTAGGGCTAATTCACCGAACACAGAGACTTGTAGATACCGGAGGCTCTATGCTGTGACGGGGAAAAATTAAACCGGTCTTGCGCTAATACCTAGGGGTCATTTACCGCTCAGAGACTTGTAGATAAGAGGCTGAATGGAGTGGGAGAAAACTATTAACCCAGTGGATGGTGCTGATAACTGCTGCTACCTCAACTTCCCCAAGAAAAGGGTATTGAGACGCTCAGCACGGGGAGAAAACTAAAGCCAGAGGATAGCGCTGATAACTGCGGCTACTTCACCCAACACACAGAACGGTATAGCTGAAATGCTCTGCAGGGTCCCAGGGAAAATTAGCATACTGTTTAGCAATGAGAACTCTGCCTAATGCACTGCACACTGAGAACGGTATAGGTGAAATGCTCTGCACAGGCCTAGATGCTTTAAAAAAAAAAAAAAAAAAAGTGCACTACTGCTCCCAGCCAGCCACAACAGTAATGCACACAATGAGGAGTAGTCCTAAGAAGGACCGTTTGGGTTCTTGGAGAGGATCCCTACTCTAACACTTTCCCTATATCAGCAGCAGGACTTTCCCTAACCTCTGCCAGCATGCGTCTGAGGTGAGCCGCAGGCAGCACCAGTTTAAGTACTCGTTGGTCACGTGATCGGGCCAGCCACTCACTGATGTAGACATGCAGAGGGCTGGCACGTCACAGGAAGTGGTAATACATTTCCGGCATGTTTATTGGCTAAAAACGGCGCTAAACATACGGGGAGGGGAAATAAAATTTTCGCGAGTACTGCGTTTTGCTCGACTCGAGTACCGAGCATCACGAGTAGTCTAATACTCAAATGAGTATCCAGCTCGAAGGAGTGTGCTCGGTCATCTCTAATAATCTTCAAACATTGTCCCGGGCTAGAGCTGAGCCTGTACCTAACTGATTCTATAGAAACGAAATTACAGTGGACCCATCAGTAATTACATACTTAAACTCTCCACACCCCTTGCTCACAGACTCCGCTCACACCATAATATAAGCCTTTCTACAAACTCTGCACAAACCAAAACGCAATCACTGCTAACCCTCGCACAATAGCTCAAGAACTTAAACAGTTCCTAGCCAAGTTGAATTTGCAGCCAAACTCCCTACCCACAAACCAAATCACCTCTTCCCTCCAAGAAATAACTTTACCTTCACTTGAAGCTTTCCTCAATAACCTTGCATCTAATATCACCCAAGAGGAAGTGGCTAATGCCATAAAAGCACTGAAAGTTAAAGGCCAGGCTCAGCTGGTTTTTCAGCACCGTATTAAAGACGTTTTCATCAATTCTGTGCTCTATCTAGCAGACTATTTTAACGCCATGAGAGAGGGTCACCAGGTTGGCCAAACAGTTCTTATAGCAGGAATACCTTGATCCTTAAGTCAGAAAGACCCTTTGGACAAGCAAAATTATCGCCCGATTTCCCTAATAACTGGATATGAAACTTTTTACCACTATCCTAGCGGCATGTTTTAACCCCTTCCCGCTCCTGGACGTACCTGGTACGTCATGGTAGCGGGATACTTCCCGCAACATGACGTACCTGGTACGTCATGTCATTAAAGTGTCGCCGCGGTGACAATCGCGGCGACACAGCAGTGATGTCTGCTGACAGTCAGCAGACAAGTGCTGCGTCCGGGCTGGGGACCAATCAGAGCGGTCCCTCCCCCACGATCGCTGTGATTGGTCAGGGAAAAACTCCTACTGTGGTATTTGTAATAAAAAAGAGCGATTACTGTGTAGATTAGGCAGGGAGTGCGTGATCAGTAGAGTGGAGTGGAGAGGAGAGGAGAGGAGTTAGTCATCAGTGTGGTGTAGTGGAGTGAGTGTTAGTGATCAGTGTGGTGTAGTGTAGTGAGTGTAGTGAGTGATTGATCAGGCAGTGTAGCAGAGTGGAGTGAGTGATCAGAAGTGCAGTGTAGTGTAGTGAGTGAGGGATCTGTAGTGTGTGATCAGAAGTGTAGTGAGTGAGCTGTAGCGTGCGATCAGCAGTGTAGTGTAGCGCAGCGTGTAGTCAGTGTATCCCTTGGTGTAAAAAAAAAAAAGTTCCTGTTCCCATTTCGTTACCTGTCCAGTCACCCGTTATTAGTTAGTGTAGCGTTTAGTTAGTCCGTCTAGTGTGTAGCGTGTCGTTAGTCCGTGTACTGTCAGTGTATTCGTCTGTGAAAAAAAAAAAAGTTCCTGTTCCCATTTCGTTACCTGTCCCGTCACCCGTCATTAGTTAGTGTAGCGTGTCGTTAGTCCGTCTAGTGTGTAGTGTGTCGTTAGTCCGTGTTGTGTCAGTGTATTCGTCTGTAAAAAAAAAACCACTTACGTGAATACACCACATAAGTTTCCGCGTTCTTTCCGACCCCCGTCCCGTGGTCACCCCATCCCGCAGTGTCCCATCTAATAAAACTTTTTCCCCGTGTGCCCCATTTTATATAAATATGGCCTGCAGGAGGTACACTTCAGAGGAACTGTATGCAATCATTGCATCAGACTCGGACTCAGGTAGTGGTGATGACGACCCCACTTTTTTGGCATTCTCCGACTCCTCATCCTCATCCTCATGCAGCGAGTCTGAGCTCCCTGCACCCCCGAGAAGGCGTCCAAGGACCGCCACTGACCCCAATGCATCAGATGCTCACTGGAGTACCCCGGAAGATTACAGACCCCAGATCCCTGATTTTATTGGGAACCCAGGGATTCAATTTGACACGGAAGGGCTCAGAGGGAAGGACTTCTTCAAGTTTTTTTTTTCTGAAGAGTTCATTGCCCATATTGTTACCCAGACGAATTTGTACGCCCAGAATTTTATAGAAGAAAATCCCACCTCCAGCTATGCCAGACCCGATAAGTGGACCCCTGTGGATGCACCAGAGATAAAAAAATTTTGGGGGCTTATACTAACCATGGGGCTAATAAAGAAGCCAACAATCAGGGCGTACTGGTCTACCGATATTTTGGACCACACCCCCAATGTTCCGCATGGCGATGTCGAGGACGCGCTTTGAGTGTATTTTAAAATTTCTGCACTACAATGACAACCAGCTGTGCCCCCCCAGCGATCACCCCAATTACGATCGGTTGTATAAGATCAGGCCCGTAATAGACCATTTTAACGCCAAGTTTGCCCAGGCGTATGCCCCACAGATAAACATTGCAGTAGACGAGTCCCTGGTACACTTCAAGGGGAGGCTAAAATTCCGCCAGTACCTGCCCAGTAAGCGGGCACGGTATGGTGTGAAGTTGTACAAGCTGTGCGAAAGTACATCAGGGTACACCCCCAAGTTCCGTATTTACGAGGGGAAGGACACTAAAATTGAGCCCCCAGAATGCCCCCCCGTGCTGGGAGTAACAGGGAAAATAGTGTGGGAACTGGTGCACCCACTATTAGACCAGGGTTACCATCTGTACCTGGATAACTTTTATACCAGTGTCCCCCTGTTTCAGTGCCTCGCTTCCAGAGGAACAGTGGCATGTGGCACTGTTCGGAAAAATCAAAAAGGCCTCCCTAAGACGCTGCTTGGGCAACTGCTCAGAAGGGGTGAGAGCCGGGCCCAATGCAGCGACAATGTATTGTGCGTTAAATATAAGGACAAGAGGGATGTCCTTATGTTGACGACAATACACGGCCACAGCAGTACCCCCTGCCCAGTACGAGGTACCAGTGCAGAGACCCCCAAACCAGACTGCGTCCTCGACTATAATAAGTACATGGGAGGGGTCGATCTATCAGACCAGGTACTGGAGCCCTATAGAGCCATGCGGAAAACACGGGTGTGGTACAAAAAACTGGCCGTGCACCTCGTACAGATGGCACTGTATAATGCCTACGTGCTGTTCCGAGGTGCAGGCCACAGGGGGACATTCCTTGAATTTCAAGAGGAAGTTATCAAGGACCTAATATTTGGGGACCAGGAGGTGGGGGAGAGGCCCAGTACTTCTGGAAGCGAGGCCACAAGAATTGTACCAGGGCAGCATTTTCTCAGTGAAATTCCCTCCACTGCGACGAAGGGAAGGACCCAAAAGAGGTGCAGAGAGTGCTACAAACAGGGGATAAGAAAAGACACCATATACCAGTGTGAAACGTGCCCCACACAACCCGGCCTCTGTATAAATGAGTGTTTTAAGATCTACCACACGTCCCTGAAATTTTAATTTTTTTATTGCCCTGACGTTTTACCCTGATGTACTTCACACAGCTTGTACATAAAGCCACATGCTAAGTCCTTCCCTTCTGAGCCCTGCGCCCTAAAAACAGTTTAGATTCACATATGGGGCATTTCCCTGTTGGGTAACATCATGGGTTACGTTTTCTCCTTCTGCCCCTGGTAAAAAATAAAAATCTGGGCCTAAACTGAGCATTATTGGAAAAATGTGACTTTTTCGTTCTCAACTCAAATTGTTAAAAAAAATTCCTCAAATACCTGTGGGTTCAAACCGCTCACTACACCCCTTAAAAAATTCCCTGAGGGGTGTAGTTTCCAAAATGGGGTCAGTTGTTGGGGGTCTCAAATGCACTGGTACCTCAGGGGCACTGCAAACACTACATGGGGTCTGAAAATTATTCCAGCAAAATCTGCATTCAAAAAGCCAAGAAGCGCTCCTATCCTTCTGAGTCCTGCCATGTGCCCATACAACAGGCTACGTCCACATACGGGGCATTTCCGTGTTCGAGAGCAACTGGGTAACGCATCATGGGGTATGTTTTTTCCTTCTGCCACTGGTAAAAAATATAAATCTGGGCCTAAAGCTGAACATTGTGAAAAATGTGATTTTTTCGTATTGAACTCAAACTGTTAAAAAAATTCCTCAAACATCTATGGGTTCAAACCGCTCACTACACCCCTTAATAAATTCCCTGAGGGGTGTAGTTTCCAAAATGGGGTCAGTTATTGGGGGTTTCAAATGTACTGCTACCTCAGGGGCACTGCAAACACTACATGGGGTCTGAAAATTATTCCTGCCAAATCTGCATTCAAAAAGACAAGAAGCGTTCCTTTCCTTCTGAGACCTACCATGTGCCCATACAACAGGCTACGTCCACATATGGGGCATTTCTAAAAACTGCGGAATCTGGGTAATACATTCCAAGTTTTGTTTTTTGCTAACTCCTACTGTTTTATATAAAAAAAAAGGTTTTATATTGAAAATCAGTAGAAAAAAGGAACTGTTCTAATTTTTGATGCACTTTCCTTTAATTCCTGTAAAACATCTAAAGGGTTAATAAACTTTCTAAATGCCATTTTGAATACTTTGAAGGGTGCTGATTTTAAAATGGGGCAATTCATGGGGGATTCTGATATACAGGCTCGGCAAAACTATCTGAACTGCATTGGTCCTTAAAAAAATTTAGATTTTGAAATTTGCTAGTAAATGTGAAAAATTACTGCTAAATTTATATACTTTGTGGAGTCTGCAAAAAGTAAAATAACACTTAAAAAATGATTGCTGTGTAAAGTAGGCCTATGGGAAATGTTAATTAATAACTATGTTGTGGTGTTTGACTTTCTATCTTACAAAGAAAACAATTCAAAGTTTGAAAATTGTGAATTTTTCCAAATTTTCAGTAAATTTGGATTTTTTTCCTAATAAGGACAAAATTTATTGATGAAATTTTTACACTAACATAAAGTACAATATGTCACGAAAAAACAATCTCAGAAGCACCTTGATAAGTAAAAGCATTCAAAAGTTATTAGCACAGAAAGTGACAGATGTCAGATTTGAAAAATAAGGCTTGGTCCTTTAGCTCAAAACAGGCCATGTCATTAAGGGGTTAATATTGCCCTTCCTTCAATAGTTGGTAAAGATGAAGTGGGCTTTGTCCCAGGCAGTCAGGCCTAAGACAGCATTCGCAGAGTGATCCACCTCACTCATCTCTGCAAAACCAGAGGCTGGGCATACTTACTCAGTCCTTGAACATTGGGGGTTCCCTGGCGAGTTCCTCACATGGTTGCAGATTCTATATGACCATTCCAGAGCATTTGTGCATTACAGGGGCTTCTGCTCTCATATTTCCGATCCGGCGGGGGACTCGACAAGGCTGCCCACTGTCCCCTTTACTCTTCATCCTGGCCATTGAACCTTTGGCTATTAAACTCCGCAATAATCCTAATATAAAAGGAGATCGAAGTCATGTTTGTTCACCACAAACTCAATGTTTAAAGACGATTTCCCGATGTCCATTTCCTCCCCTCACACCACCACACCCAACCTTATAGCAGAATTGACCAGATTCGGGTCTCTCTGGCTTGACAATCAACACAAAATCCAAAGCATTTAACCTTACACTTCCGAGTCTGTTGCTTTGCTCCAGACGAACTTTTCCTTCTAGTGGGCAACTGGCTTGCCAAGTTACCTGGGTGTTTGCCTGACAAACACATATGCCTCATATAGCCAAAACTACATCACCCTCCCCTGCAAAACATGGTTACTCCTGGAGAGCTGGAGCCAGTACCACATTTCCAGGATTGGGTGAGTCAATGCCTTAAAGATGGCTCTTCTTCCTAAGCTATACTATAGAGCTCTCCCGATTCCGGTACCAGGACATATGCTTAAAAAACTCTTCAGCAGGTGTTTCGATTTGCCTAGAGCGACTCAGTTCCTAGGGTCTCACGGTCTACCCTGTTTCGACACAGACGGAAAGGAGGGTTAGGAGTACCTAATTATTCAAAGTATTACCAGGTGGACCAGCTGGCTCTCCTACACTCCGACTCTAATACCCCTCTCTGGGTTTCCCTAGAGGCAATTGAAACTCACCCCTTAACTATCGACTCCATATTATGGACACAACCTAAACAAAGACCTCCAATCAACAATCCCATTCGAGTCACTTCGTGTCTGGGACTCAATAACCCCACACGAGGCCTCATTTCACAAATCTACTCTGGACTGGTGCATTCCTCCTACCGTACACAGTTACCTTATGTCACATGCTGGGAAAGGGATCTAGGCAAAACTTTCTGAAGAGGGCTGGACTCAAATATGGGAATCTACTAATAGTAATGCTAGAAACTGTTTAAAGACAGGAATTAGGTCCTACCTGTTAATTCCTTTTCTTGAAGTCATCCTGACAGCATACACATGGAGGTTGCCTGCTGGACACCTGTTGGGACAGGAAGCGGAAACTACAAAAGGCAACTCCCACCACCGGCTCACCAGTGTGTACCAAATAACTACAGTGACCCGGCTTTGCTTAACCAATCATTTCTAATATGGAAATCATAGTACAATACGTTACTTCATGTAAAATATAACCGAAGGGGAGGGAAAAGCCCCTATGCTGTCAGGATGACTTCAAGAAAAGGAATTAACAGGTAGGACCTAATTCTTGTCTTCCCCTCGTCATCCTGACAGCATACACATGGAGGAATACCAACGACCAAGGGCTTTAGGGAGGGACCACTGCCTGTAGCACCTTCCGCCCAAAGGCCATATCCCGGTTGGCCCCCAAATCCAGGCGATAGTGTTTAATGAAAGTATGTGTGCTCGACCCGTGGCAGCTCTGCAGATCTGGTCGGTTGTCGCCTGGGCTCTCTCCGCCCAGGAACAGGCGACCGCCCTAGTGGAATGGGCTCTAACGTCGCCCGGGAGTGGGATCCCCTGGGATCTGTACGCCTCTTCTATGGCCCTCCTGACCCAACGCGCTAAGGAGTCCTTAGTAGCGGTCCCTCTGCGTGGACCTTGAAATTGAATGAAGAGGTTGTTAGACTTCTGAAGGAATGTGTGAATTCCAAATACTTCAGGACTGCTCGTCTAACATCTAAATTATGGAACCTCTGTTCCGTGGTATTACGGGGTTCCTGGCAGAAGGAGGGAAGTACTATACGCTGTTCTCTGTGAAAGTCTGAGAACTTTTGGTTGAAAGAAGGGGTCAGGCCTGAACTCTATTTTATCTGGGAAGGTGGTCATGTATGGGGTCCTAATCGAGAGGGATTGGATCTCCCCGATCCGTCTGGCGGATGTGATGGCCACTAAAAAGGCAACTTTGTGGGGGAGGATCTTTACTGATAGATCTTCCAGGGGCTCAAAGGGGTGTTCGCAGAGGGCCTGCAAAACAAGGTTCAGGTCCAATGGGGGCATGGTTTCTCTTATAAAGGGATGGAGTCTGACTGCCCCTTTCAGATATTTCTTAATTAGCCTATGGTCGCCTAAGGGGAAGTTGAAGAAGGCCCCAAGGGTGGCCACCTGGACCTTAAGGGTACCAGGTCTTAGCCCCATGTCCAAACCATCCTGTAGGAACTCCAATATTTTGTTAATGTCGGGCTGTTGGAGGTCATGTATACTATGCCCCAACCACCTAGAGAAGGTATCCCACACCCTGGAGTATATTTTTCAGGTGGATTTTTTGAGGCTCTCACATAACGTAGTGGTCACCCCCTCTGATAGGCCCCGGCTCAGGTATTTTACCCGCTCAACTTCCAGCCCGCCAGTCTGAACTGTCGGACCTTTGGGCATATCAGGGGACCCTGCTGAAGGAGGTCGTCTCTCTGCGGTAGATGTAGAGGCTCCTGTGTCGAGAGAGCGGCCAGGAGCGGGAACCAGGGTCTCTTGGGCCAGAATGGGGCCACCAGGATAACGGAGCCTGGGGACTCCTGAATTTTCCTTAGGACCCGAGGAATCAGGGGGATAGGCGGGAAGGCGTATGCAAGGTCCCAATCCCAGGCCTGGGATAGTGCATCTATTCCCAGGGAGCCCCGTCTGCTCCCATGGAAAAAAACCGGGGACACTTGCTGTTCTCCCGAGAGGTGAAAAGTCCACCTTGGGTGTCCCCCATCTCTCTAAATTTAGCTGGAACGCGTGTGGATGTAGAGTCCACTCCCCGGGGTCTATCTTCCTGCGGCTGAGATGGTCCGCCATGGAGTTCTCTGGGCCCCTTACGTGGTACGCTGTGACGGAAGGCGTCCGCTGCTCTATCCACCCGAGAACTTTTGCCGCCAGGTCTTGGAGTCGGGGGTTCCGCGTGGATCCCTGGTGGCGGATGAGGGACACAGTTATGTTATCCGAAAAGATCTTAATGTGTCTACCCCTGATCTCTGTCTCGAGGCCCCGAAGGGCCTTCCAGACAGCGCAAAGTTCTTTGTAGTTGGAGGATTGAGCAGCTTCCTCCCGGTTCCAGCCCCCTTGGACGTAATGACGGCCTAAGTGGGCCCCCCAACCAGTTGCACTTGCGTCAGTAAAGATGGATACTGGGGATGCGGGGTACCAAGCCATGGCTCTGGCAAGGTTAGAGATAGACATCCACCATTCCAAGGAGGATTTTATCTTGTAGGTAAGGACGACTTTCCGATCCAGGGAGCAGGGGATTTATCCCAGTTTAGGATAAAGTCTTGGAGGGTTCTACAATGTAACTGGGCCCAAGGGACTACCCCGATGCAAGATGTCATGAGGCCGAGGACCCTCATGCCTCTCCTAAGGGAGACTTCAGTGGTTAGAGAAAGTGCCCGACACTCATCCTGGATCGTTTTTTGCCTTTCTAGGGGAAGGGATGAGCACTGATGGTGTGAGTCCAGAATCACTCCCCGAAAATTTATTTATTATTTTTTTTCCTTCTGCTCGGGCAGAAGACTGGATTTAGAGGAGTTGATGAGCCAGCCTAATGACTCGAACAGACGGAGTGTGAGGTTGACCTGGAACTGGAGTTCTGAAGCCGATCCTGTTATGATCAGGAAATCGTCGAGGTATGGGACAATCAACACCTTGTCAGTGCCGCCACCATCTCTAACACCAGTTTGGAGAACACCCGGGGTGCGGAGGAAATCCCGAACGGCAGGCACGTAAATTGAAAGTGAGAGACAGAGCCATCTATCACCAGGGCAAACCGCAGAAACCGCTGGGAATCTATGTGTATACGGACATGCTAATATGTGTCCTTTAAGTCCACGGTGGCCATGATACTATCCGGCGCAATTAAGGGGATTGCTGACCGCACCGATTCCATTTTAAATCTTTGATACGTGATAGATTTATTCAGGAATTTCAGATTAATTATAGTTCTATAGGATCCATTGTTTTTGTTTTTTTTTTAAATAGGAACGAGGGGGAGTAGCACCCCTTGAATAGTCCTTCTGCGGGAACCCGAGTGATGGCCCCTAGGGACAACAGCTCTTGCACCCCCAACTGGAGGGTCTGAGCAGACGCAGGTGACTGGCAGGGGGTGACTATGAACCTCCGGGGAGGAAATTTCAATTTTGTAGCCATCCGAGACTAGGCGTAAGGCCCGGGGATTGGAGGTCGCCTCGTTCCATCTAAGGGCGAACCCTTTCAGTCTACCCCCTACTTGTAGGATCCAGGAAGGCAGATTCTCACCCTTTCCGCCTTTGGGATAGGACCAGAGTCCGGTTTTCCCTTTCCCCTTGTATGCTCTAGAGGGAACAAAAGGAGGAGGGTAGGAGGAGGAAGCCGCTTAAACGATTTCTCTGATGGTAGTCCCTGGCTCTTATCCGATGCCTTCTCTAGGAGAGTATCCAAGGAAGGCCCGAAGATTCTGTGTCCTTGGGAGGGCAGGGAACAGAGTCTATTCTTGGAGGCGTTATCTCCTGTCCCGGCCTTAACCCAGACAGCCCTCCTGCTGTGTTCGAGAGGGCTGCTGAACGGGCCCTGAACCTCACTGACTCCATAGAGGCGTCTGCCAGGAAGCCGGTTGCCTCTGGAGGAGGGGAAGGCAGCTAGAGATGTCCTCCCTAGAGCCCCTCTGAGAAATCAGCGTCTGGAGTTGGTCTAACCAGACTGACATAGATCTCGCCACAGATGTGGCCGTGATGTTGGCTTTGACGGTCAGGGCCGCGGTCTCCCAGGCCTTTTCCATCACAGCATCCACTCTGGTGTCTAGTGGATCCCGCAGTTGGGAAATGTCCTCAAAGGGGAGGGCTGCTTTTGAGACCCTGGCGACCGCTAGATCCACCTTAGGGACGGTTTCTAGGAACTCGATATCTTCTGGTGTGAAGACCATCCGATCCTTGAATGCTTTGAACAGGAAGAATTTCTGATCTGCCTGTTTCCACTCTGTCAGGATCAGCTGTTTTAAAGTGTCATTAACTGGAAATGACGGTTTTGGCTGTGGTAGGAGTCCCCGGAACAGGCAATCCTGAAAGGATGGCTACTGCGGCACCTCTTCCTCCACCTGCATGGTGCGCCGGACTGCAGTTAACAGCTGACCCAAGTCCGCCGATGAAAAGAAATACTTCCTTGTATCCTTCATGGGCGGCATGGATTCTGAAAGAGAATCTTCTAGGACCTCCTCAGAGTCTGACTCTTCCATTCGTGCCCGCCTTACCCTTTCGTGGGGGGGGCGGCAGAGAAAGAGGAGAGCGAGGCTTCAATCTCCTCGCGGATCATGGATCGGATGTCCGACATGCCCGAGGAGCCCTCTTTGCGGATCACCTTCTCCGTAGGGTCCGCGCATAGTGGCTTGGTGTGGCCCTCTTCTAGCCGCCGCAAGCCAACTGGACATTTGCGCACTCGCTTTTTGGCCTCTCTAACCTTTTGTGCATCTCTGTCCTAAAATCCTCCCTCCCCGGTACTCCCAAAGCAGTCTACTCACCAGCAGGCTGCTTTCAGTGTTCTCTCTGGCTGACATCTTCAGTAAGGTGCAGCCAGGAGAGATGCAGAGGAATCCAGTCCTTTTAAATTTTCAAATTTGGCGCCGACACGCCCCCTTTAAGTGAGGCCCCGCCCCCCCGGGATGCGGCCACGCTGACGTCACGCCGCCGCGCCGGACCTGGGGGATACACCGCATACACTGGGACACCGCCAACCCGCACACTCGTGGGGACGCACGCCGACCAGCACACACGTGGGGACGCACGCCTAGGAGACACACATGGCGCTATACGGAACGCTTCACGAATTTGCATGTCATCCTTGCGCAGGGGCCATGCTAATCTTCTCTGTATCGTTCCAATTTTAGTATATGTGCTGCCGAAGCGAGCACTTTTTTTTTTTTTAGTAAAGCTGGCACTTGAGGGGACCTGATTTGAACCAGGCCTGGCCCGCCCCGAGCGCTGCTGGCATACCTCTCTAGACGTGGATCCCTGGAGACAGCGGCGTCCGAGCCTGCAGGTACCGGGGCTGCTTCCTACCGGTTCGACAACCCCACTGGGCAGCGTATCGGGGAGGATTTTCCCACTGGGGGAACAGTGCTGGGTAGAACCTGCTGGTGAGGGTCCCCACGTAGGGTCTCACCCTCGCAAGCCCTGCCAGCCCGAACAGAGTCGTCCCCCCACGGGCGGACAGGCTGCATGGGAGTCTTCTTTCTTCATTCACCTCCAGGATACACCTGGAGGCGCGCTTGGACTGTCCTGTAGGGACAGGAAGACACTGGTGAGCCGGTGGTGGGAGTTGCCTTTTGTAGTTTCCGCTTCCTGTCCCAACAGGTGTCCAGCAGGCAACCTCCATGTGTATGCTGTCAGGATGACGAGGGGAAATCTTACTTCGCTGGTACTTAACCGACTGAATAGCCCGAGCAGTACCTGGATATCCTCCCAATTGTCTCCGTGGATGCTCAGCGCCGGGAGACATGTTCCACATTTGGTGGTCATGTCCCTGAGTTAAGAGGCTATGGATCTGGGTGTATTCTTTAATATACTCAGTCACAGGCCATAATCTACACAAAAACCTTTGGGAGGCTCAAACAGGAGCATTAATATATCTCTACCCCCCCCCCCCCCCCCCGATTCTAGGAAACTAATTTCCTTTTTCCTAGCCACGAAACACTCATGGCGAAACGCGTTCTTGGATTTTACTGAGGTCAAGGGCAGGATGGATTGGTGCCAGATTAATGAAAAACTGATTTCTATTCTAGCTGATAGACATGGGAAATGCCTGAAAATATAGACCCCCATGGCTAGAATACACTAACCCCCCACAAGGTAGCAGATCCCTAGTCTCCCTATGACAAGTTGTAGATGCTTTAGTTACTGTTAACTCTAGAGGCGAAAGCTGCTTTTGGTAGCATACACCCCATGGGAAAAAAAAAATCTGTCAAGGACCACTTCCTGCCCACCACCCCCTTTCCCTCCCATTCCCCAAACCTTTTTTTTGTTTAATTCAAGTTAGACCCTGGCCAGGCTGCTAGTACTCAGATTGCTTCACATAGCAGTCCAATTCCAAGATTGTTCCTGGACTTGGGAGGATTTTACTCTTGCTCTTCTATGTAGTTTTTTCCTCTTTTCCCCTAATCTGTATGACTGCAAGAAGCATTTACATTTGTTTTGCACTAACGTAAATTACAAAAGCTGTTTTCTGATCTCATAAATCTTTAATAAAAAATTAAAGTTAACAAAAAAGTTTAAAAAAAGGTAAATATATAGCTTCCTCTGAAACCTAATATAAACCACCCCCACAGAAAAATCTACTGACTTTGAGAGACTGTATTTGGTCCCTCCTCAAGCCAGGTATGATCTCCTTTTTACACCAATATAAATCAACAGACACTGAAATAAGTCACCATTCACGCTACGCTGGGAATCAGATCTAAATATCTCCCTACCTTTGTAGTGTCCCTGAGCAGCATTCTGGACCCCTGCATAAATGTCATACATGTGTCTTATGTAGATGCACTATGCAAAGCTGTCATGTCTATTTTCTGTGTGTTGCACAGCTGCAGCATCTGAAGGGTTAACTCCCTTAAAATCATTGCCAGTCAGCTCTGCTGCATGCTGAATGTATCCATTGCTACTGTGTCATGTGATACAAGTGAGGTTATAAATGAGTGTCAAAGTGGGAAGGGGTCTTCTATCTGTGTTGGAGCAGGGTTCCATCTGCTTGGAGCTAACACAGAGCCGCATGGGAGCACCATTAGCTCCCATGTTGGTGAAGATGGAAAAGGAGGAACGGCATCCCGTAGTGCATGGGATGTGGATGTAGAGGAGTGAACACTGTCCAAAGAGATAGAGCAACCCAAATCCTAATGGCTGTAAAACCAGG
Source organism: Eleutherodactylus coqui (assembly GCF_035609145.1). Taxonomy (NCBI): domain Eukaryota; kingdom Metazoa; phylum Chordata; class Amphibia; order Anura; family Eleutherodactylidae; genus Eleutherodactylus; species Eleutherodactylus coqui. The sequence goes on along the minus strand of NC_089843.1, from coordinate 174,588,749 downwards.
TACCCATTCAGATACCAGAAGTTAATTTTTTTCCTGTGTGGCTATCTGCCAAGGGGGTCGCCACACAGAAGTATGTGGTTTCAACACCCACATGTAGAATGTGCAGGGTGCATTTATTCTAGCTCATCTGCTACGTAATTATATTTTGCCAGAGAGTATGTGGAGAGGATCTTGTCTTTTTGCCTCCTCCGGAGTATAGATTGTGTCCAGGACCGGTGACATAGATAAACATGGACTATAGAGTTGTATTGTTACTGTGTAATTTTTGCCTCCCAACCTCAGCTTTTAATTAGCTTGTAACTACCTGTTTTACAAAAGTTATTTAAGTTCTACCGAGCTTCAACCATTCCTGAGGACCCGACGTACAATACACTTGTTCAATGTTTATTGAGCCACCGTGTATGAATGCCGGTGTGTGGAACGGTGGCGTCACAAACTGACAACTACTACCACCCTCATCCTGGGGACTACTGGCCCAATCCTGTGCTGCGCTAACTCCCTCTGGGAACAGGAGTCTGTAAGTGCCATCGTGAGAGGTCCATGCACTACACCCTCCCAACTCCAGCCGTAAGCTTGGGTAGCGAGCCTTTTACACCTCAAAACCTTTTGGCCTCCCTAACAGGGTGTTACAAATTTTGGCCTCACGAATAGGCTACTACACCTTGAAGGAAACATTGCTGTACTTACATATCAAAGGCAGCCATCAGGCAACACTCGCTGAAACAAAATATTAGAGAGCATATTTAGTTTCCTTGATAACCCACAAAAACTTCCCAAATTGTTTTAGAGGCTGAAACTCCTTGGGGACAACCTCTCATATCTGGTGGCAATGCCGGATGGTGAGGTCAATCTGGAGGTGGGTGGCCAACCTCATATCTAAAGTCATAGGCAAACAATTTTTGTTCATCCCGCCTTCTTGTCTTTTAAGACAGACCCAGGGGGTTTAATAACCAACAGCATAAACTCTTGCAGTACACCTCTATGGCTGCTGGAATATACATTGATTCTCAATGACTCACCCACCCTTTTCCTTTACTTGATTGTCGCTAGTCTCAAGAATGCGGCTATATGAAAAACTGTAAGCCATGAGAGAAGACAAAAAGGAGGGTTTTAAGGCATAACTCCAATCTCCTCCCCATCACTTTTTCCTTCTCCTTCTACTCCCATCTGGTTCTCCTTTATTGTGATGCAAAAGGATACTATCTAAACCTTTGTTCTGGACACAGATTGAATCAGCTGAACTGGACATTTTATCACACTGCTTTAAAATGCATCCTAATTATTTAGTATCATATTGTAGGTCTATCATAACATGCATCTACACTAACCTATGTAGCAAGCCATGTAATAAAAACATGTCGAATACAACTATACGAGAAGGCACTGATTATGCCGGCTGGAACTGGACGACAAGATAACCTCACGATTCTCGGTCGTTTAGCTTTGCTTGTTTAAAGGATTTTCTGAACCATAATCATTCACTGAACATTTTGCACCTTACTTTGCTGCTGACACAAGGGATTACTGTATGGGAAACACGTTATGTTGCATCTACAAGCAACAGAGGGAAAACCCCCAAGAGAACGTGTTGAGGGTCAGTCACAAAAAGTCCCAGGAGCGTTCCACCATGTTTAATACAATTAACCCTTAGACGGCACAAGGGGAAACCGCCCAATTTTGTGTTGGTGGTAGATACATCTTACCACTTATGCTAACTTCACACGAACGAGGGCGATAACGGGCGTGAATCATAGCCCCATATTGTGCTCCCCACCATGTGAATTCCCCGGGGAAAACAGTCTATCACTTCGGAGTTCTCAGATTGCTTTCAATGGGGTGGTGCTGGCTGCATCCAGTGCAGGCTGTGATTGGCTGAGCTGGCTGTCACTCAGCCAATCAGAGCAATCTCTCGCTGGGAGAGGAGATTTCAACCTCCATCACTAGCAATAGATGCTTCGCTAGTGTGCAAAGTGCCCAGCAGCCAGCCCAGAACTACGGAGAACACAAGCTGTGATCTTAACGGCACCTGCTAGGGGAGTATTGATTTTTTTCCCCGTCATGTAGGGTAACCCTAAGGCTGGGTTCACACGGGGCATATTCCCGACGGAAATCCCGCAGTTTGGCCCCAGCAAAAACCGCGAGATTTCCGCCGGAAGAACCGCCGCGGAAAAAGACGTGGCGGTTTTGAAGCAGCCCGGCCGCTCGCTCTTCTGCTGCGGCCGGCGCTCCCATAGAGGAGAGCGTGGCCGCAGCGGTAAGAAAAGATATAGACATGCTGCATATTCTGAAACCGCATGGCTGGCTAACCCCGAGATTAGCGGCCGCAGGCGGATTTGCCGCAGCTAAATTCAGCGCGGAATTTCTGCGGCAAATCCACCCTGTGTGAACCCAGCCTTACACAAGTGAATGAGCAGATAGTTGTATTGTCTATGGGAGTGTGAGGTAGACATGTGTTATTGCATTTGCCTGCGCACCAAGAGTCCCCATGGAAGTCTATGGGGATGCACAAATGCATGCAATTTATGCAAAGAGAAGACATCTTGAACTCAGACTATATAGCCATTTTAATTAGAGTATTTTTTTGTCAAGCGTAACTGCACATGCCTTGTGCACAGAATGTACAGTAAAATATGCCAATGTGGGCACAAAAAAAAATTTGTTCTGCATGTGCCTGTGACACGTCAGCCTTAGGGTGCCTTCACATGGGACATAAATGCTGCCTAATTTCTACAGTTGAAATCACTGCAGAAAATCCACAACATTAAAGGGGTGGTCTCGCGAAACCAAGTGGGGTTATACACTTCCGTATGGCCATATTAATGCACTTTGTAATGTACATTGTGCATTAAATATGAGCCATACAGAAGTTATTCCACTTACCTGCTCCGTTGCTAGCGTCCTCGTCTCCATGGTTCCGTCTAAATTCGCTGGCAGCTTGCTTTTTTAGACGCGCTTGCGCAGTCCGGTCTTCTCCATTCAGCACGAGCCGCTTCAGTGTGCTCCCCGCTACAGCTCTTCTGCGCATGCGCAGACGAGCTGTCACTGCTCGGGAGCGCGCTGCAGCGGCCATTCTGTACCTTCCTCTGTTAGAGGAAGGTGCAGAAACTGGAGCTGCCCAGCGGAGAAGCCCAGCCCAGCCCAGCAGCCCCGAGAAGCCTCCCAGGTAAGTGATTTGTCGGGGGGGGGGCTGCCGCTGCGCCGGGGGGGGCTGCCGCTGCGCCGGGCTGCCGCTGCGCCGGGGGGGGCTGCCGCTGTGATGGGGGAACTAGCGCTAGGCCGGGGGGGCTGTCGCTGCGATGGGGGGGCTGTCGCTAGGCCGGGGGGGGGGGGGGGCTGTCGCTAGGCCGGGGGGGGGGGGGCTGTCGCTGCGATGGGGGGGCTGTCGCTAGGCCGGGGGGGGGCTGCCGCTAGGCCGGGGGAACTTTTATAAGTTGCTGAAACGCTGGAACGGTAAGTACGAACCAGCTAGAAATGTCATTTACAGGGGGGCTTAGTAATGTGTACTTAATGGGGGGGACTGGGCAAAAAAAAAATTTAACTGCTTCCTCAAGACATCTCCTTTAAGTACACGCCACGTGAACGAGATCTAAAAATGCTCATCCACACGGAGCTGAAAAATTCCCTGCAGAATCGAACATATATGAAATACGCTTCCAATTCTAAATCCACAGCATGTCAAATTATGCTCCACATTTTGACAGCAGATTTCAACCTTTGAAATGCAAAAATTGAAATCCATAGCAAATCTGCACTAAAATCCATGGAAAAAAAAAAAAATCTGTATTCAGCTATGAGTTTGACCCCTGTGGATCTGTGTATTCACTGCTAGCTTTCTGCTGCAGAAAGTCAGAAGTGAACACTCCATGGATGTGTGGGAGTCATGACTAACACTGATGTCCATGTGCTGTTCAATGTGCCGTGCCCATTTTTCACAGGTTAAACAGACCTGGCTGTGTGAATATGGCCTAAACCGTCTTCTTATAAGCACAAGCTCATCACAAATGGCAAGATCCAGTACACTGACTGGACCAAAGTAGCAAGGAAGATGATAAAGCACATATGGCCTTTTAACCCCTTAGTGAGCACCTATATGTGTTTTCACATACTGGGTGTCTGGGCTTTAATTTACAGGGCCATAAAAACACACCGCCAGTCCAGTAACTTAAGCCCAGAGATCTGTGCGTTTAACAGCTCCCAGCTTTCAGCTACTGGAGATAGTACAGAAGGCCAGAGGGCCCAAGAAGTTTAAGATCTGCCTGCTGCCACCTACTCAAGTTAGACAAGAGCAAGTTGTCACCAGGGGCCACAGTTTGCCATACACAATTGCCGTTATGCAACAACGATTTAAAAAATAAAAAGTTAGTTTTATCTCCCCTCATGGATAGTTTCCGTGAGGGAACATGAAATAACTTAGCTATACCCCCGCGGGAATTGTCCGCTGACAGGATCTTTTTTTGACAAACCTTTCCCCTGCTGCTGCACATGTCAGTCAGCAAACGCAAGTGCAGAAGTTAGCAGGGCCTGAGAAATTTAACATCTTGTTCTCAAGTATAATTAAAGGTAGCAGAGGACCTGGAGCAGTGACCGGAGGCCTCGTTGAGCAGTCATTCGTCACTCAATCACTATTATCCAATGGCATAAAAAGGTAGCGATCTGGGGGGGGGGGGGGGGCGCGTGTTTAACAGCCATGCTGTGAGGACGCAAGGCAACTGAGCTCCGCGGCAAACCCCATTATCCTGCGCCCATCCTGGCTACCCAAAGCCTCGATTGGGCTCTACAACCTACCGGCAGGCAGACGATCATCTCTGGTGGCACTGTGGAGTCTTTGGTGGATGCCTGGAGATATCCACCAATCCTGGCTCGGGGCCTACTCCCGCAGAGTCAGGCCTCGACTCCCGGTGAGGTGGATCGGCGGGAAGTCCACAGCCCTCCCGCCCAGAGAAGGACCAACAACACAGGGAGATTCGTCAGGAGCAGTGGAGGCGGAGGACCTGACCAGGAGATAGCTACCCGCCAGCGAGAACACTGGAGTGACTGTCAGGGGACTTCCGGCTGCGGGAGAAGAGGAGAGGAGCCGCTGACAAGCGACAGATTCCTGCCGACCGCCACCGCATACTGGACCCGACACCCCAGCCTAGACCCACTTAGGACTTTCCCATCATACCGATGAGGGGTGGCAGGGTGCCGGGGGGGGGGTTGCGCATAGAAACACCTGAGCTGACAGTGGATCTGTCTCCCTAGAAAGCCCGCTGGCACATCGACAGGACACATTAAACTGTGTCGTCCCCCGCCCCCCCCCCCCCCCCCCCCTGCGCTGGAAACAGCACAAAAAAAACAACCCTGCAGGGTATTTAAAGGCCCCACCACATTACCGGCGAACAGCTGTGCAGCCTGCAGACGGCAGCCATCTCCCAGCCCGCAGTAAACGCAGGAGTCAAAGCCCTACACTTAAAAGTTACACTCCTGTATAAAAAACAGGCAGAAGTTAACCCCTGTACTCGGGACTCTACACTGCACAGACTGCGTCTGCTACTTACAGCCTTGGCTGATGTGGGCGACGGTCCCTGCCACCTACACCTCTCCAGCAATTAACGTCAGACACTGACAATTGATAGGCTGACGCAATACCGGGCTGCGGTGCCACATTGCCAGAACCCAAAACTGCCATATACCTCCACACCTGATACAGTCGCAACAGCGATAATCCAAGTCCTCATCCATCAAATTGTTGGCTCGTGGTATCAGCCTTCGTGACCACGAGTGACTTTCAACAATTGTTCTGGTTGCAGCAAACTATAACTTGACCAAATCACCATCTGGCAGACAGCTACGCCAAGCAACCCAGGACCCTTCACACCTCAAAACTCTTCTCCTCTGAAGCTGTACTTAACTAAACATCTTAAACTACCATCTAGAGGGGTGGCCCTTACTGACCCCTCAGTTCATGAAGACCGCAAACATACCATCGCCATCCTCCTCCCACAGGCAGGGCAGCCGCAGGTCCAGCAAGATGAGTCGTAGCACTCCCCCACCGATAACATAGCGCCTTAAGGCCTTTGTACTTAAGTCAACGACTGGCACTCCGTTTCAATCAACCAGACCGGCTGCCAGAGCCTCGGGCTCCAACCCTTTTTCAGAAACTGAAAGAGCCAACACTGCGACAGGTCACAGCACAGCTCCTAGAGGCCATACACACCAGCATCACTTCCTTGACCAGGAAAAATCTAAGTTAAAAAAAACAAAAAAAAAAAATGTAGGATTGCTGTGACAAGACATGCATAATCTCAGAGGCAGAGTAGGAGAGGCAGAGACACGCATATCCCGGCTTGAGGACATAGTGGCTCCAATTCCTGACAAGATCTCCGAGCTCAGCAGGGCTGCAAACGCCTGGTCCCAGCGTGCAGATGACCTAGAAAACAGACTGCGCAGAAATAACCTCCGAATCCTTGGTCTACCAGAACGCGCTGAGGGCCAAGACCCCTGCTCGTTTATGGAAACTTGGCTGAAAGAACTTACCAGGAGCTAAATTCTCCACAGCCTTTGCCGTTAAGGCCCACAGGGTCCCGGGCCGCCCTCTGCCTCCAGGTGAACCCCCAAGACCTATGCTGGCAAGGCTTCTCAGCAGTAAAGACAGACATAGCCCTCCAGGTTGCTAGGCACATGCAATCTCTTCAATACCAGAATGCTAATATTTCTGTTTTCCCAGATTTCTCTGCTGCCCTTAAGAAAACCAGAGCGACCTTCGTGGCTATTAAGCGTCGGCTGAGGGAGGCCTCCATACCATACTCCATGATGTATCCAGCTCGACTTCATGTGGTACACAATGGACAAGCCTTTTTCTACCCCAGATGAGGCTGAGGACTGGCTTAATCGTTTGCCTAGATCACCTAGGCGCTAGTGATTACCTCACAATTCCATCCGGGTAGGACTGAGAATGGGAGGGGTCCGGACATCTGCTGGCGGTCAGTTTCGCGCCACTGGAAAGTTTTAAATCCAATTATGGGCGTATGCCGCTCCGCCGTTCGCTCTTCCTCGCTATTTCCTCCCCCTTATTTTTCTTTCCCCCCTCCTTGCCGCCTTCCAATACTTTATATCCATCGATGGTCTTGCCTGATCTATGTGATTAAAGTTGATGACGGACATAATAGAATATACAACCTTTGTAAACTCACGCCGCCATAACCATTTAGAGGAGCCACTCCTTTTGGGCAGTCGAAAGTCTATGTACCTGTGATGATGGGGTCCCAGAACTCAACAGGCCTGCTCTGTGACTGTGCCAGAATTAACACCACATACTTGGTAGTCTTCCCCGTCACCACATGCACGTTTATGTTCTGTTAATGGTTAACATGTTTAATCCAAGCATACTTCTGCTAATGTAACTTTTAAAGCAACTATCTGGATAAGTATTCGCAGTACAATGTTCATATGTAATTCATGCTACTATCACTGGGTACAGCCATCAACCGAAATTCAAGGAACACTGACAGTGAGTCACATGGGGAATTAGCTTACCCTGACAGGGGTTACCCCTCCCCCAATACACATAGAACCAATTACGTCAATGGCTAGTATTAACATACTCTTTTGGAATGTGCGGGGAATGGGCACCACTAGGAAACAATCCATGGTTTTCTCATATATCAGGAACCATTACCCACACATATGAGACACACATGATCCCAGAGAAAACGAGGCAGCTTCAGATACCCTGGGTACAGTGGTCCCTACACTTCACGTACTCTTATGCCAGAGGCGTCGCAATACTGATCCACAAGCGACTAAGATGGGAACTGGGACGCAAAGTTAGAGACCTAGAAGGCAGGTTCATTTTCATTCAGGCATGGATAGAGTCCCTTCCCTACGTACTCGTAGCAGTGTACCTCCCCTCGCCGGCCAACATAATCCTCCACCAGGCGGCCCAATTCGCCACCCAATATCCCAACGCCTTAGTGTTGTGTGTAGGAGACCTGAACCTGATGCTTGATCCGCAGATGGACAGATTCAGCCCCCCACACACCCACCCAGCCCAGACTAACCCCTCACTCTTGGCCTTATTCACACAACAGTTCGGCTGGAAAGATGTTTGGAGAGTTAGGCGAGCAATGGACCGTGAGTACTCATACCACTCTGCCGGCAGGAATGCCCTCGTTCGTATAGACTATTGCCTTGGGAATGCCAGACTATGCACCGCAGTATCCCAAATTGAATATCTACCTAGGGGCATATCGGATCATTCCGCCTTGCGCATTGAAATCACTATACCAGATGCACAGTCTCATGACACAACTGGCGTGTACATCCCTTTTGGCTAAGCCTGTTTGGTATAAACAGGATCCCAGATCAAATAGCTTCTTGGAGCTAAACCAGCCAGATGCTGACCCGGTAGTACTATGGGAGACACTGAAAGTCTTCCTGCGGGGCGCTCTAAAATACTCTATCATACATTAAAAGGGACTCCTCCAGACTGGAGCAAGAGATGGCGTCCCAGTATGTGCGCCTGGAGGCAGCCTACATTGCAGACCCATCCGATGAAGACAGAGTAGTGGTTGGGACAAGGCAGACAATACCTAATCCATCTACAAGAGAGGGCCGGCAGAGCTTGCTTCTTTGCAAAACAACGATTCTATGAGCTGGGCAACCAGTTCAGTGGCTTATTGCCTTACTTGGTACACCAAAATTCTTCCTCCCCATCGATACTTTGCATCGCATCCGAAACCAGAGAAATTTTGCATGAAAAGCAATCTATATGGAAGCGATTTCAGCGCTACTACAGTGGGCTGTACACTACTGGATTCCATGCCACTCAACAGGAGCTCAAGAGTTACCTTTCAAATCTCAATTTCCCGATGCTTACCCCAGACCAGCAGACTTTAATAGACGCCCCCATTTACATTAACAGAACTATCGGAGGCCCTCCAAGAGAAGTCTAGTAGCAAGGCCCCAGGCCCGGATGGCCTACCAATAGAGGTATACACTAAATACCAAGAGACGCTCTTGCCGGTACTCCTAGTGACTTATGACGCAGCCCATAGAAATTTATCACTGCCCCTATCCTATGAGGCCACAATTGTACTCATTTTAAAACCGGGAAAAGGCACGGTAGATTGCAGCTCATATAGACCCATTTCCCTCAATTCAGATTATAAACTCCTGTCTAAAATGCTGGTCCGGCGCCTCAACTCTTATTTTAGACCTAATTCACCAGACCAAACCGGGTTTATGCCGGGGGAAGTCTACGCGAGAAAACCTAGGACGGGTCCAGGTAGTTATGCAGATTGGGTCGGCGAAGGGGAGGGACTGAGCTCTGGCCTCTCTACATGCCACTAAAGCCTTTGATTCCATTGAGTGGCCTTTCCTGCTCAAGGTGCTGAAGAGGTTTGGTTTTGGGGATAGATTCATTCAATGTATCTCCCTAATATACAGAACACCTATGGCAGCAATATCGGTAAACGGCACCTGTTCCTCTTACTTTCCTTTGTATAGAGGCACGAGACAGGGCTGCCCTCTCCTCTGCGCCCTAGCCATGGAACCGCTAGCCATTTTGCTCCAGGCGTGCCCGATATACCGCGGGATCGTAATAGGAGATAAGGAGGATCGTGTGGCGCTATACGCCGATGACCTTATGATTTATGTCTGAACCAATGGTTTCCCTGCCCCGCGCTATGGACATCAACAAATTTGGGCTCTATTGGGGGCTACATGTTAACTGGTCCAAATCAGCCCTAATGCCAGTCCTTGCACTAAGTCCCCTACACTTATGGATTCACTCTGCGGCTTGCAAATATTTAACGATTTTCAATATTTGGGCATCCAGATTACATATGCGGCGATCCGGGCCCTTGACCTGAACGTATGTCCTCTGACAGACCTCTACAGATACAAATTTAGAACCTGGGGATCTCCCTTCATCAGTGGCGGGCCACATTAAGGCCGCCTGCACACAAACGGATCCAACCCGCCCGTCTGCAGGCGGCCTAATTTAATTGAAATGATAGTCTTGGCCAAGTGCCTTTATATCCTGCAACACATGAACTCCCTCATGACCTTTTTTATATGGGGAGGTTCCCGACCAAAACTTAAACTTTCCACTCTCCAAAGGCCCAAGAGTGCTGCCGGGTCGGCACTTCCAGATCTGTTTTTATACTATTTATCAGGCCAACTACTGCACCTGAGACCCTGGCTGAGAGACCACCCATTACCTAACTCGGAGGCACATTTGGTCCAGGTATTACACATTACCAACCTGTGGCCGATGCTGGAATTTCCCGCTACCGTGGGAGGTAAGATGCTACCCATTCATAGACTGGAGCCAGGCCAAGGAGGTAATTGGGTTTTCTGACTGTTGTGGATATGCCATTGTGGAGAAACCCTGGGTTGCCAGAACTACTACCACTAGCTGACCTTGAGGTATGAGGACAGTACGATACAACGTGCCTGGGTGCCCTATACAACTCCAACGTTCTGCTATCCTTCGAGCAGTTACAAAGTCAATATCAAATACCCCGTACCCACTTTTACAAATATCTACAAATCAGTCGTACTCCAGACGCAATTTCCGCCTGCGAGTAGCAGTATCTCATTACCAGTTAATAGCAATGCTACGGTCGCAAGGGCCTAGGGGTCTTATCTCAACGTTATACACCCATTTAACAACCTCAAAAGCCGCTCGAGAGATTCCTCCAGCCCTCTTTAAATGGAAATCCCCAATTCCAACACTGATGGAAGAAACCTTTTAATAAGTCTTAGAATCCCCTCTACTCATCTCCCCCTCAGTAAACAATAAAATGACCCAGCTATACATAGTCCATCAATGTTAGCTCACCCTGGCGAGACTGCATAGGTTTGGCAGATACCCATCTTCCCATTGTGTCCGATGTACATGCACATATGCTGACTTCTGGCATATGGTCTGGGACTGCCTGTCGATTCGGTCATATTGGGGCGATGTCATTGGCCTGCTGTCAACAATCCTGGACGTCCCGGTTCCAGTCACCCAGGAAATTTGCCTCTTTGGTGTACTCAATGCAAAAAATTGGCAACACTATGACAATCTTCTTGCGTGAAGTCTTGTTCCTAGCAAGAAAGGTTATCGCACCACGGTGGATGGACCCAAGGGCCCCAAGTTTGGCTATGTGGAAAAAGATCACCAACTCAACCATACCCTACAACTTAATATATAAGGCACGCAAGTGCCAAGATAAATTCCAAAAAGTGTGGGGCCAATGGTGCCACTCGTCGCTAACACTGTTTCCCCAGCAACCACTCACCTTAGCCATATCAGCACTACAAAGACGGCATTAACAACTTGGGGAAATGACCGCCAACTCACAAAACCCAATTCCCACTCTTAATCACTTAGCTAGAACGCCCTATCCAAAAATTCCCACAATTATACTCCACACTCTATTAAACCCCTGTTACATAAGCATTTATCAGCCCCCTTCCACTTTCCAAGTATAAATGTATACACACTTACAATTGATATGCAGCCCTCACTATGCACTCTGCTGCTACCTCCCCTTCCATGAACCTCCTATAAGTCTTCTCTCATCACTCCCTTCTGCTTCCCACCCATGAAGTGTTCTGTACTTAATGAATATTGTAAACTCTATGGCTGTTTGACCTTTAAATCACATGTATGATCTGCAGAAGTTATTACAAGCCGCTTACTTGTTAATAAAACGAGTAAAAAGAAAAAGGTAGCGATCTACCTTAGACTGGTATGGAAATAGGTAGACTGATACCTTAGACTGATAGGAATCGTGGATTCCACAAGCATTTGATCTGCAGTACTATGCAGATCAATCAAATGCATTGGATTACACAATTCCACTCTTATTACTGGGTCGGAATTACCTAGTCGACTTGCAGAAAGCAGAACGCAGCATGTTCTATTTTACCTGGTATATCCACGCCAAAGCCTATTGTGTTTTATGGTCACAGATACAGCCGCAGCCCAGATACAATTACATTGTGTATGGGCTGCGGGTACCTGCATCATTGCTAAGTGACGGCACAGGAAAAACTAACAAAAAAAAGGTGTGCTGTGCATGACAGCTTGCTTAAAGGGGTTGTCCCGCGCCGAAACTGTTTTTTTTTTTAAAAGGCAGAGGGTGGTAATAAATGGTTCGTACTCTGATTGGACCACCGTTGCTAGTGGGGTGCCACAGGGTTCAGTATTAGGCCCCATTCTGTTCAATATATTTATCAACAACCTGATAGAGGGACTGCACAGTAAAATATCAATATTTGCAGATGATACAATATTATACAACACAATTAATACAACAGAGGAGAATGTGTGGCTACAAAAGGAGAAGCTGGGGGCTTGGGCAGAAAAATGTAGGGTTTTGCACATGGGCAGAAGAAACGGATTTCACCAATATACACCAAATGGGCTACTGCTAGGGAAAAGTGAGATGGAAAAAGACCTGGGGGTACTAGTGGATTGTAGACTAAACTGGAGTAACCAATGCCAGTCAGCTGCTGCAAAAGCTAAAAAAGTCTTGGGGTGCATTAAAAGAGGTATAGGGGCAAAGGACAAGAACATTATTCTTCCACTATATAAGACACTTGTCAGGCCCCACATGGAATACTGTGTACAGTTCTGGAGACCGGTGATCAGGAAGAATGTTGTAGTGCTTGAGGGGGTTCAAAGAAGGGCAACTAAAATAATAAATTGAATGAGAAGACTGGAATACCCAGAGATACTATCAAAATTAGGACTTTACACTCTGGAAAAAATAGACTAGGGGCGAACAAATAACTATGAATATATTAGGGGACAATACAAGGATCTCTCTATACCCAGTACTGCGTCGGTAACAAGAGGGCATCTGCTACGTCTAGAATAAAGCAGGTTCCATCACCAACACAGAAGGGGGTTCTTTACTGTAAGAGCAATGAAACTGTGGAACTCTGCCTGAGGACATGGTGATGACAAAATCCATTGAGTTTAAGAGGGGACTAGACATCTTTCTCAAGCAGAAGGATATTACAGGTTCTACGCGTTAGGTGACCAGCGGGTTTGTATTTTCTGGGTCTTATATTTCAATAGAAACTATCAAAGGTTGATCCAGGAATTATTCTCATTGCTATTACGGAGTCAGGAAGGAATTTTTCCCCTGAAAGGGCTAATTGGCTTCTGCCTCTTGGGGTTTTTGCCTTCCCCTGGATCAACTAGGGGTTGAAATAGGCTGGACTAGATGGACGTTGTCCTCATTCAGCCTAACACACTATGTTACTATGTCCCCAATTCTCCCTGCTTCATAAAACTCACATTTTTCCCCATGCTTTATAATTTTAATCCTAAGCGATGTGTCCAGTAATAGATTGGGGCTACTATGAGTAGGTTATTCAAAACCTTTCAAACTGGGGTATTCATTTTGGGGTGAAAGTCTTCAGTCATGTGCTGTTAAAAAAAAAACTTTAAAAATAACAGCCAAAAAAATTAAATAAAGTTCTGCTTGAATTCATTCAAAAATTATGGGGTCAAAATACATAGTACACCCCTAGATGAATTTGGTAAGGGGCCTAGTTTTCAAAATGGGGTCATTTGTGGGGGTTCTCTATTTTGGCAACTCAAGGGCACTACAAGTGTGCTATGGGGCCTAAATCACCTTCAAGCACAGTTTCTGTTCTGAAAGCCACCAGCTTCTCCTTTCCGTTTAGGCCCTACTGTGCAAACAGACAACATTAGGCCACAATGGGTACGTTTTTTTTGAACACCGGAAAAACAGGGGTAACCATTTGTAAAACTTCATTTTCATATGCACTATAGAAAAAGGTTTTTAAAGTGACATTTGCAAAAAGATGAAATTTTATTTTTTCTCGTCTAAATAGTATCAACACCTTAAAAGAAACTGTGCGGTCAAAATATATGACACCCCTCAGTGAATAGATTGTTTTTTTTTTGTTTTTTTTTAAATGCGGTCATTTGTGGGGGTATCATTCTGACACCTATGAGCCGTTGCAATCTTTGCTTTGTGTAGGAAGCCAAAATGTTTATAAAAAAGCTAGTGTTAAAATTGTATGTCTCTTAAATAGTTAAAACACTAAAGTTTTTCTAATGTGTTTCCTGAACAAATGGAAATCTACATCTTAAAAATTTGTACAGTATGTTTACACATTTGACATATTGCAGTTTAAAATTTGAGAAGACAATTTTTCAAAATTTTCTTAATTTTGGCTCTTTTAATAGATGCAATGTGTAGATCAGTCTATTTTTTCCACCTAAATGAAGTACAATATGTTGCAAAAAAAACAATGTCATAATTACCTGGATATGCAAAACCTTTATGGAGTCAGGCCTCATGTCTACTTGCACACAAGGATTTCACTGCTGAATTCTGCAGTGGAATCAATGCGTGCCTGCGGCCAAGGAAAGGGAAAATACTTTTTTTTTTAAACCTCTTCAGACACTGCGGGGCTCTCCTCTTTGCTGACTGGATCTTCTTTCTCCAGCATTTCCGCAGCACAGCACAAAAACAGCTATGGCTGTACATGGATACAGAGGCTTCCATAGGCTTCAATGGAAGCCGAGGGGGCCGTCTGTGTGGGAGATCCGCAGGAAATTGGATCATGCTGCAATTTCTTCCTGTCTGTGCGACCCGCACACCAGGAGGAAAGCACATCTGCATTCTTTTAGCTGCTCTAGAGACAATTTTTGAGCAAAAAGGCATCGCTCTCAAGTTTCAAGGCTCGATATGGCGCTCATTCATGTAAACGTAGCCCAAGGAGTCTTTTGCACATAGCAATAAATAGTTTGCATGAGCAAACAAGCCAACAATAAGTTCGCCCGTGCCTATTATACAGGCAGATAAGTCATTCACAATTTTGTTGGCATACTGCTCAGTTATTTCCATTCACTGTACCAGTAAGTGTGAACTGAACAATCGCTGTTTACACGCAATGAAGTGCCAACAATGATTTTTATGCCTGCATAACCGAATGAATTCTCTTCTGATTTAATTATTGGTCTGGTTCACACTGAATTTGCAAGATTCAGCAATTTTTTGAATGATAATCGTTCTGTCTAAGGCCCAATGCACACAGCCGGTTGGATTCCGCCTGCGAAATCTCACAGCAGAGTAAGACCCTGTGCACCACCACTGATCCCTGCGTACCTGTCTTATTTCTGTTCTGTGGATGTGCCAGCTGACGTGCCACCGCACATGTGCAGAGTCACACAGGCGATGACACGGATCCACTTTAACTTGCCATAGGACGGACGGCTTCCTTTGACTGCATACATACGAAGCTCGCACCTGAGTAGACATGTTCCCATTTTTCCCCTCGAGTGGAAAAATCATACTTGATTTCCACTCATTGGCATGGAAAAAATTTCGATAGAATATCTATGAGCAGTATTTGCTGCGAGATACGGAGGCGAACGCTTGCTCCGGATCCTGAAGTGTGGGCATTCGGCCTAGAAGTGCCCTAAATCATTGTAATTTCTATCATAACACTAGAACATTAAAAGAACAGTAAACAAAAAGAGTGAAGGAGGAAGCTTTTCTAAAATCAGTCCTGCAAAAATCACAAATACCATGTAGTTAGGTGATCTGATGTGTATACAGGGCGGAACACATACATATATTGAAGTGAACTAAAGAGTGTGGCCCCTCAGACTACACAATCACGTATGACACCTTAACACTTACATACTTGGTGCAGTAGAAGAAACCGCAGTAGTCTTAGGGAAGCCATGGGATGCGTTCTGGATCTCAAGGAAGTTACTCGCACTCTAGCCAAAACAAAACATTGTGTTACATATGCAACACATGATTCCATCATTAAAGTGAAAATTTACAATATTTAAACCGTAACTAACCTTTAACCCTGTAACGTTTCATGATGTGCAATTAAGTCATGAAGGTTGGGGGTATGTATGGAGAAGGCTTGGGAGCTGATCTAGCCCTATACAATGCAGGTGCCGGCTGCCTTACAGCTATTATCTGCCCACAACGACTAATCAGTGCTCCTACTGAAGTCCATCCCACAAAAAAAAAAAGTGAGCCCTCGCACAACTTTCGATGGAAAAATAAAAAAGTAATGGCTGTCAAAAAAAATTTCCAAAAATCTTCAGTATAGCAAAAACATAAGCCTATATAAAAATTAATACAGTCTTCAAGATCAACACCCCCCAAGGAATCACTACGTCCAATCTTGACAGGATCCATGATGTTTTCCATGAATACTATACTACTTTATGTAAAGCCCAAGACTGTAACCCTGCGCCCCTGAGAGCCACTCTTTTAGATGCTGTAAAGCTCCCCTTCCTCTGACTCCCTAGGAGAAGCCCTGAATGCCGACATTTCAGAAGGAGAAATTTCAGATACCATTAAAAATCTTAAATTGGGAAAAGCCCAAGGCCCCGATGGCTTCACTGCGCTATATTACAAAAAATTCAAAGACTACTAGTCCAGCCTTTAACCCCTTAATGACATGGCCTATTTTGACGTTGAGGACAAAGCGATTTTTGGTATTTTTCCATCTCTATTTTTCAAAAGCCATAACTTTTATTTTTCCGTCGACGCGGCCTTATAAGGGCTTGTTTTTTGCGTGGCGAGCTGTAGTTTTTATCGGTGCCACTTTTGGCTACGTAGACTAGTGTAAAACTTTTTTTTATAATAACGGAGCGAAAACGCATCAATTCTGCCATAGATTCTTTTTTTTACAGCGCTAATCAGGCCGCATAAATGACACAAATTTTTCTGCGGGTCGGTACGGTTACAAAATGCTTATATTTTTTAGATTTTTACACTTTTTTGCAATAAAAACTTTTGGAAATTTTTTTTCCTCTATAGCTGCAAAGTCCTTTAACTTATTTTTCTACGTATGGAGCTCTATAAGGGCTTATTTTTTGCGAGAAGAGCTGTAGTTTTTATTGGTACAATTTTGTGGAATGTACTGCTTTTTTGATCACTTTTATTGCATTTTTTGGGGACGCAAAATGCTAAAAATTAGCATTTTGCCTCTAGCTTTTTTTACGCTTCTGCCGTACAAAATAAAAAGCATTGAACTTTTTGTACATGTTGTTACGGACCCGTCAATACCAAATATGTAGGGTTTTAATTTTTGTACCTTTTTTATGGTATTAGAAAAAGCACAAAAAAAGGTTTTTGAAAAAATTTGTAACTTTTTTACACTATTAGGATCCCTCTGAGGGACTTGCATCACTGCACTTATGATCGCTGTCAAAAGGCATAGCAGAGCTACTGCCCTGCCATGCCTTATCGCTTATACAGCAATCATGGGCATTGGCACTACAGGACACCAGTGTCTGGCGTCCTGTTGCCATGGCGACAGGCCAGGCTCTCGTGGTAACAACTCGATTGCCCCCCCCCCCCCCCGCTGTTGCAGCGGGACGCCAACTGTGACTGACAGCCAGCTCCAGCTGCGGGATAGCGCGAGGTCAGTCACGATCTCGCGCTATCCCGATGACGTAAGGGTACGTCATTTTGCGGGAAGTACCAGCCTGCCATGACGTACCCTTACGTCATTGGGCCGGAAGGGGTTAAAGAAACTGTTCCAGAAACTCTTGAATGGCGAGACCCCTCCGAATGAATTTCTGGACTCGCAACTTGCAGTGATCCCTAAACAAGGCAAAGATAGCCTGGCCCCAAAAAACTATAGACCCATTTCACTACTGAACCAGGACTAAAAGATTTTTACCTCTATACTAGCAACCAGACTGAACCATCTTCTCCCATCTCTGATCCATAAAGATCAAGTGGGTTTTATACCAAGACTAGCACCAGACAATATAAGGTCCTAAACATTATAGATTCCGTTAATACTTCAAAATCCCAAATGACCCTCCTAGCACTAGATTTAGAGAAGGCTTTTGATACATAGTTTGAGCTACTTTTTCTCGGTCCTACGTCTCATTGGGATTAGGGGACCTTTTCTTTCAGCCCTCCTAGCCCTCTATTCAACACTCTGCAAACCTGAAACTTCCATCCAGCAGGGCGGCCCCTATACAAATTAGTAGGGGTACCAGACAGGTTTGCCTCCTCTCCCCAGCATTATTTGCTTTAGCGATTGAACCACTGGCAGAAGCAATCCGTTCTAAGCCCAACATGAAAGGAATTTGGATAGAAAACACTGAATACAAAATGAGCCTATTTGCGGATGATCTTCTACTGATTTTTTCCCAGCCCTTATCATTGCCGAACCGGATGTCCACACTAGACATCTGGTCTCAGGTCTCGGGCCTTCGCGTGAACGTTGATAAATCTGAAATATCCTTTATCAACACCCCGGAATCCTTAATAAAACTAACATTTTCAGTTTCTGTATAAAATACATTACATCTCATTTAAGCATTAAATGGACTACCTCAAGACAATCTCTATAGGTGGAACTACTCAGAACTAATAAAGGGACTATCATCTGATCTGCAGAAATGGGATAAAGCCCAACTCTCCTGGTTAGGCCGCCTGCAGACGGGCGGGTCGGATCCGGCGGCGAGAATTCTCGCCGAGGGACCCGACCCTAGCGCCTGCAGAGAGCAGCGCGTACTCACCCGCGCTTGGTGGCCCCAGCTCTTTCATGTGCCGGCGCATGCGCAGACCGGAGCCGGGTGAGTGACGCACAGAAATATGATATGCCGCGGTTTGTTTGCCGTGCGACATTTCGCGCAGCCAAACCACGGCCCTCTGCATAGGAGTGCGTATTGTAATGCACTCCAATGAAGGCTTTCAGTGGCGGGAATCACGCAGAAAATCCCGCCGCGGGATTTCCGCCCGTGTGCAGGCGGCCTTAGGTAGAATAAACGCAATAAAAATGACTACTTTGCCACACATTGTATCTTCAGATGCCTACCAATACCCATTCCCTTAGTCACCTTACGCAACTTCCAACACAATATATTTAGATTAATATGGGCCAATAAAAGAGCGGGAATTAAACACACAATGCATTACCATAAACGACCGGGAGGTCTGTCAGTGCCCAATATAATAAAATATTACAAGGTGGCCCAAATAGCCCAATGGGTAGTGCGGTCACATGACCCAAAAGGTAGCCTATGGCTGGAAATAGAGAAATGTCGTATTTACCCACACAATATAGCATTTCTGACTTGGTCTTCGGGGGCCACTCCCCCAGGGCTACAAAAATGAACCCGCTGTCATATCACTCCCTCCTATTGTGGAGAAGAGCCCGGTTCAAGTACAATCTGTCCTATAAGATCTCCCCCATGCTACCAGTACTTCAAAACCCGCATTTTCCACCAAGCCAAGACCTAACTCATTTTCAACGGTGGCTAAGTAATCAAAAAACCACCCAACAACATTTTTACGCTCAATCTAAACTTTACACCATACAACAATTTATAGCCACATTTAAGCTGCCCCATCAGGAATATATGAGAATTAAGCAAATATTCCACTTTATCCACTCTATAGCACCCACCTCCATGCCACTTTCACCCACACCATTTGAAGCTACTTATGCCAAAAACCCTTCTAAGAAACGAATGATAGTTATTAGAGATGAGCGAGCGTACTCATCCGAGCTCGATACTCGTTCGAGTATTAGGGTGTTCGAGATGCTCGTTACTCGAGACGAGTACCACGTGATGTTCAAGTTACTTTCACTTTCATCTGAGACATTTGTGCGCTTTTCTGGCCAATAGAAAGACATGGAAGGCATTACAACTTCCCCCTGGGACGTTCAAGCCCTATACCACCCCCCTGCAGTGAGTGGCTGGGGAGATCAGGTGTCACCCGAGTATTTAAATCTGCCCCGCCTGCAGCTCGCCACAGATGCATTCTGACAGATCAGGGACAGTGCTGCTGATGCTGCTATAGGGAGAGCGTTAGGAGTTATTTTAGGCTTGAAGAACCCCAACGGTCCTTAGGGCCACATCTGACCGTGTGCAGTACTGTTGATGCTGCTTTTAGCAGTGTTGCACAATTTATTTTTTTTGTATATCGGGCGTGCACAGCATTGCGTCCTCAGTCTGCAGTCATTGCACAGAGTATAGGGCCAGTACTGGTGAGGCAGGGAAAGAGATATACAGGCTATATAGGCAGTCGGCTTTTTCAAAAAAATTGGGGGAAAATACTATATTTGGGCTGCCTGTGACCGTGTACAGTTTACTGCATGTCTGCTGGGGGTAGTAGTCCTAATTAATACGCAGCTAAGCGTTACAGCAGGCTTGCGCAAAATTGTTTCCTGGCTCTGCTGTCTCCGTTACATCACCGCCGTCATCCCGGCAGAGGGAAACCGTATACATATTATACGCTGCCTACAGTATCTGTCTGCTGGGGGTAGAAGTCCTAATTAATACGCAGCTAAGCGTTACAGCAGGCTTGCGCAAAATTGTTTCCTGCCTCTGCTGTCTCCGTTACATCACCACCGTCATCCCGGCAGAGGGAAACCGTATACATAATATTAAACGCTGTCCACAGTATCTGTCTGCTGGGGGTAATAGTCCTAATTAATACGCAGCTAAGCGTTATAGCAAGCTTGCGCAAAATTGTTTCCTGCCTCTGCTGTCCCTGTTACACCAGTGCCGTCATCCCGGCAGAGGGAAACAGTATACATAATATTATATGTTGCCTACAGTATCTGTCTGCTGTATCAGCTCAGCATTTAAAAAAATAGAAGCAAAATACTTAAGGCCTACTACTGGCCTTTGGCCACTTGACTGCTTCTGAGCTGTGAATTCCACTAGCTCAGTCATACGCACCTACGTCTCACTACAGGCGTGTGCAAAATTGTTTCCTGGCTCTGCTGTGCGTTCCGTAAGCGAAGTCAGCCTCCAACCACAGGCCAATAAGCGGCACATTTAATTACAGCATTCTGTTTCTGCTCTACTCGTAATACACCATGCTGGACGCGGGCGAGGACACGGAGGCCCAAGTCAGGGTGTGGGCAAAGGCCGAGCTCCTGATCCAGGTGTATCGCAGCCGACTGCTGCGGGATTAGGAGAGAGGCACGTTTCTGGCGTCCCCAGAATCATCTCACAATTAATGGGTCCACGGGGTAGACCTTTATTAGAAAATGAGCAGTGTGAGCAGGTCCTGTCGTGGATGGCAGAAAGTGCATCCAGCAATCTATCGAACACCCAGAGTTCTGCGCCGTCCACTGCTGCAACTCTGAATCCTCTGGCTGCTGATCCTCCTTCCTCCCAGCCTCCTCACTCCATTACAATGACATTCTGAGCAGGCAGACTCCCAGGAACTGTTCTCGGGCCCCTGCCCAGAATGGGCAGCAATGGTTCCTCTCCCACCGGAGGAGTTTGCCGTGACCGATGCCCAACATTTGGAAAGTTCCCAGGGGCCCGGGGGATGAGGCTGGGGACTTCCGGCAACTGTCTCAAGAGCTTTCAGTGGGTGAGGAGGACGATGATGATGAGACAGTTGTCTATCACTCAGGTAGTAGTAATTGCAGTAAGTCCGAGGGAGGAGCGCACAGAGGATTCGGAGGAAGAGCAGCTGGATGATGAGGTGACTGACCCCACCTGGTTTGCTAGGCCTACTGAGGACAGGTCTTCAGAGGGGGAGGCAAGTGCAGCAGCAGGGCAGGTTAGAAGAGGCAGTGCGGTGGCCAGGGGTAGAGGCAGGGCCAGACCGAATAATCCACCAACTGTTTCCCAAAGCGCCCCCTCGCGCCATGCCACCCTGCAGAGGCCGAGGTGCTCAAAGGTCTGGCAGTTTTTCAGTGAGTGCAGATGACCGACAAACTGTGGTGTGCAAGGTTTGTTGCGCCAAGATCAGCCGTGGAGCCACCACCAGTATGCGCAGACATATGATGGCCAAGCACCCAAGGTGGGACGAAGGACGTTCACCGCCTCTGGTTTGCACCACTGCCTCTCCCCCTGTGCCCCAACCTGCCACTGAGATCCAGCCCACCTCTCAGGACACAGGCACTACCGTCTCCCGGCCTGCACCCACACCCTCACCTCCGCTATCCTCAGTCCCATTCAGCAATGTCTCAGCGGACCGTCCAGCCGTCGCTAGCGCAAGTACGCTGCCACGCAGCCACACGTTCAAGCGTTAAACGTGCACATAGCCAAATTGATCAGCCTGGAGATGCTGCCGTATAGGCTTGTGGAAATCGAGGATTTCAAAAACATGATGGCGGCTGCCCAGCGCTACTTGGTTCCCAGTCGCCACTACTTTTCCCAATGTGCCGTCCCAGCCCTGCACGACCACGTCTCCCGCAACATTGTATGCGCCCTCACCAACGCGGTTACTGCAAAGGTCCACTTAAAGGGGTGGTCTCGCGAAACAAAGTGGGGTTATACACTTCCGTATGGCCATATTAATGCACTTTGTAATGTACATTGTGCATTAAATATGAGCCATACAGAAGTTATTCCACTTACCTGCTCCGTTGCTAGCGTCCTCGTCTCCATGGTTCCGTCTAAATTCGCTGGCAGCTTGCTTTTTTAGACGCGCTTGCGCAGTCCGGTCTTCTCCATTCAGCACGAGCCGCTTCAGTGTGCTCCCCGCTACAGCTCTTCTGCGCATGCGCAGACGAGCTGTCACTGCTCGGGAGCGCGCTGAAGCGGCCATTCTGCACCATCCTCTGTTAGAGGAAGGTGCAGAAACTGGAGCTGCCCAGCGGAGAAGACCAGCCCAGCCCAGCAGCCCCGAGAAGCCTCCCAGGTAAGTGATGGGTCGGGGGGGGGCTGCCGCTGCGCCGGGCTGCGCCGGGGGGGCTGTCGCTAGGCCGGGGGGGCTGCCGCTGCGCCGGGGGAGCTAGCGCTAGGCCGGGGGGGCTGTCGCTAGGCCGGGGGGGCTGCCGCTAGGCCGGGGGGGGCTGCCGCTAGGCCGGGGGAGCTAGCGCTAGGCCGGGGGGGGCTAGCGCTAGGCCGGGGGGGGCTGTCGCTAGGCCGGGGGAGCTAGCGCTAGGCCGGGGGGGGGGCTGTCGCTGCGATGGGGGGGGCTGTCGCTAGGCCGGGGGGGCTGCCGCTAGGCCGGGGGGGGCTGCCGCTAGGCCGGGGGGGGGCTGCCGCTAGGCCGGGGGAGCTAGCGCTAGGCCGGGGGGGGCTAGCGCTAGGCCGGGGGGGGCTAGCGCTAGGCCGGGGGGGGCTAGCGCTAGGCCGGGGGGGGCTAGCGCTAGGCCGGGGGGGCTGCCGCTAGGCCGGGGGAGCTAGCGCTAGGCCGGGGGGGGCTGTCGCTAGGCCGGGGGGGCTGCCGCTAGGCCGGGGGGGCTGCCGCTAGGCCGGGGGGGCTGCCGCTAGGCCGGGGGGGCTGCCGCTAGGCCGGGGGAGCTAGCGCTAGGCCGGGGGGGGCTGTCGCTAGGCCGGGGGGGCTGTCGCTAGGCCGGGGGAGCTAGCGCTAGGCCGGGGGGGGGCTGTCGCTGCGATGGGGGGGGCTGTCGCTAGGCCGGGGGGGCTGCCGCTAGGCCGGGGGGGGCTGCCGCTAGGCCGGGGGGGGCTGCCGCTAGGCCGGGGGAGCTAGCGCTAGGCCGGGGGAGCTAGCGCTAGGCCGGGGGGGGGCTAGCGCTAGGCCGGGGGGGGCTGTCGCTAGGCCGGGGGGGCTGCCGCTAGGCCGGGGGAGCTAGCGCTAGGCCGGGGGGGGCTGTCGCTAGGCCGGGGGGGCTGTCGCTAGGCCGGGGGGGCTGCCGCTAGGCCGGGGGAGCTAGCGCTAGGCCGGGGGAGCTAGCGCTAGGCCGGGGGGGGCTGTCGCTAGGCCGGGGGGGCTGTCGCTGCGCCGGGGGAACTAGCGCTGGGGAGCCGGGGGCTAGCGCCGGTTACCTGCTGTCTGGTCGGCGGCTGCGGGGCGTCTGGTCGGCGGCTGCGATGCGTCCGGTTGCCATGGAGACACAGCTGGCAGCGTCTCGGGAGCGCGCACGTCGGGCTGCAGCGAGCGACTGGGAAAGAGCCGGCGGCCATCTTGAGGAAACTTTTATAACTTGCTGAAACGCTGGAACGGTAAGTACGAACCAGCTAGAAATGTCATTTACAGGGGGGCTTAGTAATGTGTGTTTAATGGGGGGGACTGGGCAAAAAAAAAAATTAACTGCTTCCTCGAGACATCTCCTTTAACAACGGACACATGGACAAGCACAGGCGGGCAGGGCCACTATCTCCCTGACGGCACATTGGGTGAATTTAGTGGAGGCTGGGACCAAGTCCGAGCCTGGGACCGCTCACGTCCTACCCTCCCCCAGAATTGCGGGCCCCAGCTCGGTCCTGGTATCTGCAGCGGAGTATGCTTCCTCCACTAAACCACCCTCCTCCTACGCAACCTCTGTCTCGCAATCAAGATGTGTCAGCAGCAGCAGCACGTCGCCAGCAGTCGGTGTCGCGTGGCGTGGCAGCACAGCGGTGGCCAAGCGTCAGCAGGCCCTGCTGAAACTACTCAGCTTAGGAGAGAAGAGGCACACGGCCCACAAACTGCTGCAGGGTCTGACAGAGCAGACCAACCGCTGGCTTGCGCCGCTGAGCCTCCAACCGGGCATGGTCGTGTGTGACAACGGCCGTAACCTGGTGGCGGCTCTGCAGCTCAGCAGACACACACGTGCCATGCCTGGCCCACGTCTTTAATTTGGTGGTTCAGCGCTTTCTGAAAAGCTACCCACGCTTGTCAGACCTGCTCGGAAAGGTGCGCCGGCTCTGCGCACATTTCCGCAAGTCCAAGACAGACGCTGCCACCCTGCAACATCGGTTTAATCTGCCAGTGCACTGACTGCTGTGCGACGTGCCCACACGGTGGAACTCTACGCTCCACATGTTGGCCAGGCTCTATGAGCAGCGTAGAGCTATAGTGGAATACCAACTCCAACATGGGCGGTGTAGTGGGAGTCAGCCTCCTCAATTCTTTACAGAAGAGTGGGCCTGGTTGGCAGACATCTGCCAGGTCCTTGGAAACTGAGGAGTCTACCCAGATGGTGAGCGGCGATGCTGCAATCATTAGCGTCACCATTCCTCTGCTATGCCTCTTGAGAAGTTCCCTGCAAAGCATAAAGGCAGACGCTTTGCGCTCGGAAACAGAGGCGGGGGAAGACAGTATGTCACTGGATAGTCAGAGCACCCTCATGTCTATATCTCAGCGCGTTGAGGAGGAGGAGGAGGGGGAGGAGCATGAGGAGGGGGAAGAGACAGCTTGGCCCACTGCGGAGGGTACCCATGCTGCTTGCCTGTCATCCTTTCAGCGTGTATGGCCGGAGGAGGAGGATCCTGAAAGTGATTTTCCTAGTGAGGACAGCAATGTGTTGCGTACAAGTACCCTGGCACACATGGCGGACTTCATGTTAGGATGCCTTTCTCGTGACCCTCGCGTTACACGCATTCTGGCCACTACGGATTACTGGGTGTACACACTGCTCGACCCACGGTATAAGGAGAACCTTCCCACTCATACCCGAAGAGGAAAGGGGTTCGAGAGTGATGCAATACCACAGGGCCCTGGTGGACAAACTGATGGTAAACTTCTCATCTGACAGCGCTAGTGGCAGAAGGCGCAGTTCCGAGGGCCAAGTAGCAGGGGAGGCGCAGAGATCAGGCAGCATGTTCAGTGCAGGCAGGGGAACACTCTCCAAGGTCTTTGCCAGCTTTATGGCTCCCCAGCAAGACTGTCACCGCTCCCCAGTCAAGGCTGAGTCGGCGGGAGCACTGTAATAGGATGGTGAGGGAGTACATAGCCGATCGCACGACCGTCCTCCGTGACGCCTCTGCCCCCTACAACTACTGGGTGTCGAAGCTGGACACGTGGCCTGAACTCGCGCTGTATGCCCTGGAGGTGCTTGCTTGTCCTGCGGCTAGCGTCTTGTCAGAGAGGGTGTTTAGTGCGGCTGGGGGAATAATCACGGATAAGCGTACCCGCCTGTCAACCGACAGGCTTACAATCATAAAGATGAACAAAGCCTGGATTTCCCCAGACTTCTCTTCTTCACCAGCGGACAGCAGAGATACCTAAGCAATACGTAGGCTGCACCCGCAGATGGAAGCATCGTTCTCTATCACCATCAAAAACGGGGACATTTTTGCTTCATCAATCTGTGTATAATATTCCTCCTCCTCCTCCTCCTGAAACCTCACATAATCACGCCGAACGGTCAATTTTTCTTAGGCCCACAAGGCTCAGTCATAACTTTTGAAAACAATTTTTATACGTTTCAATGCTCATTAAAGCGTTGAAACTTGCACCTGAACCAATTTTTATTTTAACTGGGTTGCCTACAGGCCTAGTTACAAAGCCAAAGCGATTAATGGGTTTCACCTGCCCTCTTGGTTGAGCATGGGCAATTTTTCTGAGGTACATTTGTACTGTTACACCAATTTTTTTGGGCCCTCGCCTACATTGTAATCCTAGTAATTTTTAGCCCACCTGCATTAAAGCTGACGTTACCTCAGCTGTGCTGGGCACTGCAATGGGATATATTTATGTACCAGCCGGTGGGTTCCAGGGAGCCACCCATGCTGTCGGTCCACACAGAGTTGTAACTGCATGTGTCCACTTCTAAAGAACCCCAGTCTGACTGGGGCATGCAGTGTGGGCCGAAGCCCACCTGCATTAAACCTGACGTTACCTCAGCTGTGATGGGCAATGCAATGGGATTTATTTATGTACCGCCAGTGGGTTCCAGGGAGCCACCCATGCTGTGGGTCAACAGGGACTTCACATTAGGGATTTGTACCTGCCAGTGTCTATGTATTAAAAACCCCGGTCAGACTGGGGCATGCAATGTTGGCCGAAGACCACCTGCATTTAATCAGACGTTACCTCAGCTGTGATGAGCAATGCAATGGGATATATTTATGTACCGCCGGTGGCTTCCTGGCACCCACCCATGCTGTCGGTCCACACGGAGTTGTAACTGCATGTGTCCACTTCTAAAGAACCCCAGTCTGACTGGGGCATGCAGTGTGGGCCAAAGCCCACCTGCATTAAACCTGACGTTACCTCAGCTGTGCTGGGCACTGCAATGGGATACATTTATGTACAGCCGGTGGGTTCCAGGTAGCCACCCATGCTGTGGGTGCACACGGAATTCCCATTGCGGAGTTGTACCTGCCTGTGACTACTTATAAAAACCCCGGTCTGACTGGGGCATGCAGACACCTTGACAGAATGAATACTGTGTGGCACATGGGTTCCCCATTGCTATGCCCATGTGTACAGCTCCTGATGGAGGTGGCACAGGATTGGATTTCTTATTGCTTCTGTACAGCATTATGGGCTATCGCCCCGCCCCTTTCAAAGAGGGTCGCTGCCTGGCCGTGCCAACCCTCTGCAGTGTGTGCCTGCGGTTCCTCCTCATGGCAGACGCACTTATAAATAGACATGAGGGTGGTGTGGCTATGAGGCCAGCGTGTGGCATGAGGGCAGCTGAAGGCTGCGCAGGGACACTTTGGTGTGCGCTGTGGACAATGAGTCGTGCGGGGGGGGTTGGGCAGCATGTAACCCAGGAGAAGTGGCAGCGGAGTGTCATGCAGGCAGTGATTGTGCTTTGTTGGAGGTAGTGTGGTGCTTAGCTAAGGTATGCCTTGCTAATGAGGGTTTTTCAGAAGTAAAAATTGTTGGGAGGGGGGGGGGCACTCTTGCCGCTATTGTGGCTTAATAGTGAGACCTGGGAACCTGAGATGCAGCCCAACATGTAGCCCCTCGCCTGCCCTATGCGTTGCCGTGTCGTTCCCATCACTTTCTTGAATTGCCCAGATTTTCACAAATGAAAACCTTAGCGAGCATCAGCGATATACAAAAATGCTCGGGTCGCCCATTGACTTCAATGGGGTTCA